>NC_039257.1:19181457-19788957 GCF_003368295.1 Carassius auratus | reverse complement strand
CTGTTCAGACTGTTCATAATTGTTCATGCAGAATCCACTGCATGGTGAAACATACCTGACATACCAAGTTTCTTGGTTTCTGTGTTGTTTGGTCATTCAGCTGTAGAGCAGAAGCCCCTTTTAGAACCTGAGGCCATTTGAATGGGAGCATATATATATACACTGTACACTGAGTTGGATCACTGCTCCCATAGGATTAATTCAAAAAACTATACAGCCACTGACATCATATATTTTGACCTTTACTCCATCCACCTAAACAATAATGAAGGTATTGTTCCAGAAAGAATGAAGCAATTAGGCTACCTGATCATTTTTGTTCAGGTTAATTAGTCATGCAGAGGGAACTAGGCAGCTTGAACTCTTGCAACATCCTTGACAGCAAACATACTTTATCTCCATTGCTTCATTGTAGTATCGTCCTGCACCTATAATAGTATTAGATAACTAAATCAAAATATTGAGAATAAAAAAAGAATATAGCGTATACTCACAAAGGTATTAAAGTGAAATAGCCGTGATAGTCATGTATTTAATGTACACACTTACACAAATCCTGCTAAATTTACAGTTATCACGGCTGTTGTGATTGGCAGAAATCTGCTGTAAAAATATGGTGACAAAGTTTCAGGTATTACAGGATTAAATATATCATTGCTCTTTTGTTGTTTTTTGATTGCTTCCATTGTCCTCATTTGTAAGGCACTTTGGATAAGTGTCTGCTAAATGACTAAATGTAAAATGTAAATGTATATTTTACAATTTATAACTGAAAATTAAAATTAAGTGATATAATGATAATATACCAACAAAAAAGACCAAACTTCATCATAGTAACACATATGGCACTAAAATTATGCCATAACATTTAACAACTTAAAATCTAACATCTGGGACACAACAAAGGGTAGATGCATGTTGTCCCCATGAGTCCGTCGCTCTGAGAACTGTGCCATAGCTCTGATATTAATTTAATTACAGTATGTGGCAAATTTATTCAGGGGATCACTTAAAATGCGCCATTAGGTTGGTTTTTGGTTTGTGTTGTGTAAACAAAATCTATAGCATTTGTAATAGCTGTAAATTAAAAGGTTACAGTAAGTGAACACTAATTGAAAACAGTTAACCCATAATTGTATTTTAATAAAAAGAGCACTTAACAATTGAGGAAAACGTTTATGTGCACGGTTGCAGAGAATATATATATATATATAAACAAAAAAAAAAAAAGGTAAATACTTAACATAGCTGTCACAAACCACTATGGAGACGGAGAGTTTACTGCAAATGAACAGTTTATTTACAAGTGTTTCAGTGACAAGGTGTTGTTTGGTTGTTGAGACGTGAACTTCCAGAGCTCTGGAGATAATCATATTGAGAGTCAGTGATAGGATGATAAAAAATGTGTAATACTGATACATTGAATGGGTTGATATAAGTCAAAAGATACTTAAAATGGTCCATAAACAGGAGAAAGTTAAAATACACTTATGGCCTGTAGATCAGTAAAAATTTCTTTTTGGGTAAAAGAGTCTAAATAGATTAATAGGATAAAAAACTATCTGTGTTTAAAATGCTGTGTTATTTACTTCTATAACATTTTGGGGAAATGCACCTTAAATTACAATATGCAGTGTTTGCTTGTTTATATAAGTTTAACTTTCTTTTGCCGTAAGTTTAAGTACCAGTTTGTGGTCGATTGCTAATGCCTCGTTCAGTGAGGATCTGTTAACGATTGCCAATGCCTCGTTCAGCCAGTGTGCGGAACGTGTGGCTTACGTACGTCCATTACAACATTGGACTTGACTGAAGCCACGTCGTGTCCGTATTTTACTTTTTATTTCCTCTTTTACAGGTAAGAACGAGGGTTGAAATATGTTTGAACAATTTATATTTGTATTCAATACTGTAAGGAACATGCAGGGAGTAAATGTTAATGATTGTAGTAATTTATGTAATCACATTTAGCAAACTAAATGTGAAGTGTTGTACCTGTCTAGCCCGTGCTAATTGTGTAAGCATTGAGAAGTTATGAGCACAAATTAGCATTTTTCATATCTTCTGACCACTAGGGGGCACAGCACCGAAACACTGCAGGTAGTCTCAGGTCTTGCTTGTTATAACACACACCAAGTTTGATCTCAAAATGGCAAACTGTTGCGGAGATATAGCCTTATGTCCACTTTTGCATGTTTTTCACAGAATTCATTGACGTGCTATTCAGAAACTATATGACTAATCAACTTGAAGAAAAAAAAAATCACGCTAATGGATACAATAGGTAAATGCGATCATTTGAGAAATGGAGGACAGAGAGTTTACAGACAGCTTTGACTGACTACCGCATATCGATCTACTTCCTGGTTCATGATGTGCGCAGTAGCACCGTTACAAAGAAAAATAGATCATGGTGTACTCTTGAAACAAAACAAAAATGCCTCTTTTTTTTCAAGCGTGTTACGACCCTTGGCTCAAGGGAAGCAACAAAACAAGGGACATACGAAAAACCAAATTATAAGCTCAAAGTAATATTTATTTAATTACAAAATAAGACAACACTAAATTATAGAATGAAAACAATTAAAGGAAATAACAGTATTTCTGTATTCATCAGTAAGGTCAGTGTGTAAAGCAAGATGCAGGTGTGAAGTGTAATATAGTGTTGAAGTGAAAATGAAAAGAGCAACAGAATACAACACAACCAAAGAGTACAAAACCAAAGAGTCCAAAACCAAAGACTGAATCTCCCCGGTCAATTGGTGATCTTTTAAACCGCATCCAAGGCACGAACACAGGTGTTTCCAGTAGACTGGCAATTTAGGTGATTAATTGGCTCAGGTGCCAACCACAATTCACAGAATCAACAGCAGGTGTCGTCACACCCCTCCCCATAAGACAGGGACTCCCACAAAGATCCCTGTAACAAAACAAAATTCAGTCATAGGGTTTACTCAAGTTCAGAACCACAGACAGCTCCTAAAAACACCAAAGGAGGAATAACGTCAAATCCAGTAGATTAAACTGCATCTGGGGCACGTGACAGCGCATCAGCTACCACATTTTCCGATCCTCGGATATGTCGAATATCTATGACAGAAGGACTGCAGGAACAAGGACCACCGAACCAACCTCTGATTCGGACACTGCAAAGAATTCAAAAAAGTTATTATGATCCGTGTAGATCACATTAGGTGCACTCGAGTTAAGGTAAACCGCAAAATGCTGCAATGCCCAAATAAGGGCTAATGCTTCCTTCTCAACAACAGAATAGTTACATTGGTATGTGTTAAACTTTCGCGAAAAAAAAACTAACTGCATGGTACACTCCGTCCACATCAGACTGCTGCAAGACAGCTCCAGCTCCCACATTACTAGCATCAACGTGCAACGTGAAAGGTTTATCAAAGCACGGAGCCATAAGCACGGGCGCTGAACACAGCAAAGATTTCACATTCTCAAAAGCCAATTTCAAGTGTTAGACCAGATAAACTTTGTCTTTTCCTTTAACAAGTCTGTGAGCGGTGCCACTACAGTAGAGAAATTTCGACAAAAAGACTGATAGTATCCGTCCAACCCTAAAAACCCTCATAAGCTCTTTCTTTGTTGTTGGGGAAGGAAAGTTCTGAACAGCCTGCACTTTAGCCTGCACCGGACGCACTTCACCGTTCCCCACCACCTTCCTGAGATAGATCACTGTCGCCTTCGCGAGTTCACTGTAAGTCGAGCATCAGCCAAACGTCTCAACACCGAACGCAAACGTTTTAAATGAGACTCCCAGCTGTCAGTAAAAACTACCAAGTCATCCAAATAGACGGCACAACCCTCAAGACCACAAATTACTCCGTTCATGAGGCGCTGAAAAGTCGCCGGAGCATTTTGCAGGCCAAAACTCATGACCTGATAAGAATGTAACCCTGACGGAGTGACAAAAGATGAAATTTCTTGTGCTCTCTTGGTTAAAGGCACTTGCTAATAGCCCTTTAGCAAGTCAAACTTGCTGACGAACTTGGCTGAACCAACCTGGTCCACACAGTCTTCAATGCGGGGCAGAGGGAAACAGTCTGGTTTTGTTAAACCGTTAACTTTGCGAAAATCTGTACAAAATCTCACCATACCATCCAATTTTCCAACTAAAATACATGGGGAAGCCCAATCAGAAAATGAAGGTACTGCAATATTTTGGTCCTGCATATACTTAATTTCCCTCTCCATCAATTCCCGTTTCTCAGGTGCAACACGATAAAAACGCTGCTTAATAGGCTTTGCGTCCCCCACATCGATATCATGTTCAACCCAATCAGTACGTGATGGTGCATTACCGAATAATTCAGGAAAACTACGTAATAAGTCACATAACTCCTGACATCTTACAGGAGATAAATAATGGAGAGTAAACTCCAAGTTGTGCAATGACTCAGAATTATTCAAATGACCCTGGAAAACACAATCATCGAGCGAAATGGTCTCCTCTTCCTCACCCACCAAACTCACATTACCCCCACCAATGGAAACGGCCGAAAGTGCTGGATGCAAAGACGTCGAATTTTCTTTTTCATAATAGGGTTTTAATAGATTTACATGGCACCGTTTAACTGACTTTTTCCGCGATGGCATTGAGACTTCATAATTTTCATCAGTCAATTTCCGTTTTACAACAAATGGGCCATCAAATTTGGCTTCAAAAGGAGAAGATACCACCGATCGTAAGACAAGAACTTGATCACCAGGTACAAACACTCGACGTTCAACCGAACGATCATACAATCGTTTCATGTTTTTTTTTATGTTTTTCGAGACTTAATTTCGCTAGTTCTCTAGCCTGGATGAGTCTGTTTTTAAACCCCAAAACAAATGACACCAAGTTTTTAGGAGGCTCTACAGCTTTACCAACCTGCTGAAATACAGACAACAGTCCACGAACATTATGGCCAAAGACCAAGTCATTAGGGCTGAAACCCATACTTTCCTGCACTACTTCACGTGCAGCTAGCATCATCCATGGTAAACCCTCTTCCCAATCTCTATCCAGCTGCACACAGTATGCACGGAGAAGTGATTTTAACGACTGATGGAATCTCTCCAATGCACCCTGACTTTGTGCATGAAATGCAGTAGATTGATTATGCTTAATGTGCAGCTGTTTTAAAACTTGCTGGAAGAGATGCGAAGTAAGATTTGAACCTTGATCACTCTGGATGATTTTCGGAATTCCGAAAACAGATATAAACTGAGTTAGAGCTTTCACAACAGAACGAGGTGTAATTGTACGTAATGGATATGCCGCAAGAAAACGTGTGTTCAATCACATCACAGTAAACAAATAACTACTACCAGACGTCGAACGAGGAAGTGGCCCTACACAATCAACAACAAGATGCTCAAACGGTTCACCAGTAGCCAGAATTGGTATCAACGGAGCAGGTTTCAACACCTGGTTCGGCTTACTGGTTAACTGGCAGGTTTTACATCTCTTAATATAAGCAGAGACATCTCGTTTTAAACGCGGCCAAAAAAAAATATCGCAACAGGTGATCATAAGTCTTAAGCACCCCCTGGTGACCTAATTGATCATGCGCAATTTCGATCATCATTTGTCGAAACTTAGTAGGAACAACTACTTGAAAAACAGGATCCCCAACGAAATCTTTGTGAGGACTCCATTTTCTCAACAACACTCCATTGTGAACGAAATATCCACGGGCAACGTTATACTCCTCTACTGGAAGAACAGCACTCTGAAAAAGTTCATCCAAAGAGGAGTCAGTTCGCTGTTCCTTTCCTAAATCCTCTACAGAGACAGGAAAAGACAAAGCAGAAAAGTCAGGCATAAACAACTTAGTACAGCCTTTATCAGATTGAATCTCGTTTTGATCACACATTTCATCCTCACTGGTACATTTCATAGCACGAGTCACGACACATGATGAATCCTGGCACAAAACACTCAGCTCAGTCTCAATTTTATTATCAGTGGTCACTATGGGAAACACTGAAGTATCAGCCCACACACGTTCACCTACCAGTCCATTACCCAAAATAATATGGACCCCCTCAACTGGCAAAGCTGGTCGTACTCCCACTACAACCTCACCTTGAATCAAATCGGACTGAAGCCTTACCTTATGAAGAGGCACAGACAGAATATTCAGTCCTATTCCACAAATTAAAACACTCTCACCAGTATGAGACTGTGAAGAAAAAGGCAAAACTGATTCCAAAATAAATGAATCCATTGCGCCAGTATCCCGCAAGATTTTAACGGGGATTTCCTCTTTCTCTCCAACCAGAGATACACGTCATTCTGTAATAAAAGGCGAGTAAGAAGAGAAATCAACATCAAGTTTTTGACTTTCAACGATTTCACTCCCTACCAACAGGACTGGTGCTGCAAGAGCAGAAGGCTTAGCTTGTGAACTTTGTGCATTACTTTTGGATTTATTTTTAAGGACCGGACAATCTACTTTCCAATGTCCTTTCTCATGACAGTAATTGCAAATCTTACTTGGATCAAATTTTCCTGTGAAAACACGGTAATACGTAGATGGAGACTTTGCATACTGGACATCACAAGCATGCCAATCAACAAAAGTGGTTTTGTGCGTCAATACAAAGTCATCGGCCAATATAGCCGCTTCCTCTGGCGTTTTAACATTATGCTCACTGATATACATAGCAATACGACTTGGAACTGAATTTTTAAATTGTTCCAACACCATCAAATGAATTAAACCCTCCAAATGTTTTAATGTCTAATGCCTTACACCACTGATTAAAGTGTTTTCTCAGATCATGCACAAATTCTAAATTTGTTTGTAACTCGTCTTTTCTGCAATCGAAAGTGCTGTCTATATGCTTCAGGCACACATTTATATGCCTTTAAAATGAGAGATTTGACTGTATCATAATCTTTACAATCATCAACTGACAATGACGTAAATGCTACCTGTGCTTTCCCAGTTAAAACACACTGCAGCAGTGCAACACGATTATCATCTGACCAGTTCCTTAATTCTGCCATGCGTTCAAATAGAGTGAAGAAAGTATCAGGATCTTCCTCATTGAATTTGGGGACAAGTTTTAGATTAGAAGTGATCGAAAAAGACACACTCTGCTCCTGACCAAAACTAGAAAGCTTACCTTCTTTCATTATGTTGAGCTTGAGCAATTCCAAATCCATTTTTGCCTTTTCTAATTCCTTTTTACCCTGTTCAGAACGCAGTTTTAACTTCTCGTGATCCATCTGTAAGAGTAGCAGCTCTTTCTGTTGTTCAAAAGACAAATTACTTTTTAAATCAGATGCAGCTGGTACATATTCCTTCATCTCAGTGTCTAATAAACCTTTTTCGATCAACTCAGTTTTCAAAGCTACTGTATTTTAACATTTTCTTTGAGCTTTTTATCTTCAATCAAAATTTCATAACGTTCGGCAATACTTAATAATTGCTCTTTAGTACACCTGTCCAAAAATTCATGCGAAGGTGAACTAAGAAACTCATCAGTATCAGCCATGCTAAAAATCACCAGAAAATTTTAATTAGCACAGTGCAATCAAATAACGAGAGTTTTCCCTCTATCTTTCCAGTACCTCTACCTAACTCAACCCTATTCTTTATGCGATTACCAGTGGGGGGTATTTATGCACTATAGCCCTCTGAGTGAAAAACGCAACTGGTCAAACCAGCGACGCCTTCAACACCACGGATGTGCTCCCGAGATAATTACTACTTCCCACTTTCACCGCAACACTACACAAAAATAACAAATCCGACACATCTCAAAAGAAACATGCCACTATACCTATCAGAGAAAACTCATGTTCAAAAAAAAAAACAATATTGCACATCTATTTACCAACTGGTGATTTCACACGGTGAACAAAATTACTTTGGTACAAATCAATTTCGTATGTCCAAAAATAATCAATACAATCAAATAACCTAAGCAAGGACGAGCCCCCAATTTGTTACGACCCTTGGCTCAAGGGAAGCAACAAAACAAGGGACATACGAAAAACCAAATTATAAGCTCAAAGTAATATTTATTTAATTACAAAATAAGACAACACTAAATTATAGAATGGAAACAATTAAAGGAAATAACAGTATTTCTGTATTCATCAGTAAGGTCAGTGTGTAAAGCAAGATGCAGGTGTGAAGTGTAATATAGTGTTGAAGTGAAAATGAAAAGAGCAACAGAATACAACACAACCAAAGAGTCCAAAACCAAAGCGTCAAAACCAAAGACTGACTCTCCCCGGTCAATTGGTGATCTTTTAAACAGCATCCAAGGCACGAACACAGGTGTTTCCAGTAGACTGGCTATTTAGGTGATTAATGGGCTCAGGTGCCAACCGCAATTCACAGAATCAATAGCAGGTGTCGTCACAAGCGGCATGACATAGACTAAAAGTCATTTTTATTTGTTGTAGATATCTGATAATGTTCTGATGGAGAGAATTAAATGACAACTTTTTTTTTTAATTTCATTCCATATATCTAAACCCCCACCCATTCCCCATAGTCCCTGACATTTTTAAAGAGTAGTATGCCACTAAAATTATTGATATGGTTTTGTTAGAATTTTATCAGCCTGAGCTATCTATGATAAAAATTTACAGTTGATTTTTAGTGTTAAAACATCCTGTTCTAAATGTGTTTTCCTTTTGTCAATGTTGTACCTGACCGTGTTGCATGCTGAAGCCCCCTCAAAACTGTGCATTTTGAATGTCTCCTTAATCAATCACATCTGATTCAGGTTATCAGCACATTAGTAGAGACAGCAACATTCAAAATAATCACCACGCAAATGCTATAACTGTTTTGAACATGAGTGTATTGAAACATGTTGCAAGTTTATTAACCCCACCAGATATCTTGCTCTGGAAATGTAATTTTATGTACATAATCTAAATAAATATACATACTAATTATGTAATTAATACACCTACTTAATAGAATCAGAATCAGATCAGAATGAGCTTTATTGCCAGGTATGTTTACACATACGAGGAATTTGTTTTCGTGACAGAAGCTCCGCAGTACAACAGAATGACAGCGACAGAACATAAAACACATAATAAAAGAATAAAAAATACAAATAAGAAGATAGTGAATGACAATATACAAATGACAATTGTAGGCAGGTATATTACAAAATGCAGTTATGTATGTACATATATATTATGTGCAAAATTTAAGTGTATACTAAGTATGTGTGTTAGATAAATAAAGTGTATGTGTATATAAATATAAAGTGTAGTGTGTTCGCCATTATTATCAGCTGTTCATTGGATGGATTGCCTGAGGGAAGAAACTGGTCCTGTGTCTGGTCGTTCTAGTGCTCAGTGCTCTGTAGCGTCGACCAGATGGCAACAGTTCAAAGAGGGAGTGTGCTGGATGTGAGGGGTCCAAAGTGATTTTGACAGCCCTTTTTCTCACTCTGGATAAGTACAGTTCTTGAATAGATGGGAGAGTTGAACCGATGATTCGCTCAGCAGTCCGGACTACCCTCTGTCTTCTGAGGTCAGATTTAGAAGCTGAGCTGAACCAGACAGTTACTGAAGTGCAGAGGATGGATTCAATGATGGTGGAGTAGAACTGTTTCAGCAGCTCCTGTGGCAGGTTAAACTTCCTCAGCTGGCGGAGGAAGTACAACCTTTGCTGGGCCTTTTTCATGATGGAGCCTTTTTATTATTATTTTATCAAAACAATATCAAGACAGAGAAAGCACATTACCATGCTATAGTACAGTAACCTATGTACATTAATTTTTATTTGATTCATTACAGTGGTAATACTTTTACATTTTTAATGAACTTCATAAATGTTTGTCTAATTTCTTTTGTTCTCACTCCATAAATTATTGGGTTAAAACAACTTGGAAAAAGTAAGTACATTGTGCTCACAAACACACGACCACTAGGAGAAAAATTATTTCTTATTCTGTATGACAAAAATGCAATTAAGGCAAAGGTCAAAGTAACTGACATAACAATGAAGTGAGTAATGCAGGTGTTTAAGGCCTTCATGTTAGTTTTGCCAGACTTGATCACAGAGGTGAAAATCACAATGTAAGAAATATTGATAAGAATAAAATCTGCAGTTGGGATAAAGAAAACAGTCAAAAGTCCTACAAAATTATTAATAGTTATATCTCCACATGCTAACTGAACCAATACCATGTGTTCACAAAAACAATGATCAATGATATCTGTTACACAAAATGACAGTTTTCCTGCCAGAGAGACAGTGGTGACAACCAGGAGTACATTTCTGATTACTGGCAGAAAAACAAACTTTAGAAAGTTAGGGATTTCCATATATTTGTGATAATAAAGAGGTTTGCAAATTGCAAAGTAACGATCCAGTGCCATCCACAAAAGCAAAGTGGACTGAAATGTTCCAACAAAATGAAGGCTAAACATTTGTATCAAGCAACCAGTTAGCGATATCCCAGTCCAATTAAACAAAAAGTTTAGAAGCATATTAGGTACAAAAAATATAGGCAACATAAGGTCTACAACAGCCATAAGACCAATTAGTACATACATAGGAGAATGCAGAGACTTTTGAGAGGTGATCAAATATATGAGAATAGAATTTGCTGTTATAGCTAATAAAAACATCAGAAAGAAAGGCAAAAATAATAAAGGTCTCCATTCTCCTAGACTGTAGAAACCAATCAGTTTGAAGTCTGTGAATGAAACATTTTCTGCAGGAAGATCCTTCATGCTGGATAAACCCCTCTGTAGATGTAATATTCTGTTCAAATTATGTTGATGAAACTAAAGAAGAAAAAAATTTTAAAAAAAAGAAGAAGAAAAAGCTGGATACGTTTTCCCGATAAACAACACTATGCATCATATATTTTTAATTCTCAGAACAAAAATATATGTTGCTCAGTACAATTACTGCTAATTAAATAGTTTCAGATTTAATTCATAATTGTGGTCTTTCTGAAGAAATATGATGCACTTAAGTACAATAATATTAACGGTTATTAGATTTAGCTGACTGAATACTTGTATTTAAATTTAATCTGATGCTTTGTTTTTACTGTGACATAAATCTATTCATGAGAACTGTCTAAATAAAAGGAGTCCAAACTAGATACTTAAGATTATTTAACAGGCAGAAAAATTTATATGTGGTAAAAACATCTTTCACATCTTTCTCCTTAAAATAATTTTTCAGTCACTGCCTTGTCTTCTTTACATCTCAGGATGAAATGAAAAGTTGAAACATATCATAGTCTCTAAATACACCATATTTTGTCCCCAAGAGTCTATGTGCTGCTCCCACAGAGATCACCCTCACAAACTTGTAAAGCATACACACTGTATTTTATGAGGGATAAAAAAAGGGTTTTGCTCATTTAATTGTTTATTGATTAGATTTTAAGATGTGTACGTTTAAAAAACCACATATTATGCAGAATAACAATAATGGGAAAGCAGTGCAAGCAATATTACACTGTAAAACCGGACAAGTAAACTTAACTCAAACCTTTGGAGTAAACAGATTGCCTTGATTTAAACCATGTAAGTTTTAAACTGTTGCAATTAAGTAATTAAGTGATTGACTAAGTGCTGATTGAGCATTAGTGATGAACAGCTGCTGTTAACAAACAGAATTACTGAAGAAAAGAGAAACACAAGAACTACTACAAATGACTTCATACACAGCCTTAGATGAAATCAACTGAAATAAAATACATGAAATCTCTCAAGATCTGATTAAACAACCCCACAAACAGCATCACCAGCTCCACTTATTAATAACCAGACTGACTTTATTTCTGTCAGACATCTACAGAAGATCTTATTGAGAATGAACTAAGGTTTAGATGTTGATTTATTGTTTCATTTGAAGTAACCATGTTAGAGATCAGTGTTTGCTTTAGTTGGGATCTTAACCCTTGTCTTCAGTCTTACTTTATTTTTTCTTTGATTGTTGTAACCATGTGTTTTTGAAACATGTTTGTTATGACTCAAAAACCCGTAGAAAATATTATAAAATTTTATTAAATATTATTGTTGTTATACATCAATCATCAATTATGGAGTTGTTTAGAGACTAAAATCTGATTAAATTGGTGTTGTATAATTAGTTTGGTTAATTACAATGAAAGCTATTCTAAGAGCCAGTGGTTCTCTCATAATCAGTTAATATAAAGTACTTTCCGAGCAATTGTGATAAAAAATAAATAAAAAAAAAACACGCTGCAATGCATGCTGGGTACTATTGTAGTACAAAACTCATCCATGGCTCCCAGCATACTCTGCTGCATTTTTGAAATTTTATTTTTACTTTATTTATGGTCACCATTGTTGAGCTTCATATGCTGATTATTGATCTCTGTGTGACTAACTGACACCATAGAAGATGAAACTTTTTGGAAAGTCCTTTATAGAGAGCCCTACTGATCTCTGACATGGTTACTTCAAATAAAACAATAAATCAACATCTAAACCTTAGTTCATTCTCAATAAGATCTTCTGTAGATGTCTGACAGAAATGAAGTTAGTAGTGATGGGAAGTTTGGATCATTTTACCGACTCTGACTTTTGAGTTTCGTTCAGAAAAAAATGAACAAATCTTTTTTCGAGTCATTTTGTTCATTTCGTTCATTTTAGCAAAATGTTATTAAAATATTAAGTGCTACCTCCCCAACACATCTAGTACTTACGCAAACGTTGATCACACTACAAACAATACAAAACGAAATTACTATAAGATACAGAAATAAATATTCATTCTTTACCTGGGTCTTCAGTCTGTGATTAGCTCATCTCACCTCTTATTTGACAAGAAGTCTTCGGGTTTAAGTCATTCCTTAATCACGTGACAGACCCATAAGCAAAACCAACGTGGTCTCGAACCGGAAAGAGAATTGATTAGTTTATCTCATTAGTCTTTCGGGTCTCGGGTCGAGTTTGACTCGTTCCTTAATCACGTGACAGCCCCATACGCAAAACAAACGCAGTCTTGAGCCGGAAAGAGAATTGATTAGTTCGTCGCATGAGTCTTTCGTGTCTCGGGTGTCAGGTCGAATTTGACTCGTTCCTTAATCACGTGACAGACCCATGCGCTATTTCTGACATTTCTGTCACTGTGTTTTTGTTACTGTTTGTTGAGGATCTGTGGTTTGTTATTATTTTAAACCCTGTTATAAATAAAATTTTGATTAATTTGTCTTCTTGACTGTCTATCGGTAAATAAACACTAGGCTATATAATAATATAATAATCCAAGCTTACAATAAAAAGTATTTATAGACTAGTTTGTTCATTTTTACTAGTGATCGACCGATGTATCTGTTTACCGATATTTTTCCCGATATTTAAGCAATTTTCCATAATCGGGTATTGGTTTTGTAATATCGGATTCGCCGATTTACGGCGCCATCTTGTGGCCGTTTTGAGATTTCCGCCATTGCAGCCCGGACGTGTGAGGAGATCAGTCAACAACAACTCAGTGCACAGGTAAAGTATATGTTCTACTTGGTTTGCTTTAATTAATCAACTTTATTTAACATAAAAGACATGCACAAATGAGATCTGAGACATAAATTCCTGATATAGTTAATTTATGCAGCTTGTTTCTAAACAATTGAGACGAACTCATTGAGTCACGTAGTGTAATTCGGCATGTCCTGCCCCAATAAAGACGTATCTTTACATGAATTAAATAAAACAGACATGAATGAGTGCATGTTGAAAATAAAAGCGCTGAATTTAATTCTCTATCTGTTGTATATGCTCACCATTAGTCTAGAAGAGAAAGTTTGTTCATATTGCTTAGCAACTGACGGATGATCTGGAGGCTTAAGAATGGCCACTGAATGAAACTTTTGACAAGATTATCTTGTTTAAACACCCTAGATTATATTATCATTTACTACATAACAATTATTTCGCTAATACACATATAAATATACCGCTTTGTGGAAATTAATTATTTATTATCTCCATGCGCGATCGCGGTTGATTAAGTTATAGTCAAACAGCACTTTGTCAGTTGGCATTTCATGATTTAACGTTAGATTAAATTTAGATCATAAAATGCCAACTGAAAAGAGCTGTTTAACTTTATATAGTCTCGGGAAAAAAAGTTCGTTCATATTACTCAGCACCTGACTGGGTTGATGATCAGGAAGCCTCAAGCAATGCCACTGAATGAAACTATTGACAAGATTATCTTGTTTAAACACTGTAGATTATATTATCATTTACTACAAAACAATAATTTCGCTAATACACATGTAAATATACCGCTTTGTGTAAATTAATTATTTATTATCTCCATGCGCGATCGCGGTTGATTAAATTATACGTTAGTCAAACAGCACTTTGTCAGTTGGCATTTCATAATCTAACGTTAGATTGAATGTAGATCATAAAATGCCAACTGAAAAGAGCTGTTTAACTTTATATAGTCTCGGGAAAAAAAGTTCGTTCATATTACTCCGCACCTGACTGGGTTGATGATCAGGAAGCCTCAAGCACGGCCACTGCATGAAATTTTTGACAAGATTATCTCGTTTAAACCCCCTAAATTATAGAATCATTTGATTTACTACATAACCATTATTTAGTTAATACAAATATAAATAAATGCAGCTCTGTGGAAATTATTTATAATCTCCACACGCGATCGCGGTTGAGTAGCCCAATTTATAGTTTTGTGTAAATGCATAGATAAGTTACAGCACTTTGTCAGAAAGCATTTCATGATCTAGACCGACAAAACATTATAATTAATAACACTAGTTGGAATCAGTGATTGATAGGAGGATGGGCAAGCCACTTGAATGGTGGAAACAAAATGAGAAAAGGTTCCCCATTCTTGCTCGTCTGTCAAGAAAGTTCCTTTGCCCCCCACTGTCTTCGGTGCCCAGTGAACGAGCCTTCAGTGAAGTGGGAGCCATTTATGAAAACAAAGGAAGCAGGCTTACAGGGCAGAATGCTGAAAGACTCTGTTTTCTACACTAAAACCTAGTTCTGCTTAACTGGGAGTTAATATGTTATAATCATTTTTGTGCTTTATTTTTTTTACCTGTTTTTATTTTTTTTACCTCATCAAAGCTTTTATTTTAAAACAAAGACACTTAGTAACAGTGCACTTTAATTTTTTGGACTCAGACCCCTCTATTTATTTGTCTATAAATATAAAGTTTTATTTTTTTTGTATGCAAGGAGGGAGTGATAGTTATAAATAAAATGGTTTGTTCAGCTCATTTGTGTTGTAATAATTGTCAGAAACAGAAGTATAACAGTAAATAAATATCGGTTCTGCATATCGGTTATCGGGTACATAAACATGCAAATAATCGGTATCGGTATCGGATATAAAAAATCAATATCGGTCGATCACTAATTTTTACTCCAATTTTGAGTTTGCTGGTATAATAATTGCTTTTCCTGGGCAGACTTGACATATTGGTGTAATATATGTATAAGAAGATTGCTCAAAAAAGGACATAACGACATACATTAAAAGCAAATAACATTTTGAATTTGAATTATTAATGTTTGTTTAAAACATTAAGGTTATGATAACTTCAGCTTTAACAGTTTTAACCCAGCTCAGAGTGAGGAGTTTCAGATCCTGGTACGACTGCCAGTGCAGGGGCCATGTTTTGGGAAGACTTTGATGAGAGGGTAGCAAGCTTGAGGCCTTCTGCTACCTCTTCTAAGACCTCAGATGCTATGATGGAGATGCGGGCCAACCTTGCAGAGCCACTCTGCCTGGTGGAGGAGATGTTCACCAGTATACAAAAGCCTTTCTGAAGTCACAAAGACAAGACTTTGCATTGTGGCCACATCCGTGCCATCTGAAATTTTTTTTTTCTAAAACTGGGCAGATTATCTCAGATAGAAGAACTCACAGACTCAGCCCATCCAAGGTCAGGGAGCTTGTTTTTTTTTATTAAAATGCAAACATGCCTTAAAGCAAGTCCTAAAAATATAGCCACAGTGTGTTATTTATTTTAAAGCTTATTTATTTTTATTTATTTAGAAAAAGACTAGCTTGTTGTGCAATATTTTTGTTGCTGGATTTTAAAGGTAATTTGTTATTGTTATAAGGCTCCGTAGCTTTAGTATCTCTTAATTTTCATTTATTTTTTATTCAAATGGTTTAAAATTATTTTGGGAATAGTTATCCTCTTTGATATAAAGTTTTTATTTTGGCACAAAAATGTTATTTATTTTAAAACGCATTCATTTAAAATTATTATGTAAAAAAAGCAAAGCTTGTTGTGCAATATTTAGTTTTTCTTTTTTTTATATTGTACTTTTAAAGTTCATTTGTTAAGGTTATTAGACCCTGTGGCTTTATTATCTTTTAATTTTAATTTTATTTTTAATTATTTACATTTTTATTATTTTAATTTATTTTGGAATAGTTGTCCTCTTTGTTACAAAGCTTTTCTGGCACAAAAATAAACAATAAACAACAATTCAAAAGTATGTACAGTGTTTTTAATGTTTATAAAGTGTCATATGTTACAAAAGTATGGTTTACACAATCTGATTTAATTACTGCACAACTACAAAAACAAACAAACAAACAGACAGAAAAAAAGATCAACATTTTAAGCATAACCAACTCTTTATTTCCACATTCAGTGTTATGAAAAAGTACCACCATGACAGTAAATTAAAAGCAATAATTTGAAACCAGAAATGCATCACCTTACTGTACGAGTAAATGATACTAATAATAAATAAGTACTATGCACCCATTTGGTAAGGAAAGTTGTAAATTAACTAATTACTCTAGCCAATGTTGTCACATCACGGGACAAAAGAACGAAAAACCTGAAGAACCAAAAGATGAACTATTCAATTTTCTACATTCTTTTACTGTCTATGGTTTTAGCATATGGGTCTGTCACGTGATTAAGGAATGACTCAACCCGAAGACTCATGAGATGAACTAATCAATTCTCTTTCCGGCTCATATTGCATTGGGTTTAGCGTATTGGGCTGTCACGTGATTAAGGAACGAGTCAAAAACCCGATAGACTGAACGAATCACTCCCCGAGACGACTCGTTCTTCCCGAGGCACATAAAAGATTCGTTCAAAATGAAAGTATTGGCATTCATTACTCAAGTAGAAGTATAGATACTAGGGTTTAAAAAGACTTTTGTAGAAGTTGAAGTATCAACTCAAGCTTTTTACTCAAGTAAAAGTGTAAAAGTACTGTTTTCAAAACTACTTAAATTATAAAAGTAAAAATAATGTAGGGGAAAAAAATGCCATTAAGAACAAAAGCTTAGGCAGCGCCACAGGGGCCTATTGTGCACTACCCCACCTCCTAAAAAAAAATTTTTTCTAAAGGCCATAGGCCATAATGACAATAATGTTAAAATGTTCACGTTGAAAAATTTGGGATGCTCTAGGCTACCCCATATAGGTTTCAGCCGCATATATGCCCATTGAAAAAAACGCACATTAGTACAAGACAAATACATTAGAGGACTAGAGATATGATGACTAATTGCCTATAAGTATTGTTATGGTGCAAAAAGTCAAACTTCAGAGACATGTCATCAATAACCTTTAATGGAATGTAAATGTACATCCAAGCTTAGCTGCAGGAATCTGCGAGTGCAATGGACAAGAACATTGGTGCAGGCTTAGTAACAATTACTCTTGTATGGTTGTCGAGTTACAACGAGTTACAAAGTTGGTATAGCCTCAATCCTGTCGTCAATCGCAAATACTAATTTATTAAAACGTCTCGCTACTGAACTACCTACAGGAACTTAATTTGTGGAGGACGAAGAGAAAGCACCCATTTGGTAAATGAGCCAGTGAGAAATAATAACTTTTAAGTAGGGTCTAGTGCCATTTCAATACTTTTAAAACGGTACCAGCGCCTAAATGGTGCCTGAACCGATACTTAGAAAAAAAAGAACCACAAAAAAACTATGGATAGCATTAAAGAACATTACAAATATTTAAAATAAATCCATAGCTTTCACCTTGGATGCTCTCATTTCCCAAGTTGTGCTTCCCTTAATCTAAGGCTAATAAATGTATTTCACAATCTGGCTCATTATTTAATACAAAATCACACATAATTTTTCTACTGTATCTCTGTCACTCACTCTGATATTTAGTTAAAATGAGTGGTCTGTCACTGTCTTTAATCAGTTCTGTGAATTACTGTATGGTCATTCTCTATAAAGTAGCAACAATGTCGTTTGTAAAGTACAGTACCGTGCAAAAGTCTTAGGCACATTAGTATTTTCACTCCAAAAAAGGGTGTTTCAGCCAGTTATTTATTTATTTTGCTGTAGTGTGTCAGTAGGAAATAATCAGTTTGCCATTAATTTTAATAATAATCTAGTGCGATTCTGAATGCACAAGCAATCTGACAATGGCAAAATTAATGTTTGGAAATGTAAACTGATATTTTCTACTGACACACTACAGCAAAATATATAAATAACTGGCCAAACACCATTCTTTTGGGTGAAAATATTAACGTGACTAAGACTTTTGCACAGTAGTGTATGTATAAAGTATGTATGATTAAATGAAGTATATGTAAATAAGTGTAATTAAAGCATGTGTTCGTTCATATGTGTTAAGGGCTAGATTTTCGCTGGAGGAAACACCTGTGGCGTGACAAGCGAAAACTTTTCAGTAGCTAGATGAGAAACCGACTGCTCCCTCGTGACCTTTTGTAAACTGTATTTATGACAAAGAACTGCACAGATACAGATATTCTAACAATCTATCGATAAACTCAAATCTTGTGGCCTCTGTTTGTGTTTAAGTGCGCTCGCGCTGCTCCGCCGCGGTCTGTGGATTGAAGAGCGAGCTGAAAGACAGAGAAGACCGGTCTGACGCTGGTTTCATATGACATTTAAGTGAACTGACTTTGAGGCGTTCGGATACCGGTTCCATAGCAAAGCAACTGAACAACATTCATTAGGAAAACAGTTTGTCAATAATGCAAAATGATAGTTAAAGGTAGTTCATCATTGAATTCAGTGATGTCATCTCTGTTCAGTTAAATAGTGTCTGTGCATTTATTTGCGATCAAGTCAACGATATCGCTGTAGATGAAGTGACCCCAACTAAGCAAGCCAGAGGCGACAGCGGCAAGGAACCGAAGCTCCATCAGTGACAGAATGGAGAAAAAAACCTTGGGAGAAACCATGCTCAGTTGGGGGGCCAGTTCTCCTCTGACCAGACGAAACCAGTAGTTCAATTCCAGGCTTGAGACAAGGTCTTTACAGGGGATCTGTATCTGGGGCTTTAGTTGTCCTGGTCTCCGCTGTCTGTCAGGGCTGTAGAGGTCCTTTCTAGGTGCTGATCCACCATCTGGTCTGGATACGTACTGGATCCGGGTGATTGCAGTGACCCTCTGATCTGGATACAGACTGGATCTGGTGGCTACAGCTATGTAATCAACGTTGTATTTTTTCTTGTTTATTTTATGAATTAAATATTAAAATGAATATTTTTATGGAGTAATAGTTTTATTATTTGAGGGGCTTACTGTTTAAATCTAAAAAGGTAACATGCAGATAACAGGAAAGGATGCATGTTCTTATGTATATGTAAACTAAGACAAGCAGTTTAGCTTACAGTCATTCGTTGGATGAGAGATGAACGCACTTTTGTCTTGAATTCGATGAATCTGGGCCCGTCTCCTTCAATGCACATGAGGTGGATATTGATGAGGCCGAAGGTGATGGGATAAGTGTTCGAGATGGAGACGTCTTTCTCTGCAGACATAACCGTGGTGGCACATTTAAGTGTTCACAGCACGGGCTGTGTGTCCTCCATCAGCTGCCAGTACTCATCCTTCAACTCCAGGATCCTGGCATCTTGAAGCCTGGTCACGGTTCGGTCCGACAGCACAGCAACAACAGCACACCGCTGCTCCACCAGCCAATCAAACATCTTGCGCACAGAGTTCCACCGTGTTTTACACGACTGGGTAAGCCGGTGAGTTGCGAGGCCCATTTACTCCTGTTTCTTTTGCAGTGCTTTGGTTGCTGTAGTGCTGTGATTAAAGTGGCTAACAAGTTTTTTACTAGCCGCTGATATTACCCGATAAAGATACAGTGCAAATCCATGATTTATGGCCAACTGGAGAGTGTGTGCAAAGCAGGCAACGGAAATCCAGAGCACTCCTATGGGACAGAATGCACGCAATAACTCTGCCTTGAAGTCCCCACTGCTCTACAGCTCCATTAATTTCTCAGCGAGGTGGTCAGCTGTATGCCGGCCTGGCAGGCTTTCTGTGAGCAGGACCGCTGAGTTAATTTGCCAGTCATCACTGATATAGTGGCAGGTTATGATGTGGCTCTCAGCTGTTAAAGGCCGTGTTGCAAGGTTAATTTTTTAACGAATATGTGCAATTTGCTTGTTGGTAATAAACATTTAAACTGTTATCCATTGTATTTTATGTTGTTGGGTATCACAAAACGGAATATAATACGAAAAAGTAGGTACTATCTTACAGCGGTCTCCTTTCCCCCACAATGCATTGCATCACGTCACGTTGGGGAGAGAATTTACTAAAGCCGCCTTGAGAGCATTGAGAGTAACTAGAGAGACGAGAGTATTCAGATAGCGCAGAACGCAGATTATAGATAAATAGATAAATACATATATATAGATAGATAGATAGATAGACTAGATACAGTATATAGATAGACAGACAGATAGATAGAGAGATAGCGACCAACAGCGACCCAAACGCACTCACTTACAACAGCACAAGCTTTCTAACGCAGTTTACATGGGATGGCACCCACACAAGCTCCTGTCAAACACATCGACAGACACACGGCTACGTTTGCAGCAACATTTTCACCGGAGGACGAGATTAACGCTTAGAAACGTCCATATAGCTAGCATGATGCCTTTTATTTCAAGATGACAAAGACAAAATTTACCAGTTCTACGAAACTATGACAAAGGTTACCGGTACTTCTCTGAACTAACGTCATGATCACTGCCACTAGATATAAAGAAAACATTGATTTTTAACTCGGTGCTATTCAATGACAGTAATAAATAAATAAAATTGTATATATATATATATATATATATGTGTGTGTGTGTGTGTGTGTGTGTGTGTGTGTGTGTCGTTATTGCGCACTGCTGCTCGTAAACTAGCTCCAGTGCTCATTGCTGCGATGCTAAATGATAGCAACTCACCAGGACACTTCACCAACTCTCCACTCATTCTCCTCGGAACATGCATAGGCTTTGACGGACATCAGTTCTTGGCAATTCCTCATTTGCCCTCTCACGGCTGGCTCGATAGAAATTACACAGCTGCGGGCCATCATACATGTTTGCTCTCGCCACCTCTTCCTCATCCCAGTCATTTGTTCTGATGCTGCGTGCGTTCCAGGCAGGTTTTTGAGCTTGTAATCACTATTTCATACCACTACTAACGACTTTGTACCGTTCCAGACAAGTTACGCCAAACTTTCTGAGCTCAAGGAATTGTAACTAGATTATTTATTTTATTGCAACGTTGCATTGACCTAAAATCGTTGGAAAAACACGGGTTAGGGTTGCCTGGAACGCTGCATCATACTAGACTGAGGCTACCTTTCCTCGACTTCTCCCCAACATGACGTCATCACCGAGTTGCGTAAAAAAAACGTTAATACCAAAAACTTAAAAAATAGGTCTTTAAGACCATTTTTGAGACATTTTAAAAATGTTATACATATCTTGAGTGATTTATGTACCCATTAATCGAAAGTGGTGTTTAACCTGCAACATGGCCTTTAAAGCGTTCCAGCAGTCTGTAGTTAGAGCAACTCTCAGCTTTGCTCAGTTCTTTTAACAGCTGCTGCTTTCATTCTTTGTCGTTTGAGTTTCTACCAGTCTGGTGATGGTACGTCATGATGGAATTTGATATATTGGTTCCAATAAATGTATCAGTTCTTGAAAACCATTGCCCTCAACAATACTTAAGGGCAGAATATCCATCTCATTGAACTTGCAGATCCCTTGGGTAATTTTCTCTGCTCTTTATGCATCACAGCTCCGAGTCTGTGCTAACGCCGACTTGATGCTAGGTTGAAACTGAGATCAAGGTTGCACCGCCACCGATATTAACAAGGGATGGATGCACTTTGTTTAAGTGGTACATCATTTGAGTCGTGGCCGCATTGTACTTATACACGGCATCGCAATGTTTGCAGTGAACTATTTTGTTTTTTAAATGGTCCCAAATATTGCACCCTGGTGGTAAAATATTTAATTGCTGCCACACAGTGAAATTAATTTATTTTCTTAAAGACTCACACTACACAATGCAACATGCATAAGATAAAAAAAATGCATTAGATTAATAGATTACAAATTAACGTGATCGAAAAAATTCTTAACGATCAATTATCGATCGTCAATTAATCATGCCCATCCCTACTTTAGATACATCTATGTATATGAGTTAATTTAAAACTAGGTTAGCCTATATGCTCTTTATTTTTCATCTAAACAGTCCTTGTTGTTTTATTTTATTTTAATAAGCCACTCACACGTACTTTAATAGGCTAACCTAAATCTTTGAATATGTCTTTTATTTTGTCAATATCAACTTCTGGCACGAAATTGTACATTCATAAATATATGTTTTTCAACCCCCCCCCCCACGTTTAGTGGTACTTAAAGAGGACATTTGTGATGTATTTGGAGACATTAAAAGGAATGAAAAGTCCCAAAGCAAGATTTTATTATTCTTCATTAGAGGACTTTGGTTTCTTAATGTGAAAATCTGTTACTGTCCTACTTTTTCTTTCTTTATTTTATTTAAATTTTTTCTTCAGTGTTGTTTTATTTATTTATTAGGGCCCGAGCACCGATGGTGTGAGGACCCTCTTGTATCTGCTTTGTTTATTATTATTATTATTATTATTATTATTATTATTATTCTTCTTCTTCTTCTTCTCCCGAATGAATCGCATTTTTGAGGGCTTTAACATGCTCAAAAAGTCATGAAACTTTGCACACGCGTCAAACCTGGTGAAAATTTTCGTGTGATATAGGATTCAGAAGAGGGTGTGGCAAAATGGCTCGACAGCGCCACCTATACCAAGAAAATCAACAGCCTTCAAGCTATGTTTCACGTACATGCACGAAAATTGGCACACATATGTAACACACCAATACCTACAAAAAAGACTCTTGGAGCGAAATTCTAAACCCAACAGGAAGTCGGTTATTTTTAATATTATGAGCATTTTTTGTGTAATTTTGGTCATTTCCATGTGTTGTATTTTAACGAACTCCTCCTAGAGATTTCTTCAAATCAACACCAAATTTGGTATGCCTAATCTAAAGGCCTTAGCGATGTTAAATTGCGAAGATCTTGAGTTTTCGTTGAAGGGCGTGTCCGTGGCGGCCTGGCGAATTTCGATGATTCGCCATGAAAAATGAAGTTGCTATAACTCACACATACAATGTCCAATCTGCCCCAAACATCACATGTTTGATGAGACTCCGAACCTGAACAGATTGACATGCCCATATTCAGTTATAGTCATAGCGCCACCAATTGGCAACAGGAAGTGACATATTTTACGCTGCGACGAACTACTCCTACAAATTTTATGACATCAATGTCTTTTTTGTGGTCAGTCTAATCTAAAGGCCTGTGCCATGTTCAGTTGTGAAGATCTTGAATTTTCGTTAAAAGGCTTGTTCATGGCGCCGCAACGAAGTTCGATGTCTCGCCATGGGAATAAAAGATGTTATAACTCAGGCATAAAATGTCCGATCTTCCCCAAACTTCACATGTGTGATAAGAGTCCTGGCCTGAACAGATCTGCAGGCCAATATTCCACTGGGTGTGGCAGAATGGCTCGATAGCGCCACCTATACACTTTAAACGGAGTGCGCCTCGAGCTATGTTTCACGTACATGTACAAAAATTGGTACACACATGTAACACTCCAATACCTACAAAAAAGTCTCTTGGTACGAAATCCGGATCCCAACAGGAAGTCGGTTATTTAGAATTTTCCCTTCAAAATTGGTGTTGTTTTTGCCATTTTCAGGGGTTGTACTTTAACGAACTCCTCCAAGAGATTTATTC
Organism: Carassius auratus; assembly: GCF_003368295.1. Lineage (NCBI taxonomy): Eukaryota > Metazoa > Chordata > Actinopteri > Cypriniformes > Cyprinidae > Carassius > Carassius auratus. The sequence continues at coordinate 19,764,863 of NC_039257.1, read as the reverse complement.
AGATCAACACCAAACTTCTTCAATGTAATCTAAAGGCCTTTGTGATGTTAAATTGCGAAGATCTTGAGGTTTCGTTAAAGGGCGTGTCCATGGCGGCCTGCCAAATTTCGATGTTTCGCCATGAAAAAGGACGTTGCTGTAACTCAGACATACAATGTCCAATCTGCCCCAAACTTCACATGTTAGATAAGACTTCTGCCCTTAACAGATCTACATGCCCATTTTCAGTTATAGTCATAGCGCCACCTGCTGGCAACAGGAAGTTACATGTTTTACGCTGCAACAAACTACTCCTAGAATCTTTTTGAGATTAAAGTATTTTTTTTATTCAGTCTAATCTAAAGGCCTGTGCAATGTTAACTTTATAGTCATAGCGCCACCTGCTGGCAACAGGAAGTTACATGTTTTACGCTGCAACAAACTACTCCTAGAATCTTTTTGAGATTAAAGTATTTTTTTTATTCAGTCTAATCTAAAGGCCTGTGCAATGTTAACTTGTGGAGATCTTGAGTTTTTGTTAAAGGGCGTGTACATGGAGCCATGACAAATTTTGATGTCTCGCCACAGCAAGAGAAGTTGTTGTAACTCAGGCATAAAATGTCCAATCCTCCCCAAACCTCACATGTTCGATAAAAGTCCTGCCCTGAACACATCTGAAGGCCAATATTCCATTACAATGATAGCGCCACCTGCTGGCAACAGGAAGATTGGCACATATATGGAATAAACATTCATATATTCTACTTATATTTATGAGTTTAAACGCATATTTCTCACCGTTCACCTATTAACTAAAGCCACTCGCTGCCGGTGAGCCCGGGTGCGAGGGCCCGTTCATCGCTGCTTGCAGCTTTAATTTTACATTGATTTTGTTTTATGATGTGCAGAGTCTGAACGAAAATTGAGTGTAATCTCAGACCGTATTTGTAAATCTACCACTAATGTATGCCTTTCTGTGTTAATGTTCAAAGCATCGAATAAAAAATAAAAAAATAACACCTGCTAACACTTCCCCCTAAAACCTCCCTAATAATGTTGGCCACAAAGGTTTAAAAGTATGTTAAAATAATTAAACAAAGTAAAGTTTTTAATTAAAACACATCAGTTCTTATTTGATGAAAACATTCTACCTGGTTTTAATATTAGAACGATGTTTTTACTTTAAAATTAGGTTAACCTATACGATTTTACTTTTCCATCTCAACAAAATTCCTTGTCGGAAAAAAGTGTTGTTTTATTACATTTTAATAAGTCACTCACACATACTTTAGTAGTCTAAATCCTTGAATACGTCTTTTATTTTATCAATATTAACTTCTATCATTGCTACATCAATTAAAACATGGGTTTAGGCATACACAAATCTAACTGGAATGAAATTTTTTGGAATGTCTTTGATTTTCTTGCCAAAGACGTGTGATCATTTGTATTGTAAAACGTCTACACTTTTACAACATTACATTAAAGGCTAAATATTTTATCTCAAGAAGTGCATAGAAATGCGTCTGCTGTCTGGCATCTGATGTCTTTGTGTTTACTGTTACGGCCATGTCAGCGAAGATTGTAAAACATCTAAAGGTTTTCGGGGTTTGCAACTCAACTGTAATCTAATTAGTTTTGCCAGGGTTCTGGTGTTGTAAATGGTGTGCTGCAGGTCAGCTAAAGTAAAAAAAAAATATTAGTGTATTCAGTGATCAAAGGGTGACAATTTCAACTTTATTACTTAGGCCTGTGATCGCGAGGTCAGCTGAAAGTTCATTTACTGGTCAAAAGGATGTGAAATCAGACCATATAGGAAAATGTAGTTTAATTCGAGTTAATTTAGTTTATTTTAGTTACATTTATAATTTTATGTCTGGATGCAAGATGTCTGGATGCATGATTGACCGACTTATCACATGTTTACCATATTTTTACAATGCCCTGCTTACCTAGTTTTATGATGAAATATGTCTGTAAAAATAAACAAACATATACACAATCTCCAGAACACTGTAAAAAGTGATTCTCTATATTTACTCAATAAAATTGTGACAACAGATTACAAGCAATATTATTAATTACATTTAACACATTAGAATTAATTAGAATTAACCATTCAAAATGAGTAGAACAACATGAAAAAATTAAGTAAAATTTACACAAAAATATTGTTTTCATTGGACAAAAAACAAACAAACAAACAAAAAACATTATGCCAAAGAATACTACACTGTAAAAAGTGTTTCCCTATATTTATTCAGTAAAATTGTGTCAAAAATTTACAAGCAATATTATTAATTAAATTTAACACATTTTAATTAAGTAGAAATAATCATTAAAAATGAGTAGAACAACATGAAAAAATTAAGTAAAATTTACATAAAAATATTGATTTCATTGGACAAAAAACAAACAAACTAAAAAACACTATGCTAAAGAATACTATGTTATGCATGCCAGGCCAGTAGTTGGCGATCATGAAACACCCTTCGAAAACATTATATGCATGCACATGACATCAGCCTTTTTACAAATTCACATTTTTGTTGCTTACATAGATATGATAAAGGCATCATGTTCAAAAGGTTGTAATGCCCCCAAAACAGTTATTGAAAGCACCTAAAGTTCACAAACCAAATCACTGAATGAAAAATAATAATAATAATTTGCTTACCATTGTAGTGGTCAGTGTTTGCTTTAGTTGGACTCTTGACCCTTAAAATTTTAAACAGATTTTTTTTGGTTGCTAGTTGTGATACAGCAGCTAGATAAGCCAAGAAGGAAATGCGATCAGGTGGTGTTATTTGTTTTTACATCATCATTTGGTCTGAGTTGGGTGTGTCTTATCAATAACATGTGTCCTGTGATTGAACAATATAAGCTCTGGTGTTTTCAGCATTATCAGAGAAATTCTTAGAAGCACCTCTGATCAAAACCTTGTTAAAAAAGAAAAGTGTTTTCATTTAGGCATACAAACATCAAGAATCAGCCTGAGAACCTCAACAATGGTGACCATGTTGCACTGCATTCTGGGTGCCACCAATCAAAACTCATTTTATGGCTCCCATCATGCTTTGCGGCATGAATAAATAATGAGCAACAATTCTATAGTAGCTTGTTTTGTGATTCTTACAGTTCGTCTGAATATGCTGTTTGTCACCATTCTTGAGATTCATACGCTGGTTCTTGATGTGACTGTGTTGTCAGAAGAAAGTTCCCCTTTCTCTGTTTTAAACAGAATTCTCAAACTCTAGTTTACACTGAAATTTCCACTTTTTCTCTTTTTTGTTAAATCACAGGGCTGCCATAATGAGTGTTATTTTTTCTCAGAGATCAGACTCTGAATTAGTTCAGATATTCAGGATGAACAAAGATTATGTAATAGCATGACCAGCACTACCTGATTATCTTTATTCTTAGTTTGTCTAGCTGTTATAACTGAGTCACAACAGCAATGCAAAATGTAATATTAAAATATCAAGGGTCAAGAGCACAACTAAAGCAAACACTGACCACTATAATGGTAACCAATAATTTACCCTTTGATTCTGTTTGTGAACTTTAGGTGTCTTCAATAACTCTGTTTGGGGGGCCTTAAGACACAGCCTTTTGAACATGATGCCTGTATCATATATATGTAACCCACAAAAATGTTAATTTGTAAAAAGGCTGATGTCATGTGCATGCATATAATGTTTCATGATCGCCAACTACTGGCCTGGCATGCATAACATAGTTTTCTTTAGCATAGTGTTTTTTTGTTTGTTTGTTTTTTGTCCAATGAAATCAATATTTTTATGTAAATTTTACTTAATTTTTTCATGTTGTTTTACTCATTTTAATGATTATTTCTACTTAATTAAAATGTGTTAAATTTAATTAATAATATTGCTTGTAAATTTTTGACACAATTTTACTGAATAAATATAGGGAAACACTTTTTACAGTGTATGTTATGCATGCCAGGCCAGTAGTTGGCAATCATGAAACACCCTTCGAAAACATTATATACATGCACATGACGTCAACCTTTTTACAAATTCACATTTTTGTTGCTTACATAGATATGATACAGGCATCATGTTCAAAAGGTTGTGTCTTATGGCCCCCAAAACAGAGTCATTGAAGACACCTAATGTTCACGAACAGAATCACTGAAGGAGAAAAGGGTAAATTATTGGTTACCATTACAGTGGTCAGTGTTTGCTTTAGTTGTTTAGTTTAGTAGTTAGACGTCTGACAGATATAAAGTCAGTCTGGTTAGTAATAAGTGAAGCTGGTAATGCTGTTTGTAGAGTTGTTTAATCTTTCTCTGCTGAGATCTTGAGATATTTAATGTGCTTCCATGCATTTCACCCTTTGTTGCAGTGTGGTGCTTATTCCAACCAAAATTCAACGTTTGTCTGATTTCGGAGTTTGATGTCAAACAAAGTTGGGTTTCGACGTCAACCCAACTTTCATTTTCAACAAAAATATGACGTCTGACTGACGTTGGATTAGTTGGAGTCCAACGTCTTCCTGACGTCACATTGATGTACTGTGCCTGCTAGGCCATGTCTTGCATATGTCTGTGCTTAGTGGTTCTTGAAGCACTGACTCCAGCTGCAGTCCACTCTTTGTGAATTTTTTAACGAGTTTTGTTTCACAATCCTTTCCAGGGTGTGGTTATCCCTATTGCTTGTACACTTTTTTCCACCTCATCTTTTCCTTCCCTTCACCTCTCTATTAAATGTGCTTGGACACAGAGCTCTGTGAACAGCCAGCCTCTTTTTCAAATACCTTTCGTGATTTGCCCTCCTTTTGCAAGGTGTCAATGGTCAACTGTCAAGTCAGCAGTCTTCCCCAGATTGTGTAGCCTACAGTACTAGACTGTGAGACCATTTAAAGGCATTTGCAGGTGTTTTGAGTTAATTAGCTGATAAGTCTTCAATATTGAACCATTTCACAAATATTCTAATTTTCTGAGATATTGAATTTGGGATTTTCCTTAGTTGTCAGTTATAATCATCAAAATGAAAAGAGATAAACATTTGAAATATATCAATCTATGTGCAATGAATTAATATAATATACAGGTTTTAGTTTTTGAATGGAATTAGTGAAATAAACTCTTTGATGATATTCTAATTATTTGGCCAGCACCTGTATGTATGTATATATATATGTATGTATGTATATATATATATATATATATATATATATATATATATATATATATATATATATATATGTATATGTATCTATGTGTGTGTGTGTGTGTGTGTAAACATATGTTGTTTCATGATATGAATATTCATAAGAACAGTTCCCAGGTAAAAAGGAAAAATATTTAACTTGTGCTTATTTTGATATACTTAAAGGGGGGGTGAAATGCTATTTCATGCATACTGAGTTTTTTTATACTGTTAAAGAGTTGGATTCCCATGCTAAACATGGAACAAGTTTCAAAAATTAAGTTGTACGTTTGAAGGAGTATTTTTGTTTCAAAAATACTCCTTCCAGTTTGTCACAAGTTTCGGAAAGTTTTTTTCGAGTATGGGTCTGTGTGATGTTAGATGGAGCGGAATTTCCTTATATGGGTCCTAAGGGCACTTCTGCCGGAAGAGCACGTGCTCCCGTAGAGCAGAGCACTGAGAGCAGAGACATTCACTGACCAGAGTGAGAGACCGAATTGTCACAAAAGAAGTGTGTTTTTGGTTGCCAGGGCAAGACAACCCATGCACAGATTACCAAAAAAAAGAAAAACAGCATTAAGGGACCAGTGGATGGAGTTTATTTTTACAGAGCATCAACGGAGCTGTGCAAGTGTTTTCGTTTGTTCCCTGCATTTCGAAGATGCTTGTTTTATGCTTGGATTTGCATATCGTTTATTTCTTAAGGATAATGCAGTCCCAACAAAAAAGGGTCACAATCGTGTGTTGGAACCGCAGGCGGTGAGTATAACTGCTTCAAATATCTCTGTGTTGTTAACTTAGCTATCGGCGCGTAAGCACATCAAGTAAACAACATGCAATGTTGGCATCAAACTGCACTTTCCGAATGTACACCTTAAAAAAAAAAAAAAAAAAAAAAAAAAGACGACATAAAGTGTAATTTTGTCATTTTCCAAAACCGCTAAGCAAATATATACAGTTTCAATACATACCACATAGAGACATCCTGCTGTAGTCGTTGATGCTGCTGCTCTTGTTCAATTTCAGCCTCGGGATCTGATTCTGGATCATAAATATACGCTGAATCTGACTGTTAGCCATGGTTTGTTTTGGATGATGTTTTTTTCCTCACGGTAATGTCACAGTTTCTAGCGACCGGCAGTGCCTATGTGGCTTGCGGGGAAGCTGCTTCCACCTTACACGCTATGGTGTTACTGCAGGTGTAAGGCTAAGGCACTGAAAGACCTGCACGAGGGTGGTTACGATCCAGCGCTTCTGGAAGAGCTCCGAACCGCCACTGACCTTGCGCTTCGAGCGACGAAGGTCACCATGATTTCGTTGGGTCGTGTGATGTCCACAGTGAAAGCGTCCGATGCCCCTGTCTTGCGGAAGGAGATCGCAGTCCTACTAACGAATGCCGCGATAGAGCCGGTTCCTCCAGGCGATATGAGGACGGGGCTCTACAGCCCGTACCTCATTGTACCCAAGAAAAGCGGTGGGTTACGACCGATCTTAGATCTGCGAGTTTTGAATCAGGCCCTCCGTTGGCTACAGTTCAAAATGTTGACACAGAAACGCATTTTCAGGTGCGTCCGTCCCCAAGATTGGTTTGCAGCGATCGACCTGAAGGACGTGCACTTTCATGTGTCCATACTTCCGCGCCACAGACCTTTTCTGCGGCTTGCGTTCGAAGGACTAGCATAACAGTACAAGGTCCTGCCCTTCCGGCTGTCCCAATCTCCGCGTGTCTTCACGGAAGTCATGGAGGCAGCTCTCGTTCCTCTCAGAGAGCAGAGTGTTCGCATTCTCAACTACTTAGATGATTGGCTGATACTAGCACAGTCTCGAGATCAGTTGTGCGAGCACAGAGATATGGTGCTCCAGCACCTGAGCATGTTGGGCCTTCAGGTCAGCTGGGAAAAGAGCAAACTCTCGCCATTGCAGAGGATCTCTTTTCTCGGTATGGAGTTGGATTCGGTCGAACAGACAGCATGCCTCACAGAGGAACGTGCACGGTCGGTGCTAGCCTGCTTGAATACGTTCAAGAGCAGGACAGCGGTCCCACTGAAACTCTTTCAGAGGCTCCTGGGGCATATGGTGGCCACAGCGGCACTTACACCGCTCCACCTATTACATATGAGACCGCTCCAGCACTGGCTTTATGGCCGGGTCCCAAGGTGGGCTTGGAAGCGTGGCACTCACTGGGTCCAAGTTACACCGGCCTGTCGCCAAACCCTCACTCCGTGGTCAGATCTTGCATTCCTATGGGCAGGGGTGCCCCTAGAGCAGATCTCCAGGCATGCTGTGGTTTACACGCATGCCTCCATCACCGCCTGGGGGGCCACGTGCAATGGGAATGCAGTTTCAGGGGTTTGGACGGGCCCGTAGCTGCAGTGGCACATCAGTTGTTAGCAACGCACCTTGCCTTGAACCGTCTCAAAGGTCTCTTATGAGGCAAACCTGTGCTGGTCCAATTGGACAACACTGCGACTGTTGCGCACATCAACCGCCAAGGTGGTCTGCGCTCTCGTCGCATCTCGCAACTCGCCCGCCACCTCCTCCTTTGGAGTCAGAAGGTTCTGAGGTCACTTCGTGCCGTTCACATTCCAGGCCTGCTCAGTCGTACAGCCGACGAGCTGTCTTGAGCAATGCTCCCGGGAGAATGGCGACTCCATCCCCTGACGGTCCAGCTGATTTGGAGGCGGTTCAGAGCCGCACAGGTAGACCTGTTTGCTGCTCCAGAGATCTCTCACTGCCAGGTTTTCTACTCCCTGACCGAGGGAACTCTCGGCACGGACGCACTGGCACACAGCTGGCCACGGGGCCTATGCAAGTATGCGTTTCCCCCAGTGAGCCTTCTCGCACAGACATTGTGCAAAGTCCGGGAGGACGAGGAGCAAGTCTTGCTAGTAGTGCCATATTAGCCTACTCAGACCTGGTTCCCCAAACTAGTGCTCCTCTCGACAGCCCCTCCTTGGCCAGTTCCTCTGAGGAGGGATTTACTGACTCAGAGATGTGGCACCATTTGGCACCCGCATCCAGACCTTTGGAAACTCCATGTTTGGTCCCTGGACGGGACGCGGAGGTTCTAGGTGACCTACCCCAAGAGGTAGTTAACACCATCACTTCGGCAAGAGCACCGTCTACGAGACACGCCTATGCCTTGAAGTGGAACCTGTTCGTTGAGTGGTGTTCTTCTCGCCGAGAAGACCCCCGAAGATGCCCGATTGTGGTCGTGCTATCCTTTCTGCAGCAAGGGTTGGAGCGAAGGCTGTCTCCCTCCACCCTCAAAGTCCAGGTTGCACTATTGCTGCGTACCATGACCCTGTGAATGGGAAGTCTTTGGGTAAGCATGACCTCATCATCAGGTTCCTTAGAGAGGCCAGGAAGTTAAATCCATCCCCCCGTATACCCTCTTGGGACCTGTCTATAGTGCTTAAATCACTACAGCAGGGCCCATTCGAGCCTTTGGATTCAGTTGAGCTAAAGTTTCTTTCATTGAAAACTGTGCTCCTGCTTGCACTGGCCTCCATCAAGAGGGTAGGGGACCTACATGCATTTTCGGTTGTCGATTCGTGCCTAGAGTTTAGGCCGGCTGACTCCCAGGTAATCCTGAGGCCCCGGCCTGGCTACATGCCCAAGGTTCCCACTACACCCTTCAAAGACCAAGTGGTGAACCTGCAAGCGCTGCCCCTGGAGGAGGCAGACCCAGCCCTGGCTTTGCTTTGTCCTGTTCGAGCATTAAGGTGCTACGTGGACCGGACGCAAAGCTTCAGGACCTCAGACCAGCTCTTTGTCTGTTACGGAGGCCGGCAGAAGGAGAATGCTGTCTCTAAGCAGAGGATGGCCCACTGGATTGTGGATGCCATAACCCTGGCTTATCAGGCTCAGGATGTGCCCTGCCTGTTCAGGTTGCGAGCTCACTCAACTAGAAGTGTTGCATCCTCCTGGGCGCTGGCTCGTGACAGATATTTGTAGCGCTGCGGGCTGGACGACCCCTAATACGTTCGCTAGGTTCTATAGCCTTCTTGTAGAGCCAGTATCCTCCTGTGTTCTAACTTCAAATGGGTAGTAGCACTGAGAGGCCCCGGTTAGTGTCGGCTTGCTAAAACTGCTCCAGAGTGTCCGTACTGTAGACCCTGTTGAGATCCTCCATCACCCTAGGCAGCTGGACGCGGCGGAACGTCCGGCGCCAGGCCTTCATGATGAATCCGTGAGAACCATGGAAGGCTGGGCTCCATATTGAGACCTAAGCGGTACTCGTATGTGTAAGAGGGTTTAAATCACCTCAAATTTCTCTGTATACTCCTAAACGGATGCTATATGTGTATTTGCCTCCGAGACCTCCTTCGGGAAGGATGGGGCTTCCGCAGCGTCCCGGCTCCAAGCAGACCGGGTATGTTTTCCCAGTGTTAACCAATCTCACCCAGTGAGGTAGTGCTTTGACAATGGTGAGTGGAGCTACTTGTTCTGAGCCCCGGCCTACACCTAATAGGGGCGCAGGCGGCTCGCACAGGGCACTGGAAGAGGCAGCACCCATGGCAGATTCGCAACCATGGCGACGGGACGCAACGGGACGCGACGGGACGTGGCGTCTCCGTTCCCTCCTTCATTGAACGAGGGTTACCATACGTAACCGAGACGTTCCCTTTCAGTCGGTCACTCTCGACGCCACGTCGGATAACCGACTGAAAGGGAACGTCTCGGTTACGTATGGTAACCCTCGTTCCCTGAAGGAGGGAACAGAGACGCCACGTCCCGTCGCCATGGTTGCTGTACCGCCGCTGAGCTGCTGGGTTCCCGGCTCAGCTCCTCAGCGAAAAACTGGTATGCATTGCACCTGCTGCCCTCTTATACTCACGCAGTGATCAGCGGCAGCTGGATGCAATAATTGCATGCCAATGTGCATTGGCTCGTTTAGTTTACACTCGAAGTAGATTGGTCTATCGAAGCGATATCCCATATTCGTCGGTCATCCGACGTGGCGTCTCCGTTCCCTCCTTCAGGGAACGAGGGTTACCATACATAACTGAGACGTTTCCTACTTTGTTCTAGACAAGTCAAAGTTACAGACTAAATTACAAGCTACTGTTGAATCATCTGAAGAGTATACAGTATTGTTCAAAATAATAGCAGTACAATGTGACTAACCAGAATAATCAAGGTTTTTAGTATATTTTTTATTGCTACGTGGCAAACAAGTTACCAGTAGGTTCAGTAGATTGTCAGAAAACAAACAAGACCCAGCATTCATGATATGCACGCTCTTAAGGCTGTGCAATTGGGCAATTAGTTGAAAGGGGTGTGTTCAAAAAAATAGCAGTGTCTACCTTTGACTGTACAAACTCAAAACTATTTTGTACAAACACTTTTTTTTTCTGGGATTTAGCAATCCTGTGAATCACTAAACTAATATTTAGTTGTATGACCACAGTTTTTTAAAACTGCTTGACATCTGTGTGGCATGGAGTCAACCAACTTGTGGCACCTCTCAGCTGTTATTCCACTCCATGATTCTTTAACAACATTCCACAATTCATTCACATTTCTTGGTTTTGCTTCAGAAACAGCATTTTTGATATCACCCCACAAGTTCTCAATTGGATTAAGGTCTGGAGATTGGGCTGGCCACTCCATAACATTAATTTTGTTGGTTTGGAACCAAGACTTTGCCCATTTACTAGTGTGTTTTGGGTCATTGTCTTGTTGAAACAACCATTTCAAGGGCATGTCCTCTTCAGCATAGGGCAACATGACCTCTTCAAGTATTTTAACATATGCAAACTGATCCATGATCCCTGGTATGCGATAAATAGGCCCAACACCATAGTAGGAGAAACATGCCCATATCATGATGCTTGCACCTCCATGCTTCACTGTCTTCACTGTGTACTGTGGCTTGAATTCAGAGTTTGGGGGTCGTCTCACAAACTGCCTGTGGCCCTTGGACCCAAAAAGAACAATTTTACTCTCATCAGTCCACAAAATGTTCCTCCATTTCTCTTTAGGCCAGCTGATGTGTTCTTTGGCAAATTGTAACCTCTTCTGCACATGCCTTTTTTTTTAACAGAGGGACTTTGCGGGCGATTCTTGAAAATAGATTAGCTTCACACAGACGTCTTCTAACTGTCACAGTACTTACAGGTAACTCCAGACTGTCTTTGATCATCCTGGAGGTGATCATTGGCTGAGCCTTTGCCATTCTGGTTATTCTTCTATTCCGTTTTCTTCCACGTCTCTCTGGTTTTGCTCTCCATTTTAAGGCATTGGAGATCATTTTAGCTGAACAGCCTATCATTTTTTGCACCTCTTTATAGGTTTTCCCCTCTCTAATCAACTTTTTAATCAAAGTACGCTGTTCTTCTGAACAATGTCTTGAACGACCCATTTTCCTCAGCTTTCAAATGCATGTTCAACAAGTGTTGGCTTCATCCTTACATAGGGGCCACCTGATTCACACCTGTTTCTTCACAAAATTGATGACCTCAGTGATTGAATGCCACACTGCTATTTTTTTGAACACACCCCTTTCAACTAATTCAACTAATTGCCCAATTGCACAGCCTTAAGAGCGTGCATATCATGAATGCTGGGTCTCATTTGTTTTCTGAGAATCTACTGAACCTACTGGTAACTTGTTTGCCACGTAGCAATAAAAAAATATACAAAAAACCTTGATTATTCTGGTTAGTCACATTGTACTGCTATTATTTTGAACAATACTGTATAGTAATGCATGTACATAAAAAAAATGAAGAAGGCATCACTACAAATTAGCATAGTTTATGTTTTTCCACAGTAATTCATACTATAAAATTAGTTTGTCCGTTGTGACAAGTTGCAGTTTGTTTAAAATAACAAACCTGTTCACCCGAAAGAAAACTCAATGAAGTGCTAGAAGACATCCTGTCATAGCTTTTTAGTACATAACGGCTACCGTAGTTGCAACATGCACTATTTGTTTGAAGGCATAATACAGTTTCACCGCTAGATGGGAGAAATTACTACAGAATGTCCCTTTGTCAATTTTGGTAATGACTTCCATATTGTAAGCATTGGCAAGTGTCTATTCTATAGAAAATAAATATTTTTTTATTTTATTCTTACATACAGTCAACAACAATCAACAACAGGGGAAGTCGTGGCCTAATAGTTAGAGAGTCGGACTCACAATCGAAGGGTTGTGAGTTCGAGTCTCGGGCCGGCAGGAATCAATTTGTCCTCTGTCTCCAGAGGACAAAGTCTACTTCTTTAGATGTCCTTCATTTTGAGACACAACCTCACAGGGACAGCTCTTGATGACCTCTTCAAATTGTTTAATGAACATTTCCCAGGATCAGTAACAGCTACTTCTTACCTATTTCATAAAGCTTATGGGCAGTATGGACAATATGAATCATATTTTTACTGTTCTGGATGCAGCAACTATATAGGTAAGGTTAATGGTTAATTGTTTGATACAGACACAAATTTGAAAAATGGTTCGTATTTTCTGGTTTTGAAATTATCTAGCCAAATTAAGGATATTCTGGAAAATCCTAAGAATACATTAGAAATAAAAATATCAACTAATGGCATTATTAATGACATACATTCAGGAATAGAGTATGAAAAACTAATCAGGAGTGGTAAAATTAGTGAAGAGGATTTGAGTTTACTGTGAAACTGTGATGGTATCCCAGTTTTCAAGAGCTCCAATTGTCAGCTATGGCCAATTTAGTGTCAGATCATTTAACTTGACCCAAAAGAATGCCAAAGACACAGTCAAAAAACTGTTCGATGATATGCAAAACAGTAAGCAATATACAGCTAAATCAACACCATTTTCAGAGATGGTTAGGGTTTTTGGTAATCCTCATCCAGTGACCATTCCAGTATGGCACATGCTTGCTATACAGGATCTTTTTGATATCAGGGTACAGCAAAGCTTGTATTATGAACGTTTCATTATCATTGGTGTCCTTTATAACACAGAAACTAACAAACGGCTACAAAAAAGAAACAACTCTGTAGTAGAGTTAACTGATGACACATTATGCAAGATTCTGACATTGTGTCATTTAAATCTGAAGGTTGTAATGAACAAATAAGCTGTGTTTTGGTTGGTTAAGGAGCTTTGGAGGACTGCAAGACACCTTTGTAGGGATTCTGACCTTAGAATTTCGTTCGTAGCCCTGCCAAATAATATTGAAAGGGACTGAAATCATCGCATTTGAATTGCAATTTAATATTTTAAATTAGTGACGTTTAAATGAAATGCTTTCTAAACTGTTTTTTTTTATTCCTTTTTGCTATTCATGAGCTTTGGTAAAATGTAAGAATTAAGCTTTGGAATGTTTTAGTTTTATAGTAGGCCTATGTGTATTTTTTATATTGATGTGTGGAAGTACTGGTGTTCACATTCAGTGGATTGTTCAAACTGCCTATTGTCATTACTGCACTAGTACTGAAAGATAAAATGTTAAAGCAACTGCCGTCAGTGGATATCATTTATTTTGAAAATTATTTGTACTTGTTTGTAGTGAACTTGTGTTGTGGAAAAAGACTTTTCACAAATAATGTGCATTAATTATTAATGTGCATACTAACTAATGCACAATATTTGATATATATGTATTTAAAGTGCAATTAATTGTTATTAATTATTTTTTAAAACTACAAAAAATAAACAAAACAAATTGATTTAACACTCCCAGATAATAAGTGCATTACTTAAATATTTAAATTGTATTTCTTATCATAATTATAGCAAATAATTTAATAAAAAAAAATGAACAGTTACACATAAAACACAATATAAAGTGTGAAATAAATATGCATGCAGTTTTGCAAAAAGCATGGTAGGTTTAGCTATATTTCTTAAAAGCTTAACTAAGCATATTTGTAATTACAGTAGGCAATAATTCTAGCCTTTGGAGAAATATATTAAAATTAATTTCAATACATGTTTAATTCACTTCATGTTAGGACTAGCATTTTTTAAGCTTTGCCACACAAAACCATCTGTGGATGTCTTATTGAAATATATTAAAATGTTAAAAATGTAATTCACAATATATAAAAAAACAGGGCTAAAGCACATGCTATTACAGTACATAAATATTAAAAATATACTGTAGGCCTATACAATAGTTATAAAAAAGGTATTTATAACCAACTAAAATATTAATCGTTTTGCTATACACACAAAATAAACATAAATCATCTTTAGTTACATAAGTATGTTTTCTGTAAATACACTAAAACTAAACTAAAAGTATACTTGTTTTTATCATATTTCTTAAAATTATAATGAAACAAATATTTATTATAATGTATTTCTAATACAGTTTTAAGGAATATAGTTTAAATATGCTTTTGTTTAGCATATTTTTTTAAAGAAAAAATTAAGCATTTATTACCAATGCATTTGTAATTAGAGCTGAAGATCTTTGTTATTTATATAATCTTAAGCGGGCTCAGGTTTGGGCTCCAGTTTGCGAGGTAAACGAGCGGTCATGTGATGTGTTTCGATTAGCGCAAGAAAGATGCGAAAATGAATACTGAGAAGGTGTAACGGAGGCTTGCCTCTGGCGATTTCGTTTTGGTTGCACCAGCAACTAAAGCAAAGTCTGAAGTGTGGAAAAGTTTGACCATGTTTATAATGACAATAACGTGTGAATAATGATGCACTTTAAGTGAGTGCAGGAACGCTCTGAAGACATCTACAGTGATTCATTCATTTTCCTCCACAAAAACATGTAGATCTAGCCTAATCTCTGAGTGAAGGTTTTTCAAATGATAACTAAATATTAATTGATCTTAATGTGGACAAAGTATATACACTAATGTTGCCATTTTTCTTTTATTAAATATCATCTGCTAGTGCGAAGCAAATCCGGCGGAGCCTTTATCTTAATTTCGTAATTGCCAAATACCCATCTTAATTTAAAATTTATCTTAATTTAATTTGTTAAAAATGACTCGTTTTTATTGGTACTTCAATTAAACTTTTACAAAATATATTTAAAGTATGCTTATCATTAGCATATTACGTAAAAGTGTAATTAAGTATATATTATTTACAAATGTAATACTAATATAGTATTCAGTATATATAATAATAATATGCTAATATAATAATAATATAATATTCAGTATATTTTAAGTTCACTTTAAATAAGCATGTTGGAAATACAAATGTATTATAATCATACTATTTGTATTTTAAATATATTATGAATACATTTAATACTACATTTGTTCCACCTGGGTCTTAATGTATTATAATATTTATATATTTGTGGTTATAGCTTTTAAGAGAGTGATGATTTTAAACACACAATACACATGCTGCATTCACTTAAGCAACAATGGATTATATATCTCATGGTTATATTGTATTTTAAGTTTTCATTGCACAAACACTTGAACGAGCTGTGTTCAACCAAGTCTCTGCATTTTGACACAGAACCACCTCCTTGACAGCAACCAATCTGGCTTCAGAAGTGGACATTCAACTGATACTGCCTTGCTCTCAGTTGTTGAAGCACTAAGACTGGCAAGTGCGGAATCTAAATCTTCAGTACTTATCCTGCTTGATCTGTCCACTGCTTTTGACATGATTAACCACCAGATCCTCCTATTAACCCTACTGCCAAAGGGTTTTTATTTATATATATATATATATATATATATATATATATATATATATATATATATATATATATATACAGTCTTGTTCAAAATAATAGCAGTACAATGTGACTAACCAGAATAAACAAGGTTTTTAGTATATTTTTTATTGCTACGTGGCAAACAAGTTACCAGTAGGTTCAGTAGATTCTCAGAAAACAAACAAGACCCAGCATTCATGATATGCACGCTCTTAAGGCTGTGCAATTGGGCAATTAGTTGAAAGGGGTGTGTTCAAAAAAATAGCAGTGTCTACCTTTGACTGTACAAACTCAAAACTATTTTGTACAAACATTTTTTTTTCTGGGATTTAGCAATCCTGTGAATCACTAAACTAATATTTAGTTGTATGACCACAGTTTTTTAAAACTGCTTGACATCTGTGTGGCATGGAGTCAACCAACTTGTGGCACCTCTCAGCTGTTATTCCACTCCATGATTCTTTAACAACATTCCACAATTCATTCACATTTCTTGGTTTTGCTTCAGAAACAGCATTTTTGATATCACCCCACAAGTTCTCAATTGGATTAAGGTCTGGAGATTGGGCTGGCCACTCCATAACTTTAATTTTGTTGGTTTGGAACCAAGACTTTGCCCGTTTACTAGTGTGTTTTGGGTCATTGTCTTGTTGAAACAACCATTTCAAGGGCATGACCTCTTCAAGTATTTTAACATATGCAAACTGATCCATGATCCCTGGTATGCGATAAATAGGCCCAACACCATAGTAGGAGAAACATGCCCATATCATGATGCTTGCACCTCCATGCTTCACTGTCTTCACTGTGTACTGTGGCTTGAATTCAGAGTTTGGGGGTCGTCTCACAAACTGCCTGTGGCCCTTGGACCCAAAAAGAACAATTTTACTCTCATCAGTCCACAAAATGTTCCTCCATTTCTCTTTAGGCCAGTTGATGTGTTCTTTGGCAAATTGTAACCTCTTCTGCACATGCCTTTTTTTTTAACAGAGGGACTTTGCGGGGGATTCTTGAAAATAGATTAGCTTCACACAGACGTCTTCTAACTGTCACAGTACTTACAGGTAACTCCAGACTGTCTTTGATCATCCTGGAGGTGATCATTGGCTGAGCCTTTGCCATTCTGGTTATTCTTCTATCCATTTTGATGGTTGTCTTCCGTTTTCTTCCACGTCTCTCTGGTTTTGCTCTCCATTTTAAGGCATTGGAGATCATTTTAGCTGAACAGCCTATCATTTTTTGCACCTCTTTATAGGTTTTCCCCTCTCTAATCAACTTTTTAATCAAAGTACGCTGTTCTTCTGAACAATGTCTTGAACGACCCATTTTCCTCAGCTTTCAAATGCATGTTCAACAAGTGTTGGCTTCATCCTTACATAGGGGCCACCTGATTCACACCTGTTTCTTCACAAAATTGATGACCTCAGTGATTGAATGCCACACTGCTATTTTTTTGAACACACCCCTTTCAACTAATTCAACTAATTGCCCAATTGCACAGCCTTAAGAGCGTGCATATCATGAATGCTGGGTCTCATTTGTTTTCTGAGAATCTACTGAACCTACTGGTAACTTGTTTGCCACGTAGCAATAAAAAAATATACAAAAAACCTTGATTATTCTGGTTAGTCACATTGTACTGCTATTATTTTGAACAATACTGTATAGTAATGCATGTACATAAAAAAAATGAAGAAGGCATCACTACAAATTAGCATAGTTTATGTTTTTCCACAGTAATTCATACTATAAAATTAGTTTGTCCGTTGTGACAAGTTGCAGTTTGTTTAAAATAACAAACCTGTTCACCCGAAAGAAAACTCAATGAAGTGCTAGAAGACATCCTGTCATAGCTTTTTAGTACATAACGGCTACCGTAGTTGCAACATGCACTATTTGTTTGAAGGCATAATACAGTTTCACCGCTAGATGGGAGAAATTACTACAGAATGTCCCTTTGTCAATTTTGGTAATGACTTCCATATTGTAAGCATTGGCAAGTGTCTATTCTATAGAAAATAAATATTTTTTTATTTTATTCTTACATACAGTCAACAACAATCAACAACAGGGGAAGTCGTGGCCTAATAGTTAGAGAGTCGGACTCACAATCGAAGGGTTGTGAGTTCGAGTCTCGGGCCGGCAGGAATCAATTTGTCCTCTGTCTCCAGAGGACAAAGTCTACTTCTTTAGATGTCCTTCATTTTGAGACACAACCTCACAGGGACAGCTCTTGATGACCTCTTCAAATTGTTTAATGAACATTTCCCAGGATCAGTAACAGCTACTTCTTACCTATTTCATAAAGCTTATGGGCAGTATGGACAATATGAATCATATTTTTACTGTTCTGGATGCAGCAACTATATAGGTAAGGTTAATGGTTAATTGTTTGATACAGACACAAATTTGAAAAATGGTTCGTATTTTCTGGTTTTGAAATTATCTAGCCAAATTAAGGATATTCTGGAAAATCCTAAGAATACATTAGAAATAAAAATATCAACTAATGGCATTATTAATGACATACATTCAGGAATAGAGTATGAAAAACTAATCAGGAGTGGTAAAATTAGTGAAGAGGATTTGAGTTTACTGTGAAACTGTGATGGTATCCCAGTTTTCAAGAGCTCCAATTGTCAGCTATGGCCAATTTAGTGTCAGATCATTTAACTTGACCCAAAAGAATGCCAAAGACACAGTCAAAAAACTGTTCGATGATATGCAAAACAGTAAGCAATATACAGCTAAATCAACACCATTTTCAGAGATGGTTAGGGTTTTTGGTAATCCTCATCCAGTGACCATTCCAGTATGGCACATGCTTGCTATACAGGATCTTTTTGATATCAGGGTACAGCAAAGCTTGTATTATGAACGTTTCATTATCATTGGTGTCCTTTATAACACAGAAACTAACAAACGGCTACAAAAAAGAAACAACTCTGTAGTAGAGTTAACTGATGACACATTATGCAAGATTCTGACATTGTGTCATTTAAATCTGAAGGTTGTAATGAACAAATAAGCTGTGTTTTGGTTGGTTAAGGAGCTTTGGAGGACTGCAAGACACCTTTGTAGGGATTCTGACCTTAGAATTTCGTTCGTAGCCCTGCCAAATAATATTGAAAGGGACTGAAATCATCGCATTTGAATTGCAATTTAATATTTTAAATTAGTGACGTTTAAATGAAATGCTTTCTAAACTGTTTTTTTTTTATTCCTTTTTGCTATTCATGAGCTTTGGTAAAATGTAAGAATTAAGCTTTGGAATGTTTTAGTTTTATAGTAGGCCTATGTGTATTTTTTATATTGATGTGTGGAAGTACTGGTGTTCACATTCAGTGGATTGTTCAAACTGCCTATTGTCATTACTGCACTAGTACTGAAAGATAAAATGTTAAAGCAACTGCCGTCAGTGGATATCATTTATTTTGAAAATTATTTGTACTTGTTTGTAGTGAACTTGTGTTGTGGAAAAAGACTTTTCACAAATAATGTGCATTAATTATTAATGTGCATACTAACTAATGCACAATATTTGATATATATGTATTTAAAGTGCAATTAATTGTTATTAATTATTTTTTAAAACTACAAAAAATAAACAAAACAAATTGATTTAACACTCCCAGATAATAAGTGCATTACTTAAATATTTAAATTGTATTTCTTATCATAATTATAGCAAATAATTTAATAAAAAAAAATGAACAGTTACACATAAAACACAATATAAAGTGTGAAATAAATATGCATGCAGTTTTGCAAAAAGCATGGTAGGTTTAGCTATATTTCTTAAAAGCTTAACTAAGCATATTTGTAATTACAGTAGGCAATAATTCTAGCCTTTGGAGAAATATATTAAAATTAATTTCAATACATGTTTAATTCACTTCATGTTAGGACTAGCATTTTTTAAGCTTTGCCACACAAAACCATCTGTGGATGTCTTATTGAAATATATTAAAATGTTAAAAATGTAATTCACAATATATAAAAAAACAGGGCTAAAGCACATGCTATTACAGTACATAAATATTAAAAATATACTGTAGGCCTATACAATAGTTATAAAAAAGGTATTTATAACCAACTAAAATATTAATCGTTTTGCTATACACACAAAATAAACATAAATCATCTTTAGTTACATAAGTATGTTTTCTGTAAATACACTAAAACTAAACTAAAAGTATACTTGTTTTTATCATATTTCTTAAAATTATAATGAAACAAATATTTATTATAATGTATTTCTAATACAGTTTTAAGGAATATAGTTTAAATATGCTTTTGTTTAGCATATTTTTTTAAAGAAAAAATTAAGCATTTATTACCAATGCATTTGTAATTAGAGCTGAAGATCTTTGTTATTTTATATAATCTTAAGCGGGCTCAGGTTTGGGCTCCAGTTTGCGAGGTAAACGAGCGGTCATGTGATGTGTTTCGATTAGCGCAAGAAAGATGCGAAAATGAATACTGAGAAGGTGTAACGGAGGCTTGCCTCTGGCGATTTCGTTTTGGTTGCACCAGCAACTAAAGCAAAGTCTGAAGTGTGGAAAAGTTTTGACCATGTTTATAATGACAATAACGTGTGAATAATGATGCACTTTAAGTGAGTGCAGGAACGCTCTGAAGACATCTACAGTGATTCATTCATTTTCCTCCACAAAAACATGTAGATCTAGCCTAATCTCTGAGTGAAGGTTTTTCAAATGATAACTAAATATTAATTGATCTTAATGTGGACAAAGTATATACACTAATGTTGCCATTTTTCTTTTATTAAATATCATCTGCTAGTGCGAAGCAAATCCGGCGGAGCCTTTATCTTAATTTCGTAATTGCCAAATACCCATCTTAATTTAAAATTTATCTTAATTTAATTTGTTAAAAATGACTCGTTTTTATTGGTACTTCAATTAAACTTTTACAAAATATATTTAAAGTATGCTTATCATTAGCATATTACGTAAAAGTGTAATTAAGTATATATTATTTACAAATGTAATACTAATATAGTATTCAGTATATATAATAATAATATGCTAATATAATAATAATATAATATTCAGTATATTTTAAGTTCACTTTAAATAAGCATGTTGGAAATACAAATGTATTATAATCATACTATTTGTATTTTAAATATATTATGAATACATTTAATACTACATTTGTTCCACCTGGGTCTTAATGTATTATAATATTTATATATTTGTGGTTATAGCTTTTAAGAGAGTGATGATTTTAAACACACAATACACATGCTGCATTCACTTAAGCAACAATGGATTATATATCTCATGGTTATATTGTATTTTAAGTTTTCATTGCACAAACACTTGAACGAGCTGTGTTCAACCAAGTCTCTGCATTTTGACACAGAACCACCTCCTTGACAGCAACCAATCTGGCTTCAGAAGTGGACATTCAACTGATACTGCCTTGCTCTCAGTTGTTGAAGCACTAAGACTGGCAAGTGCGGAATCTAAATCTTCAGTACTTATCCTGCTTGATCTGTCCACTGCTTTTGACATGATTAACCACCAGATCCTCCTATTAACCCTACTGCCAAAGGGTTTTTATTTATATATATATATATATATATATATATATATATATATATATATATATATACAGTCTTGTTCAAAATAATAGCAGTACAATGTGACTAACCAGAATAAACAAGGTTTTTAGTATATTTTTTATTGCTACGTGGCAAACAAGTTACCAGTAGGTTCAGTAGATTCTCAGAAAACAAACAAGACCCAGCATTCATGATATGCACGCTCTTAAGGCTGTGCAATTGGGCAATTAGTTGAAAGGGGTGTGTTCAAAAAAATAGCAGTGTCTACCTTTGACTGTACAAACTCAAAACTATTTTGTACAAACATTTTTTTTTCTGGGATTTAGCAATCCTGTGAATCACTAAACTAATATTTAGTTGTATGACCACAGTTTTTTAAAACTGCTTGACATCTGTGTGGCATGGAGTCAACCAACTTGTGGCACCTCTCAGCTGTTATTCCACTCCATGATTCTTTAACAACATTCCACAATTCATTCACATTTCTTGGTTTTGCTTCAGAAACAGCATTTTTGATATCACCCCACAAGTTCTCAATTGGATTAAGGTCTGGAGATTGGGCTGGCCACTCCATAACTTTAATTTTGTTGGTTTGGAACCAAGACTTTGCCCGTTTACTAGTGTGTTTTGGGTCATTGTCTTGTTGAAACAACCATTTCAAGGGCATGACCTCTTCAAGTATTTTAACATATGCAAACTGATCCATGATCCCTGGTATGCGATAAATAGGCCCAACACCATAGTAGGAGAAACATGCCCATATCATGATGCTTGCACCTCCATGCTTCACTGTCTTCACTGTGTACTGTGGCTTGAATTCAGAGTTTGGGGGTCGTCTCACAAACTGCCTGTGGCCCTTGGACCCAAAAAGAACAATTTTACTCTCATCAGTCCACAAAATGTTCCTCCATTTCTCTTTAGGCCAGTTGATGTGTTCTTTGGCAAATTGTAACCTCTTCTGCACATGCCTTTTTTTTTAACAGAGGGACTTTGCGGGGGATTCTTGAAAATAGATTAGCTTCACACAGACGTCTTCTAACTGTCACAGTACTTACAGGTAACTCCAGACTGTCTTTGATCATCCTGGAGGTGATCATTGGCTGAGCCTTTGCCATTCTGGTTATTCTTCTATCCATTTTGATGGTTGTCTTCCGTTTTCTTCCACGTCTCTCTGGTTTTGCTCTCCATTTTAAGGCATTGGAGATCATTTTAGCTGAACAGCCTATCATTTTTTGCACCTCTTTATAGGTTTTCCCCTCTCTAATCAACTTTTTAATCAAAGTACGCTGTTCTTCTGAACAATGTCTTGAACGACCCATTTTCCTCAGCTTTCAAATGCATGTTCAACAAGTGTTGGCTTCATCCTTAAATAGGGGCCACCTGATTCACACCTGTTTCTTCACAAAATTGATGACCTCAGTGATTGAATGCCACACTGCTATTTTTTTGAACACACCCTTTTCAACTAATTCAACTAATTGCCCAATTGCACAGCCTTAAGAGCGTGCATATCATGAATGCTGGGTCTCATTTGTTTTCTGAGAATCTACTGAACCTACTGGTAACTTGTTTGCCACGTAGCAATAAAAAAATATACGAAAAACCTTGATTATTCTGGTTAGTCACATTGTACTGCTATTATTTTGAACAAGACTGTATATATGTGCCAATGCTGAAGGAAGGGAGGAACGTTGGGAGTAAGTTTAAACACACCCAAATACAACCAGACTACGCCACCCCGTAAAGAAACAGGGAATAACCAAAAATAAGGGACACAGGTTCGTAGGCTGAAGTAATCCGAGAGAGGCGTGTGAACAATGTACAAAAGGCTTTATTCAAATCACCATAATTAGTTAAAATGTTCAATGATAATCAATGTCAGTTGTCAGGTCATCAAACACTATCACAATCAGAAACTCTGTGTACTGGACAAAATAAAGATATCAATTTGAAAATACTCACAACAAAAAAAATAACAAACAAATAATAGAAGACACAGGCTTTCCAGTGGCAGGGGGCAGGCTAGATGGAGTGAAGACCCTATCTGTGGATTCGTGTAACACACGCACACACACGCACACACACAGTGAGAGGTGAATCCAAGCAGCACTGCAATCCACACAACTGCACCACTACCTATAATACTCCAAACCAGCCTCCCAGCCCCGGGCCAGCAGTGCCTAGAGTAAACCAAAACAAACAAAACAAATTAAATTCAACAATACAGTGGAAATATTTCCATCAAAGTAAACAAAAACATTTATAAAGAAACACTATTACAATATCACACTTAACTATTGCAAGTATACAAAACAGAATACTAATAAACAATGATATAAACACCACACAAAATAAAATGAATGCAACAGTCCGAATCGAGCAGGTCCCAGAATCAGAGTTCCCCAACACTAGCATCGAAACACTTATCAGGGGACGAGCGATGACACTAATAATGCCCTAGATGTAAACCAGCCCAAAAAACAGGAAAAGAAAAACAGCAGCGCATCCTCCTTTAACGACGGGTATAAACTTCCGCCTTCAAGAAACGCGACGGGAGAGACAGTTCAGCACACTAAGAAAGAAGAATTCTTAATTAAATCCTTGTCTTGCGAAAAAGAGGAAGCAGATTGATCACGCTTACCCAAGGCAATTCCTCGTACCACATGAAGTGTATAGTCGCTCACAGCTCACGATGAATTAACATGCAGGAAGACTTTTCACTGATTTCATGGCTGACATGCAGTGGACAGCCTGTGACCCAAACCGGGCATAAAACGCACGTCTGCACCGGCGAACTCAGCATCGGCGATCCCAGTCGTGACGCACACCAAAGCTATCTAACTCCTTAAAATACCATCAGCGCCACCTCCAATAGGCTATGGTGGGTGACAATCATGCATCAATGAGCCAATGAAACTGAACTACGTCACCCACCTTGCCACAATCTACCCCCAGCTCTTGAATCGTCGCCCCGCCGATTATTCCAATAACCCTAATCCCAAGGTCTAAACAATGTGGATATAGAACCAGTTGAGGCCTCAACAGCCTCCAAACCTGCCACCCTCCCTACAGCCCTAGGAAGATGGTTACGATTAGAGTGATGACCAGCAGTAGTTCGCCTAGTACGCCTCACTGCCCCATCCACATAAGATGGACCAAAGGGACCAAAATCAGTCAAGGGAAATTGTGGTTCCTCGCCAACCGACGCCCTATTCTCTGGAGGGGGGGCCAAGGGCTCCCGCCCTACTTTGGCCTTCAACAGAGAACGATGAACATGTCTCACCCTACTCACATCGTTGACCGGTGCAATGGTGTATACTGAGCCTCCTATTCCAGGAGCTTTCAGTACCTGATACATTACTGCACTCCAATGATCCTGGATCTTGTGACGACCCTTTAGACCATAGTTACAGAGATAGACTAACTGGCCTTCACTCAAGGGTGCGTCCCGGACACAAGAGTCATGCATCTCCTTGCGGCGCTCTGCAGCTAGACGTAGCTGTTCCCGGGCCCCTTCAAAGGCTACCTGCAGTCTCGTCTGATGCTCCAACACCCAACTGTTAACACTATCAGGACCCCTCTCCTGACCACGACCCAACAGAAAATCTACAGGTAGTCGTGGTTCCTGTCCAAACGTGAGAAAATAGGGAGACTCCAGTCACCTGATGGGGATATAACAGAAGAGTAGTTGGGGCAATGCAGAGACCCAGTCATCCTTCTGTGAACTAGGCAGTGTACGCAGGAGATTGTGCAGGGTCCTGTTAAAGCGCTCACACTGCCCATTGCCGGCAGGATGCCACGGGGTAGTGCGAGACTTCTCCACCTGGTATAAGCGACACAACTGCTGAATAAGGGAGGACTCAAAACTACGGCCTTGGTCTGAGTGGATGCGGGCAGGAACGCCAAACTTACAAAACCACTCAGACACAAGTACCTGGGCTATGGTTTCAGCTCGCTGGTTCTGGGTAGGGACTGCCTGCATAAATTTAGTAAAGACGTCAGTCATTACCAATACGTTCTCAATTCCTGAACGTGAGGGCTCAAGCAAGGTGAAATCGATGGCCAAGATCTGATTTGGCCTTTCTGCCAAGAGGTGACCCATAAAACTCTGAACTACAGGCTGGGTGTCCTTGGCAGCCTGGCATCTCTCACATTCACGGCACCACCGAGCTACATCAGCTGTAAGGCCTGGCCAATAACAGCGCTGTCAAACCAGCTCAGTGGTGCGGTCAATGCCCTGGTGCCCATGCCCTTGATGAACCTGGGCCAAGACCTCACGTCGCAAAGTAATTGGAAGAACCAACTGAAAACCCTCTTCACCTTCATCTGGGCGAAAGAAATGGCGATGCAATACAACCTCTCTATCCACCAGCCGATCCCATTGGCGGAGAAACACGAGAGCAGCTTTAGGCAGCTGTCTCCGCTCTGCTGGGGAAGGGGGAACACCTTGTCTCCAAAACTTTAGAATCTGACCAATTACGGGGTCGGCTTGCTGACAAGCGCCCATGTCGCCCTCAAAACCAGGCAACACGGAGACTACAGCTTGAGTTGCTTGAGGACGCAATTCTGCCACAAACACCTGCTTAACAGTGGCTGGCACTTCAGTTCCCAACAAGAGTGCATTCATCTCACACTGCCCAGAAGGGTCCTGTCTGGAGAGGGCATCCGCATTTCTATTGCTCCTACCAGAGCGATACCTGATGGTAAAATCAAACGCTGCCAGCTGGGCAGCCCAGCATTGCTCAGTAGCAGCAAGCTTGTCAGTGTAAACGATACACTTGTGCCCAAACAGATATCCGCGAAATTTTTCAGTCATGGCCCACTTGAGCGCCAAAAACTCCAATTTCATGGAGCTGTAGTTAACCATGATGCGCTCGGTGGGCCTAAGACTGCGACTGGCATACGCAATAGGTCTTACTCTCCCATTCTGCTCCTGAGAGAGGACTGCTCCCAAACCACCATAACTAGCGTCCACCTCCAGGATAAAAGGTAGGGAGAAATCTGCGTATGCCAACACCGGTGCCGTTGTAAGCCTCACCTTTAATTCATCGAAGCTCTGTTGGCACTGTTCCGACCAGGCATCAGCAAAGCTCTTCCCAGCCCGTACCCGGGGCCCGCCAGTAGTACACTCAGCCACCACACGATGCAGGGGGGGGCGGCCAGTTTCACGAATCCCTGGACGAAACGGCGGTAATAACTGGCAAACCCCAAGAATGAGCGCAGTTCTGATGCCCCGGTAGGACACCGCCACTGTGACACCGCCTCTATCTTGCTGGAATCTGTGGATACGCCCTGAGCCGAATTCACGTGACCAAGATACTTGACCTCTTTCTGGAAGAATGCGCATTTTGCCAATTTGGCCTTTAAACCCTCACGCTCCAAGCGACCCAGCACAACCTCCAAACGCTCCAGATGCTGCGAAACAGAAGAGGAGAATACTACAATATCATCTAGATACAGCAGTAACGAGCTACCCTGTTGGTCTCCAAACATCCGTTCCATCAGACGCTGGAAGGTGCTTGGAGCATTACAGAGCCCAAAGGGCATACGGTTAAATTCAAACAGGCCAAATGGTGTACAGAATGCAGTCTTCGATTTGTCTTTTTCATTGACGGGGACCTGGTTATAACCACTAGCCAAATCCATAGTGGAAAACCATCCAGCCCCCGTCAAGAAATCTAGCGACTCCTCAATGCGCGGGAGGGGAAAAGCATCCTTTCTTGTTTTCGCATTTAGCTGATGGTAGTCAACGCACATGTGTAGACTACCGTCCTTTTTCCTAACCAGCACAATGGGTGACGCATACAGGCTACAGCTTTCTCGGATCACGTTGGTTTCTAATAGCTGGTTAATATGAGATTTCACGACCTCATATTCTGATGGCGGAATCCGCCTATAGCTCTGACGAACGGGCACAGTATCCAACAGTGGTATCTCATGCGAAATCAAATTGGTGCAACCCAGATCACCGTCATGAGCTGAGAACACAGACTGATATCGCTTCAGCAATGCCCTGACCTCACCCTGCTCTCTCTGAGACAGGACTGAAAGATCAACTGCATCAATCAGTTCTTGAACTGGTGCAACTATTTCCGCAACCTGGGAACGCACTAAGACCCTCATTGGCTCTACCTCAGTTATCCCAGCTGGCAGACTTAACAATTGAACACTATTAAGTGTCCCCAATGTCGCACCTGCGTACAACATTACATCTGCGGTCCCCACATTAACCATGGGCAAATAAACTGTACCCCGAGCCACTCTAACCAGTGCAGGCAAGGCTAGCAGGCCAGCTGGCAGTCCAGACACTGGAGGCTCGAACAACACGGTTCCATCTGCATATTGTTCGGAACAAGTAGCAGGCACTAGCTTCAGCATACCACCTGGAATGCGACACGACTTACGACCCCGCAATTTAGCCCTACCAATACGCACCACAGAAGACTGGTCTCCCACTAGATGGCAATGTTGTAACGCCTGTAAGACAAATTTTGGGGCCTCCACGGAAGAGGGAAAATCAAATAAGCCAGGGCCATACTGTCCAAAGAGCTCCCGGTAGCTTCGACTAAGGACATTAATTCCCAGTACTCCAGGAACTTGAGTACAGATGCCCCCAGGAGGATCCCTGACCACCAAGACCCCGCACTTAGAAATCAAATGGTTACACATCTCAATATCCAATTCCATGTAGCCAATATAGGGAATTGACAAGCCATTGGCTGCACGAAGTTGGAGCCAATGGCACGACTTTAAACGGTCTATGCCCAATGATTGGAAATGAGTTTGGAAACAGCTTTCAGTAATGGTAGATACCATTGATCCTGTGTCCACTAAGCAGGGCACTGGAACACTACCCATATGAACAAGCAGGTGTGGTCATGACGACATCAAATGGGATAAAATAGTACTGGAGCCATTTCCTTCCCCAACCACGCCTTGGCTCTGCAACGCGGTGGGAATTAGTTTTCCGATGACATAGTTGAGTCAGGCGGTCCACTAACCTTTAGTGATGAAGCACTTGAAGGGAAACGGGCAAGTACGCGTTCTCCATCACACTCCCTAGCGAAGTGGCCTGATTTCTGACATCTACGGCACACAATCTGATTACGACGAGGGGATTGACTACGGGGTTGAGGGGCCTGTAACCGGGCGATACTTTGAGTCAGTTTACTAATTTGTTCTTGCTGCAACCGCAACATTTCTTTAACTTCCCCCAATTCAGACTCCTGAGACGACCTCACTGTGTGTTCTCACGAGGCTCACTCCGCACCCCATACTGGATGCCATATGCAGAAGGGAGCGCATGACTACGTCCCCTTGAAACCCCTAGCATACCCTCCCATTCCCACCGAAGTGCCTAACAACATACGTCTGAAAGAGTCAGAGTAGGTTGACCTCGTACCAACTGTTTAAGCTCTCGCCGAAGATAATTATCATTCACGTCCTCAAACTGATCACGCAACAAAACTTGAAAGTTTGGCATGGCATAAGGTGACTTTTGCTTCACTCGCTCCAGGAGGCCAATCAGAGTGAGGGAAAACTCCAACAAAGATTCCCCCTCCTGCTGCCTCCTAGAGAAGAAAGCCTCCTGCAAAGAAACATATGACCGTGAGCAACCATACAACTCCCTAAGCAGCGAAATAATTTTTACTGGATCATTACGTTCATCATCGGAACGGTAGCGAATCTCTTCCCTTGCTTCTCCCTCCAAATGGTCAAAGAGGAAGAATGCTTTATCAGATGCAGACATATAACGGGCCTGCATACAAGCCTGGGCCTCCTCAATCCACTCCTCAATATTAAGACTAGACCTGCCACTAAATTTTGGGCACCTTCGATCTCGTGGTACAAAAACGTACCTCTCAACGCACTCATTACTTGACTGTGGAGTGGAAAGAGGGGGGCCAGAAGCCATAGCCGGCGGCCCACTAGGATCCGGATGAGCAGATGATTGCTCCTGCCGCAATCTGTCATTGTCTGCTATCAACTGAGTCATGGTTTCTCTTAATTCTCGCAACTCTTCCTCCATATTTAACTACAAATCTCACTTACCACAAGAGAAAAGTGCTCACTGGACATACGCTGCTGTTTTTCCTTCGTCTTAATATTTTCACCACAAACTCAGTCCTAAAGGAAAAAAAAAAAAAAAAAACAAACAAAAAAAAAAAAACCACAAGCAACAGACAGTACACAGAGCAAACCATATACATGTACACGTCTCTCCCGAAAAAGAAAGCCGACCCTGCCGACTACGCCACAAATGTGGCAATGCTGAAGGAAGGGAGGAACGTTGGGAGTAAGTTTAAACACACCCAAATACAACCAGACTACGCCACCCCGTAAAGAAACGGGGAAATAACCAAAAATAAGGGACACAGGTTCGTAGGCTGAAGTAATTTTTTTTACAATGTACAAAAGGCTTTATTCAAATCACCATAATTAGTTAAAACGTTCAATGATAATCAATGTCAATTGTCAGGTCATCAAACACTATCACAATCAGAAACTCTGTGTACTGGACAAAATAAAGATATCAATTTGAAAATACTCACAACAAAAAAATAATAAAAGACACAGGCTTTCCAGTGGCAGGGGACAGGCTAGATGGAGTGAAGACCCTATCTGTGACACACGCACACACACACACACACAGTGAGAGGTGAATCCAAGCAGCACTGCAATCCACACAACTGCACCACCACCTATAATACTCCAAACCAGCCTCCCAGCCCCGGGCCAGCAGTGCCTAGAGTAAACCAAAACAAACAAAACAATTTAAATTCAACAATACAGTGGAAATATTTCCATCAAAGTAAACAAAAACATTTATAAAGAAACACTATTACAATATCACACTTAACTATTGCAAGTATACAAAACAGAATACTAATAAACAACGATATAAACACCACACAAAATAAAATGAATGCAACAGTCCGAATCGAGCAGGTCCCAGAATCAAAGTTCCCCAACACTAGCGTCGAAACACTTATCAGGGGACGAGCGATGACACTAATAATGCCCTAGATGTAAATCCAGCCCAAAAAAACAGGGAAAGAAAAACAGCAGCACATCCTCCTTTAACGACGGGTATAAACTTCCGCCTTCAAGAAACGCGACGGGAGAGACAGTTCAGCACACTAAGAAAGAAGAATTCTTAATTAAATCCTTGTCTTGCGAAAAAGAGGAAGCAGATTGATCACGCTTACCCAAGGCAATTCCTCGTACCACACGAAGTGTATAGTCGCTCACAGCTCACGATGAATTAACATGCAGGAAGACTTTTCACTGATTTCATGGCTGACATGCAGTGGACAGCCTGTGACCCAAACCGGGCATAAAACGCACGTCTGCACCGGCGAACTCAGTATCGGCGGTCCCAGTCGTGACGCACACCAAAGCAATCTAATATTTAATATCCACAGACGAAAGTATGGTACTTATGAAGTTATGTGCATTTCTTAGAATGAATTCAAGCAGGATAAATGTCAAGCCTGTGCCTGTGCTTATATTTTCTATAAGCTACATGGTATTAAACCATATTTTAGATTTGACACATTTAAAAGGTGTGCAGTATTACTTATATTATATTAATTATGCGTTATATTATTCAAAAGAAATTGTGGTTTACTTTGCATCTGAGCATTAAAAGTGCTAGCCTATTTTAGGGGGTAGGCTACATGGATTAATATGCAAAATGTGAATATTTTCACATATTATGCCTATATTTTAATTTATATTTTCAATATAAATATATATTTTTCCTTTAATAAAACAACATGCATTTTTGTTATTCGTTACCTGTCCTTTAACTTATTGGGGAAAAAACATTTGTCTGTAAACTGATTAAGAAATTCTGGCATGTTTAAACTTGAAGCACTGTATAATTTCATTCACATTATTTATGCCTAATTATCCTAAAACAAGAAACGAAGAAAATTAAACCTGCACAATTAAATCTTTGAAACTCGAATAAATGGACGGATTAATATCAATCAATCAATCACTTTTATTTATATAGTGCTTTAAACAAAATACATTGCGTCAAAGCACTGAACAACATTCATTTGGAAAACAGTGTCTCAATAATGCAAAGTGATAGTTAAAGGCAGATCGTCATTGAATTTAGTTATGTCATCTCTGTTCAGTTTAAATAGTGTCTGTGCATTTATTTGCAATCAAGTCAATGATATCGCTGTAGATGAAGTGACCCCAACTAAGCAAGCCAGAGGCGACAGCGGCAAGGAACCGAAACTCCATCGGTGACAGAATGGAGAAAAAAACCTTGGGAGAAACCAGGCCTAGTTGGGGGGCCAGTTCTCCTCTGACCAGATGAAACCAGTAGTTCAATTCCAGGCTGCAGCAAAGTCAGATTGTGCAGAAGAATCATCTGTTTCCTGTGGTCTTGTCCTGGTGGTCCTCTGAGACAAGGTCTTTACAGGGGATCTGTATCTGGGGCTCTAGTTGTCCTGGTCTTCGCTGTCTTTCAGGGTTGTAGAGGTCCTTTCTAGGTACTGATCTACCATCTGGTCTGGATACGTACTGGATCCGGGTGACTGTAGTGACCCTCTGATCTGGATACAGACTGGATCTGGTGGCCACGGTGACCTCGAACAAGAGAGAAACAGACAAATATTAGCGTAGATGCCATTCTTCTAATGATGTAGAGAGTACGGTGTTATGTGAAGTGTTTCCGATTCCGGTTTACCTAATTAATGCAGCCTAAAAATCCTTCAACAGATTTGGATATTAAAAGCATATTAGTATGTTATGTGTAAGCCAGGTTAAAGAAATGGGTCTTTAATCTAGATTTAATCTGCAAGAGTGCGTCTGCCTCCCGAACAATGTTAGGTAGGTTATTCCAGAGTTTAGGCGCCAAATAGGAAAAGGATCTGCCGCCCGCAGTTGATTTTAATATTCTAGGTATTATCAAATTGCCTGAGTTTTGAGAACGTAGCGGACGTAGAGGAGTATAATGTAAAAGGAGATCATTCAAATACTGAGGTGCTAAACCATTCAGGGCTTTATAAGTAATAAGCAATATTTTAAAATCTATACGATGTTTGATAGGGAGCCAGTGCAGTGTGGACAGGACCGGGCTAATATGGTCATACTTCCTGGTTCTAGTAAGAACTCTTGCTACTGCATTTTGGACTAGCTGTAGTTTGTTTACCAAGCCAGCAGAACAACCACCCAATAAAGCATTACAATAGTCTAACCTTGAAGTCATAAATGCATAGATTAACATTTCTGCATTTGACATTGAGAGCATAGGCCGTAACTTAGATATATTTTTGAGTTGGAAAAATGCAGTTTTACAAATGCTAGAAACGTGGCTTTCTAAGGAAAGATTGCGATCAAGTAGCGCACCTAGGTTCCTAACTGATGACGAAGAATTGACAGAGCAACCATCAAGTCTTAGACAGTGTTCTAGGTTATTACAAGCAGAGTTTTTAGGCCCTATGATTAACACCTCTGTTTTTTCTGAATTAGCAGTAAGAAATTACTCGTCATCCAATTTTTTATATCGACTATGCATTCCATTAGTTTTTCAAATTGGTGTGTTTCACCGGGCTGCGAGGAAATATAGAGCTGCGTATCATCAGCATAACAGTGAAAGCTAACACCATGTTTCCTGATGATATCTCCCAAGGGTAACATATAAAGCGTGAAGAGTAGCGGCCCTAGTACTGAGCCTTGAGGTACTCCATACTGCACTTGTGATCGATATGATACATCTTCATTCACTGCTACGAACTGATGGCGGTCATATGAGTATGATTTAAACCATGCTAATGTACTTCCACTGATGCCAACAAAGTGTTCAAGTCTATGCAAAAGAATATTGTGGTCAATTGTGTCAAACGCAGCACTAAGATCCAATAAAACTAATAGAGAGATACACCCATGATCAGATGATAAGAGTAGATCATTTGTAACTCTAAGGAGAGCAGTCTCAGTACTATGATACGGTCTAAATCCTGACTGGAAATCCTCACATATACCATTTTTCTCTAAGAAGGAATATAATTGTGAGGATACCACCTTTTCTAATATTTTGGACAGAAAAGGGAGATTCGAGATTGGTCTATAATTAACAAGTTCTCTGGGGTCAAGTTGTGGTTTTTTTATGAGAGCCTTAATAACAGCCAGTTTGAAGGTTTTGGGGACATATCCTAATGACAATGAGGAATTAATAATAGTCAGAAGAGGACCTATGACTTCTGGAAGCACCTCTTTTAGGAGCTTAGATGGTATAGGGTCTAACATACATGTTGTTGGTTTAGATGATTTAACAAGTTTATACAATTCTTCCTCTCCTATAGTAGAGAATGAGCGGAAATGTTCCTCAGGGGGTCTATAGTGCACTGGCTGATGTGATACTGTAGCTGACGGCTGAATGGTTGCAATTTTATCTCTAATAGTATCGATTTTAGAAGTAAAGTAGTTCATAAAGTCATTACTGTTTTGGTGTTGGGAAATGTCAACACTTGTTGAGGCTTTATTTTTCGTTAATTTAGCCACTGTATTGAATAAATACATGGGGTTATGTTTGTTTTCTTCTAAAAGAGAAGAAAAGTAATCAGATCTAGCAGTTTTTAATGCTTTTCTATAGGATATGCTACTT
Source organism: Carassius auratus (assembly GCF_003368295.1). Lineage (NCBI taxonomy): Eukaryota > Metazoa > Chordata > Actinopteri > Cypriniformes > Cyprinidae > Carassius > Carassius auratus. The sequence continues at coordinate 19,730,852 of NC_039257.1, read as the reverse complement.
TCCCGCCAAGCAATACGAAATACCTCTAGTTTTGTTTTTCTCCAGCTGCGCTCCATTTTTCGGGCTGCTCTCTTTAGGTTGCGAGTATGCTCATTATACCATGGTGTCAAACTGTTTTCCTTAACCTTCCTTAAGCGTAAAGGAGCAACTGTATTTAAAGTGCTAGAAAAGAGAGAGTCCATAGTTTCTGTTACATCATCAAGTTGTTCTGAGGTTTTGGATATGCTAAGGAATTTGGATACATCAGGAAGGTAACTTAAAAAGCAGTCTTTTGTGGTAGAAGTGATGGTTCTTCGATACTTGTAACAAGAAGTAGAATTTACAATTTTGGCTATATGAAGTTTACACAGAACTAAATAATGATCTGAGATATCATCACTTGGCTGAATAATTTCAACACTATCAACATCAATTCCATGTGACAGTATTAAATCTAGAGTATGATTTCGACAATGAGTAGGTCCTGAAACATGTTGTCTAACACCAATAGAGTTCAGAATGTCTATAAATGCTGATCCCAATGCATCTTTTTCATTATCGACATGGATATTAAAATCACCAACTATTAAAACTTTATCTGCAGCCAGAACTAACTCGGATGTAAAATCACCAAACTCTTTAATAAAGTCTGTATGGTGCCCTGGTGGCCTGTATACAGTAGCCAGTACAAACGTAACAGGGGATTTATCATTAACATTTGTTTCTCTGTATAATGTTATATGAAGCACCATTACTTCAAATGAGTTATACTTGAAGCCTGCCCTCTGAGAAATCCTGAAAACGTTGTTATAAGTTGAAGCAACTCCTCCCCCTTTGCCTTTTAGACGCGGCTCATGTTTATAACAGTAATCTTGGGGGGTGAACTCATTTAAAATAATGTAATCATCAGGTTTTAGCCAAGTTTCTGTCAAACAGAGCACATCTATATTATGATCAGTTATCATATTATTTACAAAAAGTGTTTTCGTAGAAATGGATCTGATAATCAATAAGCCAATCTTTATCATTTGTTTATCCATATTGCATTTGTTTTTTATTTGTTGAACCTCAATTAAATTGTTAACCTTAACTTGGTTTGGACGTTTTTTGTATTTTCTAGTTCGGGGAACAGACACAGTCTCTATAGTGTGATATCTAGGTGAAAGAGTTTCTATGTGCTGAGAATTAACTGACCTCTGTGACAGTCTGTCATCATGATTAAACTCAAGTTCTCTCATTATAATCAACCAAATACGCAAGATGTAAAAAATAGCTTTAGTAATTGACAACTTAAGTGATTTTAAAGGGAGCCTTCTTTACTTGCTTTTAAAGTTGGGCAATAGCATATGGCCTAAAAAAATAATAATAATCCCAGATATTTTTTTTATTTAAAAAAAAAAAAAATCTGATTCATGATTTAAACCAATTTGTAAATCAATATTCAAATGACGAGGAAATTTTACAAAACAAGTTTTAACAGTTCTTTATGAATCATTTAGCAGTCAAATTTATAACTGCAACAATATGATTAAAAAACAGTAATGTTATTACCTTAATGCTGGAAAGACCTTTATTTTTATTTATTTATTTTTTTAATACTAGCCCATCATGCATCTAACCATCCACTCGGCGTTAAGAGTTGTTAAGATTAAAACTGGCAGCTCAGCAGTGAGTCAGTGTAATGGACGAAGGACCTGTTAATACCTGTTAATTTTCACTTATTTTTCACAGGATCTTAAGTGAAGTGACATTCAGCCAAGTATGGTGACCCATACTCAGAATTTGTGCTCTGCATTTAACCCATCCAAAATGCACACACACAGAGCAGTGAACACACACACACACTGTAAGTACACACCCGGAGCAGCCCTTACGAAAAATAACCATGGTTTTATCATAGTAAAACTGTAGTAACCCATGTTTTTTTGGCGTATTGACTGCCATTTGTAAAACCACAGATTTACTACAAATACCATGGTTAAACTATGGTTAATATAGCAAAACCATGGTTAATTTGTGGTTACCATGGTTTAACTACAGTAACCATGGTTTTTTGGTTTTATTTGTAGTAAAACCATGGTTAATTTTCGTAAGGGAGTGGGCAGCCATTTATGCTGCGGCGCCCGGGGAGCAGTTGGGGGTTCGATGCCTTGCTCAAGGGCACCTAAGTCATGGTATTGAAGGTGGAGAGAGAACTGATCATGCACTCCCCCCACCCACAATTCCGTCCGGCCCGAGACTAGAACTCACAACCCTCCGATTGGGAGTCCAACCCTCTAACCATTAGACCACGACTTTCCTTGAAGTGTTCCTGTAGCTCAAGTGGCAGAACATTGCATTAGCAAACGCAAGGTCGGGGGTTTGATTCCCCGGGAACACATGATAGGTGAAAATTGTTAGCCTGAATGCATAGAAAGTTGCTTTGGATAAAAGTGTCTGCTAAATGCATTAATTTAATATTATTTAATTTAAATTTACTCAATAAAATTTAACAGGTCAAGTTTCATGTACTTATTAGTTTGTTTTTTTTTTACTTAAGTAGATTTACTTAATTTCCAAATGTGTTAAATTTACTTGAAAAATGCTTGTGCAAAAACTTGCCAATTATTGAGTAAACTTGAGCACCTTGATAAGCTGGTTCAGGTGGGATTGATTTGGGTTGGACCTAAAATCTGTAGCACATTAGCTCTCCAGAAGCAGGGTTGGAAACCTTTGACCTATAGGGAATCCATACCAGCATGGGCAGAATATACAAACTGCTGCCTGGAAATGTAAGACATAGAGCAGGTTCAGAGAAATAGAAAGCACTTCTCAAAAAATAAATAAATAAACAAACAAACAAACCTTGGCAAGCAAGCCTCACCTTTTGAAGACTACATTTTATTTATTGAAGTTCAATATTTATCAAGCTGTCGAAGTATATTAATTTCATTAAATGTATTTTAACTTGACATTTTACAACAAAACATGCATTTACATGGTATTTATTTTATTATTATTATATTTTTTTTACAAAGCTGAAGAAAAAAAATACTTCTGTATGGATAGTCATTGGAAATGGTCAGTGTCAATTAAACTGCTGAAATCAAAATAAAAATCAGTGATATGCTTAATTTTGAAATATCCACATACAATTTTACATTTACATTGTCCAAATCAAATTAAAAAACAAGATTATGCTGATTACATGATTCACACATAATAATAAAAAACATTTATTTTCATGTAAAATGAATTAGAATTGAAAATAAAGAGGTAACAAAGTAAACTGTAAGAGAGTTAATATGAATTGACCTTATTAAAAGCTAAATATTTTACAATTTGAACTCTGATTTCCTTTGTTCGTATTCCATAGATTACTGGGTTAGAGCAGTTTGGAAGAAGAAGATATGACAAGGTACATATTACACGTAAATCTCTAGGCATGGTAGGAACCCTGTAGCCAACAAATGCAACCACAACACTGAGAAATGCAACCGCCAACACCATTAAATGAGTGCTACATGTATAGATGGCTTTTTGGCGTGACTCCCCTGAAGAAGAGCGTAAAATAATCACATAAATGACAATGTAAGAGCAAACTATAAATACACAGTCACTTGATGTTAAGCTGAAACCGATTATTCCAGCCATGTAGTTCTTACTCAAATCACCACAGGCTAAATTAACAACTGATGTGTGCTCACAAACACAATGATAAATCACGTTTGATTTACAAAAATAAAGCGGCCCAAGCAGGCCGACCATTGCAACAACGTAAAGCAAGTTACGGAAACAAAGGGACAAACAGAATATCAATGATGTTTTAAAGTTTACATAATCATGGTACTGTAATGGGAAAATAATGGCAAAAAATCTGTCGACCGCCATCCCAACTAAAATAGTCGACTGAAAACAACCTGCCATATGCAGACAAAACATTTGAATAAGACATTCATCTTTGTAAATCATATTTTTGCCAAACAGAAAACTGATTAACATTCTCGGAACAAGAAATATTGGCTGTATAAACCCAAGAGCTGCAATAAACCCAATCAGAATGTACATGGGTTCATGTAATTTGCTTTCTTTTACAATCACCAACATTATAACTGAGTTTGCAAACAATGTGAAAGCAAAGATGATGAAAAAAGGAATGAAAAGATATCGTCGATACTCTTGCAAATCCGTGAATCCAATCAAATAGAATTCCTGATGAGAGAAGTTGAATGTTCTGTCATCCATTCCTTTGATCACAATATGCTGTGAAGACATAAATGTTTACAGTTAATGCATAGAAAACATTTACAAAAGCAGTAAAAAAATAAGCTGAATATTAGAAACAAAGAATTGTGCTTACATTTCAGCAAAGAATAGTGTGCTTTAATGTGGCTTGTATTTCATGCTCAGACCTGCATCAACTCTAGCTAAATCTAAAACCTTTTTTAATTTTAATGTCTGAAAAGTTAGTTCTTAATGCTGTAATAACATGTGAAACAGTTTTTCAAGTCTTATGCTTATATCAGGCTCCGTTTCAATTGCTTCCCCCCTCTTTGGATTTAGGACATGATACCTCTCTTAAATATTCCTCATTCCCCTCCCCTGGTACAGTGCTAGGACAGAGACTTGTCATCATTATTACTATGTTATTTTTTTGTTGTTGCTTTCCTAAATCAATATGGCTTAGGGCAGCATTAATTTTTTGGAATATAAAATGGTTCTTGCGATCTTAACAGGCCTTAATTCCCGTAAGTTAAACTTCTGTTTTCTGCAATGTCAATCAAATTAACAAATATATTGCCTAAATAAATGAACTAAATATACTCTTTGTATTTTTTTTACTAATTGCAAAGCTATGCCAGCCACTTTATTCCATTACAGTTGAATAATATATTTTATTTATAACTATGATTTACAAGTAGAAAATCAAATGTGATCAAATACATGTCTTAGATTGTGAATCAAATGAGATGAACTAACCGCAAAATAACGGAGAGGCAACATGTCTTTCTATAGTGTTCTCTTCATTGACGAAAACAAAATTCATTACAAAATTAATTGAATGACCAGAAATAAATTAACATTGATATGAAATAAAAAATAAATAAAATTACTTAAAATTATTTTTATTTCAGCTAGTCACAAAGGCAACAAATAAACTAATAAATCAACTACACTGGACAAAATTATAAATGCAGCACTTTTGTTTTTGCATGCTGAACTCAAAGATCTAAGACTTTTTCTGTGTACACAAAAGGCCTCTCAAATATTGTTCACAAATCAGGTGTGCCTTAGGCATGCCACAATAAAAGACCACTCTAAAATGTGCAGTTTTATCACACAGCACAAGGCCACAAGTTTTGAGAGAGCATGCATTTGGCATGCTGACTGCAGGAATATCCACCAGAGCTGTTGCCTGTGAATTGAATGTTATTTTCTCTACCATAAGCTGTCTCCAAAGGCATTTCAGAAAATTTGGCAGTACATCCAACTGGCCTCAACCACCAACCATCTGTAACCACATTTACATTACATTAATGCCGTTAGCAGACACTTTTATCCAAAGCAACTTACAGTGCATTCAGGCTATAATTATTATTATTATTTTTAATCAAGATGTGTGTTCCCTGGGAATTGAACCCACAACCTTTTGCACTGTTAACACAATGCTCTACCAGTGAGCCACAGGAAAACTCGCACCACACCAGCCCAGGACCTCCACATCCAGCATCTTCCACCTACAAGATCGTCTAAGACCAGCCACCTAGACAGCTGCTGCAAGCCTGCAACAATCGGTTTGCATAACCAAAGAATTTCTGCACAAACTGTCAGAAACCTTTTAAAGGAAGCTCATCTGTATGCTCACTGCAGTAACATACTTGAGTGGGCAAATGCTCCCATTCAATTGCGTCTGGCACTTTGGAGATGTGTTCTCTTCATGAATGAATCCTGGTTTTCACTGTACAGGGCAGATGGCAGACAGTGTGTATAGCGTCGCGTGGGTGAACGGTTTGCTGATGTCAGTTTTGTGGATCAAGTGGCCCATGGTGGGGGTGGGGTTATTTTATGAGCAGGCACATGTTATGGACAACAACCACAGCATTTTCAGAATCAGAATCAGAATGAGCTTTATTGCCAGGTATGTTCACACATACGAGGATTTTTTTTTTTTTGTGATAGAAGCTCAACAGTGCAACAGAATGACAGTGACAGAACAAAAAACACATAATAAAAGAATTAAATTTTTTATTTTTAAATAAGTAGGTAAGGAATGACAATATACAAGTTGACAATTGTATGGCATGTATATTACAAAAAGCAGTTATGTATGTACAGTTTATTATGCGCAAAATTTAAGTGTACACTAAGTATGTGTGTTAGATAAATAAGTGTATGTGTATATAAATATAAATAGTGTAGTGTGTTCCACAGTTATGATCAAGTGTTCATTAGATGGATTGCCTGACGCAAGAAACTGTTCCTGTGCCTGGTTGTTCTGGTGCTCAGTGCTCTGTAACGTCGACCAGATAGCAACAGTTTAAAGAGGTTGTGGGCTGGATGTGAGGGGTCCAGAGTGATTTTGCCAGCCCTTTTGCTCACTCTGGATAAGTAGAGATCTTGAATAGAAGGGAGGGTTGTACCGATGATTCGCTCAGCAGTCCGGACTATCCTCTGTAGTCTTCTGAGGTCAGATTTAGAAACTGAGCTCAACCAGACAGTTACTGAAGTGCGGAAGATGGATTCAGTGATGGTGGAGTAGAACTGTTTCAGCAGCTTCTGTGGCAGAATAAACTTCCCCAGCTGTCGAAGTACAACCTCTGATGGGCCTTTTTAGCAATGGAGTCAATGTGAATGTCCCACTTCAGGTCCTGAGAGATAGTGGTGCCCAGGAACCTGAATGACTCCACTGCAGTCACAGTGCTGTTTATGATGATGAGTCGGGGGAGAGCAGGGAGGAAGTCTTGAAGATGGCATTTTGAATGCAAAGAGATAACATGATGAGATCCTGAGGCCCATTGTTGTTCCATTCATCCACAAAGCTGAAGCTGAAAACATCCCAGTTCTTACATGGGCAGCATACTCACTGGACATGTCACCCATTGAGCATGTTTGTGATGCTCTGGATAGGCGGATACGATAGCATGTTCCAGTTCCTGCCAATATCCAGCAACTTTGCACAGCCATTGAAAAGGAGTGGACCAACATTCCACAGGCCACAGTCGACAAACTGCTCAACTCTATGTGAAGGAGATGTGTTGAGCTACATGAGGAAAATGGTGGTCACACCTGATACTGACTGGTTTTATTCAGAAACATCTTATGGATTATCTTACACTTTTTGCTCTTAAATAATTTGAATAATAAAGATCATCATAAAGACGTCTTTCTTTGGTTTGTTGACTGACATTCAGCTGTTATAGAGCTATGAAAAAAATATATTAAACAAATGCCCCCATAAAGCTTATGTATTGGGAGAGAGAGAGGAGAAAAAGCTATGCATTAGCTCAGGCTTTTAGACATGAACATTTATCATATGTTCCTCAATAGTGGTGACAATAATTAGTCATACTGCAGTACATGATGGGAGTTTTTACTATGATGTTACCCAGCATGCATTGCAGTATGAAGCATTTTGTTGATTGTCACCATTGCTGAGATTCATATGCTGGTTCTTGATGACTGTGTGTGTCTAAATAATACACAAGCTTAAATAATTATATGCATTTAATGAGCTGTATTTTCTTTATAAGCAGTTGTTTTGCACGGTTGTTTACTCAAAGCCTAAACATTGGAATGAGAAGCAAGACATTGTTTTGAATGCAATCAGGACATTGTCTGTTATTTTGAATGCAATCTGGCTGGTGTCTGATGAATATCACTATATAAAAACAACTGATCTCTGCAAAGCACTACTCTCATTGCTTTACAGCCCCACACACATTGCTACAGAGAGAAATCTAATGAAGGAAGATAAGGGTCAAGATCCTAAATAAAGCAATCATTGACCACAATGTGGTGACACTTTTTTATATTCAGTAAAACATCAACATCCAAACCTGTTAATTCTCTTTTATGTGATAGAAATAAGGTCAAACTTGTTTGTAGTAAGTGAAGATACTGAGATCTAGCGAGATCTGTTAGTGTTAATGTTCTGTTGGAATATAAAGTGTTTCTATGAGTTGTTACCGTTGTGCTGAAGAGTACAACCTGTGCTTCAGTCTAACAGAAGGACAAAAACAATAGATGTTATATAGCATGTTGTTTTATTCAAAAATAATAACATATAGTTACATCATTTTATGTATGCTGTTCCTGGTTGACTGTTAGGGATTCATGTTTTATTAACACAAAACAACAGTTTTTCTGTGTATTTTTTATTGTTTTTTTTAGCCATTATTGTTATTAATTTGACAGTTTTTTATTTATTTAAATAAACCTGTTTTATTATTTTAAAACAATAATTTGTGTATACAAAATAATCTTGTTTATGATTTTCCTTAATGAAATTCATTTGATTATTGCTTTTTTTTCTTTCAGCACCTTGGTCTGATGCAAGAACAGAACACCCTCATCAGTAAAATAAAGTGCTAATGAGCAAAACAACAAGAGTACTCAATGTACTGTGTAGCATGTGCTGTTTTGATCATTCCTATTAATTATTAAACAAAAACTTCTCATTAAACAGGAAGCCAAGAACACACATGGGACAATCTATGCAATGGTTCCATGCCTCAAGTGTTAAATGCATTTACTGGAATCAGTCAGACCAATTAATTTATTTTCACTATCACTTAAGTGTCTAAGAACTTCTTGTCATACGTGACTAATTATGACCAGATGTATCCAGTGTTGATTTAATTAGTTTCAGGCTGATTAAAAGTGGTCTTTTCTTCAGATAATTTCTTAACTTCAGGGATCCCAGATGCTCCCTGGGCTTTATTGTTTTCACTGCTAGAACAGTCCCCAAGGAAACGTGGATTAAATAACAAGCACACCTGAACCAGCTTACCTAGGTGTTAAGGGTTACCTGACATTTACAGGCAGCTAGATGTGTTATAGGTTGGAACTGAAGTCTGCAGGTAGCTAACCAGAAACAAGGTTGGAGATCCCTGCCTCATCAATCAATCAAAGTTTGATCACAATTACAACTTATTATTATTTAAAAAATGTCTGAAAGCAGTACCAAAAAAGTTAAATATCATGATGCACTTGAAAGTGCTACTTGGCAGTAAAAGCACAAAACTATTAAAGAGTACAATTTGATTTGTTTTTCACTGAAAAATCTGTGAAGATGAATTATGTCATTTACAAAATCCTAATCAGAATCAATATCTTTATTCTTCTTCACAAACTGTGCTGTATAGATGTCAATCAAATCAAAATCTGTATATATTTTTTTAGGTAGTATGAATCTGTTATCTAATTGGTTATCAATTGAGCAAATCAGTATGAAAAAGTTGAAACTATGAAAGTTATTTTATTGACATTCTGCACTTTATTATTTTCTTATTTACATATTTATTGTATACTGTTTTTACATGTTGCCTGCCTTTACATAGATCCTTGGTTCATTCATGAAAATCGGTACACACATGTAACACACCATTACCTACAAAAAAGTATCTTGGTACAAAATCCAAAACCCAACAGGAAGTAAGTTATTTGGAATTTCCTGTATGATTTTTGTACAGTTTTTGCCATTTCCATGCCTCGTACTTTGACGAACTCCTCCTACAGTTTTAATCGGATTATCTTAAAATTTGGTGAGGGTCATCATAAGACCTTTGTGATGTTAAATTGCGAAGGTTTTGAGTTTTCGTCAAGGGGTGTGTCCCTGGCGGCCTGACAAAGTTTGATGTTTCGCCGTGAAACAGGAAGTTGCTGTAACTCAGGCATGCAATGTCCGATCTTCCCCAAACTTCACACATGTGATAGGTGTTCTGTCCTGAACAAACACCCATGACCGAATTCAGTTATAGTCATAGCGCCACCTGCTGGTAACAGGAAGTGACAAGGTTAATACTGTTATGGACTCCTGGGAACATATTAAAAAGCATCAACAAGTGTTAAATAGGCTGGCAACATGCTAGATACATACTAATTCATGCTAGCAACACTTAGCTAAGTGCTAAAGCATGTTACTAATGTAGGGAAAAAGGAAGTTGCTGTAACTCAGGCAAGCAATGTCCGATCTTCCCCAAACTTCACACGTGTGATAAGTGTTCTGTTCTGAACAAACACCCATGACCAAATTCAGTTATAGTCATAGCGCCACCTGCTGGTAACAGGAAGTGACAAGGTTAACACTGTTATGGACTCCTAGGAACAAATTAAAAAGTGTCAAAAAGTGTTAAATAGGCTGGCAACATGCTAGAAACATAATAAAACATGTTAGCAACACTTAGCTAAGTGTTAAAGCATCCTACTAAGGCAGTGAAAAGGAAGTTGCTGTAACTCAGACAAGCAATGTCCGATCTTCCCCAAACTTCACACGTGTGATAGGTGTTCTTTTCTGAACAAACACCCATGACCAAATTCAGTTATAAGCTGTGTCCAAATTCAGGGTCTGCATCCTCCTTAGGATCCTTCCTACCCGGTTGAAGGAGGATGGGTCCTCCGACGACCGCAAAAACCGGACGTCGGTGTTTGTGAATTTGGACAGCCTACCCTTCTTTCAGTTCCCTCCCTTAACCGTTGCTCATATCCTGTCGCCTAGCAACCGTGACAGCGCCAAGCAAGACGCGGGTGAAGAGCTCATCGTTCTCTCCCCGGAGCTTTATAAACACTTCTGTCTGCTCTTTCGTTCTTAGAAGCGTTAAAAACAGCTTCAATCACTAACAAATAAGCTGTGTGTAAGGGGATATTCACACAGGCAGTAAGGAAGAAGCTAGTTTATGAAAGTAAACTTTTTTTTTTTTTTTACATATACACGTACAAATGTAAAAAAAAAAATGCTTAATGCTAAAACAAAATGCCTAACTAGAAAACCACTGAAAATAAATATTTTTGAAAAGCCACTTTTTAAAAAACATCGAAAATAATACTCCTCCCCCACTCCGCTACCGCTCGCTTCGTCCTGCCGAAAAGAATTATGGGATAGGTAGGACGCGAAAGGATCCACCACACCCATCCTTCCAATTCGGGGAAAAGGAGGACGCATTTGTGGGCCGCGTTTGAAGGATCCTACGAATTTGGACAGCCTTCGTCGCGGCGCTGTGACGTAACATCCTTCAAATGCGTCCTCCGAAGGATGGTAGACCCTGAATTTGGACACAGCTATAGTCATAGTGCCACCTGCTGGTAACAGGAAGTGACAATGTTAACACTGTTATGGACACCTAGGGACAAATTAAAACGTTTCAAAAAGAGTTAAATAGGCTGGGAAAATTCTAGAAAGATAATAAAACATGCCATCAACATTTAGCTAAGTGTCAAAGAATGCAACTAATGCATTGAAAAAGGAAGTTGCTGTAACTCAGGCTAGCAACGTCCGATCTGCCCCAAACTTCAGACATTTGACGAGAGTCTTGTACTGAACACATCAACATGCCCGTACTCCGTTATAGTCATAGCGCCATTTACTGTGTAACACTAATGAGCTGATGGTATTTCAGCCATCTGTCCATACTAGTGAATTCCTGACTCTTAACAGGTTCGGAGCAAAAGACCAGAACGTGAGTAAACAAGGACCTTCGTTGTTTACATAATTCACCATTTTGGCCGCCCTGAAGTCGGCCACATCCTGCTTTAAGTGACAGTTATTTACGACAAGAAATTCCAGAGTCACGTGGGCGAGCCTCAAAGGAGACACTTAAACCAACCACATTCCAACATACACAAAAGGAAACCTTTCGTAAAGTTCCTTACTTTTGTAAGTCCTTATTAATATGTATTTTAAATATGTTTATGGATTGCATAAAATGGTTAATCCTTGTTATGTGAAGAGTATAAGTTGCTAGCTTATACTTTAGGAAATGTCTCTCCTCACTTTAACTTTCTCAAAGAGAGCCATGTTTCTGCAACCCCCACCCCTGCAGGTCGTAAAACTTTACGACCAGACAGGACTACACGGGACAGGAAACCTAATCCTTACAAAAGAATGGTAAAATGTACTCAAATGTAGTCTTATTGTGTATATTATTGTTTTTGCGATGCATTAGAGGTTTCCCATATAAATTGGGACTATCTGCAGTGTTATCATGTGTTAAGCAAATCTTTAAATATGTGTAATTCTGCATTTGAATGTAACTTCATGTTTTGATCACATATATATATTATGTTTAGTATTGTTCTAATCGTCATGCTCTGACAGACCCATTTATCTAGAGCAAAGTAATGAAAAATGTATGTAATCTGGAATTACAAACTGGCTAGAAATATCTGGAAATCTGACAAGCCCTAGATCACCAGGGGGTTGTCTCCACAGAGACAAAGGAACTTTTCCCTCCGCTTCAGATCGCGGACTTTCATTGGCTGTTTACGCGAAAAGAGGCGGGGACCATCTCAAGCCATAAGAACGACCGAACAAGGTCCGCCCTCTCTCTTCCGCTCTTCTTACGCTGACTCCCTTCCCTCCTGCATCGACCAACGTTGCTTCCGCACGGCCTTAGGCCGCGCTCATAGCGCAAGCCCCCTCAGCACAGGGGCTGAGAGAAAAAGCCATTTTAATGGCTCCTTTGGAAGCTTTCGTTCTTTTCTTTTCTTTTCTTTACTAAGTTTATTCAACTATTCGCCTCTCCACGCAAGGAAGACGAATTCTGGAACATTGTTTGTTGAACCTTTCAAATACCGCGCGAGGACAGAACAAAAGACCACGTGCTCCAGCGTGCGCCGGTCTCCAGCACGCGCACGCCGGTTTCAAAAGATCCAGCGCGCCCCGATGTCCAGCTCACGCACATTGGACACTTTGCAAGTATCACTTTCTCTATGGAGATTTAAATGCTGCTTTAAATTGTTGCTGTGATCTGATCGTTGTTGGCTTCCAAAAGTTACTGACTATGATTTCCATACCTGAGCTCCTTATGTGATCTCATTCTATTTTCTCTCTCTCTCTCTCTTTTTATTTGGATTCCGTTATGTCTTGTATAAAGCTTACTGTTTGTATTGTCGTACGCATATTTACTCTGTGTGATTTGTAGTTTGATGTATTACTAGTTTAATTATTAAAAACCCATATACTGACGATTGGCTTGGACTCCACCCCACTCACATTATGAGTCACTGAGATGTCTGATCTATAGCTACAAGCTTTAAATTTAGAAACTAAATTTATCATAAGGATAGGATAATGTTTTCATGGCCAGAGAACATTTTTCCTTGAATTATAAAGCGTGATAACTTTATTGAAAATTGATAGGTCAACAGTGGTTTGCTGTAATTTACAGTAAGAGATATCACAATAATTGGTATGAAGAATGGAATATTGACATATTAATGAGTAAGTTACAGTGCCCTGTGATTATTTATTGGTATAGGCAATTGAGCTATTTTTCATAATCAATCAAATTTAATGTAACTGTCATCCGAGATATAAATTAATCATATTCCTGATTAATTATTCAAATTCCCTATATATCATTTGAGTTAATTATTCTGTAAGACTAAATGTTGTTACAACTGGCAACATGAAGTGTCATGTGTAACACTCTTATGGACTCCTAGCATGTGTAACAATGTTATGGAGTCCTAGCAACATATTAAAAAGTGCCAGCAAGTGATAAATACACTGGTAGCATGCTAGAAACATACTAAACATGTTAGCAACACTTGGCTAAATGCTAAAGCATCATATTACTGCAGTAAATCAGGAAGTTAATGTAATTCAGGCATACAGTGTCCAATCTGCCCCAAATTGAACAAGTCTGATGACAGTCCTGCCCTGAACACATAAATATGCCCGTATTCGATTCTAGTCATAGGGCCACATAATGGCAACAGGAAGTGACAAGGTTAACACTGATATGGACTCCTAGGAACAAATTAAAAAGTGTCAAAAATTATAAAATAGTCTGGCAAAATTTTAGAAGCATAATAAAACATGCTAGCTACACTTAGCTAAGTGTTAAAACATGCAACTAAGGCAGTGAAAAAAGGAAGTTGCTGTAACTCAGGCAAGCAATGTTCGATCTGCCCCAAACTTCACACGTTTGACAAGAGTCCTGTCCTATACACATCAACATGTCTGTATTCGGTTATAGCCATAGCTCCATCTACTGGCAACAGGAAGTGTCATGTGTTATACTGTTATGGACTTCTAGCAACATATTAAAAAGTGCCAACAAGTGATAAATACACTGGCAGCATGCTATAAACATACTAAAACATGTTAGCAACACTTAGCTAAATGCTAAAGCAAATTTAACAAGTTTGATAAGAGTCCTTTCCTGAACACATCAGCATGCCCGTATTCGATTATAGTCATAGCGCCACCTAATGGCAACAGGAAGTGCCATATTTAAGACGGTTATGCAACAAAAAAAAACAAAAAAACAGCATCAACAAGTGTTAAATAGGCTGGCAACATTCAAGAAGTATACTAAAACATGCTAGTAAGAGTTAACTAAGTGCTAAAGCATGCTACTAATGCAGTGAAAGAGGAAGTTGCAGTAACTCAGGCAAGCAATGTCCGATCTGCCCCAAACTTCACACGTTTGACAGGGGTCCTGTCCTAAATACATCAACATTCCTGTATTTGTTAGTCATAGCGCCACCTGCTGGCAACAGGAAGTGTAATGTTTAACATTTTTATGCACTATTTGTAACACATAAAAATATTCCATTGTGTGCTAATCATGCAAAAATTTTCTAAAACATGCTAGCAACACTTGCTATATGCTAAAGGATTCTATTAATACTATGAAACATGAAGCTGTTGTAACTCATGCATACCAGCATCCCCAGTCTGACCCAAACTTCAAGTTTTATAAGAGTCCTGGCCTGAACATAACTAAAGGCCAATATTCAACTATAAGTATAGAGCCACCTGCTGGCAACAGTTAATTACTTATTTTATACTAACTTAAACATGAGATGTCTGATCTGCCCGAAACTTTGCATGTTTGGTAAGAGTCCTGGCCTGAAGAGATTAACATGCCAATATTCAGTAGTAATCATAGCGCCACTTGTTTGCAGCAGGAAATGTGGCACAAATATTTACTATTTTATAAGAATATGGCCCAACGTTCACTGTTCCTCCTTTGGGCACCGGGTGGTGGTGAGCCCGGGTGCGAGGGCCCGTTCATCGCTGCTTGCAGCTTTAATAATTTCATTGTAACTTTTGTTGCATCTTTGTTTTGCTGTCTTTGTTTTCCGTGCAGTATGTGTTGTTGATAGAAGGAAGGCCATCACGCTATATTTGTTATTAAGGAGACTTATTTATTATATATGTATGTATCACCTGCTTTTGTTATTTGTGTGCTTGCTATGTGTAATTTGGAAAGTGTAAATAAATGGTTCCAATTGAATCAATTTAGTTTTTTCTTGAAAAGAACAATAATTGGTTTTAGGAAGCTAACACATGTTTTCTGCTGAATATTCCAATGTATTAGAGGAAAGTGGCAGGCTATTGAAAAACACTCTCATCTGTTAACAAAGGCACTGAAAAAAAATAAGTGCTGCTTCTGCTCTGCTGCCGCTTGCGGTGTGAACCCGCCTTTACTCAGGCTTTCCACACAGGTTAAAAAATCTTTGTGGTTGAAGTGCAGGATCTTGGCTGCGGGTTAAAAGCTCTGGCAAAATGCAAGACAAGAAACATTATTTTGTCATAGGCAAGGTTTGTTGTAAGAGATGTTCATCTCTTTGGATTCTATTAATAATCAGCTCCCTTAATTGTCCACACAACAAAATCACAATATTTGACATTACAAACATACATGTGGAGCTGAAACTGGTGGTAGTAGTGGTGTGCTATCTTTTGCTGCAATCTTTGGTCAAGACAGAAATTTTCAGTCAGATGGGCATCCTGAAGGACATCCCTGAATCGATAGGGGCACTTGATCTCCAGAACACCGTCCCCGCAACAAGAACACGATACTGTCCCGTCAGGTGATGTGCCAAGATGGGGTTCATTTGGTCGTACCATAAAACCACTAAGGCCAACTTTCACATTTTCATGACTCTTACACATCTCGTTTGTGTAAAACTGGCGAGCAATGCTCTCATTCTCTCTTCCCCACACCACTGCTGGAACTTGAATGTTTTTGTCATTATAGCCAATGGTTTTATTCAAGTTGTCCTATCAACATGATTACTTTTAGATGCATTGTAAAATGTAGAGCTGGTGATTCTCCCTGCTCTGTGGGTATATCAGGATTGTGATGCTGATTGTTGTGTTGTAATAGCTGCTAGTTTCTTACACTGTTGGTGTAGATGTTTATTTTGATTTGTGTGCTTCCACACATCTTTCTCTTATGTCTAGTGGTATCTGCTGCTTGAGGATGGGGTCGTATATGGTAGTGAGTGGATCTGGTAGCTCTGGGGGATTCTCCTCCACCTCACACTCAGATGTTGTGTCACTATTTTCAATACTGGTAAGAACAGCAGCATCAGAAGCAGCAATCGACCGGTGTTCCAGCCTGTCAAGTCTTCATGCCACTCCTGTCGTCTTATGGCATACGGGTCAGACAGCCTGCTTCCATCCGCAAGAGTTAATTTACAAAAATAGCTGTCACGGTCCCACAGAGTCAGTGACTGTACATATTCGGAAATTCCGAACCTTCTTCTGCATCCATGTAATAAATCCCTCCTAAAACGTGCTAACTTACACTTGTCAACATTGCATCCGCCCCTCTTTTTGCCTCCAGCTAAGCCCCATACACCCGGATACTTTGCAATGTTTACAAACTTTTAAGGGCTCTATAATGGTGCGTTCATACCAGAGGCATAGTGACATGATTACGACATAGCAAGCGGAGGGTAAATCCGAAACAACAATGGAGGACAAACTTATCATCGCTGTATGTGCATACCCAGAGCTGTATGATACTTCTTCATACTTTTACAGAAATGGGAATAAAAAGGATATTGCTTGTATATATTAGGGCTGTCGCTTTTTAGTTCAAAAATTGATTGCACAATCGATCGGACCAACCAAAAAAAGTTTAGAAAATGAAAATAGGGAATCGATTTTAACCAAATATGTACACTATTAATTTTAAAAGAATTTAACAGTTAGAAAAAAAAGAATTCCGAAAGTGCAGTATGCCTTTACGTGCCTATAAGACCCAGTGACTTCGAAAGCGACCTCTTATGCTGCGTTCAGACCAAACGCGAATAGAGCGTCTGGTGCAATGATTTCAATGTTAAGTCAATGTAAAGACGCGTTTACGCAGAGGTGTTAATTATAGGGCCTAAAAACTCTGCTTGTAATAACCTAGAACACTGTCTAAGACTTGATGGTTGCTGTCAATTCTTCGTCATCAGTTAGGAACCTAGGTGTGCTACTTGATCGCAATCTTTCCTTAGAAAGCCACGTTTCTAGCATTTGTAAAACTGCATTTTTCCATCTCAAAAATATATCTAAATTACGGCCTATGCTCTCAATGTCAAATGCAGAAATGTTAATCCATGCATTTATGACTTCAAGGTTAGACTATTGTAAGGGAAACAGGTCAATTTAGCTCAAAGGGAATCATTTAAGATTTTAAAGGGAATTTGAACAGAATCACTGTTTCACGGCTGGTCTCTTAGACACCCTGCGATTCAGTGAACAAGCCGTTTAACATAAAATCTGCGCTGGATACTAATATCCAAACTATAGTGAAACACTATCAATTAGCACAGTAACAAGATCGGCAGTTTAAGACATTAACTTGTAAGCACAAAACACAAGATACTTCTCTTTTCAATATGAATAAGGCTTTATTAGACAAATGTAATACATATAAACTAATCTAACACATAAACGCATACACTCACGCATTCATACAAGTTGCAGGAAGATCGAAAGTTAGGGAAAGATGAGTTTAAGAGAATGGAAATATGGAATCCCAAGTTTACAGCAATACGTTAAATTGCATAGACATGAACAACCATCAATCACGTAATTAGCGCTCGCATTGAGTTCCTCAATGAGGTTAAATTTATATTAGATACACCAGTAAAGGTCACAGTCTGGAGGTAAAGTTACTTGCATCTCCTGTGAAGAAGGAGCCTCGGTGAAAGGGCTATCCCGAGGTCGTTGATTGGCTGGAAGTTCAGGCGCTGAAGTGACGTCTTGGGAAGCCCGTGGTTGTTGGGCGTTGGCTGAAAGTGCAGAGTCGTGTGGGCTGGTTGAAGTTGAAGGGGCACCCGAGGTCAGGCGTCGGAGACTCGACGTTAAAAAACTTAACTCAGAACACGAAACTCTCAAACGGAAAAGAAAATAAATAAAGTTTGACGAGACTAGGTTGTGTTCCTTCTCATCATGGCTAAGTAGCAGCAGGCGTGCAGGCTGAAGCACGCAGAACCGCGCTCAAAGAACAATGATGATTAAACCGCATGGCTAGAAGCTAAAAGCTAAAGCTAGGTAGCAAAGCTACAAGCTAAAAGCTAAGAGCAGGCATGACTAATAGCAGAGACTTACTAAAAGCAGACTAAAAGCATGACTGATAGCACAGGCAAGGCTAGAACTAAAAGCCAAATTTCATGGTGTCTTAGGTATTTAAAGTGGCCTGTTGGCCACACCTCAAATGTTGTCTTGACCAATCAGATATTGTCTTGGCTCTGGGGGGTATCATAAATCATTTGTTTATCTTACCAAGCATGTGGTCCGAATTTTCCTGCCTTGTAGGGTCTAATTTTGGACATGATTCCTATTACCAGATTATGATATATTTTACAAATAAATGATTGTCAGGACAATATCAAGCAAGAGAATTCAATCACACACATATCAAACACAATTATGAATCCTTAAGCTATGCCATAGTTATTAAAAAAAACATACACAATAAGGGATTATAAAATGATAGTCAAATGTGTGGGTTACACATAAATGAATATGGAGTGAAGCGATGGACTGACTTATTTATAAGTCTTTTTGAGTTCATTCTGGTCCATATACATGTACAAAAAGCAGTTTCTTTGCCATTCTCTTGACAAATACTTCTGTGGAGACAAAATCACTCCCCCCTTAGGAATTTCAGTCTGGTTCTGCTAGGTGGGGGGGAAGTCAATGGAAGTGTTTAACTCATGGGTTTCCATGTGATGTCCAGCGTTGCATTTCAATTACAAACAAAAAATATGACACCAAATTTCTCTTCTTTGAATTGAAATTGTAAATAATTGTTCTAGTGGTGTTAGTGTTGAAAGCTGTTGTGTGAACAAGTTGGTTGGTCATCTTGCTTGGTTCTTGTGGCACTAGAACTGATTTATGACTTCCTGAGGAATTCAGCTCGTGTTTCAATGCACAAAGCTTTGGTAGACTCTTTAATTTGTCTGGTTCGACTCATTTCTGTTACACTATTGTAATGCTTTATTGGGTGGTTGTTCTGCACGCTTAGTAAACAAACTACAGCTAGTCCAAAATGCAGCAGCAAGAGTTCTTACTAGAACCAGGAAGTATGACCATATTAGCCCGGTCCTGTCATCACTGCACTGGCTCCCTATCAAACATTGTATAGATTTTAAAATATTGCTTATTACTTATAAAGCCCTGAATGGTTTAGCACCTCAGTATTTGAATGAGCTCCTTTTACATTATACTCCTCTACGTCCGTTATGTTCTCAAAACTCAGGCAATTTGATAATACCTAGAATATCAAAATCAACTGCGGGTGGCAGATCCTTTTCCTATTTGGTGCCTAAAGCCTCTTCAACGAAAATAGCATGCCAGATGTTTGTGTCTCATTTGCATAGCCTTCCTTATATGGTATATGCCCATAAATGGGTTCATTTGAAAGCTTAGAGTGTTTCTTTACAAAGAATACCATTAATTGGGGTTTTATGATACATAAAGTAGTCAAATTAAGCTAAGAAATATATCCCCCCCCCATAAATTTCCGTCTAACGATTGCGAATACGTTTTCATAAGAATGTGTATTTAAAATATTTTTCACAAAACAGTCAAGTCATATATCACAAGAAAGCTCTTATTCTCAGGAATCTGATGATGTAGATTATTTTATTGTGTGACAATCACAGATCGAATGATCTTCAACAGAATCGCGATGTAAAATTTCTCACCTCATTGCAAATTATTATTTATACATTTTGCACCGCTTCAGTCAGCCGCAAACAGCCACGCATACCTATATACTCGATATAATCTTTTAGAATAGAATCTCTTCTTTCAAACAAGACCATTTTTACGTTTCTGCGTGCTTCCATTGCTGAGATATAAAGCGTTTTGTACAAGTGTGCAAAAGAGAACCAAAGGGCTGTGAGCGCAGACCAGATCTCTAACTCATAATGATGTGCTTAAAGCCTTTCTTCTGCTATAGACATCTGATCTCTTTTGTGAAGCGCTATTAGTCCTTATAGCTGCCATTAACAAGCCGTGTCGGAGTCGAAGGTGCGAAAATCAGCACCAGAAGGAGGGGGATTGAGTGGACAGCGACTGCCCAGTCCTTTCCGCCGGAATGACGCAAACGAAGCGCTGGCCGCTGGGAAATTTAGTTTTTGGCTGCTTCTGAACAAAGACCACGCGAGGAAAAACTACACGCAGGGATTCGCCGGATTAAAAATGAATAATATTCATAATACAAGTTATGGATTACCAGCGTCACCGTGGAGAGGTCAGGACGCGCATCTGGTAAGCGTATACGCGTGCTACTCGCTTTCATACATTTGATTCTTTATTCTGAGGCCTGGAAGCTCCGCTAGCAATAAGCTAATATGTTTATTTTCATAACTGTGCAGTGTTTGACCGCATCTCAGTGAAGGTACAGTAAACAGTACAGTACTGGGGGAATAAACATACATTTGTTTGTTGACGCTCCGAAGTTCGCGTACAAGCTTCCGGGAGGGGATTTAGCGCTGAATATGAATCAAAACAAACAGACACGCTGATAAAACATCAAAATATTATATATGAATGAGACAGGCGAGGTCTCCCAATCTTTACACGATGCAGAATAGACATAAATGAAATGATATGAAGCTGGAGATTGTGGATTCTATGTTAGATTGTGATAGACCAGATATTTTTTATAATTTTATGCATGTTGCCATTGTGCAATTTGACTTATTCTCTTTCAAAGACTGTTCAGAAAACACACACACAAAAAAAGCACATTGTATTGAGATGGTTCATCATATGTGAAACAACATAAATAATACTATTTGTCACAAACAGCAGCTTTTTATGTAACTTCTGAGTGTTTTCTGTAAAATAATATACAGATATCACATTATTCCATACTGCAAGTGTGTAAAAGATGACTTCATACTTATTTAGACTAAAATTTTATACAAAAATGGTATTATTCCTTCCTTCAGCATATATTGTCATTTTTATCACTTTCAACAGTGTTTTATGTAATTTCAAAGGGTTTCCTTTAAAATGATACCAAATTTTTTGAGCTTACACTTTTGCATGTGTATAGGGAAGCATCCAAAATTAGGTAGGAAAATGGAAAAACGGAAATTCCCAAAATAGCATTTGTGCTTATGTGGCTAAACTGTGGAATAACCTACCTTTGTTCGGGAGGCAGACACACTCTTGCAGTTTAAATTTAGATTAAAGACCCATCTCTTTAACCTGGCATACACATAACATACTAATATGCTTTTAATATCCAAATCCGTTAAAGGATTTTTAGGCTGCATTAATTAGGTAAACCGGAACCGGAAACACTTCACATAACACCCTATGTACCTTCTACATAATTAGAAGAATGGCATCTACGCTAATATTTAATATCTCTCTCTTGTTCTGAGGTCACCGTGGCCACCAGATCCAGTCTGTATCCAGATCAGAGGGTCACTGCAGTCGCCCGGATCCAGTACGTATCCAGACCACATGGTGGATCAGCACCTAGAAAGGACCTCTACTGCCCAGAAAGACAGCAGAGACCGGGACAACTAGAGCCCCAGATACAGATCCCCTGTAAAGACCTTGTCTCAGAGGACCACCAGGACAAGACCACAGGAAACAGATGATTCTTCTGCACAATCTGACTTTGCTGCAGCCTGGAATTGAACTACTGGTTTCGTCTGGTCAGAGGAGAACTGGCCCCCCAACTGAGTCTGGTTTCTCCCAAGGTTTTTTTTCCTCCATTCTGTCACAGATGGAGTTTCGGTTCCTTGCCGCTGTCGCCTCTGGCTTGCTTAGTTGGGGTCACTTCATCTACAGCGATATCATTGACTTGAAGGCAAATAAATGCACAGACACTATTTAAACTGAACAGAGATGACATAACTGAATTCAATGATGAACTGCCTTTAACTATCATTTTGCATTATTGAGACACTGTTTTCCAAATGAATGTTGCTCAGTGCTTTGATGCAATGTATTTTGTTTAAAGCACTATATAAATAAAGGTGATTGATTGATTACGCGCGTCTGGAGGTCTCGCGGCACAGTAGACGCGAATTCGCCTCATTCACGCATCTAGTTACAGAAGATTCTGAGTTATGAAAAGGACCATTGCAAGCTGACAGCGACTGGCTTTTGTGGTGGAATATTGGCAGTAATACCCCCACCTTGGGCAGCTGTACCTGAGTGTCCCTGGGACATCAGTACGGTTAGAGGGAGTCTTCTCAACAGCTGGACATATAGTGAATAAAAAAACGCTCTGCTCTGGACACCGAAAATGTTGATCAAATTGTTTTCCAGTCCAATAAATTTGTAATGGCCCTAGCCTTTTTGCACATTTCGTTATGCCTGCCTAATGCCGCCTAGCCTAAGTGTCGGTTATGTTCAATAAAAAAAACACACATGGTCTGTTCTCAAGTCCATTTAAAGTTTCATTTTTTGAACAGTTGTTTGAAATAGATTAAATCATTATTTTAAATAATCTTGGAGATTTTTGAATTGCCTAAATCATAAATGCAGCCGGGTTGAAGCCTGCAGTGATGTTTTTCTTTTGCTATGGCAGCCGTCCCCTCTGCATAAATATATTTTTCGAGAATGTCTTAAAAATTGAAAATGATTTTCTCACAAAAGTGACAGCCCTAGTATATATAACATTTTAATAGATAACTTGAACAAAGACCAAAGATTAGATTTACCCCAATCAAATTATATTTTATCTTGAACCACTAAAGAGACATCAGAGCTAGCGGAACATATCAAAAGGAATAGCCGAGGTGAGAGTGCTCTATGCAGATACATGATCACTGAGCTCCCGCTAATCGCATGGATAGGGCTGTGTACCGAACTTCGATGCCTTTATGGTATCGAACGAAAAACTTTGATACTATGAGTATTGAAAAAGTATTTATCTTTCGATGCCAAATCCCAAAAGCCAAGCGGCGTTTTTTTTTTTTTGCCAAGCGGCTGTGTCTGTGTGAGCTTGTAGCATATGTGCATGTAAGGACCTAAATTCGCCGTTACTGGCTGTCCACCACCACATGACATGACGGGGAGGATTTCTGAAGATACTCGCAGTCACTCAACACAAGTGTAGTTGTTTTTTCTCAAAACATTTCCCTTTTACAATGCCAAAGAGCTCTAAAGTGTGGCTACTCTTTATAAAAGTGGATGCCGAGTCAGAAAAGTGCAACATATGTGATAAGAGGATTGCAACCAAGCCGGCAATACCACCAATTTAATTAAGCATTTGTTTGGGTGAGTGTTTTAGCCTCCCTCACTGTTTAGTTTGGTCTACTCCATTCCGTATCTTGAAAACGCCCCCTTTCACGTTGACTAAATAACAGAGAGAGAGAGGCTGCGTCCGAAATCGAATACTTCTCTACTATATAGTATGGAAAAAGCAGTATGCGACAAATTAGTATGTTTGAATCTTTTGCGTTCATAAAAGAGTAGGCGAGAATTGCAAAAACTCTCGCGAGATTCAGTTGTACGTATACTTAATTTGCGTTCTAATATGCCTGCTCACCTACTATATATTAGGGAAAAAGAGTATGTGAAGAAAGAAGTACGTTCGAAACCTTAAACCATAAAACAGTAGGCGAGTAATCCCCAGATGTCCTACTGCTTCAGCGAAGATTCTGAAGGGTTCATCGAGGGAAACTTTTCAATCCCAGAATGCCACGCGAAAGGGATAAATCGTCATCGAACGTGAAGGAGAGCAGCGTAGAGGGTGTTTACAAAGGTGAGTATTATAAAACAAAACACGGTTCCCATGTGATAAAATCGTATTTGTTGAGCTACTGTAGAGTAAACTGTTGATTTGTTAAGATGTAAAGACGCAAGCCAGTAACATCATAGTATATTTGTGATGAAAAACAACATCAAAACATGTTTTATTATGTAAAGCAACAGCGGATCTCCAGTAAGCATATGTAACGTTACGTCTCCAAAGTGGATTTGCATGACCCATATACATCTTAAAGACGATTAATTGTCTGTTTAATATGAGACAGAGAAATGTTCTAAGAGAACTTAAAAAGAGCAAATCACATGAACAGACATTTGAGTGAGAGATGTGTATGTTATTATGTGTTTACATTGCTTTAGATGAATGTAAGTAATGTAAATAAATAAATCTACATTAAGTAAACATAAGTTATCTATTTCATTTGACCATTAGTGTTGTTGATAATTGTGGAGCTCTTGTGTTGGATAAAGTGAGTGAACACATCAGCATCTATCTCAACATGTAAATGCAGTATATCACAGATAAATCAAAGAGACTGACTCTTGTCTGGATGTTACAGGGACAGGGACAGTGTTTATCTGCTGCAGAGAGACTGATGAAGAAATCATGCCATCAAAGATTCTCAGTAAGTACACTACAGTCATCAAAACATATTTTAAATTTTAAGTTGTAGTTTATTAATAAACAGTTATTACAGCACTTTTCTGATTCTTGTTTGCTGTACATTTGATGCAGATCTTTTGTGGTGGAGCAGGTGACAGCCACATCTGTGGAAAAAACCTGAAAGAAAAATATAAAGTAAGATCATTCTGTTACTTCTAATACAGAAATGAAGTGACACTGTGCTGTTAAATTGACTGCTTTTGCTTTGTGTTTGTGCATCTTTATAGGATCTGAAATGTCTGCAGACTGCTGTGTGCACTGAGGATGGAGAAGATGGAGTGCCATGGGTGAAATGCTCCATCACTGCATCTCCTCTTGTTTTCTCATCAGGACCAGATGCTGCTGTGGTTTCTTCATCTTCAGTGACCCCAGACCCAGCGAGAACATCTAGAAAAAGACCAAAAGACACTGAGGATGTTAATTGGTCAAGTTTGTTCTGCTGATTTCTGTTCATACAACATCAGTCAATAAAGCCTGAGTTTCAGAAGTTTCTAAAATATCATCAAATAATGTCACAAATAATCTGAAAGTCAGGCTCCATTGACTGATACTGTATGGACACAAACCAGCAGGAGAAACCTGACCAACATCACCTTTTATGTTCAGGCAAAGGATTGAACAGAATGGAGGTCATTAATGACTGAATTTATATGTTTAGATGACCTGACCCTTTAAAACCCCAAATAGAAACTGTATTACATGTACAGTATTGTTCAAAATAATAGCAGTACAATGTGACTAACCAGAATAATCAAGGTTTTTAGTATATTTTTTATTGCTACGTGGCAAACAAGTTACCAGTAGGTTCAGTAGATTGTCAGAAAACAAACAAGACCCAGCATTCATGATATGCACGCTCTTAAGGCTGTGCAATTGGGCAATTAGTTGAAAGGGGTGTGTTCAAAAAAATAGCAGTGTCTACCTTTGACTGTACAAACTCAAAACTATTTTGTACAAACATTTTTTTTTTTTCTGGGATTTAGCAATCCTGTGAATCACTAAACTAATATTTAGTTGTATGACCACAGTTTTTTAAAACTGCTTGACATCTGTGTGGCATGGAGTCAACCAACTTGTGGCACCTTTCAGTTATTCCACTCCATGATTCTTTAACAACATTCCAGAAATTCATTCACATTTCTTGGTTTTGCTTCAGAAACAGCATTTTTGATATCACCCCACAAGTTCTCAATTGGATTAAGGTCTGGAGATTGGGCTGGCCACTCCATAACATTAATTTTGTTGGTTTGGAACCAAGACTTTGCCCGTTTACTAGTGTGTTTTGGGTCATTGTCTTGTTGAAACAACCATTTCAAGGGCATGTCCTCTTCAGCATAGGGCAACATGACCTCTTCAAGTATTTTAACATATGCAAACTGATCCATGATCCCTGGTATGCGATAAATAGGCCCAACACCATAGTAGGAGAAACATGCCCATATCATGATGCTTGCACCTCCATGCTTCACTGTCTTCACTGTGTACTGTGGCTTGAATTCAGAGTTTGGGGGTCGTCTCACAAACTGCCTGTGGCCCTTGGACCCAAAAAGAACAATTTTACTCTCATCAGTCCACAAAATGTTCCTCCATTTCTCTTTAGGCCAGTTGATGTGTTCTTTGGCAAATTGTAACCTCTTCTGCACATGCCTTTTTTTTAACAGAGGGACTTTGCGGGGGATTCTTGAAAATAGATTAGCTTCACACAGACGTCTTCTAACTGTCACAGTACTTACAGGTAACTCCAGACTGTCTTTGATCATCCTGGAGGTGATCATTGGCTGAGCCTTTGCCATTCTGGTTATTCTTCTATCCATTTTGATGGTTGTCTTCCGTTTTCTTCCACGTCTCTCTGGTTTTGCTCTCCATTTTAAGGCATTGGAGATCATTTTAGCTGAACAGCCTATCATTTTTTGCACCTCTTTATAGGTTTTCCCCTCTCTAATCAACTTTTTAATCAAAGTACGCTGTTCTTCTGAACAATGTCTTGAACGACCCATTTTCCTCAGCTTTCAAATGCATGTTCAACAAGTGTTGGCTTCATCCTTAAATAGGGGCCACCTGATTCTCACCTGTTTCTTCACAAAATTGATGACCTCAGTGATTGAATGCCACACTGCTATTTTTTTGAACACACCCCTTTCAACTAATTCAACTAATTGCCCAATTGCACAGCCTTAAGAGCGTGCATATCATGAATGCTGGGTCTCATTTGTTTTCTGAGAATCTACTGAACCTACTGGTAACTTGTTTGCCACGTAGCAATAAAAAAATATACGAAAAACCTTGATTATTCTGGTTAGTCACATTGTACTGCTATTATTTTGAACAATACTGTATGCATGCATTAATATTATAGTAGAACATTGAAGAAAAGAAGCTTTAAGAAATAAGCAGCTTTATTAAGCATTTTTCTGCCCAAGACACAAAAAAAGCATTCACAAAATTCACATTTACATGTATTAATTTGCCAGACACTTTTATCTGAAGTGACTTACAGTGCTGTTATTACATGATCTCAATCCCTCTGGAGTCACCGGGAGTAAAGACACACCGGTGGAGATTGATCCAGCAACCTTCTGCTCACCAGTTCAGTTCACTAAATCACAGAAATAATGAAGCTTTATCAAATTAACATGCAATTGTAAAAATATAAAATTTAATTTAGCAATAAATAGAATGCTGACAACATGACAAAGTGATTTACTCTGTGTAAGTGTCTTCCAGGTCGTGGTGCTCATGGAGAGCAGACACAGCAGCAGTCAGATCATCCCGCACATGTTCTCCTGCACAGCAAAAAATCCAGAGTGAAATTAACTCTGCTGGGAGTACATGTGAGACCACACGCAAGAGTGTGAAAGTGTTAAAATAGGAGTGCTAAATTAACACTGAAGCGAGTTAAAGTTAATGAGATAATTAAGTGATTGATTGAGTGATGATTGACCATTATTGACGAGACCTGATGTTAACATGCAGAATCAACAAAGAAGAAAATCACTATTTGTCACTATTATAGTGGTCAGGGTTTGGTTTAGTTGGGCTCTTGAGCCTTACAATTTTAAAGTGATGTTTGGTTTGGCTGTTACAACCGAATTGTAACAAGCAGACAAGAAAAAAATCAAAACATGGGCATTTGACCTGAATCACCAAACTCAACTAAAGCCAAAAACAGATTTGATTGACCTCATCGATTTTAACAACCCTGTGATTGTACAGTACCAATTAATTAAAAGTATTTCTTGAAAGTTGTTCTCATAATAAAAAAAAGAAGAAGCTTGTTTTAGGCACACACATATATCAAAGATTAGTGTAGGAATCTCAACAACGGTGACAAACAGCATATTCAGAAAAGCATTAGAAAACAAACTACTAAAAGTAACATAAAAAAACAAAAAATAGAATAGTAAGAATAAAGGAAATTACTGAAACAATTCAGCTAATAATTTATTCATGCCGCAATGCATCATGGGAGTCATGGATGAATTTTGATAGGTGGCACCCAGAATGCACTGCAACATGCTTTTTGGATTTTCACCATTGTTGAGATTCACAGGTTGATTCTTGATGTTTGCATGTCTAACTAGAAGACTCTTTTGAAAGATTTTTGAGCAAACAACTTTTAAGAAACTCCTCAGATTGTATTTAAAATGTTGGAAATACGTTGTTGAAGAATCACAGGGCTGCAATAATCAACAATGTAACTTTAACTCAGTAATTCAGGAATAACAAGAGTCTTTGCTTGTACATCAGTTTTATAACCTAGTTATAACTGACAATTAAAATCTGACTTTAACATTTTAGGGGTCAATAGCCCAACTAAACCAAACACTGACCACTATAATGGTGACACCATTAGAATAGTGATTTTCATTTCATTCTGCATGTTAACATCAGGTCTCGTCAATAATGGTCAATCATCACTCAATTAATCACTTAATTATCTCATTAACTTTAACTCTTCTTCAGTGGTAATTTAACACTCCTATTTTAACACTTTCACACTCTTGAGTGTGGTCTCACATGTACTCCCAGCAGAGTTAATTTCACTCAGATTTTTTTGCTGTGTGCTCTTGTTCAGGGTTGTGTGGTTCAGGGTCTTCATCATGGTCTTCTTCATCCTCTCTGTGCACTCAGACAAGGACTCGATGTCCCTCTCTCATCATGATCAGATTCAGTCTGACTGCAGCAGTGAGAGACCTGATGAACGGATGTGTGTTCACCGTCTGTAAACATTCAAGAACAGAACAATTTCTGAATAAAGTTTTGTTTCATGTGTTGTTGACATGTATTTTATTTATTGTGACGGTTACTTTTATTTATTATTTTACTTGTTTGTTCATGTCTCCTGTTGTTGTCAGTTAATAAAATATAGCCTAATTGTTTCATTAACACATACGTTAATTCATTACTTGACTGAATATTTAGATGTATTCATCTAAGCTGCATTTGTCTAGTGTGAAGTTATGCATAGATATGAAAAAAAAACGAATTACAATTTGTTTTACAAAAAAAATATATAATTATTAGTCACCATTTATCATTATTGTTGATAAGTGTTGGGGTGGGCTAGAAATGCTTTCTGAGGTAATCTTAATTTCTAAGTAGTAATACTTACATTTTTTCAAGTGTAAAATCAACATTCTTCTCCAAAGCCGAGATCTTCAAGCACCTGATCAACGTCTTATTTGTGCAGATATTACAAACACTGGAAAAGCTGAGGAAAACCGTAGGAGGTAGGGTTGTGGAGTTACTGATACTGTGAAGGGTTTAATCTTCAAGGATTAAACTGTGGGTCATTTCAATAGAGTTATAACATAAAACAACACAAATATATTGGTTAAACTACAATAACAATAAAAGGGCATTTGTGTATTCAACAAGACCGACAAAAGGAGCAAAGGAGCAAATTGGATCAACATCAAAATATTTAGGTAATAAATATTAAACCTGTAGTAGTCAGTCATATATTTGAAGTTTTTATAACGTCATAGGTCACATGATAACGTAAACATGGTGGGATTCATTCATACTCAACGATATTTGGCTGTAGAGTACGTACTCTTTTAGCGCTCGTTAAGTAAGTACTTATTGAAATTTAGTACCTACTCATTAAGTATGCGATTTCGGACGCAGCCAGAGAGATTTATCCGGTACAGCGAATTTCTCTGAGCAGCAGGCCACTGTATACGTTCACTTAAAACATAACAGACTGTTTACGAGAATACTTGCAGAGACAATTATTTTGAGATAATTGTGTGTGTATGTTCATTCAGAAGTTACCATACGCGAAAGATGAATTCATTCTCTGTACGCGCATTGTCTGAAATGCTGCTTGAAGCGTGTGCTCTAAATGAGAGCGCATAAGCCACGAACGCGCGAAAATGGTTTAATACGCTTGAATCAGCAAGATTCAGAAACAAACGATAACCTAAGATCGGTTTCACCCCTTCAAGCGAGTGAACAATGTGAATCAAGTTAGGAATTTTACATCACTATTCACGATAGCCCTTCGGACTGGAAAACACAATAGACCCGGGACGTGGGGCTAAGGATTTTGCGAGTCCTGCACCTCAGCTCTATCCAGTTTGTGAAACACTGGTCTCCACACTGGTTTCGTTAAACAAAATGAATGATTATTTTAAAAGACTCAAAAGAATCACCTGTTCACTAATCAGATCATGAACTTGTATTACCGAGCCAAAGATGATCTATTATTGAACATCTCAAATGAAGAAAGACTTCAAGTTCATCTGTAAAGCACAAGCTATTATTTGACTTTATAAACTTCTATTTCATGCATGATTTGTATGGATCTGTTAACTGAATGCAAAGTGTGAGTTAGGAGAATGTTTGTGTCTTGATGAGCATGTATCACTCACTAGAAGTCGCTAAATGAACAGCTGCTGTTCTTTTTTGTCTTCTTTTTTTTTTTTTTACGGAGGATCAGTTGCCCTATTGGTTAAAATTGTATACTTGCAAACTGTATACTTAAATTAATAAATCACATCAAAATAGGGGCGTTTGCATTATGATGTGGTGGGCTGCTGTGGGGGCCACATTTTGGTCCCAGTTCGCCACTGAATTTCACTACTTAAACTGAATGCATCCCCATGACTTTGACTACCACTTTATGTATGTTAGCTTGTGCTGCTAGTCGGTTGCTGTAGTGTTAGCGCTGTTATCTCCCCCTTCACATTAGCCTCTGCACCTGTCCACCCTGATGTTAGGAATAGGAAGACAATACCAGAAGGTGCTAATCCCTTCACACTGGCAGCAGGAGGGAAAATGTCCACACAAAGACCAGATGAGTGCCACAGAGCAGCAGTGTTAATTTTGACAGCAAATTCGGATTTAGTCTTATAAGCACTATTCGGACGGGACTAGTTTTCTAAACTACGTTTGAGTTTCGATTCTTACCACCTGACGTCTGTGATTTTCATGTATCAATTCGGACGGGACTAGTATCTCTGTGTTTATTACAGAGGTGGGAGGGTCTGATTTGTGCATCTGGGCGTCACTGAGATCACGCGCTCTGTATGTGTGCATTGCATTCATTCAGAATGATTGCCTTAGTATTATTACACAATAAATACTAAATGCCTAGTACAGCAAAACCATTTTAATGTGTGGTTCCTTTAGTTTAACTTGTTTTCCTTTTTTTTTTTTTTTTTATTAAATGTAGCTAATTAAAACATTATGTACATAAATGAACGTTAGTATTCTTACCTGATGCTGATATTACAATAGTCGGTATTAACAGTTTACGCGATCTTGCTCTTGATTTTATTATTTGTATTATTTTTTTATTATTATTTATTTGCCGCTAAGCAAATCAAACATCCGCGCGGTAAGAGCATCTACGGTAATTCACGTTGGCCAAAACACACATGGAAACGCGTTGTGAAATAAAATATCACCGGCAATCACAGACATTCGCATTCGGACGGGATTAGTTTTCTCAGAGGATCACTGAGTTTGCTGAAAAACGGTAGGTAATTTGCTCTGGAATTATCACAGAGGTTGTGTGAGAAAAACACAGACGTGGCAGATTCGGACGGGATTAAAATCACCAAGTACGTCTGTGAAACGCAGATTTCTCTAACGACCCCCTGTAAAACTAGTCCCGTCCGAATAGGGCTTTAGTCTTAGTCTTTTGAATAACACACCATTTAGTTTTAGTCACATTTTAGTCATCTGAAATAGTTTAGTCTTAGTCTAGTTTTAGTCGACTAAATATCATAAGAGTTTTAGTCTTAGTCTAGTCTTAAGTCTTTTAGTCTTAGTCTAGTTTTTTTTAGTAGAACAAAGTCAACTTAGTTGACTTGACTAAATGTTTCCATCAGTCTGTTATGGAATGGTATTTATAAAATAAACATAAGGCCTGCTCTCAATGAAAAATATACATGCTCTCTGAAAAAGTTATGCATTCGTCCTGAATGATATGCAATGCATATGACATTCTTTCAAGATGAAGTACAGTATTATTGAAATAAACAACCACCTATATTATATTTGTATTGTATGTTCATTCTATTTCTTTATTTGTGCTATTTACACAAAGTTTAAATTTTTTTAAGTTTGTTTTTGTTCATTTAAAATAGCACTGCATAGTCATCACTGTAAAATAAAACACATATCACAAAATGATATGTTTTTAAAAGTTAGTTCTACATAAAGAAAAAATTATTTAGCTTAGAAACACAGACATCAAGAATCAGTGTGACCATCAAAAAAGCATGTTGTAGCCAATAAAAACTCATCAATGGCTCCCATCATGCATTGCGGCATGAATAAATTATGAGCTGAACTGCCTTTTTAACTTTTTATTCTAACTATATTTTATTTTTGCTGTTTTTATGTGAATTTTTAGTATCTAGTTTTGTGATGTTCAGAGTAGATCTGTTTATCTGGATATGCTGTTTGTCACCATTGTTGAGATTCATAAGCTGATTCTTGTTATTTGTGTGCCTAAAATTAAAACTCTTTAATAAAAAAAAAAAAATCAGAATCACAGTTTTATTTAGAGAAAACACTGTAAATTAGTTCAGTAATTCAGGTCAAACAATGATTACATTAAAACATAATCATCACCACCCGATGACTTTTGCTCTTGACTTGCAAAACATATTTTTAAAGTAAAAAGCCACAAGCCAAGATCCCAAACTAAAGCAAACACTGACCACTATAATGGTGACAAACAAATTGTGATTTTTCTTGGTTGGTGATTATGCTTGTTAACATCAGGTGTCTTCAATAATGCTCAATCATAACTCAGTTAACTTCTTAATTATCTCATTAACTTCAACTCTGCTTCAGTGTTTTACTTTTAACACTGCTTCAGAGTTTATATGAGTCCACATACTCCACACTCAGAGTGTTAAATTAACACTGGAGATTTTGCTGTGTTTTGTGATCGTTAAAAAATATATACTTTTGAAGTGCAATTGTTTAGTCATTGAGACTGTAATCTAAGGCATTTTTTTTTACATAACATCTTCTGGAAAATGGTTTATACAGCCAACATACATAGAACAGCCAGATATTTTGCTATTGAATGTTGTGTAAGTGCAGTTTATAGGAAATGGGTCTAATATCCAGTTTATTTTCAAAATCAAAATATCGTCTTATAAATCGGCTCTTTTCGAGTTAATATAGGCATCAGTCCCCAAAAATCCATATCGGTCGGGCTCTAGTCTGAATGGATTTTTTATTTTTATTTATTTATTTGGTCTGTGTGATTCTGCAAACTGCCAGTGTACCTAATAGTATATTGACATGCTGAATATTATTTTGAGTTTAGCAGTTGCTGATTATGTTGCTTATGTTTAGTGGATACTCTACAAAATGGTGTTACATGGTAAAATAATTGTGTAAATTATGCTATTATTATTTTCTTTGTACACAAAAAGTATTCACGTAGCATCGTAAAATTATGGTTGAACCAGTGATGTCATGTGGATTATTTTCTGATGTTTCTGAACATCGGAACATTGTAGTTGTATTGCTTTCTAAGGAGGGTAAGAGATCTCCCAGATTTGATCAAACATATCTTAATTTGTGTTCCGAAGATAATCTGAGGTCTTACAGGTTTGGAATGAGACTGTGTAATTAATGACATAATTTACATTTTTAGTTGAACAAACCCTTTAATTTAATGGTTTGCAAGCATTTATATAAACAGAATATATACTTTCATTGGAGCAACTAACTCCACCCCTACTCTAAACCTACCCACTCTGAAGAGTATAAAAACATGGTGTATATTCACATGTATTTATTGCAAAAACTGACCATAAAAATCAGTATAAACGTATTACAAAAATGTTGTGTTGCATTCCAAGTCGTCTGAAGCCATACAATCTTTATGTGAAGAACAGAGAAACTCTTAATGATTTTAATTGCTGAAAAATTATCCCATCCCCTTAAAGCGATTACATCTAATTAAGAAACTCTCAAACATTAGCATGATACAATCAATCATTAAACACACAAGGCTTCTTTTGCCATCATTTTTTTTTTTATTTGCGTACAGACTGTATACAGGTTCTGAGCTTTACAGTAGATGGAGATGGTGATCATATCTATTTCTCTCACAAATCAATCATTTTGCCTCAGAAGATTTAATATATGTAGACTTAATTATAAAATGTATGACTGTATTTGTATCTGCCTGTTATATCTTGTGTTTTATTGACATCTGGTAGGTTTAAGGGCAGTTGAGTGTGAGTTAAAAGGTTATTCCAAACGGTCCTGACAAAGCAAAAATATGTGATGATTTGGGAGTGAGAGTGTGTTGTTTTGAAAACCTAAAAGTGCACAAAGTTTTGGTTAAGGCAGGGTGATAGAAAATACAGTTTCAAGGTTTCTGCAGGTTTCACAAAGTCAAATTTAAGACTTTTTAAGACCTTTTTAAGACCATTATGAATGAAATTTAAGACATATATCACGACATAAAAAACGTACAAAGAAACGCAGAGTCTCAAAATTACTTGCAAACTAAATTAATTTACTCAAACTGAACATAGTACTGAAGACAGCTTAGATGCATTGTTGAACTACAGAAAAAAAATACAAACATCTTGACATGAGTTTGCGGAAACGTGAGCGTGCACTACATTGATCTCAGCACTTCTCCCTTGGCCAGAATCTCCTCATCAATGTTCTTGAGCTCAGCTGATTTTTCCTTGCTTGCCCTCCTCAGAGCATTTGACTTGGTTATTAGCTGAGCCATCTGACTGCCAGCCTTGCCCTCAGCCTCCTCTGCAAATTTGTCTGCATCTCTGAAAAGACTTTCAGCAACTTTTTGCATAGTGCTCCTCCTTTTTTTGAGTTCCTCCAAGTAATTCTCTGCCACCTTTCTCTTTTGGCCTTATACAAGGGACTCTTTCTTCTTTCTCTCTGTCTCAAGGTAAAGACGGTACCTGGTCCTGGCTGATGCTACCGAACTCAAGAGTTCTTTTGTCAGGGGGCCTTTGGCAATACCCCCGTGTCGAGTGACATAGTCACATACCAGCCTATGTGCTACAAGTGTCCTCTTGCATGTTGCAGGTTTCAATCTCTTTATTGACAGAAAGTCCTCTCTCAACAGTGGCCTGTCCATGAGACAAAATCAGAAGCTTCTGGCAAAAAGCAAAAAGCTCTGGGAAGTTTCCAAGGAAACAGCTCAAGAAGATGTCAAGCCTCTTTTGCATGTAAAGGTGACAAACTCCTCACTTCTGCACTCAACAGACAGGAAGGCTTCAAATTGTTGGAGAATGACATCACCTGAAACAAAAAAGTGAAAACAATATATTGATAAATCATTGCAATACATCATTACAATATATCAACAATCTGTAATGGTTATAATGAGCAGAATCACTACTGTAGATTTGTTTATAATGGTAGACAATGTCAAAGCCTATTTCAAAACCAAGTCTGCCTCTGGACACAGAATATGACTATGAATATGACAAAAGTAACAGATCCGCACTCCAAAACGTAAGCCTGACTAGAAAAATAGAAAAAAAAGAAGTGCACATAACAAAAGATAAGTCTACTGAAAAGGAGAACCAAAAAAGGTCTGGTCGTAACACAGATTGTGTTAACAGCAGTATTCAAATATTCAAAATATTTTTCAGAGCTGACTTCTTACTTTTGTTAAAAGCCTTTTCTACAACTATTCCTACCAGCAGAAACACCTCCTGTTAGTTGTTTGTCCTGCAGAAATGTCTGAACAAGACATTTCATCTGCCTCTTGCACTTGTCTGGGTTTCTGAACATGACAGAGGGGTCCAGACATGCCAACTGCCTAACTGTTGCATATCTGAGAGGGCTCTTCTTTTGCATTTTCCTTGCGATGTTTGAAAGTCCCTGTATGCAGTCTCTTCTAAACTCAAGGACTCTAAGCTCAACCATTTTCCTGCTCTGGACATGAGAATAAAGTAGTCAATACTTCGCACAGTAAAATTATATTTGCTGCTGCTGAACATCATTTATAAAAATATGTTTCCAAATTACCACACTACCTTGAGGACTGATTCAGCACACAGGCCGATGTCAATGTCCTATCGTTGGATCCAATTCAGCAATATCTAGCTTGGTTAGCTGCAGTGTGGTGATGTTTTGGAGGACCTCTCATTTAATAAAGCGTCTAAGTAGAGACTGCCAAAAGATAATCTCAGAAGTAAATGGAAGTACCTTGTATAAACATTTATAAAAAAATATAAAGTCATATAAGTCACATCATAACTACAATTAATACAAGTTAAAAAAATTACTTATTCTTCATTAACAAAGTGTACACATCAATTAGGCCTAATCAGTAGTGGCAATAGTTCTTTGCTGATAATGTACGTATAAATCACTACCTTGATCAACCCAGCCAGGTCATTGCTGAGGAAAGGCATAAATGGCTCATCTGTTTGATACCTCTTCAAAAAGGGACTGAAAAGCCTGGCAACAGTCAAGGAGAAGTGTAACTTGGCGACGATGAGAGTATCATTCATGGCTTCCTGCACGGTATCAAGCGATGCTGTCCCAGGGATTGGGAGTTGTTTACTTCTCACTGCATCCATATACTGTGTAAGTGATGACCAAACTCCAAGAGCCCTCTCTATCACAGGCTGGTTTTCAAGCCACCGATGACCACACAAAGCAAAAATATCTGAGTGAAATTAACTCTGCTGGGAGTACATGTGAGACCACACTCAAGAGTGTGAAAGTGTTAAAATAGTAGTGTTAAATTAAAACTGAAGCGGAGTTAAAGTTAATTAGATAATTAAGTGATTAATTGAGTGATGATTGACCATTATTGACGATACCTGATGTTAATATGCAGAATCAACAAATACGATCACTATTTTAATGTTGTCACCATTATAGTGGTCAGTGTTTGCTTAAGTTGGGCTCTTGACCCCTAAAATGTTAAAGTCAGATTTTAATTGTCAGTTATAACTAAATTATAAAACTGATGGACAAGCAAAGTTGTTTGCTAAAATTTTTTTTCAAAAGAGTCTTTTAGTTAGACATGCAAACCTCAAGAATCAACCTGTGAATCTCAACAATGGTGAAAATCAAAAAAGCATGTTGCAGTGCATTCTGGGTGCCACCTATCAAAATTCATCCATGACTCCCATGATGCATTGCAGCATGAATAAATTATTAGCTGAATTGTTTCAGTAATCTCCTTTATTCTTACTTTTCTATTTTTGTTTTTTATGTTACTTTTAGTAGTTTGTTTTCTAATGTTAAGAGTTGTTCTGTTTTTCTGAATATGCTGTTTGTCACCGTTGTTGAGATTCCTACACTAATCTTTGATGTATGTGTGTGCATAAAACAAGCATTTTTTTTTTATTATCAGAACAACTTTCAAGGAATCATTTTAATTAGCGTGTACTGTACAATCACAGTGTTGTTATAATCAATGAGGTCAATCAAATCTGTTTAGGCTTTAGTTGAGTTTTTAGGTCAAATGCCCATGTTTTGATTTTTTTCTTGTCTGTTTGTTAGAATTCAGTTGTAACAGCCAAACCAAATCTCATTTTGTAAGGCTCAAGAGCCCAACTAAACCAAACACTGTGAACATAGTGATTTTCATCTTTGTTGATTCTGCATGTTAACATCAGGTCTCGTCAATAATGGTCAATCATTACTCAATCACTTAATTATCTAATTAACTTTAACTCAGCTTCAGTGTTAATTTAACACTCCTATTTTAACACTTTCACACTCTTGAGTGTGGTCTCACATGTACTCCCAGCAGAGTTAATTTCACTCTGGATTTTTTGCTGTGTATAAACAAATTTAGTACAACACATTTAAAAAACATGTCAATCAATCTAGCTTCATCAGAGAAATTGCTGTAATTATAGGGTATTCTAATAGATGCTTAACAATATTCAATATGAATAAACCATTAAAACACTTTTACTGTACAATTAATTAGTGCTGGTGCGCTAAGTTGAATATGGCTTCTGTTTTATGCTCCCCTTTTAAAGGTTGGTTGTAGGAGTAACGTTATGTAAATTTTCGGTGAAAGAGCGGATTACCTCACGGTTGCACGCTTTTCTTTTGTCTGAATTTTGAACTTTTAAAACATAAAATTGCAGGTTAATTCAAATGATTCTCGTAGAGTCTGCTGTCTGTCTCATGACTGATGTGTGAGCTCAGCTGGCTAGAGCTGCTTCATTCACTGGTCCGATCCGATAAATGGTACGTGCGCGGCTTAGCTTAATTCTAATGATTTTATCAAACTTTCACATTTCAACAGACATTTTTATTAACTTTAAGTAATACTTGTATGAAAGTTTTGCAGCTAATCTTTTAATGTATTAATACTGGCGAACAAACAGGAATAGCATTCATTTGCAATCAATCTGATTTCTCTGGGGGAAAACAAACGGGCTAAAGGGAATTAAAACTATTTTTAACATATAAAAAATAATAATTAACGTATCAGACACATTACTTAATATAATATTATAACAGTTATATACATCATACGATTATATTAACAGTTACTTACCCATAATCAGGCAGGTTGCCTCTGACGTCCACACTGCATCGCTGACTGGACCGAAGCGGAGTGAAGCGGGAAACATATTTAACCCAACAGTTGGGTTATAACAATTGACCACAACATTATTTTGCATAGACTTGAACACTTTGTTGGCATCCGTGGAAGTGCATTAGCATGGTTTAAATCGTACTTATATGACCGCCATCAGTTCGTAGCAGTGAATGAAGATGTATCATATCGATCACAAGTGCAGTATGGAGTACCTCAAGGCTCAGTACTAGGGCCGCTACTCTTCACGCTTTATATGTTACCCTTGGGAGATATCATCAGGAAACATGGAGTTAGCTTTCACTGTTATGCTGATGATACTCAGCTCTATATTTCCTCGCAGCCCGGTGAAACACACCAATTTGAAAAACTAATGGAATGCATAGTCGATATAAAAATTTGGATGACGAGTAATTTCTTACTGCTAAATTCAGAAAAAACAGAGGTGTTAATCATAGGGCCTAAAAACTCTGCTTGTAATAACCTAGAACACTGTCTAAGACTTGATGGTTGCTCTGTCAATTCTTCGTCATCAGTTAGGAACCTAGGTGTGCTATTTGATCGCAATCTTTCCTTAGAAAGCCATGTTTCTAGCATTTGTAAAACTGCATTTTTCCATCTCAAAAATATATCTAAATTACGGCCTACGCTCTCAATGTCAAATGCAGAAATGTTAATCCATGCATTTATGACTTCAAGGTTAGACTATTGTAATGCTTTATTGGGTGGTTGTTCTGCACGCTTGGTAAACAAACTACAGCTAGTCCAAAATGCAGCAGCAAGAGTTCTTACTAGAACCAGGAAATAAGACAATATTAGCCCGGTCCTGTCCACACTGCACTGGCTCCCTATCAAACATCGTATAGATTTTAAAATATTGCTTATTACTTATAAACCCCTGAATGGTTTAGCACCTCAGTATTTGAATGAGCTCCTTTTACCTTATACTCCTCTACGTCCGCTACGTTCTCAAAACTCAGGCAATTTGATAATACCTAGAATATCAAAATCAACTGCGGGCGGCAGATCCTTTTCCTATTTGGCGCCTAAACTCTGGAATAACCTACCTAACATGAAGCTAGAATGAAATGTTTTTGTTTACAAGCAGATACACTGTTCTTTCTTTGTATGTTTTGCATGCTCAGATATTCTTGTAACAAAATGTATACAAATTCAATCCTAAATAGGGACATAGTAGTCTTGAAGTATGGTATAAATTTCACTTAAAGAAAACATATGAGTATACTTGCAGTATAAGTGTACAAAGTATTTATTAGTAAACTATCAGCAAATCAAGTTCACTTTTATTGTAATTGCAGTACAAACTACAAACATAGAGATAAACTAGTTGTGTAGTTTGCTACTGTTATACTTAAAGTATATTTAAAAGTATATTGTATATACAAGCAAGTGGGCCGATTTAGTCCCAAGAAGTATTGAAACAGTACACTTACAAGTATACTACTAGAACATTAGAACACTTTGTACACTTGCTATATAAAGTATACTTAAACTTTACTTAAGTAAACTTAAAATAAACTTGAAGTATACTACTTTTTGCTAAGGGGTTGGTTGCTGTAGCTATTGATGACTCTCAGTACAAAGACTTTGTCAGTCTAGAAATCGCTGAGATGTCCTGAGAGCTTGCTGACCTGACAAACCAGGGTGACCCTGCATTGATCACTGAAGTTTGTATATTGGACAACTGTTTATGTATCTGGGTCCATGCTGGCCAGGGTGTGATGTTGCATGACATATGGACAGGATTAAGGAAACGGGAAAGAACACACAAGCAGAAAACAAAGAATCCCAATGCTGTATTATATATCAGAACTCTTGAAATCTTTCTAATCAAACAAAAAAATCAAACAAACTAAAAAAAACAACAACAACAAAAAAAAACAGTGTGTACCAGCATGTTTTGGTAAATTATACAAATGTCCATAAACTGGGTCATGATGCAAGATTAGTCACAACGTCATAAACAAGGTCCTTTTGTGCTATTAGATTTCTATATTAAAAAAAATAAACCGTTCTTGCTCTTTAATTATTTCAAACATGAGTGTTTAGATTGTAAACAAAGACAAAATCTTTTTAAGTGACACACTGTCATGAAAAACGCTTGTGATGATTTGCAATTGACATGACGTCACTTGTATTAATTTGTGATTAAACAAAGGCCAGTTAACTTGCGTGCGATAATTGGCCCCTTGGTGATGTCAAATGTCTCTCTTGGTCAACTCAGATCTTAAGCCTGTTTCCCTTGAGTGCTATTTGGTGTGTTTTTAACCAAATGAAAGTAAGTTTGACCCTGACTCTAGTTATAGCAACAGAAACACAAAGGGCCCTTGAGATGAATTTAGCCAAGTAAACAGTCCAGTAATGAGTTAGAGCTACTATAAGACAAGCTAGTGAGATGAAAACTCTAGAGAATAAAATATATATTATTATGGGTAGTTGATGGATAAATATGTTTGTATAACCAAATAACACAACTATAATACAGTAAAACTATCTTCGTTTATTTGAAATGCATTGTATTTGTAGTGATTGTTGGTCATAAAAAAACATCACAGAAACCATAAAACCAATAACTACTACAACAGAAGCAAATACGACAAAAAGTAAATGGGTAAACAAACCAGTATATTTAGAGCTTTTCATCAATTTTAATGAGTTTAATGAAAGCTTCAAACACAACACACACAGCAAAATCCCCAGTGTTAATTTAACACTCTGAGTGTGGACACATACAGTATTGTTCAAAATAATAGCAGTACAATGTGACTAACCAGAATAATCAAGGTTTTTAGTATATTTTTTATTGCTACGTGGCAAACAAGTTACCAGTAGGTTAAGTAGATTGTCAGAAAACAAACAAGACCCAGCATTCATGATATGCACGCTCTTAAGGCTGTGCAATTGGGCAATTAGTTGAAAGGGGTGTGTTCAAAAAAATAGCAGTGTCTACCTTTGACTGTACAAACTCAAAACTATTTTGTACAAACATTTTTTTTTTCTGGGATTTAGCAATCCTGTGAATCACTAAACTAATATTTAGTTGTATGACCACAGTTTTTTAAAACTGCTTGACATCTGTGTGGCATGGAGTCAACCAACTTGTGGCACCTCTCAGCTGTTATTCCACTCCATGATTCTTTAACAACATTCCACAATTCATTCACATTTCTTGGTTTTGCTTCAGAAACAGCATTTTTGATATCACCCCACAAGTTCTCAATTGGATTAAGGTCTGGAGATTGGGCTGGCCACTCCATAACATTAATTTTGTGGGTTTGGAACCAAGACTTTGCCCGTTTACTAGTGTGTTTTGGGTCATTGTCTTGTTGAAACAACCATTTCAAGGGCATGTCCTCTTCAGCATAGGGCAACATGACCTCTTCAAGTATTTTAACATATGCAAACTGATCCATGATCCCTGGTATGCGATAAATAGGCCCAACACCATAGTAGGAGAAACATGCCCATATCATGATGCTTGCACCTCCATGCTTCACTGTCTTCACTGTGTACTGTGGCTTGAATTCAGAGTTTGGGGGTCGTCTCACAAACTGCCTGTGGCCCTTGGACCCAAAAAGAACAATTTTACTCTCATCAGTCCACAAAATGTTCCTCCATTTCTCTTTAGGCCAGTTGATGTGTTCATTGGCAAATTGTAACCTCTTCTGCACATGCCTTTTTTTTAACAGAGGGACTTTGCGGGGGATTCTTGAAAATAGATTAGCTTCACACAGACGTCTTCTAACTGTCACAGTACTTACAGGTAACTCCAGACTGTCTTTGATCATCCTGGAGGTGATCATTGGCTGAGCCTTTGCCATTCTGGTTATTCTTCTATCCATTTTGATGGTTGTCTTCCGTTTTCTTCCACGTCTCTCTGGTTTTGCTCTCCATTTTAAGGCATTGGAGATCATTTTAGCTGAACAGCCTATCATTTTTTGCACCTCTTTATGGGTTTTCCCCTCTCTAATCAACTTTTTAATCAAAGTACGCTGTTCTTCTGAACAATGTCTTGAACGACCCATTTTCCTCAGCTTTCAAATGCATGTTCAACAAGTGTTGGCTTCATCCTTAAATAGGGGCCACCTGATTCACACCTGTTTCTTCACAAAATTGATGACCTCAGTGATTGAATGCCACACTGCTATTTTTTTGAACACACCCCTTTCAACTAATTCAACTAATTGCCCAATTGCACATCCTTAAGAGCGTGCATATCATGAATGCTGGGTCTCATTTGTTTTCTGAGAATCTACTGAACCTACTGGTAACTTGTTTGCCACGTAGCAATAAAAAAATATACGAAAAACCTTGATTATTCTGGTTAGTCACATTGTACTGCTATTATTTTGAACAATACTGTATAAACACTGAATCAGTGTTAAAAGTAACACTGAAGCAGAGTTAAAGTTAATGAGGTAATTAAGAAGTTAATTAAGTTATGATTGACCATTACTGAAGACACCTGATGTTAACAAGCAGAATCACCAACTGAGAAAATCACAATTTGTGTGTCACCATTATAGTAATCAGTGTTTTTGTTTTAGTTGCGCTCTTGCTTTGTAACTTTTTAATTTGTGTGTCAAGCCAAGGGCAAAATGGCAATAATTATTTTT
Source organism: Carassius auratus (assembly GCF_003368295.1). Classification (NCBI taxonomy): domain Eukaryota; kingdom Metazoa; phylum Chordata; class Actinopteri; order Cypriniformes; family Cyprinidae; genus Carassius; species Carassius auratus. The sequence goes on along the minus strand of NC_039257.1, from coordinate 19,687,347 downwards.
TATTGTAATCATTGCTTGACCTTATTTACTGAACTCATTTACAGTTTTTCCTCTTCGTATTGATCATTATCGATTGTAACAGCTTTGATTCCACAAAGAAAGTCTGTATTTTCTATACATTTTATAAGCGTCTCTTGTGATTCTGTGATTCTGATTTTTTTTTATTTTATTAAAAAGTTTTAATTTTAGGCACACACAGATAACAAGAATCAGAATATGAATCTCAACAACGGTGAAAAACAGCATATTCAGATAAACAGATCTACTACTAGATACTAAACATTCAAAAAAGTTAAAAAGACCATTCAGCTCATAATTTATCCATGCCGCAATGCATGATGGGAGCCATGGATGAGTTTTTATTGGCTACAACATGCTTTATTGATGGTCACCATTGTTGTGAAGATCTTGATGTTTGTGTCTAAACTAAAGAATTTTTTCTTTGTGAATTCTTTCTTTGTGAAACAACCTGAAGGCCCTCCGAGAGGCGGGTGGAAGAAGGGCCAAGACAGATGGATTTCCCGGTAGTGACTGGAACGGATATGGATAAAGGTTCTAGGATCACTAGAAGATGCAGGTGTGGGTGGGAGAAAGAGACCACCTTCAGAGGGTTGCGGATCCACCAGGAAAGGAAGAAGTGTGTAGAGGGAGGCCAACAGCAACATTGCACTGCAACCGCAGGTCAGACAAGAGGAACCCAAGGCCAGGTCGCAAACCACAGTGCTGAGGGATCCACCGTTGCTGTAGAAAGGCAGGTGAAGGACACAGGAGGGCCCGTGATGGACGCCAATGCCTCTGAGAGTGGCACTGACGAAGACACACACAGAGCACAAAGCAACCCCAACAACTGCAAACAAAGCCATAGGACAGAGAGGAAAGAACCCGGAAGGAGGCAGATGGTCAAGTGGCCAAAAGCCAATGAAGTGGCGGTCCGGCAGAAGCTGGACAAGGACCTCAGCCTGATCCTGGAGCACTCATTGCATGGCCAGGTGGAGAATAAGCTGAACCGTATCGGAGACATCCTGTATGATGAATGCATAGGCATATTCAGAGTAACAGCTGGAAAGTGGAGAGCTTGCCCAGAGCAGAAGGGGAGGAGGGAGAGGGAGATCGGACAGTTGGTGGCAAGCAGAAGGCAAGCAGAGAGGAGAAGGAGGGCCTGAAACCACTGTGGGACAAGTTGAGGAAAGAGCTTGCCGGCCTACGGAGGGCAGAGCGCATCCGTAAGCGCAGAAGGCGGAAGGAGAAAGAGAGGAATAACTTCTTCAAAAATCCTTTCAAGCATGCCAGACTAACTATGCCTGCTAGAGGATAAGAGAAGCGGAAAACTGGAGATTACCAAGTCTGAGCTGGAGAACGAAGTCAACTCCGCTGGGATCTCCTGGGTATGTTCCTCGCCCAGCTCCACCAACCTCCCTCTTTGATGCTACCCTCCCCAAACTCAGCGAGGTGACAGAGGCGGTCCGGAAGGCAAGAACAGCCTCAGCCCCAGGCCCTAACGGGATACCATACAAGCTGTACAAGTACTGCCCGGGGGTCTTGAGGCACCTCTGGAATCTGCTGAGAGTGGCTTGGAGAAACCAAGTCATCCCGTCAGAGTGGCAGAGAGCTGTCACAGTTTTCATCCCAAAGGAGCAAAACTCCAGCACGATCGGCCAGTATAGGAGTATCGCCCTCCTGAATGTCGAAAGTAAGATCTTCTTCTCCATCCTGACCAAGAGGTTGACCAGCTAACTCACAGGAAACGGGTACATTGACACCAGCTGCCAGAAGGCAGGTGTGCCAGGCTTCCCAGGGTGTGTGGAACACTCAGCAGTAATATGGGAGCAGATCCAAAGGGCGTGACCTGCACGTAGTATGGCTCGATCTTGCTAACGCATAAGGGTCAGTCCCCCACCAACTCATCGAGTTCGCCTTGGACTTCTTCCATGTCCCAGTCGGTATTAGAGCCCGGGTGGCCAAGTACTTCGGAGACCTCCAGATGTGTTGCACCCACCAGGACTTCACAACAGCCTGGCAACAGCTGGAAGTAGGCATTGCCATGTGATGCTCAATCTCGCCCATCCTGTTCTTCGCAGCCTTTGAGATCATTCTCATAGGGGCAAGGAAGATGGTCGGAGGAGTGAAACTGGCATCAGGACAAAGGCTACCAGCAGTTAGAGGTTATATGGACGATATCACCACCATTCTCCTGACAGCAGCATGCACAACAAGGCTGCTGAAGAGGATCGACGAGCTTGTGGGCTGGGCGAGGATGAAGATAAAACCCTCCAAGTCACGCAGTTTGTCGATCAAGAAAGGAGTCAGAAATGACAACACCATCTTTGTCGCAGGCTATGAGAATATCCCGTTGCTGAAAGGTCAACCTGTCCGTTGCCTGGGACGTACCTACACAGCAGAGCTCTCAGACAGGCAGATGGGGGAGACGGTGAGGAAGCACATCACAGATGGCCTGGCCAAGATCAACCAAAGCCAACTCCCCGGAAAGTACAAAGTTTGGTGTTATCAGGCAATACTGTACCAAAGGGTGATGTGGCCACTGGAGATGAGCGAAAACCCCTCATCAGTGGTAAACGAGATGGACGGGCTGGCAAACTCGTTCATCAGGAAGTGGCTGGGACTACCAAGATGCTTCTCGGAGGTAGGCCTCTTTGGGAGGAACACGCTTACAACTACCACTGCAATCAATCAGCAAGGGATAAAAGCAAGAGAAGGCTCGGCTGGTGCTGGAGCTGATGGAAACCACTGACCAGCTGGTGAGAGCAGCGGGCAACCAGATAAGAATGTGAAGAAAGTGGAAAGCCCAAGAAAAGGTCGACATGGCAATCGTTAGGCTAAAGCACCACGAGGTGGTCAGCAGAGTCCAGGAGGGTCGAGCAGGCCTTGGGAGGGGTGATATTCCCTTGTTGAAAGCCATGGTGGTGGCGGAAGTGGCAAGAACTGAGCATGAACGCCTTAACGCTAAAACGAGCGTGTATGAGTGGAAGCGAGGCCGTGTATGAGTGGAAGCGAGCCAAGTACTCTGATCTGGCGGCAGAGTACAGGGAGGCAGGCTGGAAAGCCATTATCTGCCCTGTGGAAGTTGGATGTAGGGGCTTTGTAGGTTCCTCAACCACTCGCCTACTCCGCGGCATGGGATGCACAGGAGCAAGGCATCGGAAAGCCATGAAAGAGATGGCAGAGGAGGCAGAGAAAGGCAGCTTCTGTGGCTAAGGAGGAAGGAGAAGGGTTGGGGGGCAAACACTTAGGGCATCAGCAGGGGGTGGCAGGGAGAAATCCCTGCCATCGCTCCGCCACCACAAGACGTACTGGGGTTAAAGGAGCGAAATGTTGATGAGTGGTGGTCCCCAGCTGACGACCCGTTCAGGCTCACAGAAGTGTTCAGTGAGGTGTCATGGCACACCAGTACAAAAGGCACCGGAGGAGGTGCGTCAGGCAATGATAACCAGCAGGAAAACCAACACCTGTATCTTGATATGTAGAACTAACTTTTAAAAACATATCATATTATTGCAAAAATGCTGGATCATTTCATCCACCTAATTTGTGTACACAATAAAGAAACCTGAACTCAGGAATTCAGGTCACTCCATGACAATTAGTCCAAACCACAATCAAATCCATAAGATTGCATTGGCTCTGGTCTGTCTGTATGATATAACTCAGTTACAAAGGGTCAAGATCCCAACTTAAGCAAACACTGATCACTATAATGGCGACACACAAATTGTGATTTTTCTCAGTTGTTGATTCTGCTTGTTGACATCAGGTGTCTTTAATAATGGTCAATCATAACTCAATTAACTTCTTAATTATTTCATTACCTTCAACTCTGTTTCAGTGTTACTTTTAACACTGCTTCAGTGTTTATATGTGTCCACACTCAGAGTGTTAAATTAACACTGGGGATTTTGCTGTGCACCTCTCATATGACTGAAATTTTGTTTCACAACATAGGGTTATATTTTTCACCATGGTTTAAATATGTTTTGGTTTTTAGTGTGTCCGTATGTTGTTAAGAGGGAAACTTGATCAACTATAATTTCTCTGTTTTATCAACACAACTCGAAGAATCTTTCTGCACAGAATATTTCATTCACAAACTTTAAGCTAATTGTTTTCTACAATTTAGACAAATGGAGGCCACTTTTATTTATTCCATTCTTTCTGATGTTTTTTATTACCGTTTTCATTATTTGGTGCTTACAGAAAATTATATTCTCATACATTTGATTAAATCTCAAAACACCCTTCATTCTCCTATGTATGTAGGTGTTATGGCCATTTTAGACTCAATCTTGCCAATATTTTTTGTACCTAACATGCTTCTTCACTTCTTATTCAACTGGAGTGGCATATCTCTGAGTGGTTGTTTGATACAAATGTTGGCCATTCATTTTATTGGAGCATTTCAATCAACTTTGCTTTTGTGGATGGCACTTTGCAATATGCAAATCACTTAATTATCATAAATACATGGAAATTTATGGAGCTTTTATTATGACAAAATGATTTGAATTTGAATTGTGTAAATTTGAATTATTTGCAAGTGTAATCTAATAAAATAGAATTTTAGGTGGTAGTTTAAATAGTTTTTTTAAACGAATATTGAACATTTGAAATTTAACAAACTGAAATGTTTTTATGGCTGAATTTTATAGACATGTATTTTCAAACAGTTAGTTTTTTTGTTCTGAATTCTTATACTGCAAATATTCAGTTTAAAAAAATTCAGATTCAAGTTTTCAAGATGAAGAAATTCGGAACTTCAAATTCAGTTTTCTAAAATTCAATGTCAAAAATTCAAACTCAAAAATTCAGATCTTACAGAAAGTATGTCACAGGTCATCCACAGGGAAGAGTAGATGATCTCAGAAAAGTTTTCCAGCACGAACGTGGTGGTGGTTCAAGAGGTTGCCACTCTCTGACTCTGATCATGAATCGCCCAGGGGTAAGTGTTAGATTAGCTTTCACAGCACGAGAAACATTTTGTCTAAGCGATCTCTGGTGTTTGTTAGTATATTTTGTATAAAATTTATTAGAACGCGACCGTGTCTACTAGGCCTAAGTTACACAGACAGGACGCAAGCGGCGCGACGCAACTCATTGCTTGAAGCGACTGTTGCAAAGAGCTGGGACTAGGTCAGAAATATGATGGGGAATCCCATCACTCCACCCCAGGAAAAACTGTTCCTGTGGGTGGAGTTTACATGAACATGCATTAGTTCCCTGATTAGTGCACGCTTCTCAAAACGCTACTTGGATTATTTTGAAAAGGTAACGAAATGTCTATCTTAACCCTTTCGAGTCGATTAACGCATATATGCGTTTTGGGTCATTTTCACCTGATAACCCCGAAAAGAACTTAAATTACACTCTCAGTTTTAATCGTACAGATAAGAGCAATACATCAATCGAATCTGTAAAGGGTCTAGTTTTTTTTGGATACAGACATAATAACAAAAAACCTTTGTGCACTTATAAAATAAAGATAACAAACAAGGTGCGCGTCTACAGTCTTTGTCTCCGCTGATCGTCATGTACAAACATTTCATTAAAATGAACTGTAACTCCGTGAATACTCAACGAAGAGACATGAGAGAGATATCTATAGAAAGCCTGGAATGTCTACTTTTAAACTAAACAAGTGCTGCCGAAAACAAATATTCTGAGATAAAGTAATCCATATGAAAACAACGCAATGTCTGTTTTTCATATCTCCGCTCATTATATCTAATGTGACCACGCCCCCGCGCTTAACGCGCTATTCAGATTCAAACTGAAGCGCGCGGCTTGAATACGCCCACACAGAAGAAAAAGCAGCCAGACTATTCTTCAAGTTTTTATTTTATTTTACTGTTTGCTTCGCGATGAGAGGACTAAGACATAATTCACCCCAAAAAGATGTGATGTGGTTGAGGATTTGAGAAATGGATTTCCTCAGAAAAAAGAATGAAGCACTTTATTCAGCAGAGATCATAAACATGAGTAAGTCTCTTTTTATTTATTTGTACTAGTTTTCACATAAAGTGTAAACATTTTACTAGTTAGACTTTTTCCAAATACTTTTTCCAAACTATAATTCCTGACTAAATGTATAATCAAGTGAAACATTATGAAGTTTCAATAACAATATACAATACTATACCATTCAAAAGCTTGATGTAAATAATATAAATGTGACAAATAGAGATAACTCTAACAAATGTAAAAACAATGCAGTTCTTTCGATTTATTCCCCCTAAAAAAACCTGAAAAATATTATCAGCTCTTTTCAACATTAATAATAATAATAATAATAATGATGATGATAATAAATGGGGTTTATTTGGTAGAATATAAGATTGTTAAAAGGATTTCTGAAGGATTGTGTGACTAGAGAAAGGATGCCAAAAAATTTGAAAGTCAGCTTTGATTGTTCCTAATAAACTGTTTAACTGCTCCCCCAAGTGGATATTAAATTATGTTGTGGGATAATTAAATATATTCTTAATAAACTACAAACATAAAATTATATACTTTTATTTTGTTCTCTTTCTTGTAAGTCCTCCCTCACAGTGGCACAGTTGAATGAGAGGCTCATTATGCAGCTCATTATGCAGGCCTTTGTCTTCTCAGGTGTAAATCACAATGATATTCATGATAGTTGACGCCTACTCGCATATGACTTTTACCAACAAAAAGTGTTTTAGAAAATTTAAATCAATATATTATTTTCTGTGAGTGAGTAAACAAGATGATTTTCACATCATTCAGAAAGAAAAATTCTAGGCTACAAGCTCCAGTTCTCAACTTTTCCGGCAACCAATTTTATGTATGTGTTTTATTGCCTTATGCAAGTGATTTAACATTTTTAGTTTTTCACTAACCATGCATAACATTTTTTTTCTCAAAAATACAATCATGTACATGCATGGGTTTCACATATTATTATAGCCCAGTTTGTGCTGATTACAGTGATATTAGACTTTACCCATTTAGATATTTATAAGAAACTGAAAAAAGCACAAATGTCAGGGCATGACAAAACTTCTCAAGGCCCCAAAAATACCCTTAGACTCCAGAGGGTTAAGTATGTTTACTGCTTAAAATTATACTCAAAAAACAATATTGTAGAAAACAAATATTACATTCATTAAATGTTACTATGACAAGTACAGAAGTAATTGTTTTATGAATTTTTCTTTCTGAATGATGTGAAAATCATCTTGTTTACTCACTCACAGAAAACAATATATTGATTTAAATTTTCTAAAACACTTTTTGTTGGTAAAAGTCATATGCGAGTAGGCGTCAACTATCATGAATATCATTGTGATTTACACCAGAGAAGACAAAGGCCTGCATAATGAGCTGCATAATGAGCCTCCCATTCAACTGTGCCACTGTGAGGGAGGACTTACAAGAAAGAGAACAAAATAAAAGTATATAATTTTATGTTTGTAGTTTATTAAGAATATATTTAATTATCCCACAACATAATTTAATATCCACTTGGGGGAGCAGTTAAACAGTTTATTAGGAACAATCAAAGCTGACTTTCAAATTTTTTGGCATCCTTTCTCTAGTCACACAATCCTTCAGAAATCCTTTTAACAATCTTATTTTCTACCAAATAAACCCCATTTATTATCATCATTATTATTATTATTATTATTATTATTATTATTAATGTTGAAAAGAGCTGATAATATTTTTCAGGTTTTTTTAGGGGGAATAAATCGAAAGAACTGCATTGTTTTTACATTTGTTAGAGTTATCTCTATTTGTCACATTTATATTATTTACATCAAGCTTTTGAATGGTATAGTATTGTATATTGTTATTGAAACTTCATAATGTTTCACTTGATTATACATTTAGTCAGGAATTATAGTTTGGAAAAAGTATTTGGAAAAAGTCTAACTAGTAAAATGTTTACACGTTATGTGAAAACTAGTACAAATAAATAAAGAGAGACTTACTCTGTTTATGATCTCTGCTGAATAAAGTGCTTCATTCTTTTTTCTGAGGAAATCCATTTCTCAAATCCTCAACCACATCACATCTTTTTGGGGTGAATTATGTCTTATTCCTCTCATCGCGAAGCAAACAGTAAAATAAAATAAAAACTTGAAGAATAGTCTGGTTGCTTTTTCTTCTGTGTGGGCGTATTCAAGCCGCGCGCTTCAGTTTGAATCTGAATAGCGCGTTCAGCGCGGGGGCGTGGTCACATTAAATATAATGAGCGGAGATATGAAAAATAGACATCGCGTTGTTTTCATATGGATTACTTTATCTCAGAATATTTGTTTTCGGCAGCACTTGTTTAGTTTAAAAGTAGACATTCCAGGCTTTCTATAGATATCTCTCTCATGTCTCTTCGTTGAGTATTCACGGAGTTACAGTTCATTTTAATGAAATGTTTGTACATGACGATCAGCGGAGACAAAGACTGTAGACAGCGCACCTTGTTTGTTATCTTTATTTTATAAGTGCACAAAGGTTTTTTGTTATTATGTCTGTATCCAAAAAAAACTAGACCCTTTACAGATTCGATTGATGTATTGCTCTTATCTGTACGATTAAAACTGAGAGTGTAATTTAAGTTCTTTTCGGGGTTATCAGGTGAAAATGACTCAAAACGCATATATGCGTTAATCGACTCGAAAGGGTTAAAGATAACATGTTATTTGTTAACCTACATGCCATGTTACTATTAATACACATCAGAGAACTGTCAGCATTAAAGAGTGTTGTTAAATTATTGAAATATTAACTTTAATGAATCTCGGAGGATATTAATTTCGATAAGTGACAGGAGAACAAAGTTTGGCTGACAAAGAAACATTTGGGTTTCATTGTATGTAATAGTTGTAAAATGTGAAAAAAAAAAATTGAATAAGATTTTCAAATGTTAAACATTATTTACACAATGGATCACTATTCACTATTCTTAGACATGACATGATGAGGTTGTTGTTCAGTGCCTATGGTCAAAGAACAGAGACAATGTATGCTTATGATATTCATAATTATTATATTTATTATTAGTAGTTCTTTCTCAGATTGTCTAAACCGTTTAGCTCTGTATTTGACTGTTAACTCAATGCAATAAAGAAAATTGTGTCCATTTTAAAAACTGTTTATTTAAATATAAAAATGAACTCACGTTTCAATGTTGCATGACTTTAAAATCTTAGTAATAGGATAAAATATGTGACAGAATAAATTTGCATTTATAATAATAAATACACTGATGGGACTGTGAAGGCTGGTAAAAGCATGACACAGGATACTCACACCGATTTTATTAAGACACAGATACACAGATATGTTTGTTTCAGGTTTTGTATATAAATTGTACTAGTCTCTCTCCAATGACAACTAGGTAGTCTAATCAAAGCGAACTATTATTAAAAAAAGCCCCACAAATGAAATATATAAAAAGCGAAATACACCAACAAGTAAAAATAAGGTAAGATAGGTTAAATTATCTTATTGGTTGTTTTTCTGTGTGCCGTAATCAATCAAGCAAAGCATGAAAGACATTTTATCATATTACACAAACTATCCATTGTTTTGTCACTGTTGCAGTTAATGCTAATTAACACTTAACATTGACACTTCCTTACCTGTTCAAAACAATCCATTAAATCAAATAGAGATTTGACGAGCGTGCACATTTTCAGTTCCATTCGTTTGCACGTTGTTTCAAGGACACGCCCACAATAAGGCAACTAATTAATATTCATGTTAACTCCACCCACGGGAACCGTTTTTCACGGAACCAAATATAACACACAACACCGGGCGATTCATGATCAGAGTCAGAGAGCGGCAACCTCTTGAACCACCACCACGTTAGCGCTGGAAAACTTCCGCAGTCCCCAATTGGCCAAAATGCTCTGTTCGACTTTTCTGAGATCATCTACTCTTCCCTGTGGATGACCTGTGACCTACTTTCTGTAAGTTTTGAATTTTTGAGTTTGAATTTTTGACATTGAATTTCAGAAAACTGAATTTTAAGTTCCAAATTTCTTCATCTTGAAAACTTGAATCTGATTTTTTTTTAAATGAATATTTGCAGTATAAGAATTCAGAACAAAAAAACTAAAGGTTTGAAAATACATGTCTATAAAATTCAGCCATAAAAACATTTCAATTTGTTAAATTTCAAATGTTCAATATTCGTTTAAAAAAATCAAATTAAGAACTATTTAAACTACCACCTAAAATTCAATTTTATTAGATTACACTTGCAAATAATTCAAATTTACACAATTCAAATTCTAATAATTTTGTCATAATAAAAGCTCCATAGAAATTCCTACACAGAAAAAAATCTGAATGAAATTAACTCTGCTGGGAGTACATGTGAGACCACACTCAAAAGGGTGAAAGTGTTAAAATAGGAGTGTTAAATTAACACTGAAGCTAACTGCCTGTAGATTATAAGGCACATTTTATTTTCTAATCTATAGATTTTACAAAAACCGCATGCTGACTGTCAGTATCTATACTGCAACAGGTTGTTAACTAGTAGTCAGCTGACTTTCTGTAGATTTTGTTACCATCCTCTAAGTTGTCTACCAACTACTCAAAATCAACCTGTCAGTTGAAAGTCTACAGCCAAGTCAATGTATGATCAAGGACATTTTATATCATCCTTACTTAAGGGTCTCAAATGCATCAAATGAATAATTATTTAACCATATGGGGTTTTAATAACAAAGTTCGAGAGGAGCACGATCAGATAATCATCCAATTTGGCACAGGTGCATCTCATTTAGCTAATCATCTTATAGAACACAAGCACATATATCCAGTCTTCCTACCTCCTGTCCCACGACAGTTTATCAGCATCCCTCCTCCACCACAACTCCTCACTTCTAATCTATTTATCCCAAATTAGGGATTTAGGGATCAAATTAGGGGGAGTTATTTTGGTTCAGGCTATGATCCGGACCTGGACCCCTCCCCCAGGACAGCATGCCAAAATATGCCTACTATTCGCCTTCAGATTAGATGTAAGGGTGAACTCGTGAATTAATTTTTATCAAGATCACTAGTTTATTATCTGTTGATAGTCAACTAAACATTGATTGTGCATCTGTTGCTTGTCAACGAGTCCAACGTTTACGTTCAGAAGATCATTAGTAGACATTCTTAACTAAGCATTTGTAGATATATTTTAGGACTACCCAATTAAAGTGAAAAACAGTTGATAACAGTTGAAAGTCTATAAGCTATCAACAGAAATCATACAGCCACCCATTAATTATATGCAAGATATTTACCGCTTAAAATGAGAAGTAAATACCAGACTAAGAACTACAATAGAACCAACACTACAGACAGGATATTAGAGAAAGTGGTTTTATTAACAATATATTTATACAGACCCATTGCTCAGTAGGGTTTTAGATCTGAAGTCAGATTATGTTGTATCAAACTTTACTTGATTTAACATTACATAAAACAAAAACAAAACAAAATAAAATAAACATGTGCACAGGCAGCACTACAAATAATCAAACAAGTCTCTACCATGTCATCGTAGGAGCAAAGCATCTTGAACTTTAAATTAGGAAAAATAAAACCTATTCACTTAATCTACTCAAATTTAGCTAACATCCTGTTTCCTACATGTAATCTTTTTTTTTCTTTTGCAGAAAAGGGGATGAGCTGTCTGTTATTGTTTAATATTATTCAGTCATCAGCACTAGTACACAGCAAAAAATCCAGAGTGAAATTAACTCTGCTGGGAGTACATGTGAGACCACACTCAAGAGTGTGAAAGTGTTAAAATAGGAGTGTAAAATTAACACTGAAGCAGAGTTAAAGTTAATGAGATAATTAAGTAATAAATTGAGTGATGATTGACCATTATTGACGAGACCTGATGTTAAAGGGACACTAAGTAGGAATTACTCCCATCTAGTGGTGAAATTGTATTTTGCATTCAAACTAATTTTGCTCTCCAGCGCCTTGCTTTTTCAAATGCACGTTGCATCTACGGTAGGCGATATGTACCAAAAAGCTTTGACGGGATGTCTTCTAATAGCACTTCGTCAAGTTTTTCTTCAGGTGAACAGGTGTGTTATTTCAAACAAACTGCAACATGACAACTAACAAACGAATGTTACAGTATGAATTACTGACTGTGGAAAACATGAAATATTGTAATTAGTACTTATGTCTTCTTTATTCGTTATATTTTCTGAATTATATGCATTGTTAGATATAAAAAAAATATTATAATATAGATTGTAACACTGACTTACCTGTCGAGAAGAAAACTGGCCACTTCAGCGTCTCTTTTGAAATCTTTATCAAGCATTAGCTCTTTCCACCTAGAAAAAGCTTCCCCGACATTAACTCTTGTTTTCTGTAATCTACGGTCACGTTTCCTTTTACGTTCTATTTTTGACTATTTTGGCGACGATGTTTTCTTCTCCTGTGGCGTGGCATATGTATGGTCCATAATAAGAATGCAATCCAGACTTTTAAACTTGCCGGTGCAGTTTCAAGCCCCTCTCACTGCTCTGCACCTGCGTTTCTGGCTCTGACCGAAAACGCGCTGTGGAAACGCGTTGGCTTAGTACTTTTTGTCCCTCTCTGCTATTATAGTTTTGCAAGATGGCGGAACTACATGGAAGCCTCCGTCGACCTACCCGTCCCATGTATATAAAGATAATAAATTCTTCATTTACAAGGATTAGTTTAAACATTGGCATAGGTATTTGTACACCATTGAGGGCATATTTATGAATAAAAATATTGATTTTAGATAATGAAATACCTAAAAAGTTACTTATTGTCCCTTTAACATGCAGAATCAACAAAGATGAAAATCGCTATGTTTATGTCACCATGTCACATGTACTCCCAGCAGAGTTAATTTCACTCAGATTATTTTGCTGTGTGGTACATAATGCATGTTAAATAAATCCAGTCTTAATTATACCTTATTACATTAGCAGTCTTGTGGCATGAACTCACATGTATTTAACATTTTTGTTTGTTTTTAAAGGAAGTTATAACAACAATTAGTCTTACAGAATAATTAACTCAAATGATATATAGGGAATTTGAATAATTAATCAGGAATATGATTAATTTATATCTCAGATGACAGTTACATTAAATTTGATTGATTATGAAAAATAGCTCAATTACCTATACCAATAAATAATCACAGGGCACTGTAATTTACTCATTAATATGTCAATATTCCATTCTCCATATTAATTGTTGTGATATGCCTTACTGTAAATTACTGCAAATCAAACAGTGGTTTGTCCAGCAAACCAGACTGACCTATCAATTTCCAATAAAGTTATCACTTATTATAATTCAAGGAAAAATATTCTCTGGCCATGAAAACATTATCCTATCCTTATGATAAATTTAGTTTCTAAATTTAAAGCTTGTAGCTAAAGATCAGACATCTCAGTGACTCGTAATGTAAGTGGGGTGGAGTCCAAGCCAATCGTCAGTATATGGGTTTTTAATAAATTAACTAGTAATACATCAAACTACAAATCACACAGAGTAAATATGCGTACAACACTACAAACAGTAAGCTTTATACAAGACATAACGGAATCCAAATAAAAGAGAGAGAGAGAGAGAGAGAGAGAGAGAATAGAATGAGATCACATAAGGAGCTCAGGTATGGAAATCATAGTGAGTAACTTTTGGAAGCCAACAACAATCAGATCATAGCAACACTTTAAAGCAGCATTTAAATCTCTATAGAAAACTTGCGCGGTATTTGAAAGGTTCAACAAACAATGTTCCAGAATTCGTCTTCCTTGTGTGGAGAGGCGAATAGTTGAAAAAACTTAGTAAAGAAAAGAAAAGAAACAACAAAAACGAAAGCTTCCAAAGGAACCATTACAATGGCTTTTTCTCTCAGCCCCTGTGCTGAGGGGGGGCTTGCGCTCTTCGGAAGCAACGTTGGTCGCACAGGAGAGCAGCGTGTCCGAGGACCAAGAACGAGAAGAAGAGAGGAAGAGCGGGCGGATCTTGTTCGGTCGATTCTTATAGCTTGAAATGGTTCACGCCACTTTTCGAGGGAACATCCAATGAATGTCCGCGATCTGCAGCGGAGGGAAAAGTTCCTGTGTCTCTGTGGAGACAACCCCCTGATGATTTATGGCTTCTCCGAGTTCATCGGGGAGTTCTAGCAAGTTTGTAATTCCAGATTAAAATACATTTTTCATTACTTTGCTCTAGATAAATGGGTCGGTCACAACATGATGATTCGAAGAACACCAAACAGTACATATATATATAACAGATAGAAACACGAAGGTACCTTTAAATGCAGATGTGGCGAGTGGGGCGGGGCCGAGAGGCGTGGGAACGAGGAGTGGGGCTCAGGTGTAGCTCATCTCCAATCACTACACCTGGCCTCACTCCTCGTTCCCACGCCTCTCGGCCCTGCCCCACTCGCCACAGCAGAATTACACACATTAAAGATTAACACACACTGCTAAAATTGCAGATAGTCCCAATTTATATGGGAAACATCTAATGTACCAAAAAGAAATACGTAATACATTTAGAAAACATAAAAACAAAAAGGTAAGTTTAGAATGCATAAGGAAAGGAAACCAGTGATTTGGCTTCTCTCCTGTCCTGTTGTCCAGGGTGGTCATAAAGTTTTACGACCTGCAGGGGTGGGGGTTGCAGAAACATGGCTCTCTTTGAGAAAGTTAAAGTGAGGAGAGACATTTCCTAAAGTATAAGCTAGCAACTTATACTCTTCACATAACAAGGATTAACCATTTTATGCAATCCATAAACATATTTAAAATACATATTATTAATAACGATGAAAGTAAGGGACTTATACGAAAGGTTTCATTTGTGTTCAGGAATGTGGTTGGTTTAGTGTCTCCTTTGAGGCTCGCCCACGTGACGTAAATAACTGTCACTCAAGGCAGGATGTGGCCGACTTCAGGGCGGCCAAAATGGTGAATTAGGTAAACAACAAAGGTTTACTTGTTTACTCACGTTGTGGTCTTTTGAGTTCCGAATGTGTTAAGTGTCAGGATTCACGGTAACACTTTATTTTGATAGTCCACTTTAGACACTCTACTAACAGTAAGTAACTTTGCAACTACATGTCAACTAGCAGTTAGCAGAGTATTAGTAGACTGTCTGCTTAATATCTTCTAACACTTTCTTTGTCAACTTATTGTCAACTTATACTAAGCCTAAACCTACCCCTAACACTAACCCTAAACCTACCCTAACAGTCTACTCTGAGAGTTAGTAGACATGTAGTTGACATGTAGTTACAAAGTTACTTATAGCCAGTAGAATGTCTAAAGTGGACTATCGAAATAAAGTGTAACCGGATTCACTAGTATGGAACAGATGGCTGAAATACCATCAGCTCATTAGTGTTACATCTCCCCCTTTTCCGTCGGATGAAGTCCCTGTCTGGACATCATCGGACGGCAAACATCACTATGGGCAGATGAAAGGTGGATCATGACGGCAGGTGGTTCAAGATGGCAGGTGGTTCCTGGAGCTGAGGATTCAGCTTGGTGAGGTTCGGTGTTGTCTTTGACTTGGCACCCCCTTTCCAGGGATTCCATCGGAGACCTCCAGCCACAGTTGTCAGGAGTTTGGCTGTAGAGGTTTGCATCTCGTTGAGTATCCTGTATAGGATGAAGGTCACCCCAAGAGTCAGGGCGGGACCAATGATGGTGGAGATGCACCGTGAAGTGTCGGGAGCAGTCCAGACTCGGACCGCAGATGACGGGTTCAGAACGGGCTGTCGAGGCTGTGCTTGGAGGGCTGTGTCGACAGGAGTAATGTCAATGTGTTGGGTGGTACCTTTCAGTGCTTGGTCAAGCAGGTTGGCACGGGTGGCAGTGTCATGCTGGTCGTAGGTTAGCGTAGCTGAGCGCACAGGAGTGTTGACGAGCCATCTGTTACCCGCAATCTCTGCTTGCGTTTCTGTGACTTGTGTACGAGGCTTGGTTTCGGCAGGGCAGCGCGTATCGCTGACCCAGGGTTGCAGCTCGCAGATTCCTTCAGAGTTGTGTCTGAGGAAGGGTTTGCTAAGGCAGAGATAATGAATGTCTTTGGACAAAGCACACATGTGCATGTTTGGGGCCAGGTACAGCTGTATTCGCTGTCGTGGTAGGCCACCACATTTGGAATGTGTGTTTTGGTGTGGGTGTTGCTTTTCCACATCCTGACACTGACAATGTCTTTAGGTCTGTAGACTTGGCTTGACTCGCTGATGGGTTGGTTCAGGAGCACATTCACTTCTCTCTGTTTGGGGTTGACGTGCCGTAGGAAGGCGCTATCCAGAGAGTTGGCCAGGTGCATTCGTAGCAGGTCAGCTGGCATGGCGATGCCGTAAGACAGCACAGTTAACACAAGGCTTAAGGGTGTCATGTATGGTGGGGTTTTACTCGTGGTTAGGCTGTCATTGGAGGAGCTAACCTCCCACAGCATGTCTGTTGTTAATGCTGTAAACAGCTGAGTCTGGAGTTTATGGTCTGGTTCGCTGCATTGACACTGGACATAACAATGTTAAACATTCTGGCGGCAGCAGCGGCTCTAAGCAAAGCTCCCGGGAACTGTTTGGAGCGGTGGTGGTGTCCACTTAACTCCATTTGTGTAACAGTCACTTTCTCATGTTGGCTGAACATGTGTTTGACATCGGCCTCAGTGTGAGTGAGGGAGTCCTCTCTCCATCGGAACCTTGTACAGCTGTATTCGGTTACAGTGCTTGGGTATTGTGCCCTGTCATCGGTAGTCAGGAGTCTCAGCGGTTTTCTCGGTGGCAGCTGTCCTCTCTTTGGCTGACAGCACGGCAAACCACAGCAGCATCCTGGTACAGATAATAGGGAGAGAGAGAGAGAGAAAGGGGAGAAAGAAACAAACGAGGGCTGTCTTTGGTTGGACAGGGCAGCCCCTTTGCTTAGTGGGCGGCGACTGGGTTTAGCTCGCCCTCGCCCATGTTTTGCCACATCTTGCTGCTGGCATGACACTTGCTTCAGTGTTTTGTCAGTGGCTCTGGTGCTGCGTGGTGCAGCACATGCTGCGTCATGGAAATATATTGGCATTATCCCCCTTTTGCTCCGTGGAATTACAAGCCCTGGCATTGTGATGTCAGACGGTGCACAACCCACAATATTGTTCTGTGCACGCAGCATGGTTTGTGTATCATGCAGTGGTCTGGGGCTTTGGTTGTCAGTGACTGTTGACTGGTTGCCAGGGTGGATGGAGGGGTCTGAGAGGTGGTAAAGCAAAGTCATTATCGAGTTTTCAGAAGCACGCATGTCCGCTATGTTGGTCTGTGTAGACAACGGAGCCAGCGTAAGTGATTCTGAGGTAGGCAGTTTAGCTAGTAAAGTTCTTATGCTGTGTGTAATCACTTCAACCTTGAATGTGGGTGGGTGGGTTGGGAGTGACCACAGAATGTTGTTTAGTGTGCCAGTTTTGGCAAAGGTGTCAGTGTGATCTTTAAAGTCCTTGTCTAGACTTGGTAACTTCGAGTGTCCTTTTACCTTCTTCCAGTACACGATCACATTGTGTGTTTTTGTGATGTTATCACATTGCTGGAACAGGTGTTGGTGTTTGACATGCTTGTTGTTTGCAAGTGTGAGTCCGAGTTCCACACATTCAGGTGAGGATTGAAAGAAACCCAGCATGTGGTGTAAGGTTTGACCACATTGCAGGTTGAGCCGAACAGCGACCCCTTTGGTGTAAGCTGCTACCACCGTACGCTGTTTGTTGACTGAGGTACAGAGGCTTGAACTTGGGCCTGTCGTTAGGGCGTTGTACTCATGACTGGCTGCTGGGGTTCCCGTGACCTCTGTGACCTGACCTTCTGGCTCTGTGGGAGTTCCCGTGACCTCTGCGACCTGACAGTCTGGCTCTAGCAACCTGTGTGGCTGGAGAGAAAAAGGTTCTCGCACTTGAGCAAAGTCTTTTAGCTGTTTGAAGTTCAGAAAAGGGTCAAAGTGTTCTAGCAGGTCTTTGTCGATGAGCAATTTATGAGTGTTCATTGGTGGGACATACATGGGATGTATTAGACTCATCGGAACGATTGTCAGGTGAATGGAAACAACCTGTTCAAACTGGATGTCATCCTGTCTGTACACCGGTACATTCAGTTCATAAGTTTGAGGTGTAAGAGTTCGATCTTGTCTCTTAGCTTCAAATTGGAGTCTTTTGAAAAGGTGAGATGAGATCACCGTCAGGTTTAATCCTGTGTCGATCAGGTCTTCCCTGTTGACTCCTTTTCGGCCCACCCCCTTTTTGACAAGGCTGCCCAGGAATGTTGGCATCAGGACAGGTGTGATGATCGGTGGGTGGTAAGGACCAGTCTTGTGTAGCTCGCTGCGAAGGCAGGTAGTCAAAACAGCATTCTCTGGTACCTTGTGTTTGTGGTACCTGGTGTGAGGACCCGTGCTGTCTCGTTCAGGGTGTGCAGCTGTCAGCTGTGGAGCTTGGGTGATGCGGTCACCTTGTGCTGTGACAGATGGCTCTGTGGTCTGTATATGACGGGCAGTGTTCTGGGTGCTTGGCTCATCTTCCTTGTGAGTTTTCATGTGAAGAAGCACTTTCAGCACCCTCAGGATCTCTGCTGTCTCAGACGTGGCTGCACTGTGTTGCCCTCTGCTGGCTTGGAATGGTATTGACTCTCTGTAAAAATGTCTGTGACTGTGGTGTTGTAGAGCGCCATCTAGGGTTAACTCCAAGCAGTGCTCAGAGACGGAGACTTTGGGGTTTTCACAAATAGTCTTTTGCTTGGTGCAAGCTTTGTGGGCTAAGTTCCGTAACTCTTGTGTAGTCCTGTTACGTGGACACGCTGGGACTCTGAGATGAAAACTCCAACTGGCATGTAGGTTTAGGAGGAACAGAGTTTGTAAGTTGACATCCTGTTCCATACCTGGTTCGTTGCATGCTCCGACGTAGGCTTTTCGTAGCTGACTACAGAAAGTTTGTGGGTTTTCAAATCGGCCCTGTTTGAGGTCCATAGCAATAAGGAGCCCATGGTCTGAGTTTGGATCAGAGAATTTAAGAATCAAAGTCTGTAGCAGTTGCTGGTAGTACGCTTTGACAGTCTCTGGTTGACGATCCAGAAAGCAATGCACATCACGGCTGGACGTGATTTTTAACAGGTACAATGTGTTCACATCTGTCACGTTAGCGACAGTTTGCAAATGAAAGTCAATGGCTTGTAAAGAAGCATGAACGTCATGTCCTCCTGCAGGATCTGGATTGAATGTAGAGATGCTTCTGGCTAGCTTGTGAAGTTCTCTGTGAGCAGTGCAGGATTTAGTGACATGCGTTCTCTGGAAGGGTTCTCTTCCCTCCGTTGTTGACAGATGTTCTTGTATGCTGGCTGGTGATTTCCTTAGAAGTGATCTTACACCCCCTTTTCAGCTCTGGGTTCTTGGCTGAAAGGGTTGGAGTGGCGGGCCGGGAGAAACTTTGTGGTGTGCATTTCTCCGATCCAGCCACTCTGTAATCTGTGAGATTGTCTCAGTTCTGTGTGAACAGTGTCAAGTTCATCTTGGAGCTTGTCTCTCTGCAGAGTAAGCTTGTTGAATTTAGCTCGGGCTGCTTGCAAGTGTGTTTTGCAGGCCCAGGTTTTATAGTCTCTTTCTTTCAGTTCAGTCTCTGCTCTTTTTAGGAGAGCGTCACCTTGCTGGAGTTTTTTGGTGAGTTCTTTTCTAGCTTCTCTCTCCAGCTGTTCTTTTTGATCTGTGTTGAGGCGAAGATCTTGCAGGGCATTGTGAAGTCTTTCAACTCCTTTCTGTAGTTCTGGATCTGTGTCGTCCTCTTTCTCGCACTGGTTCTGGGTCTCGAGGAGAAGCTGATCAAGATGGCTCTGGGTTGGGGCCTGGTCCTTCCAGGCCTCCTCCGCGATGTTGCTCCGTTCACTGAGCCATGCCTGGGCGACGAGAATGTGAACTAGGCTTCCGAAGATCCTGGTGAGTTCTCTCTATTAGTCGCTTTTGGTTGGATCTTGTGCCATCAGTTCATCTAGCTCGGTGTCTAGTTGCTCTGGGTGCTGCAGGTTACTGGCGTCCTTGGGCAGGAAGGGGTTTCGTCACTGCTTTCAACCATGTCGAGAGGTGGCCCCTGTAGACTGCTGGACTGGATGCCTGGAACATCCTGATTCTCTGTCGGTGAGAGAAGCACAGCACACACACACAAAAAGACCAATGCAAGTTCGTTCTGCATTTAACGAGCTATATTCATACGGGCTGTGCCGTTTATGAGAATTTTGGGGCTAACTGATGCAAACAGTCAGACAGTTAAGTAGCCAATTAACTGGGGTCAACGAAGGACCTGAAATGGAGATTTGACAGGCAGTAGCCTAGCGGGTCGTGGGATGACACCGGCTGCTGGTTACTCTATGATTTAACTTCGTGTTGGTGGCTCACAGGTTACTGTCTCTATGTGAAATGAAAGAAACAAATCACAACAGAACAGAGGGTAGAAAAAGATCAAAGTGAAACAACACTTGAAATGAGATAAAAACAATAGAAACATTATGTGTTAGTGAGAATGAGGAGGCCTAAGCCTACTGCTAGAGGTGAGTGGGCTATCTGGGTAGGAAACCTAGAGATATGGTGTGGCTTAAAGAAGCAGAAGGGTCAAACACTTAAAATATATCCGGGGGAATATCTAATATTCTGTGGCTTATAATAAGTGGATGGGTTTTATCACATTGGGTTCACCTGGGTGAATTGAAGTCATTCAGGTGGAAACCAGTGGCTTGGTCAACCTCTCCGGCGCTCCCCAAACACTCAACCGCAGTGTCTCCGGTCCTCCGTTACTCTGGCAACAAACAGCTTGTGACTTTAGTACAACCTTTGGAGAGCCAAATTGCTGATGTTTTATGCGTGCCACTAACGAACAGACACAAGAGGAACCGAGTTTCACTCGCAGCCAGTCGGTAACACCGGTCGGGCAGCCTTGCTCACTGGAAACCTGAGATGACTGTCCAATCACCGAGGGAGTTCTACAATCAAATACACAAAGGATGAACAAAGGAAACTTAAAGTTAATTAAGGTTTGGTTTGTTTAACATCAATTGAGTAACTATATATGTAGAGAGGAAAGGTAACAGCTTTACCTAATAATAATAATAAAACAAAACAAAGGAATTATGATAATAATGGTAATTATCAAAATAACCTAAGTCAAAAGAGAGAAGAAAAATAATAAACATCAAATTAAAAGACAGGAATGAAACAAGGGAGAAGGAGTAGGTGCTGGTTTTCACCACAGGGGGGGGGGGGAGTACTGCTTCTCTGTCTTTAACCTGCTGAGCAGAAAACTTAATTCAAATTAAAATTCAAAACTGGTTTAAATCAAAATTTTAAATAAGCATGTATGAATTAAAAGGAAAATCTGAATAATATCCTATAATAACCCATAATAGCTTGTAAGTTATCATTAATGATCATGAAATTAATCAAACAGGGTGAGATTAATCAAAAAAGGTAAAAGTGGACATGCAATTCAAAACAGAATGGAAAAGACAGAGGTCTGTTAGTCGATTTAACAGGAGACTGCCACAAGATGGCTTACCTTCTAAGTGGGTCAAACCGTAGTTGACCTGACACATCTAGATTTCCACTATTAACAATTACATTTTAATTCAAATCATGCTTGAACCAAACTCAAAGTAAATGTAAACAGTCAAAGGCAGGGAACATTCTTTTGTTTCCCTGTAATAATATTCGCACGGGCAAAGCTGTAAATGCAAATAATTATCGAGAATTTAGACATCTAATTCAAATACATCACAGGGGATTATAAATTAAGCAATCAGAGCGCATTATCTGAAACGGCCACAGGATGGCAGCATTGCACTCATGTAAGCTGGAATCAGAAAGCAGGGCGTACCCTGAAATTTCTAAACCACGCGTTCCCTCTGGTGTTTAGATAGCGGAATTACAATTTCAATATGACTTATCTGATCGTTTGTCAGGCTGATTTTCTGCATCAAAAAATCACAAGTAACAAACCAAAGGTTTTAATCTCTGAGGTGCTATATTAACATAGGGTGAAGGAAGGATCAGTTCACTTCCAAAACAAAAAATGTAACAAAAACAGGAATTTTCCAACTGTTGACTCCAATAAACATTTATCAAAATAGCACTTATGATTTAAATGTTTTAGGTTTAAAAATAGGGTAGCTAAGCCAATTTTAGACCAGGAGTTTTTATCATTTATTTTTTTGACTATCATGTGGTTTACCACGAATTCAATAACGATATGTAATAAGCAAGGCCTTTTTAACTGAATCAGAGGAACATCGCTCATGTTCAGATTTACATGTTGCAACTAATAAAAGATTTATTTATCTTTTAATTATTCATATTAAAATGTTCTCACTGTAAAAAGATTTTGGTCTTTCTTAACAGGATACTTTTAACTGTCACATACCTGGTCTCATTTAGTGTGTCTTTGCCCCTGTGACCCAGTTTCTGTCTTCCGTGTTTGGTTTGATTAGTTCCCAGGTGTGTCTATTCTATTCCTCATGTGTTCCATGTCCCTGTTAATTTAGTGATTCCATCCACCTGTGTTTCCCCATTATCTTTTGTACATAAGCCCTGTCCTTTCAGTTCTGTGTTGTCGGGTCTACTTGCTACTTACTAACTCACTCACTTACGTGTGTCTATCGCTGTGCTCCATGAGTTGAATATATTAAAAGCCTTATTTCGTTTATCCTCGGCTCCGTGTTTCTTCCGGCAGCGTAAACCGTGACAGAAGACCCGACCTGAAAAAGAAAGTAGAAAACTGGGTGTTTTTCCCTCCGTTTTGTTTTTGTTTTTTTCACAGTCTTTTTGTTTCGTAGTGTTGATGGATCCCCTCTCTAGCCCCGGATTCCTCCTCCTCATGCTGGAGCAGGAAGGACGTTCTCTCGAGGACCACACCAGACGGTTCCTTCTGTTAGCTAATGCCACCAGCTACCCGGACGATGCGCTCTGCGCCTTCTACAACGCCAGCCTGAACTCCAAGTGCAGAGCGTTGTCGCCCGAAGATGGTCCTCGGGAGGATTTCGCTGCATTCGTGGAGTGGACTCTGGCGAGAAATGGTTCACCTCTCACCGTCTGCCCCATAGAGGACCTCGCCAGCCCCACTCCCGACCCAGAGACCAGCCAGCCACCATCACGCCGCACGGAGCCAGAGCCCACCGCAGCCGCAGAGCCTGAGCCATCCACTGACAGGGAACAGGATCTCGAGAGCGCGACTGACCAGGTGTGTGAGCCGGCAACACCGTGCATCGTGGGAGTCCTAGTGGAGATCGAGGGCGTGGAGGAAAGCCCTGCCCACACTCCTGCGACTGAGGGTGAGCTGTATGCAGTCTCTGAAGATCATATGGAGCAACTTCAGGATCTGATGGACTGGTCTATGGAGGTAATCCCTAATATTCCTGTTTCTCCGCTGGTTCCGTCCAGTCCTGACTCCCCTGTTTGCCCTCTCAGTCTCCCACTCCTCCCTCCTCCAGTCATTTCCTCTGCTCCATTTCCGCTGGTTCCATCCAGCTATGTATTTTCTGTTTCTCCGCTGGTTCCGCCCAGCCCTGAATCTTCTGTTTCTCCGCTGGTTCTGCCCAGATCTGAATCTTCTGTGTCTCCGCTGGTTCCGCCCAGCCCTGAATCTTCTGTGTCTCCGCTGGTTCCGCCCAGCCCTGAATCTTCTGTGTCTCCGCTGGTTCCGCCCAGCCCTGAATCTTCTGTGTGTCCGCTGGTTCCGCCCAGCCCTGAATCTTCTGTGTGTCCGCTGGTTCCGCCCAGCTCTGAATCTTCTGTGTCTCCTCTGGTTCCGCCCAGATCTGAATCTTCAGTGTGTCCGCTGGTTCCGCCCAGCTCTGAATCTTCTGTATCTCCTGTGTTCCCTCCCGGCCTCCCTCTCCCACCTCCTCCAGGACCTGCTGGTCCCTCTGCTCCACTTTCGCTGGTTCTGTCCGGCCCTGATCCTCCTGTCCTTCCTCCCATCCTTCTCCTCTCTCCTCCTCCTAGACCAGCCAGTTCCTCGCCATCCCTGCTGGTGCCAGTCAGTCCCACAGCTCACCCTCAGTCCGCGCCATCGGGGCACGATGGTTCGCCACTGGACTGCCAGTCTCCAGCTCTGCCTTGGCGAGTTAAGGCCCTATCTCCGCCTCCAGCCTCCGAGCCCTGGACTCCTCCTCGGTCCTTCGACCCAGCGGCTCCGCCTTGGCTCTTAGCTCCCTCGTCTCCACCGTGGCCTGTCATCCCACCTGCTCCACCGGGCTCCCTCGTCCCTCCGGCTCCACCTTGGTCAGTCGTCGACCATCCGCCGCCTCGGGACTCCACTCCTCTGGTTCCACCTTGTCACTCCCTCTGGCTCTGTCAGGCTCCTCCTTCCCTCCGGTTCCACCTCCATCCTCGGTCGCTCCGGCTCCACAGCGGTCTGCCAGGACCCTGCCTCCGCCTTGGTCGCCTGAGCCTTCTGCTCCACCTAGGCCCTCCGGATCCTCGACGTCCCCCTGGCTCTGCGGCTGTGCTGCTCCATCTTGGGCTCCTCACCCACCGGTGCAGTCTCCGCCTGTCGGCCCCCTGGTGTCGTCGACCCCACCTTCACCATGGCTCCTCCCGCCGTTGACTCCACCTTGGATCTCCGTCCTGGCTGGTCTCTGGTGGACCATCTGGCTCCTCCTGCTCCTGTCTCCTCCCTGGCTCCTCCCTCCGTCGTCTCCTCCCTGGCTCCTCCTTCCGTGGTCCCCTTCTGCTGGCCCCCTCCTGGGAGTCTGTCCTCCACTGGTACCTCCTCCCAAGTTCCCACCCACGCCTCCCTCGGTTGTTTCTACGGTGCGAGGACGCACCTACCGGGAGGGGGGAGTACTGTCACATACCGGGTCTCATTAAGTGAGTCTTTGCCCCTGTGACCCAGTTTCTGTCTTCCGTGTTTGGTTTGATTAGTTCCCAGGTGTGTCTATTCTATTCCTCATGTGTTCCATGTCCCTGTTAATTTAGTGATTCCATCCACCTGTGTTTCCCCGTTATCTTTTGTACATAAGCCCTGTCCTTTCAGTTCTGTGTTGTCGGGTCTACTTGCTACTTACTAACTCACTCACTTACGTGTGTCTATCGCTGTGCTCCCTGAGTTGAATATATTAAAAGCCTTATTTCGTTTATCCTCGGCTCCGTGTTTCTTCCGGCAGCGTAAACCGTGACATTAACATTATACTGCAGTTTACTTTCATTAAAAATAACAGTGACTATACTGTTAAGTTTCTACAAATATCTAGCGCACTGACTGACCAGCTTTTTGCCTCAGTCAGTTGAGTGAGTTCGCGTCTTGCGACTTATCTCACAAGTAACGTTACATAATTTAATAGCGCACATGCAGAAATTATTAAAAACCATATACACAGATTGATTGCTCACAAAACGAAGTTTGAAATGGCCGCGTTATCCTCCACCATAATGTAACAACAATGAGTCTTACAGAATAATTAACTCAAATGATATATAGGGAATTTGAATAATTAATCAGGAATATGATTAATTTATATCTCAGATGACAGTTACATTAAATTTGATTGATTATGAAAAATAGCTCAATTGCCTATACCAATAAATAATCACAGGGCACTGTAATTTACTCATTAATATGTCAATATTCCATTCTACATATCAATTGTTGTGATATGCCTTACTGTAAATTACTGCAAATCAAATCAGATTGACCTATCAATTTCCAATAAAGTTATCACTTTTTATAATTCAAGGAAAAATATTCTCTGGCCATGAAAACATTATCCTATCCTTATGATAAATTTAGTTTCTAAATTTAAAGCTTGTAGCTAAAGATCAGACATCTCAGTGACTCGTAATGTAAGTGGGGTGGAGTCCAAGCCAATCGTCAGTATATGGGTTTTTAATAAATCAACTAGTAATACATCAAACTACAAATCACACAGAGTAAATATGTGTACGACACTACAAACAGTAAGCTTTATACAAGACGGAATCCAAATAAAAGAGAGAGAGAGAGAGAGAGAGAGAGAATAGAATGAGATCACATAAGGAGCTCAGGTATGGAAATCATAGTCAGTAACTTTTGGAAGCCAACAACAATCAGATCATAGCAACACTTTAAAGCAGCACTTAAATCTCCATAGAAAACTGATACT
The DNA here is from genome assembly GCF_003368295.1 of Carassius auratus. Classification (NCBI taxonomy): domain Eukaryota; kingdom Metazoa; phylum Chordata; class Actinopteri; order Cypriniformes; family Cyprinidae; genus Carassius; species Carassius auratus. Next base: position 19,661,198 of record NC_039257.1, on the reverse strand, counting down.
TGCATGGCCCAGTGTGCGTGGCGTGAGATCGGCGTCGAACGTGTGAGCTTTGCGCGCTGTTCCTTTTGAAAACAGCGTGCGTGGTCCTGGAGGCCATGTGACGCGCGTGCACGCTGCGCTTGATCTTGGCGTGAGCGTAGAGCACGTGGTCCTTTGTTCTGTCCTTGCGCGGTATTTGAAAAGTTCAACAAACAATGTTCCAGAATTCGTCTTCCTTGTGTGGAGAGGCGAATAGTTGAATAAACTTAGTAAAGAAAAGAAAAGAAACAACAAAAACGAAAGCTTCCAAAGGAGCCATTACAATGGCTTTTTCTCTCAGCCCCTGTGCTGAGGGGGGGGCTTGCGCTATGAGCAATCGTTGGTCGCACAGGAGAGCAGCGTGTCCGAGGACCAAGAACGAGAAGAAGAGAGGAAGAGCGGGCGGATCTTGTTCGGTCGATTCTTATAGCTTGAAATGGTTCACGCCCCTTTTCGAGGGAACATTCAATGAATGTCCGCGATCTGCAGCGGAGGGAAAAGTTCCTTTGTCACTGTGGAGACAACCCCCTGATGATTTAGGGCTTCTCCGAGTTCATCGGGGAGTTCTAGCAAGTTTGTAATTCCAGATTAAAATACATTTTTCATTACTTTGCTCTAGATAAATGAGTCGGTCACAACATGACGATTCGAAGAACACCAAACAGTACATATATATAACAGATAGAAACACGAAGGTACCTTTAAATGCAGAATAACACACATTAAAGATTAACACACACTGCTAAAATTGCAGATAGTCCCAATTTATATGGGAAACATCTAATGTACCAAAAAGAAATACATTTAGAAAACATAAAAACAAAAAGGTAAGTTTAGAATGCATAAGGAAAGGAAACCAGTGATTTGGCTTCTCTCCTGTCCTGTTGTCCAGGGTGGTCATAAAGTTTTACGACCTGCAGGGGTGGGGGTTGCAGAAACATGGCTCTCTTTGAGAAAGTTAAAGTGAGGAGAGACATTTCCTAAAGTATAAGCTAGCAACTTATACTCTACACATAACAAGGATTAACCATTTTATGCAATCCATAAACATATTTAAAATACATATTATTAATAACGATGAAAGTAAGGGACTTATACGAAAGGTTTCATTTGTGTTCAGGAATGTGGTTGGTTTAGTGTCTCCTTTGAGGCTCGCCCATGTGACTCTGGAATTTCTTGTCGTAAATAACTGTCACTCAAGGCAGGATGTGGCCGACTTCAGGGCGGCCAAAATGGTGAATTAGGTAAACAACAAAGGTCCTTGTTTACTCACGTTCTGGTCTTTTGAGTTTCGAATGTGTTAAGTGTCAGGATTCACTAGTATGGAACAGATGGCTGAAATACCATCAGCTCATTAGTGTTACAAACTATTACTATTACTATTACTATTTTAACATCAACCTAACCCACTGGGCAAAGTTACGTCAAGTTTTATGTCTTTGCAGTCATTGAAAATATGTCCACTGAGGAGACATGTTTTTATGAAGTTTTTTTTTTATTTTTATGTTTTTTATGTCTTCTATACATCCGATATAGGCGTTCACAGATCCTCCTCACAAGGTTCTGTGACTTTATTTCTGTCAGACATCTAGAGAAGCTCTTATTGAGAATTAACAGTGCTGATTAACTAATTAACTAATCAGCACTAATTCAACACAGCATAAACATTGACCTATTTGGATGGGGTTTTTTTACATTTTGGGGAATTTACATTTTTAATTTTCTGCACGACTAACAAAAATGACTGATGGATTGTTTTGGCAAAAGATCTACATGTATGCAATATTTGTTCTTTGGTGACTAGCGTGACTTGAAATGTATTGAGTTGCAATTATTCAATCTCAACATGCTTGATTAGCCTACATGTAGAGTTACTACAAGTTACTAAAAATAGTAGAGTAAGTAATTACATAAATCAATAGGCCTACATAGTTACTTTGCGTCTCTGCCATGCAAGACCCATGTGTTCCCAGTTCAAACTCAACTAATGCACATAAATATGCCATGCAGGACCCATATATACATTAGATCAAACCCATATACCCATATATTCCCAAATCAAACCCATCCGGCCATCCCCACTCAGCCCATAAATATGCCATGCAAGACCCATATATGTGTTCCCAGTTCAAACCCATGACCACTTGGCCCATAAATATGCCATGCAGGACTCATATACAGTGTATGTTCCCAGTTCAAACCCATGCCCACTTTGTCCATAAATGCATCATGCAGGACCCATATATGTTGTTTCCAGTTCAAACCCATGACCACTTGGCCCATAAATATGCCATGCAGGGCCCATATACAGTATGTGTTCCCAGTTCAAACCCATGCCCACTTTGCCCATAATTGCATCATGCAGGACCCCTATATGTTGTTTCCAGTTCAAACCCATGGCCACTTGGCCCATAAATATGCCATTCAAAACCCATATATGTGTTCCCAGATCAAACCCATGCCCACCTGGCCCATAAATATGCTATGCAGGACCCATATATGTGTTCTCAGTTCAAACCCATGCCCAGTTGGCCCATGCCTGTCCCTTCTGGGGCCTATATAATCAGCTCATATGGGCTTCCTATGTGGGACTCATACTACAAAACATACATGTGACCCGCTGATTTCACCCAGTCAAAGCCCATGCCCACACAGTAACCATGAAACCCATACTTAACCCATCTGGGCCACACATGTCATTGCCGGCTGGGTACAAGATTTATCTTTTGATGTTTTTTTTTGATGATTGATTTTTGATGATTGGAACCCTTTTTGACATGTTTTTTGATGATTGGAACAAGGGTTCCAAGTGGGGAATGGGGAGTGGGATGCGTCACGGGAGTATGTGTCCGACATAATTGAAAGTGATTCAATTCACTGATTAATGTATTCCTTATTTTTCTCTAATTTGTTGTTTTAAACACGGTAGACAAAAGGTATAATGTTAGCTGCTGACTTTTGACCCTGTGCTTGAGGGTTTTCTGATGTATGTATTTCAAATTTTTCATGTCATGTTTTGCAGCTGCTAAGATGGACAGTCTCAAGCCTGTTAAACAAAATATTATCTGAAAAAATGTTTAATTGTCCATAATGTTTAATTGAAAATAATAAAGGGTTGCCTTCAATATTATAATAGTTCCAATGCAGCTTGAAAATAAAACACTAACATTACTGTATTTTTTGCATTTTTATATTTAACAAACCTAAGAGACTTCACACACATTAATTGTAACTATGCAATGTCTCTTTAGACACAATGTAATATTTACCACATTAATAACCAACAAAAATAAACATTCTTTAATGTTATGCAGTGGGTATAATGCAGAGCTTAGAGTGTTTACTCTCAACTTAAGGCACACACAGATAACAAGAATCAGCATATGAATCTCAACAATGGTGACAAACAACATATTTAGATAAACAGATCTACTCTGCACATCACAAAACTAGATACTAAAAATGCACATAAAAACGGCAAAAATAAAATATAGTTAAAATAAAAAGTTAAAAAGACAGTTCAGCTGTGGATGATGGGAGCCATGGATGAGTTGTTATTGACTACAACATGCTTTATTGATGGTCACCATTGTTTTGATGCTCACGCTGATTCTTGATGTCTGTGTGTCTAAACTAAATAATTCCTTCTTTATGTAGAACTAACTTTTAAAAACGTAATATTATGGTAAAAAAATGCAATTAGTTCAAACCACAATCAAATCCGTAAGATTGCATTGGCTCTGGTCTGTCTGTATGTTATAACTCAGTTACCACGGCCACACAAAATAGGAAGTTAATAACTGAAGGGTCAAGATCCCAATTAAAGCAAACACTGACCACTATAATGGTGACACACAAATTGTGATTTTTCTCAGTTCGTGACTCTGCTTGTTAACATCAGGTGTCTTCAATAATGGTCAATTATAACTCAATTAACTTCTTAATTATCTCATTAACTTCAACTCTGCTTCAATGTTTATATGTGTCCACACTCAGAGTGTTAAATTAACACTGGGGATTTTGCTGTGTTGGTACAATGGATATAAGACAGCTACGCCTTGGACAATCCCATGGGAAAATGTGGGATGGTTCATAGATAGTTTCCATAGATAGACTTGTCCTTGACCTTTTTACCTCGCAGTTGGGAGGAGTTTGTAAAATTTTAGGAGTATCTTGTTGTTTCTATATTCCAGACAACATTACAAACATCGTAGACCACATGAAAGTATCCATTCCAGACCCCACGAGGACTGATTCCTGGCTGAACTGGCTCAGTGGCCTATGGGGCAGATTGGGAACCTGGATTCTACATACTGTTATACCTGTGGTTTTACTCATATTTATTTTCCTACTAATAGCACCCTGTGTGATGCAATGTATTAGCACTTCTATTATGCGTTCTATTACAGCACTCACCATAAGAGATACCTACAAAGCAATGCTGCAAATAGCCAATCCAGTACAGACAATTGCTACGGACCCTGAGCAATTGGAGATGCATGTGATCACAGCTGGGGATTTTGCAGTAGATGCTGTCTGATAGTTATACTGAAAATGATTATATGCACAGAGTACATATGAGTTAGAACCTGAAGAACCATCTGAATCAGATGTACGTTTTTTATCCTCACTAAGAATTGTATTAACCATTTTATTCTCATTCTTAGAATTGTCTAACAATATGTAACCAGGTGGAAGAGTTGTTGCCAAACATTCAAATGTATTTTCTTTACACCCTGGTTTGAGTGTACTGCACATAGATTGGTTTTCATGTCTTTCTCATCTGTTGTCATAAAGTTACACTGGCCCTTTAAGAAACGCGGCTGCATGAGGCTCGTGAAATGATGCGAGAGCTACTAATGAGCAGCGCGAGTTATCAAAGCAGGGTGAATGTTCCACGTGAAGTGGAGGATCGTTGACATTAAAATGCATTAAATCATAGAATATAGAGAAATATGCACATACAGTTAGCTATAAACTCGTTCTTTATTATTTGGTGACTTGGATGGCTGTGTAACTTTGCACATCATTAGCGATTGCTGACGAACGTGACAGGGTGGGGAAGCTAACTGTTTCTCTCCAAAGCGTAACGTAGACTAACCATTTTTCGTACACAACAATGTTCCGTACAGATTGCCTTTTGCCGCCGATTGCTGAATAAATACTTCCGGGTCATATATAAAATATATATCTGTGTCATCTTCATTTTCCCCTCTTTCATCCCCGATCACGACAGAGACCCTCCAACCATTTGTTTCAGTGAGATTTCAGTAAGTTTGCTAGGTTCGCCCACTGCGCTTGAAAATGGACGGTGGGCAAGCTAAACGGGAGACTGCCGCTTGGGTGGGGAAACAGCTAGAGCAGCGAAAATGTACATTTCGATTTAATTTATGCTTCTCACAGTATTACAGTCTTTATGAAACAAATATTAGGTTATTACAAATTGATAAATAAATTACCTTTTGTTGAATAAATGCTTTGAAATGGGAATATTTAAACGACAATTGTGGGTGATGACCACTTGGCGCCACTCTCCGCCTGAGGCAGAGAAAAGACACTGTTTGCCCATCGTCCTGCGCGCAGTGATGTTTATATTCATAAAGGATCAAGTAAGTTAACATAAACTTACATGAATGTGTTGTTTTAACATTTAATTGTCATGCTTTAATAAATTAAACTAACTAATATTCAATTGATTGTGTTATTTCATTGACAAATTTTCATTAAGTTAAACTTAACATTAACGTTAACCTAAAGTAAAAGTTAAACACAATGATAGGATATTCAGAGATTTAAGCTTTTAATAAGTTTTAATACATCAAGTTAACAGATACAAAACTTTGTGAATAAACAATTTGAAGTTAAGGTTAACAACTATGTTACATGATTAACATAATATTATATTTCAAAAGGAAAGTCAGTAAACCAAAAGAAAGAAAGATGTCAGGCAAGAAAAAACTGTATTCAAAGGAGAAGTTAAACGAGGCAGTTGAGGAAGTAAAGGCAGGGGCAAGCTTAAGAGAAACAGCAAAAAAATTTGGCATTCCCCACACCACCCTACAGAATATGTCCACAACCCTCAACAACAAATATGTCCACAACCCTCATCCTAATTCAGCCCTGACACCTGGAGAGGAAGAGGCTCTCCTGTCCTTTATATTTTGGATGGCAGACCATGGCTTCCCAGTGACAAGATCCCTGGTCAAAGTTCTGGCTGTTGGGATTATTAAAGAGAGTGGCAGAAGCGAGACCACCACCGTTAACCTGGAGAAGGGGCCAAGTGATGTGTGGTGGTCCAGGTTTAAGGCCCGCCATCCAGAATTGGCCTCAAGGACGGCAGATTCCCTGGACAGAGCCAGAGTCCATGGTGCTACACCGGAGGCCATTGAGGATTTCTTCAGGCTGTACGAGGCCCTTTATGAAAAGCATAACCTTCAGAACAAGCCTCGTCTCATTTATAATTGCGATGAGACTGGCTTTGGAGACAAGCCTCGGTCCAGGGAGTAGGTCCTGTGCCAGACTGGAAGGAAACATGTTTACCAACAGCAGCAGACAACCAGGGAGCACATCACTGTCCACTGCTGTGTGAATGCCTCCCAAGTAATGCCTATAGGCTGGATGGGCCCCCCAACGCCCTCTATGGCATCCAGGAGAAGGGTTACATGGACTCCGAGCTCTTCCTGAAGATGCTCCACCATTTCATTAGATATGTGCTGAGGAGAGACCACTAATTTTAATCATGGACCAACACGAGACACACGTATCTAAAGAAGTAATCATGTTCTGCAGAGAAAAGAATATTGAAATTCTCTGCCTACCTGCCCACACCACGCACAAACTACAGCCCCTTGCACATACTATTGCGGTCTTCAACCCACTGAAGACTGCTTTCTCCACCATGGCTTCCAGGATGGGTCTGGTGCGAGGGGACATTGTTGTGGGGAAGAAGCAGTTTTCAGATCTCCTCAAACATGTGTATCCCACTGCTGTCACAGCCCAAAACATTAAGGCCGGGTTTCGCAAGGCTGGCATTTTTCCTCTGTCCAGGGCTGCTGTGGACACAACCCAGGTAATTTTGACATTAATACAATGATAATTCATCCTCTGAGCTACTTCCATTTCTTTTCAAGTGTGTTAATGAGTTTTACATACTTTTTATCTTCTTAGGTGGTGAGAGTGCTTCCATCTGTAGATGGAAGTGATGCCACACAATCCAGCGCTGCCGCCACTCCCTCAATCACACCATCCATCGCTCCCACCACACCATCCATCACATCACCTACTGACATATCAGTCATAACTCCTTGCCCCACCTGTAATATTAATAAAGTGGGTCACAAAAATTACCTGGTGGCAGCAGGTGTAATACCAGAGAGTCTGGCTAACGTTCTAATGAGCCCAGCCCTGGAGAGGAAGGAGAAGGTGAGGCGTCGCATTCCGCTGCCAGCCCGAGTCATCACCAGCGATGAGTATTTTGACCTGCTGGTAGAGAAAGAAACAGAGGAGAAAGACAAGGAAGAAAAGAAGCGAAAGCGTAACAAAGAGATGGCAAAGAAGAAGGAGGAAAAAAGACAAGCCCAGGAGGCCAAAAGGCAAAAAAATCAGGAACCTCCTCCTACTGAAAATGGAGAACACTGCGCTCTCTGCCATAGAGTGGTCCCACCTGGCTCAGGAGATGAGGCCATTGATGAATGGGTCCGGTGCGACCTATGCCATTTGTGGTTCCACCTGGTGTGCGCTGAAGTGGAGGAAGTGCCAGACACTGACTGGCTTTGCCATAAATGTTGTCTGTCCACATAAAAACACACATTACACACACACAATGTAAATGGTGCACACATACAAAAAAAATTAACATTCATTTCTAGTTATTGTATTTTTTTAAATAAGTTTAGTGTTAAATGTAAATAGTTGTAAACAAACAAACACACACACACACACGTATCCTGATAATTTGTTGTGAAGTTTTCACATTGATTAATCATTAAATATTTTTAATCAGTTCAAATTGTTTGCCCTTCTTTGTCTTCAGAAAGATATGGTAACGTTATTCACTTGCTTAACTCACATGCCATAATCTATATCACGACACAATCAGGCCTAGCTCGCATGCTCCTCTAGCTTTTTAAAGCAGCAAATAACTTAAATTTTAAACAAATAAAAAAGTTACTCACCTTTCATATTCATTGAAATTATGTTTCTCCAGTTAAAATAAATAAATAGCTCAAAGTCGATCCGTTAAATGTCCATTTTCTTCCTGAAAATAAAAGAAGGCGCTCTCTGTACGGAACATCATAATAGCCTATACGGAACACCGTTAACGCTTCTCATCTTCCATACACGTGCGGAGGAGGTACTTTTCCCCACTTTTCTCAAAAACTATTGGTCCAAAAGACATCACTCAAAGTGTGGACTGTGCAATAGGTGTTCTGCCAGAGAATGATCACACAAACATGCTTGTCTGGCTTTAAACAACGGAGGAGTGGTTGCTGGTGTGCGGTTAAGGGCGAAAAGTGTACGGAACATGGTTAGTCTACGTTAAGTGTTGTTGATTTAATCTGTATTAGTGCACTGCTGAAAACTTTACTTGTGCATAACTTAATGCAGAACGGTGTAACTAATGCATAGTTGTTTTATTTAGAGGGGAGAAAGTGCTTCCATATAGATCCTTTGTGTTTCCAGGGTGAGTGTAAAGCATTCAAGTGAGTGTTCACATTTATTGATTGTAAAATTGTTTAATAGCGTTTCACTAGAGTGAAATGGTATTATGGGATTATGTTAAAGATGGTCAATCTGTTGATGAGTTCATTGATGAGGTTCACTGTAAAAATAGTCAGAAAAATATACAGCAAAACACCGTCAAATTCCAACGGTAATGGAGCGTAAAACCAAAAACTTCCTTTTACTGTATTAAATAGATTGAATAACCGTTAATTGTGAGACTGGATAAAACTTTGTATTTTACTGTAATAAAATGTTGAAATTATAAATATTTTCAGTGAAAACAAATAAATATGCATACATTTTACAATTAAATATTGTAATGTTGAAAATGTCTGAAAACCTTAGATTTTACGGTATTATTTGAGTAAAACTACATCTTTTGGGGTTGTGCACATTGGAATTCGCAGTATGAATCTGTAGATTTTTATGCAAACAAAACCATCAATTTTTACAGAAGCAAGATGTTTAAAAAATAGGGTCCACCGTAATAATACAACCAGTAAATACCATTTAAAAAAAGCAAATATCAGCAGTAAAAGACAATAAAATTTATAGTATTTTTTATTTAAAAATTCAGATACTGATATACAGATATACAGATTAAAAGTTAGGCCTGCAGTACACTGTTAAAAAAACCTAACAAATTTACGGTAAAATACCGGCAGCTGTGGTTGCCAGGAATATACTGTGAAAAAATTTTGGAATCTGTAAAATACAATACGGTATACTGGTTTTGTAACCCTAAGTTTTACAGTAGACAACATATTTTTTTTTACCAAAATCATGGTATAATATGGACAAATATATTTGTCATTTATACAGTAATTTTATTGAAAAAATGCAACTTTCCATAGCTTTTTACGGATATTTGCAGTAAAAAAAAAGTTATAATATAATAATATATATGAACGTGTAATTCGGGTAAGGGGTTTGAACTCTGATGATCAAGTTGATTTTATACTTTCTCATTTAAGAGGTTCAGCCCTAGATGAAGTCAAACTGCTTATGGGGGGGGGGTGACCAAACAACCCAGTGATCTGTTTTCATATTTATGGGGGGCTTTTAGAGAGAAACGCACTACACCTCAGTTGTTGCATGCTTTTTATGCACGCAGACAGTTAGAGGGAGAAGACTTCCGTGACTTTTCTCATGCTATCTCTCAGCTTCTGAATTCTGCTCTCCAACAGTCCCACAATGCTGTGTCTAATCCGCAGCTCACTGTAAGAGATCAGTTTATCGAAGGCATAAGAGACACGACTCTGCGCAGAGAGCTATGCAAACTGGTCAGAGAAAAGCCTCAGTCCACCATATTTGATGTCCGCGAAGAGGCCATGATGTGGGTTGTGGAGGACAGACCCCATGGTGCTAATGTGGCCAGGACTCTAAATATTGTAAGTACATGTTCTGGGAAGATGTCAGAACATTCAAATACAGTCAGTTCTGCACAAAGTAACATTATGGCGGCCTTGCAGGAAGTAGTAAAAAATATCACTCAGCAGGGTAAAGCTTTTGGAGAACTCACTAATTCAGTTTGTGAACTCACAGTACAAAAGGCCCATTCCAGTGGTAGTCAGACAGGAAAGCCCAAAGTCTAGCCCAAGTGCACAGGTGATTGTACACCCATCTGTTTAAGGTGTGAAGGTGTGGGACATGTAGCTAGACAATGTCCTGGACCACGTTGCTCCCGAAGCCAGTACACTGCCACCACAAGTTCTGCGGAGCAGGGAAACGGGGTCCCTCCGTTGCTGTGAGCCGAGCAATGCGAGGAAAACCAGAAGGCACAAGATGTAGCACATTAACAAAAGAACGTTTCCTTGAGCGTGCAGTTGACAAGTGCCCTGGAATTGATATTCACATTGGGGGTGTTCCAGTTAGATGTCTGCTAGACACAGGAAGTAATGTGAGCATCTTAACTGAAAGTTTCTTTAGAGGAAACCTCCATGGGGAAGACAAGGATCTTCACTGCACCTCTAAGTGGCTAAGAATTACTGAAGCAAACAAGCTACCACTGCCATACTTGGGCTATGTTAAACTGGACATACAGGTGATGGGGCTAACTATACCCGAGTGTGGGTTTTTGATTGTCAGAGACGGGGACACCGCTGAGCCAGATCCAACGCCACCTGGTATAATAGGCATGAATATCACTCAGAGATGCAGAGAGTTTGTACTGACTACGTTTGACACGACTTTAGGAGGGAAGCTGGACTGTGTGGAGGGAAGCCTTCAATCATGTACAGGAAATTGAGCTGGTAAAAACAATGTCAGCAGCCAGAGTTAGTGGTAAGGGCAAAACCCATATACCAGCATCCTCTCTAGCCACAGTCTATGCCCAATAATTTCTTTTATGTGTGAACATACCTGGCAATAAAGCTCATTCTGATTATGGTAAGTGTGCACGTGAAGTCTTTGCGCACTTTCTGAAATCCACACTGTGGTAAGTTGCACGCTAGTGCTCTGCGTTCTTTCTAAAAAATACTTTATGGTAAGGGCTTCGCACGGTTGCTTCGTGCCACTCCATTTATGTATCCTCAAATACCTATCTAAGCAGGGTATTGCTACTAGGGATCTGTTGAGACAGCTCCTTCAGCAAACTTGTGCGAGAGCAAGCGGTAGCCCCTGTGTGACAGGCAAGACCTTGTATAAATACTGGGTTCTTAGCGGTATCCCTTTAAAGGATCCCTTCCTGATTCCAAGCCTTTAGCTCTACCCGGGCCGAGGCCATAACAAATGACCTGGGTATGCAGCTTAGGCCTTTGGCCATAAGGGATAATGTCATTGACAGCCGTCTAACCGTCCCACACAGTAAAAAAAAAACACGGAAAAAAATGAGCAAATGCATGGCAGCACAGGGTGCCAAACGTTTGCCATTAATGAAAATAACGGTAAAACCCCATGAACTGAAGTAACATGCTTACACAGCAACAGGAAAAAAGAACATTGACCATACAGTACTATAAAATGTTTAAAACGTAATCTGAAATAACATATTTTGTCTGTATAATTGCAAATACATGCATAGACCATTAAATGTAATGGCATTATTTGACTGTAAGTTCACGTAACATGTTTAAACCCTTATTTAATAAAACATGTTTTAACTGTAAATGTAAAAACTTGGTGTAGCAGTTGTTTAACTAAACATGATTTGAATGTAGATATAAATGACATGTTGACAACATTACTTTATAAAGCATGTTTTGACTGTAAACTGAAATCATGTTTTGATCATTATTTAACAGTTTGACTGTAAATTGAAATAACATGTGTTGACCGTTATTTGAAAAAATGAACTGTGATGGACCATAATTTTGAAAGGGATGTACAGCATTTTGATTTTGATTATGGCTCACAGATAATTTTATATGTAGTTCATGAAATGTATGTTATATGTCACAAAAAGTAATTAGAGAAAATAATTTGTATTTTTCCCTCTTTATTTTCTTCTATTACAGTAGTTTCCATTGTAAATAACAACAATATTAAAAACTTTAAACAGTGCTACAGTACCATCATCTGAACATCGCTTATATGCTTAAAATACAACATTGACAATTCAAATTAATTTCATCATTGCATCTTCCACAAACTACACTTCGAACAGAACAATGGTCTCCAATTCAATCTCCATGTTGATGCCTTTAAAAAATAAGAGAGAAAATGGTTATATATCATACATCACATATCTATATTCATTATCATGTCTGATCATGTTAAAAAATATATATTGTTTTTTTACTTAAAAAAACATTTTGTTTATTAAATATGTAATGCACAATTTTATGATGGTCCACGACACCTTACTTCTTCAGACAGTTTAGTGATGTGACCTCATCCACTGACAAGGCCAAGGGTGCACTGCAACAGCAGAAACAACGTAAATACAGTAACACTTGTTGATTACAATTTTATATTTAATATTACATGCCAGCATATGTATGCACCAATATGATGACCTCACAATGTCGCAGGAAATTTCCCCTTTTGCTTTCTATGGTAGACAATTTTTGGTGTGCGTTTCTGCACTGTTTTGACCTTTCTTGTTAAGTCCCACCTTACGCACGCCATTGGTCAAACTGCTTCTCAATTATTGGCCTCGGCCCAACGGCGTCAGCCAAGAGACAAAGCAGCAGCCTGTTAACTGCAGGTGGCACATCATGGCTCCAAAACAGCGTACAAATACCTCAAGGAAAAAATCTCTGTGTTTTTGTTTTGGTCGGGAAACGTGCTCATTGACATGGCAAATAAGCTAAAACACGGAGCGGAGTTGGGTTCGCTGGAATATTTACAGGCGTCAGTTTGTTTTCAAAAATCGTAAGTGACTTTGTTAAGTAGCTTTGTGAGTAAAGGTGACCGTTTAGGCAACATATTCTGCTGTATGCATGCAATATATAACAGAATGTCAACAAAACAATCATGGACCTCGATGTCGAGTGGTGAATGGTAAGTGTTAAAAAAAATCTGTTGACGTATCATCCAACGTAATTTAAAAGTTAATTGGCAACAGGTGAATACAATTACAATGGCTAATCACATACGTTTTGAAATCTTATTCTTAATGTTTGACGCAAGTTGCATTAAAAAGGCGGCAGTGGAAACTCTAAGGACGACCGAAGAAAATGTTGTTAATGGGTTGAAGTTTGACTCCATTTTCAACTCTCTCAAGTATTTTCATGTTGCTCAGCCTGGCCTTCCCCCATGCCTTGGCCACAATTAGTTTGAAGGCGTTGTAGTTATTGATCTTGGCATTTTCTTGGAATACTTTGTAAAAAGGAAGTGGTTTTCATATACACAGCTGAACAGGAGACTTGCACAATTCAAATATCTGGATTCTGATGCTGGTTCTGCCCCCTCCCAGATATGTGAAAAAGGCAGAAAGTTAGGTGGTCAAGCAGCTGAGAACTGGTGTCTCCTCAGATTTCTTCCTGTCATAATTGGAGACCGAGTAGAGTCACAAGACCCTGTATGGCAACTGACTGTTAAGTTGAAAGAACTGGTTGAGCTAGTGTGTGCTCCCAAGATTACCACAGCACAGATTGCATATCTCAATGTCTTAATACCAGAATGTCTGGAAACAAGAAAGGAGCTGTTTCCTGGTGAAAATTTGAAACCAAAACATCATTACATGCTTCACTATACGTCACTCATTTTAAGTCTTGGACCTTTAATTCGTTTGTGGTCATTGAGATTTGAAAGCAAACATTCCTACTTCAAAAGAAGTGTGAGAAGAACACAGAACTTCAAAAATGTATGCAAGACATTGTCACACAACCATCAACTTCAAGCATATCTTCACTCACGGTCCTTTTTTTCACCAAAGCTTAAAAGTGTTGACTTGGCCACATACTCTCCTCATTTGTACAGTGATGCTGTGTGCAAAGCTGTTGAGACAAGCTTGCTTAATGAACCAGACTTTGTTTTCACACGTGTAGAATACAAGGGTACCCTGTACAGGAAAGGCAACTTAATTTGCCTTAAATGTGAAGAGGAGTATTCTATTTTACAGTTTGGACAGATTGATCATGTTACTCTTTTTATATGTTCTTGAGTTTCGTACATGAAAAAAATATTGTTTTTTTACTTAAAAAAACATTTTGTTCATTAAATATGTAATGCACTTACAAATTTTATGATGGTCCACGACACCTTACTACTTCAGACAGTTTAGTGATGTGACCTCACCCACTGACAAGGCCAAGGGTGCACTGCAAGAGCAGAAACAACGTAAATACAGTAACACTTGTTGATTACAATTTTATATTTAATATTACATGCCAGCATATTTACCCAGTATGATGACCTCACAATGTCGCAGGAAATTTCCCCTTTTGCTTTCTGTGGTAGACAATTTTTGGTGTGCGTTTCTGCACTGTTTTGACCTTTCTTGTTAAGTCCCACCTTACGCACGCCATTGGTCAAACTGCTTCTCAATCATTGGCCTCGGCCCAACGGCATCAGCCAAGAGACAAAGCAGCAGCCTGTTAACTGCAGGTGGCACATCATGGCTCCAAAACAGCGTACAAATACCTCAAGGAAAAAATCTCTGTGTTTTTGTTTTGGTCGGGAAACGTGCTCATTGACATGGCAAATAAGCTAAAACACGGAGCGGAGTTGGGTTCGCTGGAATATTTACAGGCGTCAGTTTGTTTTCAAAAATCGTAAGTGACTTTGTTAAGTAGCTTTGTGAGTAAACGTGACCGTTTAGGCAACATATTCTGCTGTATGCATGCAATATATAACAGAATGTCAACAAAACAATCATGGACCTCGATGTCGAGTGGTGAATGGTAAGTGTTAAAAAAAAATCTGTTGACGTATCATCCAACGTAATTTAAAAGTTAATTGGCAACAGGTGGATACAATTACAATGGCTAATCACATACGTTTTGAAATCTTATTCTTAATGTTTGACGCAAGTTGCATTAAAAAGTATAAATAGGTTTCAGAATTGTGTTGTTGTTTTAGAACGTTGCTTTCACAATCATTTAAGAACACTCATATGCATGGACAACGGATTTCATCTTATGAGGTGTGTTACCTTTAACCATATGGATGATGATGTATTTGTGCAAATTTTGTGATTGCTCTCTGAAGACAGTTAAGGGATATGTTAATCATCAAATCGTACACAGACATGAAGCAAATGCTCAGTTTCCATGTTGCTTCCCAGAATGCAAATGTAAATTCTCAAAATACAATGCTCTCAAAGCTCATGTTTATCGCCATCACAAAAGACCACATACTCATTTTGATGATTCGACGGGCATGTTTGTTTGCAACAATACAGACTGTCAACAACAATTTACAGACATGAACAATGTCCTTTCTCATCTCAGGTGGTGTGTTTTCCTTTTGAAAAATGTGACAAAAATTTCAGTTTAAGATCAAGTTTCACTGCCCATGTTTCACGAAAGCACAGGACTTCTACATTTGCACAATTACGGATTATGGATACTTTATCTGAGCAACCTTCTTCAGCATTTTTTGATGTTACTGAGGATGAGGTTGATGAAAGTGAATTCACAGACTCCCTGACGAAATGTAACGCAAAGTCATTGTACATGAAAAATCTCTGCCTGTTTTATATGCAGCTACAAGCAAAATACCTGGTGCCATCGTCAACCATTCAGATGATTGTGGAGGAATACAGTGGTTTAAATTATATCTGTTATCAGTACACACAGAAGATGTTCAGGGAAATACTCAAGTCAAAAACGGCCCTCTCACAATGTGATATTGAATCTGTGGTGCAGACTTTGCAAGGCCAAGATTTACATTCAGCTTGTAATTCATTACTTTCCACAGAATACCAAAGAAGACAGTATTATCAGAAAAAATTTTCGTACGTGCATCCACAAAGTATGTGTCTTGGTCGTGATGAGAACCGAAACCAACGTTATGCACAGTATATACCATTAAAGAACACTTTAAAAACCATGTTAATAGACCCAGTGGTGTGGGAGCAGTGTGCCAGACATCAGCATGTACACTCTTCTATGTTCTCTGACATCTGTGATGGCTCTGTATTCAAATCCAATGACTTGTTTAAGCAGCCTGAGATTACAATCCAACTTATCTTGTACCAGGATGCCTTTGAGATTGTGAATCCCCTTGGGTCAGCTAAAAAAAGACACAAAATGATTGGAGTGTATTTTACACTTGGCAACTTTGAGCCATTTTACAGATAATGCATTGATAACATTCAGTTATCACTTTTGCGTTATGAGAGAGACTTTAACTATTTTGGTCAAACCAAGATTTTTGCTAAGTTGTTGGCAGATGTCAAAGAACTTGAAGAGCATGGATTTGTGACATCTTCAGGTGACATAGTACGTGCAACAATAGTGGCTATTATCGGTGATAATTTGGGGTCCCACTGCATCGGTGGGTACTCACAGAACTTCAGTACTGCCAAGCATTGCTGTAGGTATTGCTTGGTATCTCGCAGTGAACTTCAGAATGTGTGTGTAGACTTTCCCAATCGCACAGTTGAGTCCTATAAGGCGGCAGTGGAAACTCTAAGGACGACCGAAGAAAATGTTGTTAATGGGTTGAAGTTTGACTCCATTTTCAACTCTCTTAAGTATTTTCATGTTGCTCAGCCTGGCCTTCCCCCATGCCTTGGCCACGATTTGTTTGAAGGCGTTGTAGTTCTTGATCTTGGCATTTTCTTGGAATACTTTGTAAAAAGGAAGTGGTTTTCATATACACAGCTGAACAGGAGACTTGCACAATTCAAATATCTGGATTCTGATGCTGGTTCTGCCCCCTCCCAGATATGTGAAAAAGGCAGAAAGTTAGGTGGTCAAGCAGCTGAGAACTGGTGTCTCCTCAGATTTCTTCCTGTCATAATTGGAGACCGAGTAGAGTCACAAGACCCTGTATGGCAACTGACTGTTAAGTTGAAAGAACTGGTTGAGCTAGTGTGTGCTCCCAAGATTACCACAGCACAGATTGCATATCTCAATGTCTTAAAACCAGAATGTCTGGAAACAAGAAAGGAGCTGTTTCCTGGTGAAAATTTGAAACCAAAACATCATTACATGCTTCACTATACGTCACTCATTTTAAGTCTTGGACCTTTAATTCGTTTGTGGTCATTGAGATTTGAAAGCAAACATTCCTACTTCAAAAGAAGTGTGAGAAGAACACAGAACTTCAAAAATGTATGCAAGACATTGTCACACAACCATCAACTTCTTCAAGCATATCTTCACTCACGGTCCTTTTTTTCACCAAAGCTTAAAAGTGTTGACTTGGCCACATACTCTCCTCATTTGTACAGTGATGCTATGTGCAAAGCTGTTGAGACAAGCTTGCTTAATGAACCAAACTTTGTTTCCACACGTGTAGAATACAAGGGTACCCTGGACAGGAAAGGAAACTTAATTTGCCTTAAATGTGAAGAGGAGTATTCTATTTTACAGTTTGGACAGATTGAGCTGATTTTCGTGAAAGATGATGAGGTGACTTTCCTTGTGACTCCCCGCCCCTCAGTGTATTTGCATGATTATGGACTTTATGAGATTTTGTCTGCGACAAAGGAATTCATTTGTGTAAAAGCTGAGGAATGTCTGGATTATTATCCCTTAAATGAGTACAGTTTTATGGGACTGAAGGTCATTACTCTGAAGCACAGCGTTGTTCATCTGTAAAAAGGATAAACTGTCCTCTCCCAACAGAAATGGATGCATTGTTGATTTTTATTGAGAATGTGTTCCCAAACCCTATAACTTCAAAGCTAGCCATAGAGGGTTTGAACAGCCTAGGTGTGGAGACCATAGATGACCTACAGTTTTTGAAAGATGATGATCTAGGTGGCTTTCTGAGACCGATTGAAGCAAGAAAACTAATAGCCCAAATCCCAAGTAAGTTTTCAAATCAATGGTTGTTTTTACATATACACTTAGTCAACATTTGAACCGGATCAAAAAGTTCATTAAGTTCACAAGAACAGGTATTGGTTTTAAGACAACTATTATGAAAGGTTTGATCCACTTGAAATGTTGACTTGTGTACATGCATACAATTAGATGAACTGGAAAAACAACACCCCAGTCTCTTTCATTCTGTACTTTGTTAGCTGTACTCTTTACTTGTATTACAGTATGTCAATGTGTTTCTTGTTTCTGCAGTATGGTTTTTAATTCAGTTTTTTGTTTATGCCATGTAGATATTGCCTCCACTCTGCAAAACACTGCCAATGATTTGTCTGCTGAATATAATTCTGATGCATCAGGTTCACCTGCTCCTGGATGCTCAGTTTCACCATCCAGCTCTTCAAGTGGAAGACGTGAGTAAAACGCTGATACAACATTAAACAATCCACAAACATTTTGAAAGCAAAACATGTAATTGGTCAATTCTTGTCATTCATATACAGAGAATTTGCAATGTGAGCATGCCCAGCCTTTAGCACGCCTGGCAAACAAATTGTGCCACACGTGCGGTTCACAGAGCCATATATGTATATGTACAAACCCGATTCCAAAAAAGTTGGGACACTGTAGAAATTGTGAGTAAAAAAGGAATGGAATAATTTACAAATCTCATAAACTTATTTTATTTACAATAGGATATAGATAACATATCAAATGTTGAAAGTGAGACATTTTGAAACGTCATGCCAAATATTGGCTCATTTTGGAGGTCATGAGAGCTACACATTCCAAAAAAGTTGACAGGTAGCAATAAGAGGCCGGAAAATGTACATATAAGGAACAGCTGCAGGACCAATTTGCAACTTATTAGGTCAATTGGCAACATGATTGGGTATAAAAAGAGCCTCTCAGAGTGACAGTGTCTCTCAGAAGTCAAGATGGGCAGAGGATCACCAATTCCCCCAATGCTGCGGCGAAAAATAGTGGAGCAATATCAGAAAGGAATTTCTCAGAGAAAAATTGCAAAGAGTTTGAAGTTATCATCATCTGCAGTGCATAATATCATTCAGAGAATCTGGAACAATCACTGTGCGTAAGGGTCAAGGCCAGAAAACCATCTTTGGGCCCTTAGATGGCACTGCATCACATACAGGAATGCTACTGTAATGGAAATCACAACATGGGCTCAGGAATACTTCCAGAAAACATTGTCTGTGAACACAATCCACCATGCCATTCGCCGTTGCCGGCTAAAACTCTATAGGTCAAAAAAGAAGCCATATCTAAACATGATTCAGAAGCGCAGGCATTTTCTCTGGGCCAAGGCTAATTTAAAATGACAATGCCAGACCACATACTGCATCAATTACAACATCATGGCTGCGTAGAAGGATCCGGGTACTGAAATGGCCAGCCTGCAGTCCAGATCTTTCACCCATAGAAAACATTTGGCACATCGTAAAGAGGAAGACGCGACAAAGAAGACCTAAGACAGTTGAGCAACTAGAGGCTGTATTAGACAAGAATGGGACAATATTCCTATTCCTAAACTTGAGCAACTAGTCTCCTCAGTCCCCAGACATTTGCAGACTGTTATAAAAAGAAGAGGGGATGCCACACAGTGGTAAACATGGCCTTGTCCCAACTTTTTGGGAATGTGTAGCTCTCATGAAATAAAAAATGAGCCAATATTTGGCATGACATTTCAAAATGTCTCACTTTCAACATTTGATGTTATCTATATTCTATTGTAAATAAAATATAAGTTTATGAGATTTGTAAATTATTCCATTCCTTTTTTACTCACAATTTCTACAGTGTCCCAACTTTTTTGGAATCAGGTTTGTATATGTGTAGGTGTATATGTATACAAATCTGCAGATTTATTGTACACTAGTCAACATTTGAAGAGTTTTGGGTATTGGTTTTAAGACAACTATTATGAAAGGTTTTGATCCTCTTAAAATTTTGACTAGTGTAGTTTGATGGTACAAATCAAACTGTGATGGCACGGGGCCTCACAACATTGATTTTGGAAATTGCATACATTGTGATCCGTACATGTGCCACTGTGGTGATTACCTGGTGCATGAATGGCCAAAACGTCTCCAGTTGAGTCCGCAGCTTATGCCAGCGGAGAGTGAAGACTGTTGTGCATTGTTCAGAGCAACTACAGGGCCACAGTGCAGCAAATCACCAGCAACACGTTACATGTGCCCATTTCATGCTAGTGATTTGTTGCACTGTGGTCCTGCGGTCCCTGTGAAAAATGCACAACAGTCTCCCCTCTGACAATAATGCACTGCGGACATAAAACAAGTCTGTGCACCACTTTAAATCCATACTATATATAGTGGCACATGAACAACCCACAAAGCCCCATGCCATCTCTGTTTGTCCGTTATTAAACTTCAATAAATCTGCAGCTTGGGAATAGGCAATTTTGCCAAAAAATTACAGCTGCATGAAAAGTGTTCATCCTGTAACCTGTGGACATTGACTTATCTTCTAGGTGACAGTAGCTGTGAAACTTCGTTTTATGACCATGACTGGCATTATAGTTTTGATGTTCCATGGCAAAAAATGCCAGCAAGTTTTATGGGAAATTTGCATAATGGCGAAAGGCCAAGTTGCTCTGAGAGAAGACAGTTGGTCCGCATTGTTGCTTCTGAGATCCTGGAAGTCAGCAAATGTCCAGAAAAAAAACATGTATCAGAAATAGCCCGACAAATGGTGATTGCATACCCAAAGTCTTTCAGAGATGAGATTAATTCCCAGGTTGTAGGAAGTGGATATGATTCTCTCCTCAAACAACTGGTGTGTAGAATTGACAATTTGAAAAGAGCAAAAGCTATTAGTATACCACTTTGTGGTACTCTAGAAGTATCAACAAAGAAATGAAAATTGTTATATGGTTGTATAAATTCTGATCCACAACTGCTAGTTGGAGAAACATCCGAATTACAGCAGGAAAAGAAAGAGAAGTTGGTAGTAATGTTTCAAAATAATGAAAGTGATGTAAAGACAATCTATGACTTAATGACTTCTACATACACCCCTCAAAGAAACAGCATCCAATCTGGAAAGGAAACCAAAGATTTACTTGATGAGTGGCCATATCTTTTTCAGCCAGCAGGAATGAAAGCACACTTTAAAGAGCTCACTGGCATTGACATAAACAACAGCTTTGAAGAATCTGCTTCCAGTAAGTTCAGAAGAATATTGGACTACTTTCAATTTCAGTGCACAGAAAAAGCAAGCAGAGCAGGGAGAATCCTCACAAAGTATAGAGCTGGAGGGGATCATGTTTGTGGGGCCGTGATGTTGCTGCTAACCCATTTCAAAAATGACCAAGACCACTTTCTTGTGATGGTAGAAGACACCTCTGTTCCAAGTGATATATGCTCAGAACTAGGGATGGGCATGATTAATCGACGATCGATAATTGATCGTTAAGATTTTCCTCGATCATGTTAATTTGTTATCGATTAATCTAAAGCATTTTTTTTAATCTAATGCAGGTTGCGTTGTGTAGTGCGAGTCTTCAAGCAATTAAATGAATCTCACTGTGTGGCAGCAATTAAATATTTTACCACCATGGGGCAATATTTGACACCCTACTCTGTTATCTGTGATCTTCCGTTTTGATTTCAAAGAATAATCATGAAGATGTCACGGCGAAGTGTGGCGTGGGACCATTTTGATTTAAAAAGCGAACTAGTTAACTGCAAACATTGCGATGCCGTGTTTAAGTACAACACGGCCACGACTCAAATGATGTACCTATGCTTCCCGGCAAATTTTCATGAGGCTTTAACCCTTTCGAGTCGATTAACGCATATATGCGTTTTGAGTCATTTTCTCCTGATAACCCCTGATAAATTACACTCTCAGTTTTAATCGTACAGATAAGAGCAATACATCAATACAATCGAGAGCAATACAATCGAATCTGTAAAGGGTCTAGTTTTTTTTTGGATACAGACATAATAACAAAAAACCTTTGTGCACTTATAAAATAAAGATAACAAACAAGGTGCGCTGTCTACAGTCTTTGTCTCCGTTGATCGTCATGTACAAACATTTCATTAAAATGAACCGTAACTCCGTGAATACTCAACGAAGAGACATGAGAGAGATATCTATAGAAAGCCTGGAATGTCTACTTTTAAACTAAACAAGTGCTTCTGAAAAACAAATATTCTGAGATAAAGTAATCCATATGAAAACAACGCAATGTCTGTTTTTCATATCTTCCTTCATTATATTTAATGTGACCACGCCCCCGCGCTGAACGCGCTATTCAGATTCAAACTGAAGCGCGCGGCTTGAATACGCCCACACAGAAGAAAAGGCAGCGAGACTGTTCTTCAAGTTTTTATTTTATTTTACTGTTTGCTTCGCGATGAGAGGACTAAGACATAATTCACCCCAAAAAGATGTGATGTGGTTGATGATTTGAGAAATGGATTTCCTCAGAAAAAAGAATGAAGCACTTTATTCAGACTCAAAACGCATATATGCGTTAATCGACTCGAAGGGGTTAAGAACGCCTGCTAGCAGCTGCAGGTTCCGCTGCTTTAGAGCACTGCATATGCACGCGGATATATGTTCGGTTTGCCTGAACGTAGTTTTACTGTCTGCCACAAGTTGATCTTGTAATAAAGGTCTCACCGAGGAAAAACACGCTGTATTTTTGTATTCATTGCATTTTTTTATTATAAAAATTAAATAATTAATTATATTATAAAAATATTAATGATTAATCGATAGTCGATCGTTAATTCTCCCGACGATCGACTAAGAAAATTTAATCGAATGCCCATCCCTACTCAGAACAGCTTCCAGCAACACCATGTATAGTAGTGTGTGGTGGGTATTATTTACTATGATCTTGCAACATAATAATTCCTGGTTTTGGGTGATCAGAACTCACATTCTGTTAAATATTATGTCTTACTGATTTTGTGTTTGTTCAAAGGAGAGAACCCACTGACAGCCAGTGTGTACATGGTGGCAGTAGACCAGATGATTGTAAATGACCATCTCTTGAGTTTTACAGAAGCCCTGTATCTGATGTTCTCTCTTTACTATATATTGAACATCAGTTACCCTGTAGAACTGGGAGCCACACTAGAATTCTTGCAAAGGTATTTCATAGACTGCATTCCTTTTGTTAAGAAGCATACAACAATTATTTAAGGATATTGTTTGTGTTATGTTTTAAAGGTGCATCTTTAGGATAAATCCTCATAAAGGTACCAAGGTGGAAAAGAGAGAGAAAAAGAGAGCGTACTCTGTCAACCCCAGAGTATTGAGTCTGACATCAAAAATTGCTGCATTTGATTGGGGAGAGTAACAGGTATAGAAGCTCTATTGTCTTGTATAGTAGTGGTAGACTTCATCTTCTGTGTTTATCATTCATAGATGATAAAGTGGACCAAAGGACAATCATTTTTAGAATTAACTCCAATAAATGTGATGTAATTGTCTGTGGCCGAAAACTGAGAGTATTTGGTTAAGGCTTGTTGCTGTCTCTGCTCTTCTTTTGGTTTGGGTTTTAATTGTAACTGTTTGTGTCCCCACAGATGTGGTCTTTCAGAAGATTGACATTTCGCTGAAGAACAGGACAGACCGACTTTTTGTACTTCAGTGCAGCGCTTTGTTGCTTAAATCATTTTTATTACCTTGTGACGTGATTAGGATTTAGTTTAAATTTATTTCTTTATTTGATTGGGACAGTGCATGTTAATGAACAAACATGGAATACATGCATGTAAACATGCTGGATTGTAGCCAAAGGCTAATTTCCATCCGTAGTCCCACGGGCTAAAATCACACTGGTCACAAAACATTACATAATAAAATTTACATCTACAGTTAGTACATCTTTTATCAATAAATTAGCTAAAGCCCTGTATACAATATTCACATAATACTTGAAAATTCATTCAACTTCAAAATTATCAGAATCCAGGCCCAGTGTTTTTGTTTCTTTTAAACTGAACACATTTGTGTTCTGAAACATGCTTTATCCATGTTCTCCATGTGACATGTTCAGGATTATCAGAATTAATGTCGATTTTTTTTTTTTTTTTTTTTAATTGAACAAATTTGTTTTCTAAAACATGACTTTTGCTGGGAAGTGTTTTTCCATTGTTTGATCTTGAAGGTTTGCTATATAATAAAAAGCTGAAGTTGTTTACAGCAATACTCTGGCTACCATAATTTACCGATAACATTTTACAAAAATTTGTGTTTCAAGAGTATTTTTAATTTGTTTTTAGCGTTACTTCTGTCACACAGTATACAAAGATTTCCCTCTACATTTGGTTTAAATAAATAAATTCACTAGAAAAAGATTATGGCATGAAAACATGTAAGCCCAGATTTGCTAACTATTTGTGGCAGTGCACACTTTCTGAATGTGTCAGGGTTTTCAGAAGACATGATAGAAAGGCATGTACAGTGATTATTGCATCTTTATTGGATATGCATTTGTAGGAAATTTCCTTTATGAAAGCGTCCCTTAACCCTTTTTGTGCCTGACCTGCCAGTAATGGTTGCTAATTGCACTTATTTTTTATTTGGTCATTATGGAAGGGAGCTGCTGCAATTCTGTTCTTGCACATTGATAGTTTACTCGTAGAAAACATTCAAATTCATCCTGAAGTTAGTTGTATTTTCTCTGCCAAAAACAATATTAGCACATTTTAAGTTAAGATGCTTGCTATTTACCTTTAATGTGATAAAACTGAAAATCTGTCTTGTACTCTCAGGTTGTATAACTTTCTTTGTGGTTAGCAGAACAAATTAATTTATTTTGACTAATGTACACCGAGGAAGTTTAAGAACCACTGGCTTATAGATTTGGCTTTTTTGTGATAAAAAAAGCAATTTATTTGCAATGAAAATTTAGAAAATCTTTGAAAAGTGGAAATAAAGTGCTTTATTAAGAGAAGAGTGTTTATTAAAAATAAAGTATTTATTGGGTAGGCTTAGGGGTCGGTGTAGAAGGGCTTTTATTCTCACAACAATGTAGCATCCATTTAACAATTTTAATAAATATAATCATTTGCACTCTGATAATTATTGGATCCTGTTAATCTACAAAAATAGTAAGGTGCAACTATCTGCCGATATAGATAGCATCTAATTAGTATTTACACTTACTGCAAATTTTATAATTATATTTATTAAATGAAAATTATTTACACCTAATGTAAATAGCATTACGTAAAAATTAATTGGGTTGTAGCTCGTTGTCTAGGTGACTGTGATTTTAAATAGGTGTCGTTTGTGTTTTAACGTTTAGCTCAAGAATAGAGAAGTTCGAATAGCCTATGTGAATATTACCAACTTCACTAAACTCCTTCTTGAGTTAAGAACTGACCACATTTCTTTATATTTGAGTCCTAGTTCAAACACTATGAAACGCTCCATTAAAGTATACAGAGCTCTGAAACACTGCCAGCGGGACATTAAACAGGAAGTGTCTGTCCGAGCTCAAAACAGGTTTTACGTGGGAACGCAAAGTTTCTCGGGGGAAGGCAAAAGATTTGCAAAAAAATTTCCACCACCACGTCCCTTTGAGGGCTCCGTAGTAAATAGCATCTACTGCTGGTTATTTCGGATTTTGATATGGAAATCATGACAATTAGCTTACCTTAACAATAAATGGTTTTCCAGAAGTGGTGTAACAAGTGGGTTGGACAGGAGTGTGTGTTTGGATGAGGATACCAATAAGTGAAACGCATACTCGAAATGTGACCTCTTTAACCCATCCCAGTGAGTGGTGAGCACACACACCCCCGGAGCAGTGCAGGGAGCAATTAGGATAAGTCGCAACATGCTGGCCGTGAGACTCGAACCGGTAACTCTTGGGTTATAAGCCCGACTCTCTAACCACTAAGCTACAACTGACCCCACAGTAATAAAAATGCTCTAACAGCCACAAGAGAAAACTGATGCCTTTCACAATTAACCACAGCGGCAAAAAAAAACAAAAAAACAACAGGTTTTATAAACAACACAGTCCAGCGCCAGATGGCCTCTTTAACAAACGAACGATATGTATGATATGCATAACAACAATAGTAGACAATAGTAGGCTAAAGGCTGACTATAAATCAAGGAAACAACATCACCAATGGATCACCAATAAAGTTTAGAAAAGATGCGCAATTTAACCTAATGTCTTCAGTGGCACAGGCACTAGTGTGGAAGCCTTGTTTATTTGATGCTTGTTTCAAAGTCCTTGGTTCGAATCTGTATTTAATACCTTTTGGTATCACAAATCACATCGAAAAGGCATTTATTTAAAAAAAAATGAAGTAGAAATAAAGTGTCTAACGAGTGTTTAATAAAACACTTTATACTATTATTGCATCCTGTTAATGTACACAATTACTGAGATGCAAACAGAATCTGCCAAAATATAGAATATAGCATCTAATTACTATTTACACTTATTGCAAACTTTCGCGACATTTACATGATGTAAATAGAATATATAGCTATTTGTTTTTAGTGTAAATCACAACTGTTGCTTTTTGAACTTAGTGCATAGTCACTGCCTAATTCAACTGGAAAAATGTAGGCTATATTTGGTGTTAATGTATGCATTTTTAGTGGAATTTCACCGTTCTGATGAAAATGAGAAATGACTGTGAAATTCTACTGGTTTTCTCTGTAAAACTAAATTTTTTTCAACTCTGACCAAAAAATATACAGGAATGTTTTTTTAAGGACATGTCAGGATAACAATAGACAACAATTACTGTTATTTAAAGTAAAATGTAATTTTTTTGCAGTAACAAATTTAAATAGTTAAAAAACAGGGAAAATGTACATTAGATGTAAAAGTTAGCATTTTTATGGAATTTCACAGTTCTGGTCAAAATGTCATAATACTGTTAAATTCTACCGTTTTTTTCTGTAAAAATACATTACAGTGCAGGGGCAACTCTCATGGAAATGGTAAAGTTGGTACTTAGTGTTTGCCATGATTTTATTACATTCAGAAATAATTACAGCAGGCCTAATAATGTTATAATGTACCAACAGGATATTTAAGTTCCCTTCATTTTACAACAAATCCTTTACATTTAAAAAAAAAATTATCAGAACAGAACAAATATATGTCTAATGGATAAATATAATTGCAGTATATAATAAAATAGGTTTAGCTATAAAAAAAACAAATGAAAAATATAATAATTTAAAGCAAAACATAAGGTAAGGTTGGCTCTCCCATTTGGGACAAATCTATATTTCCATATTCGTGATGTTGCCCATTTGAAGCTTAACTAATCAAACAGCTGAAACATAAAATAGCCTACTCGATTTTTGTTCACGCAGTAAAGTCATAAATCAGAAATGCAAACTGTTAGCAGTTTGAAAAATCTAGAATAATAACAGAGTTAATAAAAAAATATTTATAAATGCTGGACCGTTCTCATTTAACTCTGCATATAGAACCTGGAGATTTTTTAATTTTTTCTATTAACCAAGAATGAACGGAAATGAAAACATTTAGCTTTTAATATATATTTTAATATATATATATATATATATATATATATATATATATATATATATATATATATATATATATATTAACTCAGGATTATCTTTGTGTTTATTAAACATTAATTAATGCATATTAGTGCAGCCGTATTGTAATGTGGCATTCAATGGTATATGGAACCTAATATGGTTTTCACTGACACAGAAACTGCAGTTCTATAACACAGACAGAGATGAGGTCTATTCTCTATATTCTAGTTCTATTCCTCTATGGGAAACACTGACTCATGGGAACATAAGTATTTAGAGCTTATGATATGTGTCAAGCTTTCATTACAATCTAACAAGTACAGCATAACGCATCTTATCTGAAAAATTATGTTATCTATTTAGGAATATAAGACAAGAGAACACAGATTAATGAGTATGGGTAGATTTAATATCATAATTGATGCCATATATTGAATCATTCATTCATCCATTCATTGTACTTCTGACTTGTTGAAGTGTTTAATGTAACTTTTATTTTTATTTACATCACAGTATTAAATTTAAAGTATTTAATTTAATGTACTTTATTATTATTATTATTATTTTTTATTATATTGGCATTAGAATAAAAAAAAAGTTTTTAGCTTCACACTACAGCAATAATATTTGTTGTTATTGTACAACTTATATGACAGAAAATTGATTGTGATTTAGAAAACTGATTTAGCTTCACACTACAGAGATTATATTTGTTGGCAGACTATAATTTATATAACTGTTGTGAAACTTGATCAGCTGCTATTTGATTAGTCGTCTTAATTTCATCAATTTAATGTGTTTGAAAAGAACATTCTGTGTGTTAAAGGGTTTTTCAGAATGAATGTACTTGTACAAAATATCTCATTCAAAGACTTTAAATTAATTGGTTTCTACAGTCTAGGAGAATGGAGGCCTTTTTTATTTCTGCCTTTCTTTCTGATGTTTTTATTAGCTATCACAGCAAATTCTATTCTCCTATATTTAATCAAATCTCAAAAGTCTCTGCATTCTCCTATGTATGTACTAATAGGTGTTATGGCTGTGTTAGACTTGATAATGCCCATGTTTTTTGTACCTAACATGCTTCTTAGTCTCTTGTTCAATTTGAGTGGGATATCCCTAAAAGGTTGTTTGATACAAATGTTTGGTCTTCATTTTATTGGAACATTCCAATCTACTTTGCTTTTCTGGATGGCACTGGATCGTTACTTTGCGATATGCAGACCCCTTTATTATCATAAATGCATGGAAATCCCTAAATTTCTAAAGTTTGTTGTTGTGCCAGTAATCAGAAATGGACTTTTGATTGTCACCATGGTCTCTCTGGCTGGAAGATTGTCATTTTGTGAAACAAACATTATTGATCACTCTTTTTGTGAGCACATGGCATTGGTTCAGTTAGCATGTGGTGACATATCAATTAATAACATTGTAGGACTTTTGGCTGCTTTCCTTATAACAACAACTGATTTTATTCTCATTACCATTTCTTATATTTTGATTTTTTCTTCTGTGCTTAGATCTGGTAAGGCTCATTTAAAGGCCATCAATACCTGCATTACTCACATAATTATTATGACAATTTCTTTGATTTCTGCTTTAATTGCATTTTTGTCATACAGAATAAGGAATAACATTTCTTCTAGTAACCGTATATTTATAAGCATCTTATACTTACTTTTTCCAAGTTGTCTACACCCACTAATCTATGGATGGAGAACAAAAGAAATACGACATACATTTCTGAAGTTTATAAACAATGCAAAGGTCTTTCCTATTAAAAAATGAAAGTTTTTTTTAATTTTTTTTTTTTTTACAAATGAATAGAAATTACACAATAACACTTCAAACACATAAGCTTAATACAATGACCTATTGTCTGGCTTGATGAAAGCTATATGATACCTTGAAGATAAATGCATAACAAATACAAATAATGTCTAAACAGTTAAATCATCTAATAGAAATGGTAACCTACACACAAATGCAAATAAGTGTAATCTGTACATTGACATCAGCTAGTACAGTATATCATTGACAAACATAAAACAGAAGGCATGTTTTGTATCTGTGATGCATACAATTTTGTGGTACAGTAAGCATTTTAATTTTAATTGAATAGCATGTAGAAAAATATTGTGATGCCTGAATTGTGTGTCGAATCTGTCCACTTTGTAAACAATGTAAAATCAAACTGCAGTTTATACATGTTTTATGAGACAATGGTAGTTATTTTGTCAACACTGAAGCTCTCAGCATTCTCAACATTGCAAGACTTTCTGACTGTAATAATTCAGTAGTTCCAGTGGATTTAATAAGTTCTAATAGTTACATAAATGTGTCCATGCTAATATTATATAAACCACTGGGAGACCACAGATAATTTAAATTCTCTGTATTGCATTAATATAAAGGCATTTCAAATAAATATATTTAATATAAAACATTTTATTTTATTTAAAAAAATAAGTTGAATAGCATTTTCATCTGCAGTTATATGTTTATGTGAGCTATGTGCAGTTCTGTACTACTGAGTATTTTGGTCACACCGTCCTTCCTTAGAATTAGTTATAATACAAAGTCAACCACCATGAGAGGTTAATCACAATGCAATAGAAACTTTAAGTTTACTGTTTCCTGTTGTGCCCTTATTTTATAAGTTTTATATATTTTGCCATATGTAAAGCACATGCCCAGATAACAAGCAATGTTGCTCTTAACAATGTTCACAGAAACATGAAACATGAAACATTTCATTTATCAAATAGTGTTAATGCATTATGCTATTTGCCCTATACATATATCACTTGTGATGGTTTCTAGTCATAAAAAGTAAAAAATAACTAATTTGGCCCTTTGGTTATTGGGCCCAACAGTTTCTCAGTCTACTTCATTCATATTTCTGCACCGCTCGAGTATTATCTAGCATGTTACAAGGTCCGACCCTTGTTATAATATATAAAGACATAACAATTATGAGCACTTGGGAGGCTATGTCTATTTTATAGGGCTAGTCTGCATAAGACTAATCTACATGTTGCTGTCTATGGTTTGTTTTCTAAAAAAGCTTTATTTTGGCCATATCTGAAAATAAAACCCAGTCCCAATTTACACCAAAGCCTTTTAATCTGTAGCTGCATGATTCTGTTGTGTGATGACATAAAAGGCATTTTATTCAAACCTTCAGTCAAACAAAAACAAACAAACAATACATAAATAATAGGGCCGGGACTTTAACGCGTTAATTGACATTAATTAATTACACAAAAAATAACGCGTTAACTAAGATTAATTAATTAAAGAAAAAAAAATCCCGCATTTTTAATAACGTATTTTTGCACCGCGGAACGTTTCTCACTGGATGAGTTTCGGCGGACCGATTATACTGGAGCACCAACTAGCGTTCGCATATCACCGCAGCACATCGAGCCTCAAGAATCACCTCAACTCAAATCATATAGCAGCTAGCGTGGACTTTACACTTTATGTTGAACTATGTATTTTGTTGGTGCAACAGTTTATGTAGAACTCTTTATTGTTTTGGCCAAGATTATTGAGAGTTGGACTTAGTATGTTATGGCCTCTGAAGCAACAGAGAGATGTTTTCTAATAGTCAGTGTTTCCAATGTTCTGGCTGTTATTGACAGTATTGTGTTTTACTTAAAAACACTTTACAGAAGGTTCCAGCACCTATAAGCTTCCTGAATTTCTGAAATGTACTATTTCTAAATTGTTTCTAAATATGCTATTGCTACACATAATGGCAAAAATTGCACTGGTCTGCTAGACTTGGTTGAACAAAAATAAACAATATTTTGTTGCTTAAGCTTATGTATTCAGTCATTATTCAATGGTATACTATAAATCCATGTGAAAAAAAAAACTCACTATTCTCAGGTCAAATATTTATATGCGATTAAAATGCGATTAATTTCGATTAATTAATTACAAATCCTCTAATTAATTAGATTAATTTTTTTAATCGAGTCCCGGCCCTAATAAATAAATAAATAAAAATAACAATAGTTCAGACAGGACAATTTTGGCAAGTTACTTGAGTTTATTGAAACAGTATTTATCTTTGGCAATATGGTTCCTTATGTGGGTTCTTGCTCCAAAATTAATTGAACATACAAGAGCTTTAACATTAACCTCCCCGGAACCATCAGTATGGAAATACATAGACAATTAAGACACTTAGTAATGTCCCTTTGAAGTCGATTAACGCATATATGCGTTTTGAGTCATTTTCTCCGGATAACCCCGAAAAGAACTTAAATTACATTCTCAGTTTTAATCGTACAGACATGGGCGTAGGTTTGGTCTCAGTTTTGGTGGGGACACCCCCATAACTCCCCCCCCCCCATAATCTCAAAAATGCACTCTCAAAAAATAAAGATCTGAGACTGTGTAATGCTGAACAACCAAACGTTTTATTAAGATAAATTATGTACATTAGTATTTACACTAACAAAAAATACTCTGCCACAAGGAAACTATTTACCCTCCAGTACACTCACGTTTGTTGACTGCAAGATTCTAAGTTAAGGTACAGGCTAATTGACATTCAGTTACTTGCTAACGTAGTATTCTATCATCCTGGGTAATACTATCACCAGTTAATACTATTTTCCACAGAATATGCATTTGAAAGCCTGGTCAGCTTTCAAACAACTGCTAGTTTATTTTTGTGGCTAGCTAGTTATTTGGCCTACTTACACTCTGACTCTGCTTTATGAAAAAGCTTCTTATGTCCCCTTTCTTCTTCTTGGGTGGCATCTACAAAGTACAAAAAGGGGCAAAAAAAAAAAAAACTGGAATATTAAAATGTTTTTACTCTGGCCTATGTATGTGGAGAGACAGCCCTTGTAACTTACCGTCGGCGTCGTCAACATGCGCGCACACACACACCACCCGCTCGCTGCTAGTGCAAGCACAAAAGTAGTCCCGGCCCGCGCGTGTAGCCTGTCAGATACCCCGCCGCCAATCAAATTATGGCGTTTCTTGTACTGTCGTCGTCCTGCCAATTAGGATCGATCCAAATAGCAGTGCAAAGATCCAAATAGCAGTTCAAAGGAGCTTGCAAAATGTTGATAGGGACTAGTACCTAGAATCCCCCCCTAAACCTACGCCCATGCGTACAGATAAGAGCAATACATCAATCGAATCTGTAAAGGGTCTACTTTCTTTTGGATACAGACATAATAACAAAACACCTTTGTGCACTTATAAAATAAAGATAACAAACAAGGTGCGCTGTCTGCAGCCTTTGTGTGCTCTGATCTTCATTTACAAACACGTCATTAAAATGAACTGTTACTCCGTGAATACTCAACGAAGAGACATGAGAGAGATATCTATAGAAAGCCTGAAATGTCTACTTTTAAACTAAACAAGTGCTGCCGAAAACAAATTTTCTGAGATAAAGTAATCCATATGAAAACAACGCGATGTCTGTTTTTCATGTCTCCGTTCATTATATCTAATGTGACCAAGCCCCCGCGCTTAACGCGCTATTCAGATTCAAACTGAAGCGCGGGGCTTGAATACACCCACACAGAAGAAAAAGCAGCGAGACTGTTCTTCAAGATTTTATTTTATTTTACTGTTTGCTTCGCGATGTAAGGAATAATACATAAATCACTCCAAAAAGATGTGATGTGGTTGAGGATTTGAGAAATGGATTTCCTCAGAAAAAAGAATGAAGCACTTTATTCAGCAGAGATCATAAACATGAGTAAGTCTCGTTTTATTTATTTGTACTAGTTTTCACATAACGTGTAAACATTTTACTAGTTAGACTTTTTCCAAATACTTTTTCCAAAATATAATTCCTGACTAAATGTATAATCAAGTGAAACATTATGAAGTTTCAATAATAATATACAATACTATACCATTCAAAAGATTGATGTAAATAATATAAATGTGACAAATAGAGATAACTCTAACAAATGTAAAAACAATGCAGTTCTTTCAATTTATTCCCCCTAAAAAAACCTGAAAAATATTCTCAGCTCTTTTCAACATTAATAATAATAATAATGATGATGATGATAATATATATATATATTTTTTTGGTAGAAAATAAGATTGTTAAAAGGATTTCTGAAGGATTGTGTGACTGGAGTAAGGATGCCAAAAAATTAGTTTGAAAGTAAGCTTTCATTGTCCCTAATAAACTGTTTAACTGCTCCCCCAAGTGGATATTAAATTATGTTGTGGGATAATTAAATATATTCTTAATAAACTACAAACATAAAATTATATAGATGTATTTTATTCTCACATTCTTTCTTGTAATTCCTCACTCACAGTGGCACAGCTGACTGAGAGGCTCATTATGCAGCTCATTATGCAGGAATTTGTCTTCTCAGGTGTAAATCACAATGATATTCATGATAGTTGACGCCTACTCGCATATGACTTTTACCAACAAAAAGTGTCATAGAAAATTTAAATCAATATATTGTTTTCTGTGAATGAGTAAACAAGATGATTTTCACATAATTTAGAAAGAAAAATTCTAGGCTACAAGCTCCAGTTCTCAACAGTCCCGGGATCCAATGTTATGTATGTGTTTTATGGCCTTATTCAAGTGATTTAACATTTTTAGTTTTTCACTAACCATCCATAACATTTTTTTTTCTCAAAAATACAATCATGTACATACATGCATTTCACATATTATTATAGCCCAGTTTGTGCTGATTACAGTGATATTAGACTTTACCCATTTTGATATTTATAAGAAACTGAAAAAAGCACAAATATCAGGGCATGACAAAACTTCTCCAGGCCCCAAAAATACCCTTAGACTCCAGAGGGTTAAAAATGAATAGTGGTAATTGGAGCAAGGAATGAAGAAACAAGGAATTCTTCGACATCAGTGTCTTTAATAATCTAATCACAAGGGGAACGTAGGAGACACAGGAACACATGGAAGGACGTTCAGAACCGATAAATACTGAATGAAAGGACTAGGGCTTTTAAACACAGCATACTTGGGCAAGAACTAAACACACCTGGAATCAAATTAACATAATCAATGGGAGAGAGAAACTGGGTCACATGGAGCAAAAACACACACAGACAGGTCCATTACCCTTACACCTGCAGCCAGTGGTAACAGGTGCTTTTATATTGAAAAAAAAAAAAAATATATATATATGTGTGTGTGTATATATATATATATATATATATATATATGTGTGTGTGTGTGTGTGTGTGTGTGTGTGTGTATATATATATATATATATATATATATATATATATATATATATATATATATATATATAATTTATTTTTTAACATAAGAACACATTTATCCCTTCATCCTAAATAAATAAATAACTTAATTACATACCAGCATAATGGAGCATTAAACATTAACAAATCTCCATATTGTCGAAACTTGCTAAAATACATAAAATCAAACAAACAAACACTTTATTTCATCATCTCTCATTGTTTAGCCCAGTGCAAAGCATTTGGGAAGTTGGAATCTTTTAATGATAATTTAAACCAAATAAAATCATGAATGTTTTCTCAACATTAACATAACTAATTGTTAAATTTAATAAGAGGCTAAATTAATTTTTAATTCCTTCTTTGGTCAAGCTCATTGGAGATATGTTACTGACTACTGCAACAATGTACCTATGCATATACATATTGTAAATACTAAATTTACTTCTGTGAATACAAATTCTTTAATCTACTGATTACATTTGTCTTAAATTATTTGCCAACTGCAACAGTAAATTCTAGCCCATAGGCAAGGCAAAGTTGCTGTGAAAATGCACTTTGATCAATTTGTCTGATTACTTGTCAAATTCTATGGTTATAGCACCACTTAGCTGTAAAAAGCAGCAAATACACCTTCCTAATGTTAGGCAGCAATAGCTGTGATAAATCTGTACACACTGTTAAATTTCACTTCAGAGGAGGTAAAATAACTTTTTTTTTCCTTCACACAAAAATTATAATTATAGGGGTATATTAATGATTTATAAAGACCTATTGTTTGTGCAGTTCCTTGCAAAACACGGTTTTTAACATGGAAACAGTTTCATAAATGAATACATTGTTAATTCCGTTCAGGTCTGAATTGCTAATTGTCCTCATCATCTCATGTATTTAGTCTGTGCAGTCTGTTTGCCAAGTCTACCATGTCCCTATGTGTGTCTCCTGCCTGTTCTGCCCTGAATTTACCCTTGTGTGGATTTAAACAACTACATTAAAAACTTGTTTTTTTTTTTTTTTTTTGCATTTATACCACTGTAGCATTACAGAAGACTAGACAACAGAAAAAGGAGAAAAAAAATAAACTGCACCTTTTCCCCAGTGTTTTGTTTGTCGTTTTTTGAAAGTGTTTCTTCTTTTTTTTTCTCTCCCACCATGGATACCACTGCCAAATTCATTGCCCTAGCCCTTAAAAAGCCTTGCCTTATCGGAGTATGCTGTGGAGTTCAATCAGCTCGCCATTCTGAGTTACCTTGGCTGAAGGGTGTTCTATCCCGTTTCTGCTCCTCTTCTCACCAACTGTATACAAAAATATTCTGAGAGGGAGAAAATATAAACTTAGTAAACCACCGTTCTCTCGAATATGTCCCACTCATAACTCTACCACCAGCTACTACTTCCTCTGCAATAGTTCATCCTTCAGTGAAAATGGCTGTAGTAAACGCTAGGTCACTGCAAAATAAAACATTCATTTTGAACAACTTTCTCTCATCTCAGGACTTTTCAGGACTCAGGATTTTCTGTTTGTGTCTGAAACCAGATGATCTTTCGTTTCTGGGTGATCTCCTTCTGACTGTTCCTTTTACAGCTCTCCCAGGCCAAATGGATGTCTGTCTACAATTTTCAAGATGCCATTCAAATGTTGACTACTGTCTGATGATGTCTTTCTAGTTTTGAGCCACAATCTTGCATATAGATCTCAATGGTTCTCTAATCTGAATCCTGGTTTATAGATCACTCAAAATTTTACAATGTTTATTCAAGAGTTCTCAAACTTCGGACCCTATCATACACCCGGTGCAATGAGACGCAAGGTGCAATGCAACGCAAGTGTGTTTACTAGTTTCAGTCTGGCGCCGTTCACATTAGGGGTGGGCAGATCGATCTAAATATCGATAGTATCGATGCCGACACTGGTTTTGGTATCGGATCGATACAATTTTAATTGAATCGATATTTTAATTTAAATATCTCTCATCTACGTTCATCTTTGCTTGCTCTACTGCATTGAATACTGTTC
Source organism: Carassius auratus (assembly GCF_003368295.1). Classification (NCBI taxonomy): domain Eukaryota; kingdom Metazoa; phylum Chordata; class Actinopteri; order Cypriniformes; family Cyprinidae; genus Carassius; species Carassius auratus. The sequence goes on along the minus strand of NC_039257.1, from coordinate 19,624,253 downwards.
CTCTGATGAAGTGTAGAAAGTGGAAAGATAGATCTAGTCCTCAACCTTGGCTAAACCCACATAGCAACATTGTGTTGGCCCAGATCCGGCCCACATCTGACATCAGTGGAAAGATGATCTGGCCCACATGCAGCTTGGAATGATGGCACATTGGGCGGACCACTCCTGTTTGCCAGAATTGAGCCACAAGCAGGCCATAGCAATGCCACATGTCAGCCAGAGTAAAGAAATTAACCATAACTGGACCTTATCTGAGCAACAAAATCTACATATATTAAATATGAAGTAAATTCAGCCTTTATAAGCCTGTTAACAAGCAGAATCACTGAAGGAAAAAAGAAAACAGAAAAAGAGAAGAGCAGAAACACAAAAACTCCAACTGACTTCAGCCACAACCTTAGATGAAATCAACTGAAGATAAAAGAAGACATTCAATCTCTCAATATCTCAGCAGAGGAGGATTAAACAAATCCACAAACAGCTTTACCAGCTTCTTTTATTACAAACCAGATTGACTTTCTTTCTGTTAGACATCTACAAAAGTTTTTATTGAGAATTAACAGGTTTAACTCAAATGTGTTTCACCATAACAGTGATTAGTGTTTTCATTAGTTGGGCTCTTAACTCTTATTATATATTCAGTGTGTTTGTTAAACACATTTGCAGCTTCAAAGAAAGCAGGAGTGACATGATTTCAAGTGACAGCTGCTATCTGTTGATGGTTTTATAATCATCATGAAGTACACTGGTTCATTGATTTTTTTTTTTATCTCACAATTATGTTGTTCCAATGATACATTCATATTACAAACCCTGTGTTTATGCTGCATGAGATCCAGCAGTATTATAACAATCAGTTTAAATCTTTTCCCAAACATGAGCTCAAAAAACTTAACCTATGCTGACACACACACAGATTTAAACAATCAGCACAGGAATCTCAATAATGGTGACAATCAAAAATATTTAGATAATTGGAGTTTTGTACTATGCTAGTACCCAGCATGCATTGCAGCAAGGTACATTTGATTGTCACCATTATTGAAATTCATGTGCTGACTGTTGATGTCTGTGTGTGTGTTATCATAGATTGACTTTTCATGCTTGTGAGTTTCATGATGATTACAATTTATCAACAGATAATCTCCATCACCTGATCTCAATTCTTTTTAGCTTTCTTTCTTTTTGCTTTTCTTTCCTTCAGTGATTCTGCTTGTTAACAGGCTTTATTAAGGCTGATATTACTTCATATTTAATATATACTCAGATTTTGCGGCTCAGATAAGGTCCAGTTCTGGTTAATTTCTTTACTCTGGTTGACATGTGGCATTGCTATGGCCTGCTTGTGGCTCAAATCTGGCAAACAGGAGCGGTCCACCCAAGTGCCATCATTCCACGCTGCATGTGGGCCAGATTATCTTTTCACGGGTGCCAGATGTGGGCCGGATCTGGGGAAAACCTCACTAGTCAAATAACTATTTATAATAGTTAAAATGGCAAGGCTGGAATCAGTTGTTTAAAACTAGTGAAATTGCTAGTAGAGATAGGGTGAGAAAGAACCATGTCAGAAGGAGAGAGATGAGATCTTATATCTTGTACTCTCTGCATAAAGAAATCTAAAAATTCTATGCAGGTCTCGAGATTGGCAACAAGGACTGAGCAATTGGCTGGATTAAGAACTGAGTTTATAGTTTTAAAAATACCTTTTGGCCTGTTTATATTCATGGCAATCAAATTTGAAAAGAATCAAGATTTTGCATTACTGACAGACTTTTGTTAGGTGGTTAGACAATCTTTTCAAATTTGATAAGAACTGAGTTTATAGTTTTAAAAAGAACTTTTGGCCTGTTTGCATTCATTGCAATCAAATTTGAAAAGTATGTAGATTTTGCCTCACTGATAGACTTTTGATGGGGGGTAAGACAATCTAGTAAAAAACATTGCAAGAATTAGACGTTTTGTTTCCAGCCAAGATTTGAAGAAACTTGTTCATGCCTTTAATCACCAGCAGGGTGGACTATTGTAATGGGCTCCTCACCGGCCTTCCCAAAAAGACCATTAGACAGCTGCAACTCATCCAGAACGCTGCTGCCAAGATTCTGACTAAAACCAGAAAATCTGAGCGTATCACACCAGTTCTCAGGTCCTTAAACTGGCTTCCAATTATATTTAGTATTTTTTAAAGTACTTATACTCATATATAAGTCACTAAATGACCTAGGACCAAAAGAATATAAGCCTAACAGAACACTCAGATCATTATGATTGAGTCAGTTAGAAATACCAAGGTTTCACACAAAACAAGGGGAGTCCGCCTTTAGTTACTATGCTGTCTAATGTCTACTATGCTACTATGTTGGAATCAGCTTCCAGAAGAAATCAGATGTGCTAAAACTCTAGTCACTAAATCTAGACTTAAAACTCATCTGTTTAGCTGTGCATTTATTGAATGAGCACTGTGCAATGTCCGAACTGATTGCACTATATTTTCACTGTTTTAAAAAAAAAAAAGTAAAATCATTTTCTAACTGTTTTAAATTCATTTTAAATAAGTAAATTTTTTAATCATTTTAAAAGTTTTTAAATTGTTTGTTTAATTCTTGTTATTATTTTTCTTCATTATTACTTTTATGTAAAGCACTTTGAATTACCATTATGTACGAAATGTGCTATATAAATAAACTTGCATTGCCTTGCCTTGTCTAATAGAGAGATAGAATAGAGACTTACTGTGCGGCATGTCCAGCTCTTACTAGGCTTACAGTAAAACATACTCAGCAAAGGACCTGATTCGATGCAATTGTAGCACAAATACACACTCACATTTTCTTGTATCTATACATACATTTGGGTAACAGAAAGAACACTTATTTACAGAACAGTGCCCCTGCTAATAATTGGTTTGTACACTAAAAAAAAATAAATCTGGGTGTTGTTCGATAAAAATAAATAGAGCATTTTGAAACAAATACAATTAATTTTTTTAACCCTCAAACCGTATTCACTTTATAGCCCTTAATCCTGTAATTGTGGACAAATGTGGGCACAGAGGACTCAGGTGTGATCCTATTTTTTATTTATTATAAATGTTATATCACTGTCTTCGATAAAGTTTTGTCTATCCATTTATGGTGCTTTTTTAATAAAAAAAAAAAAATGAATTTATTTACCTCAAAAAGTACCATATTTTCTATGTAAATTATGCTCTAATGTAGATCATTGTGTGTGTGTGTGTGCCTCTCTGTGTGTGTGTGTGTGTGTGTGTGTGTGTGTCTGTGTGTGTGTCTGTGTGAGTGTGTGTGTGTGTGTGTGTGTGAGTGTGTGTGTGTGTGTGTGTGTTTGTGTGTGTGTGCGTGTGTTTGTGTGTGTGAGTGTGAGTGTGTGTGTGTGTGTGTGAGTGTGAGTGTGTGTGTGTGTGTGAGTGTGTGAGAGAGAGAGAGAGAGGGTGATGAGCCAGATGGATGATTGGATCATACCAAAAAACATGGTCAGACATTAGCCCAGCTGTGTCATAGGCTCATTGAATGCATTGTTTGTGTGTGTGTGTGTATGAGTGTGAGTTTTTGCCATGATGAGAATGTTGTACAGGATCAGCCCCTCATTTGTGTGTATGTTAGATATGCATTGTATTGGATCTATTAATTTATTTTTACAAAAAAACAAGAATGCTCTAAATTACAGTTTTTCCCATTCATTTCTATGGGTGCCCATTTTTGACCCAAATACAAGATTAAGGAGTTTTCTTTTTTCACCCACTTAACATTGTAGAATTGAGTCAAAAAAATTTGTGTGTGTTCAGGAGACAAACTTAGGGAAAGTAACCAAGTCTTGTACCGCTCAGATCAAGGGAAGTATTTTTTAAAAATAAATCAAAATTATTTTGCCCACATTTGTCCAGAATACGGTTTTAGGGTTAAGGGATGTACACAATTATTTTAAATCAGTCTGAACTAAATCCATACAACCTTAAAAGAGCTCAATTCATTTGTGTCGAAACAACGAAAAAGAATTATTTGAGTCAAACTACTACTTTTGTGCATGCGCAGATGACAGGAAATCCACGTGACCTCGTCAGTTACCGCGGGTGCCATTAACGTGGTGGTGGAGTCCAGTCTATGGTGGAATGCTGTAGAATTGGTAAGTTCAAAAATCCTTTATCATCTTTGTCTGCATTGTGCTGATAGAGAGTAAAAATATTTAAATCAGTCAGAATTCAACATTAAGCAGATATTTGACCACTAATTGGATTTTACTAGATTGTTTCAGTTAACGTGTTCTGGCGACTGTTGTTGAGTGTGCTGTACGTGATGCTTCTGTACAAGTAAAGATGAGAACACTGTGAATTAATGTAAAAACTAATTAAGAAACAATTATGTCAATGTAAATACAATTATGTGCTTGATGTAAATCAACAAGCAGCCAGGCGGTGTGGAATACAGTATAGAGCACATGCGCACTAGGCCTGTGTCATTTGACTATGGTTGCACAGGATTAGGATGCACGCGTTTTAATTTCGCACAGATGATACTGTGACCGTAAGTGATTCTCTCACTCCTGTAACATGTTCAAATTCATAATGTTTTATAGTTATGATCTTAAACGTGATATACTTTAAACTTATCACTGTGTGTTATAATTGCTACTGCACATTATTGTATTACGTTTTACAGAGTTGCTGAGCATGTAATAGGTGAAGCATCTGAGAAGGTAAATAGAAGAACACTGAAAATTTATGTAAAAATTTTTTTTATTTTACAGGTTTTTACAAGAGCTCATTGAACAGCTTCCTATGCGTGGGTTGTAGTCTACTTTTTCACGTGGTAAGTTGTATTAAGGAATATTCTTAAATGGGTTATATTCTTAAAATTGGCTCATTATTACTGTAATAAAATAAAGGAAAGTTTAAAGTGTTTTATTAGTATGTCCTTGGAAATAACTAATGTTTTGATTACCAACATAGAAATGGGTAACGTAATTTTCTGATTTCATTCAATTGATAGTTATTTTACTACATTGTTTCAGTTATAAAATTAGCCATTTCATTCAGGCGATTTCTGCTGAGCATTCTCTAGGAGATTTCTGTTCAGGTAATGATGAGAACACTGCAAATTTATGTAAAAATTATTTGTATATATTTTTATTTTATTTGACAGTTTTTACAAGAGCCATAAACAGCATCCAATGTTTGGGTTTTAGTAAACTTTTTCATGTGGTAAGTTGTATTAGTGATGTTCTTAAAGGTTTAGTGCAGCCAAAAATTCTGCCATTAATTACTTACCCTCATGTTGTTCCAAACCCATAAGAATTTTGTTCATCTTTGGAACACAAATTGAAGATCTTTTGATGAATTCTGAAAGATTTCTGTCCTTTCATGAACAGCGACACAACTGAGACTTTGATGCTTTAATAAGTTCGATGTTCGAAAGTATGATGAACGGATTTAATTTAAGCTTTTACTTGCATACAAACATTGACAACTGATCCTGCTTGATGCCCAAAAACAGAAGATCAAACGTGCTGCGTAACGAGAATGAACCTCATTGATTCTCGCATGTCAAACAAACATGCTTAAGCTTCCGTTCACCACAACTGATGTGCGAGTTGATGAATGTTTATATGTGAATAAAACCCTAAATTAAATCTGTTCATAATATAAAGTGAGTCTTCTGAAAAATTTGACTAAACCGCTCAATTCATATGGATTCGTTTTATGATCTCTTTATGAACTTTTTGAAGCATCAAAATATCAGTTGCATAGCTGTTTATGGAGGGACAGAAAACTTTCAGAATTCATCAAAAAAATCTTTATTTGTGATCCAAAGATGAACGAATGTCTTCCAGCATAAAACGAGAGTGATTAATTAATGATATAATTTTATTATTGGGTGAACTTTCATACAGATTGTATGTACTGTTATACTTGGTTTATTGATATGCTATGGTCAAATAATCAATGTTTTTGTGCCTTTTTTTTTACAGAATAACAGCATAGACATGGAAAGAGAATGCATCCACAAAGCTGGGTGTGTATACTTAAACGAGGACCATGTACAGCTGTTCAAGGAGTACAATGTAAGCAAAAGCTTTTCTCTTCTTCACTTTCACGTTTACGTTATGTTTTGTATGCCTGTTACAGGTTTCATATGTTTACTAGGGGTGCAACGGTTCTCTATAAAAAATCGAACCGTACCGTTCTCTACTTTGGCATGCACTTGCACCGTGGTCCACCTCGAATTACGATGAATCTGTAGGCTAATAAGGTTTGTTTAAAATAGCAATGTGGAAAACATACGGAGTTCATATAAATGTATGTTTCAGTTGATGGCTGGGCATTCTGGCTTTCCAAAACATTACAACAACGATAATCAAAAAGCGTTGACCAAACAGTCACTCTTTGTAAACTTTGTTCAATGCGAGTGCTGTATGCTGCTCTAACGTCCAGTCATGAACGCTGTTGCCATCTTTGTTTAAACTAAACTTATTTAAGCCTTGCTAACTTAAACATTCAGGAGCAACACGCGAAAGAGAACTGTGAGATGATTTGTGAGTGCACTCATCCAAAGCGAACATAGCACATACTCAACCGTACCGTGAGCATTTTTAACCGTTGCACCCCTAATGTTTACTGTCATTAATAAATATTGTTGTTTTACATGTGAAACATTTTATTTGTCTTGCACAGGATTGCGACTGGGTGAATGCTAAAGAAGCCATAGGGTACTTTTGTACCCTTGGCATAGGGTACAAATTTGTACCTTAAGAATTTGTACCTTAAGAGACCAGTTTTGTACCTGTGGTGACAATTTTGTACCTTTATTTAACAGTACAAAAATTCACCCTTCAAAAAGGGTACAATCGTTGACTATATATATATATATATATATATATATATATATATATATATATATATATATATATTATACTACTGAGTGAGTGTAATTTGCCTGAAAATCCATTTTATCTGGTTTCAGTACAGACTTTTTTTTTATCAGCCTTGACACTGCATGCATGAAAGTGACGCTCATAGGACAAAGAATTCAGCATTTTTCCACAAAGTATCTATATGGTGTCTATGTTAAAAAGATACTTGATTTGCCAAAACAATGGAATATACTCAGAATGCAGTTCATCTCAACGTCGGTTACTTCTATGCCTGCTTCTGATATTTTTTGAAGGACCTCCTTGGTTGAAAGCCCTGTAAGAATCAGAGGTGGGAAGTCAAGGGGCCAAAGAGTAAAAGTCCTGCCATATTTTTGCTCCACCCATGAACTCACCCAGATGATTTCACCAGAGGAGGAACCAAGTCATTTCTTCCAAGTCAAAAACAAGTCTTGAGTTAAATCCCAAGTCCTCAAAGAGTAAAAGTTAATGAGATAATTAAGTGACTAATTAAATGAAGATGCATTAGTGATGATCACCTGCTGTTTACAATCAACATCACTTAAGAAAAGAGAAACACAAGAACTACAACTGACTTTAAGCACAGCCTTGGATGAAATCAATTGAAAAAAAAAATTAATTGTGGTGAGTATTTGCTTCAGTTGAGCTATTGAGCCTTTAAACTACTTTAATACATTTGCTTCTAAACTATTTCATTGTTGTTTTGCAGCAAACATTTGTGCAATGCTGATACAACTCTTGATCTGGCAGATGACTTATGCTTTTGATGACTGTATAATCTTGATTAAATGTCTTGATTATACGTTTAAAGAGAAGAGTTTGTGGCTTAGTCCTTAGAGTACGAATTCTGAGAATGGGTCACCATACTTAACTGTATGTCACTTTCACAAAAAAAGAGAGAATTCTCATTATGCAAATCCCACCATATAACGTTTCAATATTAAGGGGGGAAAAAAACATTTTGGAATTAGGCTTTTAAGCCATGAACATTTATCATGTGATTCTCAACAGAGGTGAAAATTATTATTCATACTGCAGTGCATTATGGGAGTAATTCATGTATTGCAACATGAAGCATTTTGTTGATTGTCACCATTGTAGAGATTCATATGTTGGTTCTTGATATATGTGTTTGTCTAAAAAGCACTGGAGTGCAAACTTCTATAGGTGTTATAAAAAAAAAAAAAAAAAAACTCATACACTGTAAATATTAGAGCAATGCTTTTCTTGTGTGCATGCTTTAGTTTCACTGGGATTATTCAAAACCTAAACATATAAGAAAGAAAACAAAAACTATTTGAGAAGTACTATTTGAGATGTTTTTGACCCTCCTATAATAAGCCCTTTGGGGTACGTTAGTGTAGATTGTACCTTGGGGGACAGAAAGGGACTCCTACTGTACCCCTATTTCTGACAGTGTAAATTAAAATATTTTATCTACCTAAAAAATTGGTGCTTAATACATTTTAAATTACATGTTAAAATATTTCACATTTGAAGAAAATGACTTAATCTCAGAATCTCTAAATCAAATGTTTTACTGGGTAAGACAAAATAAAACAAAACAGGATAAAAACTGGATAGAAAAATACACTTTCTATGAAGTCCATATTTATAATACATTATAAGGGTACTCTCAAGGCATTATAATGAATGCATAGTGCATTATAAAAAACATATTATGTTATATCAACTCATGAATAATCATAAAAATTATAATACATCATAATATAATTAATCATTGGTAATAAGTTTAAGAGTATGATTATTTATAACACAGTGAACACCATATTAAATCTACTTAATTTTCAGTATAATGGACTGTATCATATCTTGACATAGTTTAATATCTGCACAGTATCTTAGGGTTGGGAACCGAAAACCGGTTCTTATGCAGAACTGATTCTGTTTTTTTAAAAATACCGGAACTGTTCGAAATTCCTACGTTTCGGTTCTGAAAAAATCTGGGTGTTATATTAGACAGCAACTTGTCTTTTGAAAATCATATTTCCCATGTTACAAAAACTGAATTCTTCCATCTTAGAAACATTGCCAAGCTACGAAACATGTTATCTGTTTCTGATGCAGAAAAGCTAGTTCATGCATTCATGACCTCTAGACTGGACTATTGCAATGCACTTCTAGGTGGTTGTCCTGCTTCTTCAATAAACAAGCTACAGGTAGTCCAAAATGCAGCAGCTAGAGTCCTTACAAGGTCAAGAAAATATGATCATATTACTCCAATCTTATTGTCTCTGCACTGGCTACCTATTAAGTTCCGTATCAGTTACAAATTATCATTACTTACCTATAAGGCCCTAAATGGTTTAGCTCCTGCGTACCTAACTAGCCTTCTACAACGCTGCAATCCATCACGCTCCCTAAGGTCACAAAACGCTGGACTTTTGGTAGTTCCTAGAATAGCAAAGTCCACTAAAGGAGGTAGAGCTTTTTCACATCTGGCTCCCAAACTCTGGAATAGCCTTCCTGATAATGTTCGGGGTTCAGACACAGTCTCTCTGTTTAAATCTAGATTAAAAACGCATCTCTTTCGCCAAGCATTTCAATAATGTATCTTAAATTGTGAGTATAGTTTTATCTGATCAAATGTGCATTCTTTTTTTATACCTTTATTTAACCAGGAGGTCCCATTGAGATTCAGAATCTCTTTTACAAGAGAGACCTGGCCAAGGTAGCAGCCAAATCACAACAAATGCATACATAACAAACACTAAAGTACATTTTAACAATAAAAGAAGTACAAAATATTAAAAATAAAAATATAAAACACAATGAGACTCTTAAGAAAAACAAGAACATGTCTCCATCACAACACTCTTTATAGTAGTTTTAAATTCATTTAAGGACATAAGGGTTTCTAACTTTAGCTCTTTTTGTAGATTATTCCACCCCCAAGGTGCTAAATAAGAAAAGGCAGTTTTTCCCAATTCGGTTATAACTCGTGGCACATTAAAAAGCAACCACTTTGAGGAGCGTAGCTGATAGGTACCAGAGCAAACAGAGAGGAGGTTACAGAGGTACAGTGGAAATTTGCCAAGTATAGCTTTATAAATAAAGATATACCAGTGCTGTTGTCTACGAATTTTAAGTGATGTCCAACCAACTAAATCATAAAGAATGCAGTGATGGGTAAGGGACTTTGTATTTGTTATGAATCGTAGTGATGCATGGTAAACTGAATCTACATGACGCAGGATGGAAAATGCAGCATGCATGTACAATATATCTCCATAATCAATTACAGGCAGAAAAGTAGCTTCCACAAGTTTCTTCCTAGCACTAAAAGTAAAGCAAGATTTGTTTCTGTAATAGAAGCCAAGCTTGACTTTAAGTTTCTTAACTAAAGCAGTAATATGTTCATTGAAGGAAAGCTTATCATCTATCCATATCCCCAAGTACTTATATGAAGACACTCTTTCAATTGATTTCCCATCTAATGACAAAATGCCACAATTGTCGAGTAGCTGTGCTCGAGCTTTTGAGAAGACCATAAACTTTGTTTTCTGTGTATTTAAAACCAATTTTAGACTCAATAATGTGTATTGCAATGCCTGAAATGCAGTCTGAAGTTCCTGCACTGCTACTGAAATGGTGGAAGCCTGGGTGTAAACCACTGTATCATCAGCGTATAAATGTAATTTGGCTTGAACATCTCTATCCAAATCATTTATAAAAATTGAAAACAAAATGGGTCCTAAGATTGATCCTTGAGGGACACCTTTAGTTATCTCAAGAAAATCAGATTTATAACCCTCAGCATAAACACATTGAATACGATCTACCAAATAATTCTGGAACCATGCAACAGCCTTCTCACTTAAACCAATTGAACGTAGTTTGGTCAATAACAATCCATGATCAACCGAATCAAATGCCTTAGAAAGATCAACAAATAATGCAGCAGAATGTTGCTTCTTATCTAAGGCCCCAATAATATCATTTGTCACTAATGTAGCAGCAGTGATAGTGCTATGGCCACTTCTGAACCCTGACTGAAAATTATTTAAAATATTTTTGTCAGTCAAATACTGTTTTAACTGTACATTCACAAATGATTCCAAGATCTTTGACAAAACAGAAAGTTTTGATATTGGACGGTAATTATTCAATTCTGATGGGTCTCCACCTTTATGTAAAGGGAGAACATAGGCTGCCTTCCAACTTTTAGGAATGGAGTTAGAAAGAAGACTCAAATTAAAAATATGCGCTATGGGCTCAGCAATAATATCAGCTGCCACTTTTAACAGAAAGGGATCCAGATTATCTGTACCTGCTGACTTTTTGTGATCAATGTCTCTGAGGGCTTTATGAACTTCTGAAACTGAAATCGGTTTAAAATTAAACAATTCCCGATTTACATTTTCAGATGCTGACATGGCTGGACATGGGACAGATTTATTTACGGTTTGATTAAATATGAATCCAGCCTGAATAAAGTGTTTATTAAACTGATTGACTATGACTGCTTTATCTTTTATTTCATCTGAACCAATAAGAATCTGATCTGGGAGGTTTGAGGTCACACGTGCACCCGATAAAGATTTAATTGATTTCCAAAACTTTAAAGGATTGTTTAAGTTTTCTGTGGTTGACTTAAAAAAAAACTCAGATTTGGACTTTCTAATCATCAAAGTACACTTGTTTCTTACAGTTCTAAATGCAGTCCAATCAGCAGAAGAGTCGGAAAATCTGGCTTGTGCCCACATTTTATTTCTCAAACAGATTAGCTCTGATAGGCTGTCTGAAAACCAATGATTGTCCTTACCACTGATCCTAAACTTTTTGATTGGTACATATTTATTTACAATGGAAATAAAATTTGAATGAAAAAAATCCCATGCCATTTCAGCATCCGAAAACAAAGACACCCTGCTGAGTTCACTATGATACAGATCATGCAGAAAAGATTGTTGTTCAAAACTTTTGAAATGTCTTTTTAGGATCATGCGTGGTTTTACCTTAGGGATTTTTGTATTTCTTACACAAGCGACTGCACAATGGTCACTGACATCATTACAAAATACGGCAGTTGAGGTGTATTTATGAACTGAGTTTGTTACGATTAGATCTAGGAGAGTAGATTTTATTTCTGCTTTGGGATTTATTCTTGTCGGTTCATTAATAAGTTGCACTAAATTTAAGTCATTACATAAGTCTTTAAAACAATCAGAGTTCCCAGACAGCCAGTCCCAATTCATATCACCCATAAGAATAAATTCAGAGTCATTAATTTTATGTAATATTTCGGATATAGATTGGAAAGCATCCTTTGAAGCAGATGGAGGTCTATAGCACCCAACTACTGTAATATCAGCGTCTTTTGAAATATTCACTTTCACTGTCAGAATTTCAAACTGTTTAGCTTTAGTTAGTGACAGGGTTACCGAGCTTAAAAACTTGGATTTCACATATATGGCAACCCCACCTCCTTTGCCAACCCGATCAGTTCTATAAACTTTAAAACCTTCAATAGAAATAAATTCATCAGATACAGATTTTTTAAGCCAGGTTTCAGAGATAATAATGATATCAGCATTGGTTGTATTAGCCCAGATCCTAATCATATCCATTTTAGGGACTAGGCTTCTAACGTTTAAATGTATAAACCCAAGGCCATGTCTGCTTTTGAAATCTGAAGGAGTGGCTAAGGATTGCAAAGTATTAAGAAGACCAAGAACAGGACCAGGATTGGGCTGAACATTACCAGATAACATCAATAAAAGCATAATCAAACAACGTAGTTTTTGTTTAGCTGGGTAATATTTATCATTACCACTGTCCTCTATGAACTGAGAAAAAGAGTAATCTGAGACAGTAAAATGATCATTTAACAACAATAAGTTCTGGAGATACAGGGTGTTATTAATTTGTGAACAATTATTTCGGTAACACAGGTTGATTTTCTGGCTGTACATCTCATAATAACTTGTAGATGAAATTGAGAAATGACCGTAATTTAACTGTATCAGTATACTACTCATTTTGGGCATATTAAATTCATCTAGTATAGGGCTGGACTGTAAAAGTATGAAGAGTATAAAAAAATGCATGATGTCAAGTTACCAGGTTTAGTTGAAGACAGCCTTAACAGGGGTGAACAGTAGCTTGGAGTCAAAAAGTCAGGGCTATAGGATGGAGGCTAGCAGGGAAGCTTCCAAGTGATAGCTCGCAAGCAAGGCTAATAGTAGCAGGCTAGGAGTAGGGTTATCAGCAACAAAGCTAGCAGCAGGGCATCCAGGTGGTGGCTAGCTAGTGGGGCCAGCAACAAGGCATCCGAAAGGTGGCTAGCAAGTGGAGCTAGTAGCAGAATCCTGGTGGTAGCTAGCAAGGGCAGCTAGCAGCAAGGCATCCAGGTGGTAGCTACCAGCAACAGGCTAACAACAGAGCATCCAGGTGATGGCTAGCAGACAAAGCCACCAGCAGCAGGCTATGAAGCAAGGCCACCAACAGCAGGCTAGCAGCAGAGCTACCAGTAGCAGGGTAGCAGCAGGGCATCCAAGAACCGGCTAGCAAGCAAGCAGCAGTAATTCCAGCAGCAAGGTAGCAATAGATCATGCAGGTGGTAACTAGCTGCAGGGCTAGTTGCAGCAGGCTAACAAGCAGGGCTACCTGTAGCAGGCTGCTAGCAGGGCATCCAGGTGGTGGCTAGCAAACAGGGCTACCAGGTGGTCAATGTCCAGGTTTTAAGTTCAAAATTCAGCCTTATCCGCTATTAAAATAATCCCAGTATGGAAGAGAATGTCCTGTTTCTCAAGAGTATACTCATTTGAGTTTAAAAGACATAAAAAAGACATAAAACATCACAAAAAAAACTAAAACCTTGAGATCTCAAACACTGAGGTCAACACATAGGTGTGGCTCGGCTGCCATCTTGGATTCTTATTCTTTAGCTTGGGTTAAAATAATAAATTTTACTTTGTTGGAACAGCAGCTATGCTAATGATGTCTCTATTTGTTTCTATGTTTTGCCACGGGATTTACACAAGGTCCAGTCTGGATCCAGAACACCTGAGAAGAGATGATGCTGACCCTCAGAGGACCCCAGATGATGCTAACCCTGAATCAACAACAGAACTAACAAATATTGCTACAAGTGTGACTGAATCATATATTAATTATTAATAATATTAATAATGTTCATCATCTGACTACTTGTATACATTTTTCTACAAATCCTGTCATACGTCTACAAACTGACAGTCACCACTTATAAGCTATTACTAAATATTGTAGAAACATAATTTCTGTAAAGTTGCTTTGTAACGATTTGTATTGTAAAAAGCGCTATACAAATAAACTTGAATTTAATTGAATTGAAAACGATTCTTGTGCGATGTGTGTGCGAACTGCGAACCACTGGGAGTGTATCCTTTAATAGCGATGTCTCACCTCATGAATATTAATTATGTTGTCCGCCGCTTCCAGAAGCACAACCAATTAATGCACGCACTCACTCAAACAAACACTCACACACACACAAACAAACTCACAACGCTCACTCAAACATAACACTACACAGCAAAAAATCCTGAGTGAAATTAACTCTGCTGGGAGTACATGTGAGACCACACGCGGGAGTGTTAAAGTGTTAAAATAGGAGTGTTCAATTAACACTGAAGCTGAGTTAAAGTTAATGAGATAATTAAGTGATTAATTGAGTGATGATTGACCATTATTGACGAGACCTGATGTTAACATGCAGAATCAACAAAGATGAAAATCACTATTTTTATGTCACCATTATAGTGGTCAGTGTTTGGTTTAGTTGGGCTCTTGAGCCTTACAATTTTAAAGTGAGATTTGGTTTGGCTGTTACAACTGAATTGTAACAAACAGACAAGAAAAAAAAAATCTAAACATGGGCATTTGACCTGAATCACAAAACTCACCTAAAGCCTAAACAGATTTAATTGACTTCATTGATTATAACAACCCTGTGATTGTACAGTATGCGCTAATTAAAATGATTTCTTGAAAGTTGTTCTGATAATTTAAAAAAAAATCTTGTTTTAGGCACAGACATACATCAAAGATTAGTGTAGGAATCTCAACAACGGTGACAAACAGCATATTCAGAAAAACAGAACAACTCTAAACATTAGAAAACAAACTACTAAAAGTAACATAAAAACAAAAATAGAATAGTAAGAATAAAGGAAATTACTGAAACAATTCTGCTAATAATTTATTCATGCCGCAATGCATCATGGGAGTCATGGATGAATATTGATAGGTGGCACCCAGAATGCACTACAACGTGCTTTTTGGATTTTCACCATTGTTGAGATTCACAGGTTGATTCTTGATGTTTGCATGTCTAACTAAGTGACTCTTTTGAAAGATTTTTGAGCAAACAACTTTTAAAAAATTTCTCAGATTGTGTTTAAAATGCTGGAAATACGTTGTTGAAGAATCACAGGGCTGCAATAATCAACGCTGTAACTGTAACTCAGCAATTCAGGAATAAGGAGTCTTTGCTTGTCCATCAGATTTATAACTTAGTTATAACTGTCAGTTAAAATCTGACTTTAACATTTTAGGGGTCAAGAGCCCAACTAAAGCAAACACTGACCACTATAATGGTGACACCATTAAAATAGTGATTTTCGTCTTTGTGATTCTGCATGTTAACATCAGGTCTCATCAATAATGGTCAATCATCACTCAATTAATCACTTAATTATCTAATTAACTCTAACTCTGCTTCAGTGTTAATTTAACACTCCTATTTTAACACTTTCACACTCTTGAGTGTGGTCTCACATGTACTCCTAGCAGAGTTAATTTCACTCCGATTTTTTTGCTGTGTACTCATTTACTTCTTGCGTGAGATATTTTCTTGTTGATGTTGACTAGCATGGCAAAGAGAAAGTCAAAAGTCTGGCTTCATTTCGAAAGGTTAAATGATGATGAAGCAAAATGTAACACATGTGACAAGCTAATTACATGCAATGCAGGCTGTACTAGCAACAGTGTTGGGGAGTAACTAGTTACATGTAACGGCATTACGTGTTTAATTACAAAATAAATGTAACTGTAATCAGTTACAATTGCGAAGAAAAAATTAGTAATTAAATTACAGTTACTTGTGAAAATTTTAACAATTACAAAGGGGATTACATTTGAATATTGACTCACAACCACATTCAGCTTATTTCTTTCCCAAATTGCACTAAGACATAATTATTAACAGTTGCAAATTAACATTCATTAGAAATTTAGAAAAGTAATCAAAAAGTACTCAAAAGTAATTAGTTACATTACTTTATTAAAGTAATTTAAAAAGTTACACTACTATTACATTTTAAATCAGGTAACTTGTAATCTGTAACCTATTACATTTCCAAAGTAACCTTCCTAACATTGACTAGCAATATGACTAAACATGCAATGTTTTCGACTGTTTAAGGAAGACAACTGCACCTTGCATGTCCCCATGGCCAGGTAGGAATTCATACATGGGTAAATGTATTATTTCAGTAGTAATAAACTATACCATATCAATATTATTTACTTTTATTTACTTTTTTTGCCAGATGTTAAACATAGTGCGCCAAGCGCGGATAACCACGCAATGCAAACACACCTGGTCCTGGAACGTCAGAGAATGTAACTCTGTTTACTTTAGCGAGTAAAGGGAAAATGATGACAGAGAGAATAAATGAATGCCACAGGGCTGTTACACGATTTATAGTAGTGAAGTGAAGTGACATTCAGCCAAGTATGGTGACCCATACTCAGAATTTGTGCTCTGCATTTAACCCATCCGAAATGCACACACACAGAGCAGTGAACACACACACACTGTGAGCACACACCCGGAGCAGTGGGCAGCCATTTATGCTGCGGCGCCCGGGGAGCAGTTGGGGGTTCGATGCCTTGCTCAAGGGCACCTAAGTCGTGGTATTGAAGGTGGGGAAAGAGAACTGTACATGCACTCCCCCCACCCACAATTCCATCCGGCCCGAGACTAGAACTCACAACCCTTCGATTGGGAGTCCAACCTTCTAACCATTAGGCCACGACTTCCCCAAAATGTAGTAAAATGTTTACATCCTTTTTCCACCTTTGAGTCCCCATGGTTTAGGAAAGTGTTTAAGGTACATACATGCAGCTGAACTACCATTTATTACAAAGTTAACTGAATTACTATTTATTACTTGTAAATTAATATACTATAAATATAACTAATACTACTATATACTACTACATACTAATACAAATTTTTCTTAACCCCAAATACCACCCACCCTCTAAGGACTGTTTAGCCAACCAGCTTATTCCTGCTTGGTTATGACACTGAAAAGCAGAATGTAATTAATTTTTTTTAATTGCCAACTGCAAATTCATTTGACAGTAAGTAATAAACACAAAAAAAGATTGTTTAAGTATTGTGCATTTTTACTTACCACTATTTGTTTATTAGTTGTTAAATAATTTTAATGGAACAGGAATCGTTAGGCAGAATCGGAACCAGAACCCGAAGCTTGTGAGTGGTTAGATGTTGAGTGATACTTGAGTGTTTCCTTTGGAGATAATGTTAATTAATGTGAGATTAATACTCCAACTGAAAAAAAAAGCAAACTTTTACATGGTTAGGTTTTATTTTGATGGTCCACTTAATCAATCAATTATAAGCAACTTTGCCACTACATCCCAACTAACTCTCATTAGAGTATCAGTATGCTCAAGAATGGTATAATCTATTATGGTAGAATAAGATGACGTACTTGCAAAGACACCTATGTCAATTTATCTGTTGGTTGACCATCAAAATAAAGTGTTAGCATATATTTACAGTTGCAGACATACTAATATTGTAATGACCACTAGTTGATATAGTTGGAAGAGTTACTCAACAGCTGTCTAAGGGGTACCATCAAAATAATCAAACTGATATAACAGTAAAAATAGTTCAAAGCAAATGTATCATATCTCAAATTAATCTGATCTGATATCTGATCTTTTGGCTGTTTGAGAAAACATTTATTATTATTATTATTATTATTATTATTACTACTACTACACTGTAAAATATCCAACTTACAATTTGTATTACAAACTCAGTTTTTTAAGTAAATTCAACTACTTAACATTAAAAAAGTTGAGATAACACAGAAAAGTAAGTAAAATAGAAATGTAGATCAATTTGTTTGACCAAATTGATATTGAAAGTTGGAACAAATAATAACTTTAAGTTGTTTATTAGTACTACCAACAAAGGCTGATGAGCATGCGCAATCAATCACTTTTTCATAAACAACGGCATTTTCATTTCTCTCACTTCATTTTCGAGTTGCCTCAGGCGGCGCCCGTTTATTTCTTCATTGTGATCACTCCGGTAAGTGCAGTACTATGCGTATCAATTCATGATATGATTTAATTGAAGTTTGATCAAATATGCGCTTTTATACAACATAGGTGGCGTTAAGTCAGTTCAGTTTTCCTGCCTGGTCTTATGAGTTGCCTCAGGTCAGACGTTGCCTATTTTTTTCTGCCTGACAGTGTAAGTTAATCTTTCTGGTAGGTACTGTTCTATATATAATATTTACCATAAGAGACAGTGATTCGCGGGTCAATGTATAAACAACCCGCACCCGACCAATGTTTTCAACTAACCCGCCCACAACTCGGACCACAAAAAAAATAAAATAAAATATTGTACCCGACCAGCTTCCTGGCCCGCATTTTTTAAAAGTAGTAAATGCGTCGCCCCTTTATATTAATTTAATTACTTAAATAGACTATAGCCTATAATAAGCATTATGACCGCACACATAAGGCTTGCCACAAAGAACCAGTTAAATAGTAATGATTATGAATGTGTTTAAATTAGCATGGACTCATTTAATTGTTTTGTAATAATCTGGTGTTTTCTGTGTCGCTGCAAAGATGTTGTCGTCGATGCAGACTCGCCATGAACACCAGAGAGAAATGCACATTTCATATGGACTACATAATCAGAGAGTATCCTATTTATTTTGGTTTGAATATGTTCATTTAAAAGTAGACATTTCAAGCTTTCAGTAATATATTGCCTATATTTTTTTAAACCCAATTAACAATTAAGACACTACCTGTCCCATAATATCACCCAAAGTTTCTACAACTTTTTCTTAGCTATTTCAGAATCTGGAAAAATTACTGGGGCTAACTTGTTACTCTAGTCAGAGCGATATGAATGTGTGTGATGTACGGCATGATAAATTCTCGTCACTTCTGCTGCCCAAACTTTGTCAGTCTGTGGGTCATTTGGTTTATTGAAAAACGATTGCACTGATTTGCATGTTTCTTGATGATGTGCTTTTTTCTGTGGTACTCACATACATTATGTCACTTCACATCGTATTCTCCACCATGTCCCACTGAAAAATTGCTTTTGCATAAAATGCAAAAAGCTCTCTCTGCTTCGCCATCTACAGGTCTTAACCAAGAGTACCCTATGTAGCAGTCTATTCGCTATTAAAAGTGCATCTTCTCTTTTTTATGGCCACACAGGCCATGGCTGCTTAAACTGAGCGAACAGCACGCGCGCTCTCCAATTTGAGATTCTTGAGAAGGCGTTTGTGCACCAGTCAACAGTTTGATTGACGTACGACTCAGCCTATCGACTAACGCTTTTATTGCTCTCCTCTGAACTATTGGACCTAGTTAACAGTATACCCATGGACATATCCGTGTTTTTATTAGGGTTGAATGAAAAAGCGGGACAGATGCTCAATTTGAATGAGATGTGACAAAGGGTAAAATTGCTGTACAGTACAACAACGTGGGACAAGGAGGTGTCAGGACTTGGGTATGATCTGTCCTTTTTTCCTCCTTGTTTTTTACTTTATTTTTTATATATATATTTTTTTGTTTCTACTCATTTTTCTACACTTGTATTCGTTTTGTTTCCATTTCTTCTCTCTCTCTGACTTTTTATATATTTTCTCTGTTTTTTCTTCACTTCGCTTTAGCGCCAGCTGATCTCACTCAGCAATCTAGGCTGCGGTTTGTCTGACGCACCTGTTCCCTCTATCTCGTTACTCACCCTATTTATTCTGCTTGATTTTCACCCCTCCTTGTCAGTGTGTTCTGTGATGTTTTGGCGTTTGGCTTCGGTTCTGTCCTGTTCCTCCTTTCTGGTCAGTACGCTCGTTGGTTTGTCTGCCCGGTTGGTGTAACGTGTGCTTTGCCCCCAGAGGATTTCGGACTGCTCTTCTGGTTCTTGACCTGGACTGTCTCGACCGTTCTCAGCCCTGTCTGCACCTCGCCTGACCCCTTGTCTTTTCGGCCATATTCCTGCCTACTGTTTTGGATTTGTTACTCCTTCTCTCCTGGCGCTCTCGGAGGCTGAGCGAACGACCTGCCCACTGTGCAGTTGGAAGTTAAGACTGAGTATTTTCCCCCCGAGTGGTTTTTGATCAATTTGTCCCTTTTAATAAAGTTACCATTTTCAGCCTCATGCGCTCTTGGGTCCTCATCTGTCCTGTGATGTGGTCACTCTATTCGCGCCAGTTATTCAGCCAATAAAGTGTAATGTTAGGCCTATGTATTTCTCAATTGTGTCTAGTACTATATAAATTACAAAGGTATTTCAAATGACCCGACCAACCACGACCCGGATATCATTAAAAATATTTTTGGATGACTCGTAACCGCAGGTAACCCGTGCATCACTGATAAGAGTTGAGTTATGTTTGTTCAATATATGTGCTTTTGTACAGCGTATTTCCTTTTCGTTTTAGAGTTGCCTCAGCTGCACCCAGTTAATTTTTGTCCATCATTGTTATCACTCCGGTAAATGGTTGTTCTTTGTGTATCAATTTAAGGCATGATTTGAATGACATTTGTTCATAATATACACTTCTTTACAACGTATGTGGCTTCAAGTGAGTTCAGTTTTCCCCGAGTTGCCTCCGGTAAGACAGCGCCTGTTTTTCTTCCCCAAGACAGTGCAACTTAAAGGGATAGTTCACCCAAAATATCCAAATTATGTTATTAATAACTTACCCTCATGTTGTTCCAAACCTGTAAGACCTCAGTTTATCTTTGGATCACAGTTTAAGATATTTTAGATTTAGTCCGAGAGCTCTCAGTCCCTCCACTGAAGCTGTGTGAACGGTATACTCTCCATGTCCAGAAAGGTAAGAAAAACATCATCAAAGTAGTCCATGTGACATCAGAGGGTCAGTTAAAACATTTTGAAGCATTGGAAATACATTTTGGTCCAAAAATAGCAAAAACGACGACTTTATTCAGCATTGTCTTCTCTTCTGTGTCTGTTGTTTAAAACAAAGCAGTTTGTGATATCCGGTTTGCGAATGAATCATTCGATGTAACCGGATCTATTTTAACCAGTTCACCAAATCGAACTGAATCATTTTAAACGGTTCGTGTCTCCAATATGCATTAATCCACAAATGACTTAAGCTGTTAACTTTTAATTTTAAAGACGCATCCGATTCGAGAACCGAGGAGCTGATGATACTGCGCATGTGTGATTCAGCTTGAAGCAGACTGACACACAGAGCGTCTGAACCGAACTGATTCTTTTGGTGATTGATTCTGAACTGATTCTGTGCTAGTGTTATGAGTGTGGGTAAACCGAAGGCTTGAATCCGGGGCAATCATTGCAAAAATTACGCCATTACAAAGAGCGCAAAAGAACCAGTGAACCGTTTTCTTCAACCGGTTTATTGAATCAATCGGTTTATTGAGTCCGAAAGAGCTACTGGTGATCTGAAAACCGATGCAACCGTTTAGTCAAATAACATAAAAAAATACTAGACCCCTCGATGCCTGTGAAACTTTTCTCCCTCAAACAGCACGCTAGTGTTACTTCTACACTACAGGCTACACACAGCAATATAAAGAACATATCAGCATGTTCTCACATCACATCGTTCTTGTAAAATAATAATAAGTAAATAAACATCAAAATCACTTCGCTGAGAATGAAACGCCACTTACCAGCTGCCACGATGTTGAAAATTTCCTCTAGCAATTAAAAAATGTGCGTGCAGTGTGAGGAATCTTCCCGGTTGGATAAGGTCGTTGTCAGGTGAAAGGTCATCATGTTGGTCATTTTATTTACGGCTAAATTATTATTAATAGATTGTACTAATATTATGATTGGGCGTGGGCAGGTATTCACAAAAGTTTATGTTATTACAAAAACAAATTCGAGGAAATTTTGCTTTGACAAAAGGGCACTTAAGGGGCAAAGGAGCAGGTAGGTGCTCAAGTGAACCGGTTCTTTCAGACAATTCAATCAAATAAACCAGTTGAAAGAAAAAAATGGTTCACCGGTTCTTTTGCGCTCGATGTAATGCCGTCATTGGCGATGATTGCCCTTCATTCAAGCCTTTGGTTTACCCGCGTTTATAACATTAGGACAGAATCAGTTCAGAATCAATCACCAAAAGAATCAGTTCGGTTCAGATGCACGCTCTGTGTCAGTCTGCTTCATGCTGAATCACACATGCGCAGTATCATCAGCTCATCGGTTCTCGAATTGGACGAGTCCGACAGAAACGGTTCTCGGTTCAGTGTACGAATAAATGTCAAAATAATTATTATTTATTATTGTTCTGTGTAGTTTGAAGAGAAACATTTTTGGAGACCCCCCAAGACCCCCCTGGCGACGCCGGTGAGCTTAAGTCATTTGTGGATTAATGCGTATTAGAGATGCGAACCGTTTAAAATGATTCAGTTCGATTTGGTGAACTGAATGATTCGTTCGCGAACCGGATATCCAGCTGCTTTGTTTTGAACTCTCTCTCACAACATACATGGAAGAGAAGACAATGCTGTATATAGTCGTCGTTTTTGCTATTTTTGGACCAAAATTTATTTTTGATGCTTCAAAAATTCTAACCGACCCTCTGATGTCACATGGACTACTTTGATGATGTTTTTCTTACCTTTCTGGACATGGACAGTATACAGTACACACATCTTCAATGGAGGGACTGAGAGCTCTCTGACTAAATCTAAAATATCTTATACTGTTTTCTAAAGATAAACGGAGGTTTTACGGGTTTGAAACAACATGAGGGTAAGTTATTAATTACATAAATTTGCTATCTGGGTGAACTAACCCTTTAAGTTTCATAAGTGACTCTGCCATTACTGTATTTTCAAATATTACAAAAAAAAAGAGAATGGGCGGGAAGACACGCATGCCAATCATCGCATGACTCAATGACCGCATAAAACAAGTTCTTTTAGATTATTAGACAAAACCCTTTAACATACTTATAAATAAAATAAAAAATGATTATTCATAAAATAAATAATCTTGTATTGTTACATTATGATATAACCCTAAATGACATAAAATATGAAATACATACAATTAAATCAATTTAATTGTTAGGGTTATGTAGCTACCCATATTTGCATTAAAAAATAATCTGCAAAATAAAATAAAAATGTATGTAACTATTAATATATCCTAATATAGCCCAAATGTGGCCCACCTGGGACCCACAAATAAACAATAATGGGCAGCCTTACTGGGGCCCATAACTGTATCCAAGCTGGGGCCCACATTCAGCCCATCAAAGTCCCCACTCTGAGCCCATTCCCAGTTGATACCCACATAGCCCAGATAAATCCCATCTGGGGCCCACATGGACATGTTGGATTAGCTGAGGACAAACAATGCTCAAGATTGTCTGGACCCCTTTCCTGTCAAGGAAACAAATGAACAAAGGACCTTTCGACATTAAGTGAAGTGATAATGTGATCATACAACAGGACAAGTCTATAACCACTCTTGTCAGAAAACTAATCATGTGACATCACATCCTGAATTGTCATCCTGTCAGCCAGAAATCAAACCCAGAAATCATCAATAATTAAAATGGACCACAACAAAGGTCCATTCAGAGTGTCCCATGTCTTGTGACTTGCTTGGGAATTTTTCTACAAACTGAACTTTTCAATAAATGATCTCAAAAGGACAACCACTGAGAAATCCGAACTTTTAATGATACTCACAAATAATGTTATATGTCTTATAATTTGATAAGTCTAACTACATTTGATGTGTTCAATGTAATCTGTGTAAGTTTAATCATTGTTTTATATCCCTGTCAGCAGATAAATGTATGCTATTAAATGAGTGTAAGATATGGGAAGGTAGTGTAGTGTATTGTATTGTATTATATAGTATAGTATTGAATGAACGGCCGAGACATTTGCAAGGATATGAAATGAATGAAAAGATGGTATTTTGAATGATGTGCACGACACGTTAGAGAAGTTCTTTTACAAACCTACAAAGTTATATCTCCATGTATTAAAGTGAAGCGTCGTGTTAAGGAATGCACAATCCGCCTTGTATCCAGTCGATTGGAGGATAATGTCATGGGACGGACCAAAATCTTCCCCTTAAAACCACCATGCCTGAATTGCTTTTGGCTTGCTTACCCTTCCAACCACCGGCCTCTAGCCATCAGCGTGCTTGCAATTCATAAAGAACTTCAACTTTCTGTGACAGAATCTTCAAAGGTTACACCGGGCAAATGAGAGGACTCAGAAGAAACTTTGTCCACAGTCAAGGCAAGAGCTGTTGGATCTCTCAAAATCACCGGGCAGCCAACCAATCAATCAAGGCAAAGGGTATCCCCAGACGTCATCTACAACAACGAATCCCAGCCAGGATTCCCCTTTCAGCTCAACGCAAGCCAAGGAGACGAAACGACACCACAGTCAGCAGCACAACCACATGTAAAGGCAAACAAACCCTCTATCTATTGCTGAAATGGTGCAAGGTTGTTTTTAAGTTGTAAAGATAAACTAGGGTTCTGCTCTTATTGATACTTGGAATGCCTGTGAATTTAGTAGAGATTTTCTCCATAACTCACCTCATAAATCCATTGTAACTGTGTATGTTTGTTTGTATGTGTGTGTTCAATAGTTTTAGATCCATATAATCTATAGAATAGCTCAATGAATTCTTGTTTCATTTATGAAGAAGTATTGTCTTGTGTGGTGTATTTCCCATTATTTGCGCTTTTTTGTAGCTTTGATTGTGTTTACAGTGTACAATATAACATGTGTTCATGTTTTGCGTGTAAAAAAACAGTATTTTTCACACAATTCACCTATCTGTATACCTCAGTTTTCACTGTCATAAAAACGGGCTGATCATTTCCTTGTTCTATAAAGTCCCTCCTTCAGAAATACGTAACGAGTTCTGATTGGGCCAGGGGTTCCTGTGTTGTGATTCGACAGCAGCTGAGCGCACACTGCCCTCCTGCTAACGTGATTGGGCTAGAACGCACACACTGGAGATGTACTTATAATCACAGGAGCGTGCATGAAAATCGCATTCATTTTTTTTGCACAGCCCTAACATCTAGTTAACAAAACTAAACAGCATTGCTCTTTGTGTAATAAGTTACAGAAACTGTTAAACGCACCAACTTAAATAATAAAATACACTTAACGGTTGTGGTCCATAAAAAACGCCTTCTTCAGACAAAGAGGAAACTGCTCCATCTTTCAAGAATAAGCTTTGTGTGAATCCGGCATTAAACTGATTGAGATTGACGAAGTTGTCCTCAGCAAGTTGTCCTCAGCAAAATGTAATACAATGCTACACATAGTTTTACATGTGGATTATAATTTTCGGGAACCGAGTTAAATATTAATTGTAACCATTACATATACACAGAAATGACATACCCAAAATAAAAAAGGTTTCTGCTCATGATTCTTTCTGACTAGATACATATTCAACATATGTTCACAAAGCTGACACTTTAAAGTTTACTGTTCAGGAATCAGAATCACTCAGACTGTTATGATAATAGAGATATATAAGCTCAAACATAAAAACAAAACTAAAAATATTAAAAACATATTTTTTAAATGTATTTAAAAATGTGTTGATGTAAGATATGAGTTTAGAAATAGAGTGTAGCTAAAGCCACAAGTCTTTCAAAAATTCATTAGAAATTTCATAATCTAATCTGTAAAACTGCGAATTTTATGAAATATTTTCTAAGGCCATGTCATGGGTGTTTTTTAGAGAAGGCTAATCAGATTGATTTATGGCCCTTGTCATCTCTGTGAGATCTCACATGTAAACTCTTCAGTGTATTTTGTGTGTGTTTGGCTGTGAAAACTGCCCGATTAATCCCTATCTGTTATTCCATTGTTCTCACCAAACGAGTCTTGCACACCTCCGCCAGGTATGACACATTATCCGCATTATTCTTTTATCATTATTCTTTTGTTTTTATTCCACCTTTATTAGCCTTGATTGTGGTTTTTCAGGCTTTACAAAGACACAAAGCAGCGATCTCACTTCAGTCTCTCTTTGCATTTAGCCCTTATTTATCAAAAGTCTTACTATAAAAATACAACAAAACATTTTCCTACGACCTTACGTGAATTATTGTGACAAAAATGCATTATGAAGAAGAAAAGCACCTGCTATTTGTAGCATCGGAGCTTACGTTAGCATCAAGCTACATCAGACAATTTATAAAATTATTAGTACACTTTTACTCAAAACTCACTTTAAACGCCGATCGAGTGTTTATAATAACTTCCTTTAGCGATCAGGGGTGGAATTTGGTCGTTTACTGTTGTAAAAATATGTTATTTGTAGCCTTTTTCATCGCTGCACAAGTTAGCATTTCCGATGTACATTTTCGATTTTTTTTATAAAAACGCCCCAGATCTCAATAAATTCTCATACCAAGCTTTACTATCGTAATCGCGGGTTTATTATTCGGATATTTCGTGTGTACAGAGGTGTTTCAGTGTTGTTTTGGCCAGATAACTACCAGGAAGTGTGCAGGAAGCATGTGACACGATGTGGCGGTGTCCATATATGACACTCTAAGATTGACACTGACAAGGCCCAATCAGAGTCTGAGTCACACACAGCACGAGCTGTGACCACTGCGCACACACACAGATCGCTGGGAGAGGCTGTTTATCATCAGATCGCGTAAATCCGTGGAAAATGAATAGAAATGACGATTCTGTCTGAAGAAATATGAAGTAAACATCTGTTAAAATATATCCATATATCTCCGCAGATATGCATCTTTGGTCTATAAATCCTTATTGACGCTGTTCAGTGAGTCTATGTGAACACAAATAAACCGCTACAGACGTGACTGAATATGAGTGAGTGGTGAATTTCTATTCAAAATATGGCATAATACGGATTTATTATTTTGCACTTCTGACATAAATCACTAAATATCTGTCACTGCAACAATGTTTTATCAAAATATTGGTCAAATATCGAAGCTAGAGTCTTTAAACTTTCAATTGATGCACAGTTT
This sequence comes from Carassius auratus, assembly GCF_003368295.1. Taxonomy (NCBI): domain Eukaryota; kingdom Metazoa; phylum Chordata; class Actinopteri; order Cypriniformes; family Cyprinidae; genus Carassius; species Carassius auratus. The sequence goes on along the minus strand of NC_039257.1, from coordinate 19,597,032 downwards.
GTCCAGATGAAGTAAGACAGTGATGTTTAATGTGCTGTGAAAGTGAAACAATAATAAACTGGGGCCGTCAGCGATGTTTGCACGTAAAGGGGTTAATCTCCAAGTACAGCGTCCCTGGGAAGCCCAAACATAGATGATTTGACTCCAAGATGAAAATTACAGCGTTTCAACGACATGGCAAACAAAAACGCAGCTCTTCCACGCCCCCTTTTTGTGAATTCATGTGGGCGGAGGTTAGTCAAAACACTGTTTTAGTGACGTCATTACTGCAGGAACTAGAGGGCTGTAGTCCAAACGGGTCGTTTTTTGTAGGCGAATTCTGTTAAATAAAATATCTCGCTTGGCACTGAACTTTGAGCTTTAGCATTTTACAGATATTATTTATACTCTAACAAGAACATTACACACTAACTAAAGTTTAAAACATGGGATCACGAAGAAGGGGACCTTTAAGATTAAACTTTGCCTAGATCCTGCGCTTCCTAGCCTGTAGCATATTAATTATCATTCTGTTCGTATTTTTTTTTTCATGAAGCAATCTAAATAGAATTTTAAGGATATACTCAATTTTAAGTTAGGTGGACGAACCGTTGATGAAGTATAAACTAATTCAATTTGTCAATTAAAGCAATTCAAATCTCTAGATTTGATTCTTCTCAAAATAAATGATCTAATATTTCCTTACATTATGGTGGAGAATGCAGACAGATGTGACCTAAAAATACATAATTCCAAGACATGTTACATTGTATTTGTTCTATTTTATTTGGAAGAATAGATCAAAGAAAGATAAACAGTTTGTTGTGCTATTATAGGTACTTTACTATGGCATGCTTGCTCTTAGTAAAGCATGCCATAACCTGCTTGCTCTTTTGACTCCCTGACTGCGGGTGTCGCTATTGGACAGTGTTTTCTCTGCTTCCTGTTGGCCTACTGGCCTTGCTGCAGCTGATCATAGCTCAGTATCTGTTTCTCTAGAATCCTTGTTGTTTAAAGTGATAAAATATAACTTAATTCACACCATATTTCTGATATTATCAATCAATTTTATCAGATTAATTTCTCCTGCTATTGTTATTTGCACTTCTTGCCACATGTACAGTGTATCTATCTCTGTCACTGATGAGGGAATCACATGTGATGAATGCAGGAAAATAGTTAGGCTGACAGAGAAGATTTCAGAATTAGAGACACACATCCTAACATTAATTGAGGACAGTAAGAATGTTAGGGCTCTAGATACGGCTTTGGATGCATCTAACTCAGGGATTCCTGTACATTGTTCGGTTCCGGGCAACAGAGCCCCAGTAGCAGGGCAACTGGGTGACAGTGAGGCAGCATAGTCATCGGTCAAAACACCGTTCTTCTCTTCCGATCAAAACATTAAACAGGTTCTCTCCACTCAGTGATACATGCACTGAGAAACCTGATGAAAGTGCTCTAGTTATTGGTGATTCTATTGTACGGAGCGTGAATATAGAGACACCAGCCACCATAGTCAAATGTTTACCAGGTACCAGAGCACCTGACATCTTGGCAAATTTAAAAGTGCTGACTAATGCTAAACATAAATACAGTAAGATTGTTATTCATGCTGATGCTAATGATGTTCGACTTCACTAAATGATGTTCGAGATCACTAAAAATAACATTAAAGAGGTATGTGAACTTGCAAGCACAATGTCAGACATTGTAATATGCTCTGGTCCCCTCCCTGCTAACAGTGGTGACGAGATGCATAGCTGATTTTCATTACTCAATGGCTGGATGTCTAAGTGGTGCCCGCAGAATAACATAGATTTCATAGACAATTGGACGAGCTTTTGAGGCAGACCTGACCTGTTGAAAAGAGATGGTCTTCATCCCTCCTGCAACTGTCACGACCGGTGATACAAGGATTCACGGAGAGATAACCAATTGTGAGTATGACTTTATTAGGGGTTAATCCACAGAGAATAAACAGTTCAGACATGAGTCGAAAACCAAAACATCCATCCAAACATAAACTAAACAAGAACACAGGGCAAGGGCATGAACTGACGGACATGAATAAACAAGGACTCCGTGACACATACTAAGACAGACCGGGTTAAATACACAAGGAGAGACAAACGCTAATGGGAATTAGACAGAGTGTAATGATTAGTAACTAGTGACAGCTGGGTGCAATAATTAAGCAGAGAACGTGAGGAATGTGATTCATAAAGTGACAGACAACGTGGGGAAGGGGGACATCTAGTGGATTCCCAGGGAACACAACCCAGACACTGTGACAATACCCCCCCCTCTACGGAGCGGCTCCCAGGCGCTCCACGACAGACACAAAACAGAGACCAGGCGGGAGGCGGACAGGTGGAGGCTCAGGGGGAGGGACGGAGGGCCAGAAAAGAAACATGGGGAATCAGACACCAGAAGTGTAAACACAAAACAGGAAGACGAGGAGGGAGGTGGACCAGAGGAGGTTCAGGGGAGGGACGGAGGGCCAGGCTAACAGAGGGGAACAGACAGAAAACACAACAGAAAACAAAAACACAAAACATAAGTCCATGAAGGACATCACGTGGCGCCCACCAGGGCGGAGCAGAAGACCACCACTTCCTTGTGGTCGAGGCCGGAGTCCCCCAGGGCGGAGCAGAAGACCACCACACCCCTGTGGTCAAGACGGAAGCCCTCCAGGGTGAAGCAGAAGACCACCACACCACTGTGGTCAAGGCGGACACCCCCCAGGGCGGAACAGAAGACCACCACCGCTGTGTGGTCAGGCTGGAGCAGAAGACCACCACAAGCGTGTGGTCAGGGCGGACGCTCCCCAGGGCGGAACAGAAGACCACCACAACCATGTGGTCAGGGCGGAAGCCCCCCAGGGCGGAGCAGAAGACCACCACATCTTTGTGGTCGAGGCCGGAGTCCCCCAGGGCGGAGCAGAAGACCACCACAACCGTGTGGTCGGTACGGGTGCCCCCCAGGGCAGATCAGAAGACCACCACGTCCGTGTGGTCGAGATCGGAGTCCCCCAGGGCAGAGCAGAAGACCACCACATCCTTGTGGTCAATGCAGAAAGCCCCCATGGCGGAGCAGAAGACCACCACATCCGTGTGGCCGGACCAACAGGAGGACGAGTCTGGTTGGGCAAATCTGAAACAAAGAATCTGAACAAGTTAAGAGTAGCCTCCTTGGCCACAACAGGATCCGTCGGGTGCTCAGCGAGTTCGACTGGGACCTGACAAGGCTTTGGCAACCCTATGGTATTTAGACTGAATTCCAGAAGATAAATGCTGATTTGACTCTCTTCCTGAAGATCCTTGGTGGTCTGACTCTGCTCATAAAGATCATTGGTGACTTGCATTTGTTCATGAAAATCATTGGTGACTTGCATTTGTTCATGAAGATCATTGGTGACTTGCATTTGTTCATGAAGATCAATGGTGACTTGCCTTTGTTCTTGAAGATCACCGGTGACTTGACTCTGTCCTTGAAGATCACCGCCAACTTGTCTCAGTCCTTGAAGATCACCAGTGACTTGACCCGACTCTGGAGGGTCATCGGTGACTAGCCCTGACTCTGGAGGGTCATCAGTGACTGGCCCTGACTCTGGAAGGTCATCAGTGACTAGCCCTGGCTCTGGAGGGTCATCGGTGACTAGCCCTGACTCTGGAGGGTCCATGAACACCTGACTCGACTCTGGAGGGTCAATAGGAACCTGACTCGACTCTGGAGAGTTCACTGGAACCTGACTCGACTCTGGAGAGTCCACTGGAACCTGACTCGACTCTGGAGAGTTCACTGGAACCTGACTCGACTCAGGAGGGTCAACTGGAACCTGACTCGACTCCGGAGGGTCAACTGGAACCTGACTCGACTCCGGAGAGTTCACTGGGACCTGACTCGACTCTGGAGGGTCAACTGGCACCTGACTCGACTCTGGAGAGTTCACTGGAACCTGACTCGACTCTGGAGAGTTTACTGGAACCTGACTCAACTCCGGAGGGTCAACTGGAACCTGACTCAACTCCGGAGGGTCAGCTGTGACTGTCATCCTGTGCAGCGACACGGGGCAGGCAGCCATCTTGGGCCATGACTCTGGACATGCGGCTATCTGGTGCTGTGGTGCTGGACCAGTGGCCAGCTTGGGCATTGGTGCTGGGTTAGCGGCCATCTTGTGCTGTGGCGCTGGGCTGGCAGCCATCCTGTGCTGTGGCGCTGGATTGACGGCCAACTTGGGCCATGACTCGGGACGGGCAGCCATCTTGGACCGTGGCTCTGGACCGGTGGCCAACTTGGGCATTGGCGCTGGGTGAGTGGCCATCTTGTGCTGTGGAACTGGGCTGGCAGCCATCTGATGCTGTGGCGCTGGATTGGTGGCCATCTTGGGCCATGACTCTGGATGAGCGGCCATCTTGGGCCTTGGCGCTGGGTTAGCGGCCATTTTGTGCTGTAGTGCTGGGCTGGCGGCCATCTTGTGCGGTGGTGCTGGATCGGCGGCCATCTTGTGCTGTGGTGCTGGGCTGGTGACCATCTTGGTCTGTGGCGCTGGCTCAGCCGCTGTGACGTGAACAGTCTTGGGAATCTCTAAGGTCTTTGACAGCATAGAGAAATAATCCAAGAATGAGTCAGCGGCCATCTTGGGCGTTGGCGCTGAGCTGGCGGCCATCTTGCACCGTGGCGCTGGACTGGTGATCACCTTGTGTTGTGGTGCTGTGTTGGCGTCCATCCTGCCTCGTGGCGCTGAACTAGTGGCCATCATGGGCAATGGCGCCACCGTGGCGGACGTGCCCTTCCTCTCTCCTCTCCGTCCGCCATGGTGAGACGGTAGCTCTGATCCATCCCACATGAGCCCCGGGCCGAAGGGAGGCCATGGTTGAGAGCGGTGCTGAATCTCCTCTCGACCACTCCCTCCTCGGCGACCTCCCCTGGTCCCCCGGTAAACCACCAGGCGAGTTCTCTCAAATCCATTCTTCTCCCGCTCTGTGGCTGGGGAGGAGAAATAAGCTGACATACCGCTGGTTCTTGCAGTGACGGAGTCCTTCTGTAACGACCGGTGATACAAGGATTCACGGAGAGAGAACCAATTGCGAGTATGGCTTTATTAGGGGTTAATCCACAGAGAATAAACAGTCCAGGAATGAGTCGAAAACCAAAACATCAATCCAAACATAAACTAAACAAGAACACAGGGCAAGGGCGTGAACTGACGGACATGAATAAACAAGGACTCTGTGACACATACTAAGACAGACCGGGTTAAATACACAAGGAGAGACAAACGCTAATGGGAATTAGACAGAGTGTAATGATTAGTAACTAGTGACAGCTGGGTGCAATAATTAAGCAGAGAACGTGAGGAATGTGATTCATAAAGTGACAGACACCGTGGGGAAGGGGGACATCTAGTGGATTCCCAGGGAACACAACCCAGACACTGTGACAGCAACACATTTAAACACAACATTAGCCTACTTTTCTTGCTAGGCTATCACAAACATTTAAAATTAAAACTCACCACTAACAGAAACAGTCGACTCTCCTGCCTTTTGCATTTAAATCTTTATTACACGCAACCCAACGGGTCTTAAATAACTTTGTTTTTCTGCCTCTATAAAAGTGTATATATAATGTTGCCTTGTATATCTAAAGTTGCTCTTTTTCTTGTTTTAAATCTAGCCAAAACCCATGTGTTGCATGTGAAACACAGTAAGCTTTAATTAGTATACATTTTTTTGTGAAATGACTGCATTTCAGTGTCAATCCATGTTAGTTTTTACCCCGAACAATGCGTTGTCATTTTAATTCAGTGCTTGCAGCACAGCAAAAATAGACTCGGTACGTAAACGATCGCTGCACTGCTGCAGACACACTGCTCCTGGAACGCATTGACGGACCGCAACTACATGCAGTGTGAACGCTGGAATCAATTAACATGGGTGCGTAAAAAAATACGCAATGCATACGCACTGCAGACGGAGTATGTGTGAAACGGGCGTTAGAGTTTATATCTGACTAACTGGGGCCCAGGTCAGGAAGCAGACAAACTGGCTAAATCAGCCGTCTGCTAGCTGCCTCACGTCACAGAGGTCCGTTAATTCTCAGCACATTGAGACTCTTTCACCTAGATATCACGCTATAGAGACCGTGTCTGTTCCCCGAACTAGAAAATACAAAAAATGTCCAAACCAAGTTAAGAGTAACAATTTAATTGAGGTTCAACAAACAAAAAACAGATGCAATATGGATAAACAAATGATAAAGCTTGGCTTATTGAATATCAGATCCCTTTCTACGAAAACACTTTTTGTAAATAATATGATCACTGATCATAATTTAGATGTGTTCTTTTTGACAGAAACCTGGCTAAAACCTGATTACATTATTTTAAATGAGTCCACCCCCCAAAATGCTAAATTCTGAAAAAACATAGGTGTTAATTATAGGACCTAAAAACTCTGGATTTAATAACCTAAAACACTGTCTAAGACTTGATGGCTGCTCTTTTAATTCTTCATCATCATTTAGGAACCTAGTTGTGCTATTTGATAGCTAATAATAATTCCTTACATTTATATAGCGCTTTTCTAGACACTCAAAGCGCTTACATAGTCAGGGGGTATCTCCTCATCCACCACCAGTGTGCAGCATCCACCTGGATGATGCGACGGCAGCCATAGTGCGCCAGAACGCCCACCACACACCAGCTTACTGGTGGAGAGGAGACGGAATGATGAAGCCAATCAGCAGATATGGGGATTGTTAGGAGGCCATGATGGTCAGAGGCCAATGGGCGAATTGAGCCGGGATGCCGAGGTCACACCTCTTCTCTTTTCGAAAGACATCCTGGGATTTTTTATGGCCACAGAGAGTCAGGACCTCGGTTTAACCCTTTGAAGTCGATTAACGCATATATGCGTTTTGAGTCATTTTCTCCTGATAACCCCGAAAAGAACTTAAATTACACTCTCAGTTTTCATCGTACAGATAAGAGCAATACATCAATCGAATCTGTAAAGGGTATACTTTTTTTTGGATACAGACATAATAACAAAACACCTTTGTGCACTTATGAAATAAAGATAACAAACAAGGTGCGCTGTCTGCAGCCTTTGTGTGTGCTGATCTTCATTTACAAACACGTCATTAAAATGAACTGTAACTCCTTGAATACTCAACGAAGAGACATGAGAGAGATATCTATAGAAAGCCTGTAATGTCTACTTATAAACTAAACAAGTGTTGCCGAAAACAAATATTCTGAGATAAAGTAATCCATATGAAAACAACACAATGTCTATTTTTCATGTCTCCCTTCATTATATCTAATGTGACCATGCCCCCACGCTGAACACGCTATTCAGATTCAAACTGAAGCGCGCGGCTTGAATACGCCCACACAGAAGAAAAAGTTTTTATTTTATTTTACTGTTTGCTTCGCGATGAGAGGAATAAGACATTAATCACTCCAAAAAGATGTGATGTGGTTGAGGATTTGAGAAATGGATTTCCTCAGAAAAAAGAATGAAGCACTTTATTCAGCAGAGATCATAAACATGAGTAAGTCTCTTTTTATTTATTTGTACTATTTTTCACATAACGTGTAAACATTTTACTAGTTAGACTTTTTCCAAATACTTTTTCCAAACTATAATTCCTGACTAAATGTATAATCAAGTGAAACATTATGAAGTTTCAATAATAATATACAATACTATACCATTCAAAAGATTGATGTAAATAATATAAATGTGACAAATAGAGATAACTCTAACAAATGTAAAAACAATGTAGTTCTTTCAATTTATTCCCCCTAAAAAAACCTGAAAAATATTCTCAGCTCTTTTCAACATTAATAATAATAATAATGATGATGATGATGATGATAAATGTTTTTTTTTTTTTTTTTGGTAGAAAATAAGATTGTTAAAAGGATTTCTGAAGGATTGTGTGACTGGAGTGAGGATGCCAAAAAATTTGTTTGAACGTAAGCGTTGATTGTCCCTAATAAACTGTTTAACTGCTCCCCCAAGTGGATATTAAATTATGTTGTGGGATAGTTAAATATATTCTTAATAAACTACAAACATAAAATTATATAGATTTATTTTATTTTCACATTCTTTCTTGTAAGTCCTCACTCAGTGACAGAGCTGAATGAGAAGCTCATTATGGAGCTCATTATGCAGGGCTTTGCTTCTCTGGTGTAAATCACAATGATATTCATGATAGTTGATGCCTACTCGCATATGACTTTTACCAACAAAAAGTGTCTTAGAAAATTTAAATCAATATATTGTTTTCTGTGAATGAGTAAACAAGATTATTTTCACATAATTTAGAAAGAAAGGCTACAAGCTCAAGTTCTCAACAGTCCCGGGAACCAATGTTATGTATGTGTTTTATGGCCTTATTCAAGTGATTTAACATTTTTAGTTTTTCACTAACCATGCATAACATTTTTTTTCTCAAAAATACAATCATGTACATGCATGCATTTCACATATTATTATAGCCCAGTTTGTGCTGATTACAGTGATATTAGACTTTACTCATTTAGATATTTATAAGAAACTGAAAAAAGCACAAATATCAGGGCATGACAAAACTTCTCCAGGCCCCCAAATTACCCTTAGACTCCAGAGGGTTAACGTCTCATCCGAAGGACGGTGCTTGTTGACAGTATAGTGTCCCCATCACTACACTGGGGCCCTAGGACCCACACAGACCACAGGGTGAGCACCCCCTGCTGGCCTCACTAGCACCTCTTCAAGCAGCAGCCTAGTTTTCTCAGGAGGTCTCCCATCCAGGTACTGACCAGGCTCAGCCCTGCTTAGCTTCAGTGGGCAACCGGTCTTGGGCTCCAGTGTGATATGGCTGCCAGCTATCTAGCTATCTAGCTATCTAGCTATCTAGATAGCTAGATAGCTACAAACTACAGCTAGTCCAAAATGCAGCAGCAAGAGTTCATACTAGAACCAGGAAGTATGACCATATTAGCCCGGTCCTGTCAACACTGCACAGGCTCCCTATCAAATATTGTAAAGATTGTAAAATATTGCTTATTACTTATAAAGCCCTGAATGGTTTAGCACCTCAGTATTTGACTGAGCTCATTTTACATTATAATCCTCCACATCCACTACGTTCTCAAAACTCAGGCATTTTGATAATACCTAGAATATCAAAATCAAATTTGGCGCCTAAACTCTGGAATAACCTGCCTAACATTGTTCGGGTGGCAGACATACTCTTGTAGACACACCCATCTCTTTAACCCGGCTTACACATAACATACTAATGCTTTTAATATCCAAATCCGTTAAAGGATTTTTAAGCTGCATTAATTAGGTAAACTGGAACCAGGAACACTTCCCATAACACCTGATGCACTTGGTACATCATTAGAAGAATGGCATCTATGCTAATATTAGTCTGTTTCTCTCTTATTCCGAGGTGACCGTAGCCACCAGATCCAGTCTGTATCCAGATCAGAGGGTCACTGCAGTCACCCGGATCCAGTACGTATCCAGACCAGATGGTGGATCGCCACCTAGAAGGACCTCTACATCCTTGAAAGAAAGAGGAGACCAGGACAACTAGAGCCCCAGATACAGATCCCCTGTGACCTTGTTTCAGATGACCACCAGGACAAGACCACAGGAAATGGATAATTTTCTGCACAATCTGACTTTGCTGCAGCCTGGAATTGAACTGCTGGTTTTGTCTGGTCAGAGAATAACTAGCCCCCCAACTGAGCCTGGTTTCTCCCAAGGTATTTTTCTCCATTCTGTCACAGATGGAGTTTTGGTTCCTTGCCGCTGTCGCCTCTGGCTTGCTTAGTTGAGGTCACTTCATCTACAGCGATATCGTTGACTTGAAATGCACAGACACTATTTAAAATGAACAGAGATGACATCACTGAATTCAATGATGAACTGCCTTTAACTGTCATTTTGCATTATTAACACAATGTTTTCCTAATGAATGTTGTTCAGTTGCTTTGATGCAATGTATTTGGTTTAAAGCACTATATAAATAAAGGTGACTTGACTTGCCATGCCAGTGTGTGAATGAATGACTCGAGATGTTGTTTGAAGCTGAACTGCAGTAAAGCATTTAATTGTCCTCAGAGACAAAATAAGTCGCCCTAAAGCACATAAGAGAGAAGCGATCGTATTCCTTGTTTTCCTGTCTTTTAAGATAAAGGCATTCATAGATCAATTTGTTTGTGCGTGTTCCACATCAAATTTGTCTATGTAAGTTATCTCCCCGGTTTGAGACATTAACTTAGCGAATTAATGTTCTCTTACCAGTTAATTCACTAAAATAGTGAACTTGGGAACGCGGTGCTCAGAGAGAGTGTCCGAACGTTATGTTATCGGAGAATTATGAAATCTTGATCAAGTAGAATTGTGGTTAAATCCATGTGTGTTTTTGTCTGTAGACTCAAACAATTGCTGGGATCCGCCGAAATCTCAATATATTTATTATTGATTACAGTAAATCTGTAAATTAATTCATCTCACTCTAAAGAGCGGAGATGGTTCAGTGCTATAAGATAAAAATCTCAATAGTGCTTTGTGGTTGTTAAGTGTAAGAGGTGCCGTCATTTCACAGAAAGCACATAAGCTGTGGATAACACATTCTACCTTAGCTCAGTATATGTTACCATAGTAACAACTGTAACTCGGAAGTTCTAAGAAACTTTTTCCTGGAAAATATGAGCTATTTCTAAACAAATAGCCTAGCATGAGCTAAGGTAACTGAGGCTAAAGCATTTGCATTGAAGCATATGCAAAGCAGCCTTAAAGGCTAGCAGTTAGCCCATAACATTTTTGTGGGATTAAATGCAGTGTGTTTCACAGTCTTTGAAGTGTTGTAGTGAATTTACAGCTGTTACATCTGAACTTTAACTCACTCACCTCATTCTTTCTCTCTTTTACCTTTATTAATCTCTCTTCTCCTCTCCTCCCATTGGAAAAAATGTTGACAGATACAACATTAATAAACATAATTTTTATAATTTTAATGACATCAGCAGATATTATTAAACTAAGCAATTATTTTTTTTAAATTTTGATTTCATTTCACATTTAATTACAGATCTGGAATTTTCATGTAATTTCAGAAATTAAGTTCAGTTCCTGCTTTGACATAGCAACAATATCTGCCTATAATTGAATTATATTTGGTTTTATAATCTAATAACAACATTAGAGATTATAATCCTTAAACTGTCATTATTGCTCTGAAATTTAAATTTATTCTGTAATTTAGTAGGGTTTGGGCTACCCTGTTTCAAAATACTTATCGATTAATTTAATTTGAATTGCCCGTAGCAATTAAAAAAATAATAATAATTGTTAAACAGGAAATAATTTTATACATTTAATTTGCAATTAAGTTTTGCCTCTACCTGTTAGGCCTTCTTTTCCCTCTCAGTTATTTAATTTTTTATATAAAATGTATAGGTCCTCCCATTTGGCTTAAAGGGTAACTTCACCCAGATAGCAAATGTATGTAATTAATAACTTACCCTCATGTTGTTTCAAACCCGTAAAACCTCAGTTTATCTTTGGAACACAGTTTAAGATATTTTAGATTTAGTCCGAGAGCTCTCAGTCCCTCCATTGAAGCTGTGTGTACGATATACTGTCCATATCCAGAAAGGTAAGAAAAACATCATCAAAGTAGTCCATGTGACATCAGAGGGTCGGTTAGAATTTTTTGAAGCATCGAAAATACATTTTGGTCCAAAAATAGCAAAAACGAAGACTTTATTCAGCATTGTCTTCTCTTCCTTGTCTGTTGTGAGAGAGAGTTCAAAACAAAGCAGCTGGATATCCGGTTCGCAAACGAATCATTTAGTTCACCAAATCGAACTGAATCGTTTTAAACGGTTCGCATCTCTAATAGGCATTAATCCACAAATGACTTAAGCTGTTAACTTTTTTTAATGTGGCTGACACTCCCTCTGAGTTCAAACAAACCAATATCCCGAAGCAATGCATGCACTCAAACAGTACACTGACTGAACTGCTGTGAAGAGAGAACTGAAGATGAACACTGAGCCGAGTTCGATCAGGGGTTGGCCCTAGAGGGCACCCAACATCAAGATCATGCCAAACCAATACCCAAAGAGTGGAATGCATCCTCATCCAATAGAGAACAAGACTCCCCCACCAGTACACAACCTAAACAAAGGAACAACCGTTGGGGTGTAACACATGGACGACAATGCTCACCTGGACGTCACTGGGAAAACTCATGGGACCAAACAAGACCTCATAAGAAACATAGGGAAAGATTGTGGAACCAGCCAAGCTCATTTGGAAACTAAAGAGGAAAAGACTCATAGGAATTCAACGGAAACTCAGAGGGAAAACGACAAACACACCCTAGAGCAACCAGCCCAAGGAATCGACGAAAAATCTCACAAAGATTCCTAGCTGACCGAGCTCAACCTGAATCCACACAAGAACAAAATACTTCACTGTGCTTTGACTCACAAGAGCTGATGAAGATGATGATGAAAGAGTTCTTCCAACTAAAGGAGGAAGATCCCAAGTGGGAAAAGAAAGAGATACCAGGTGCAGCCTGATTAGCAGACGGACTAGAAGACAGCGACCACCTGACCCAACAAACCACAGAGAACAGCACTCCTTCACCTCACTCTCAGAGAACTGTAACTACCCTAACTTCAGATGAACAAGAAATCCTACCTGAAAACCCAGTCACAGAGTTGGTCCCTAACTCAACAGCTGATGCTCCAGATCACAGCAGAGTACAAAAACACCTGCTGACGAAACCTCTCAAGTCCCTGAAAGTGCTGTCTTGGTTATCTGACACTCCTCCAAAGGTCAGTCCTGACAGCCTTCCTGTTTCCACCCAAACTCCAGTCCCTCAACTCCTAGGCAACCACATTGAGAAAGGTATAGCAAGAAAGTTTTACATCTCCATCATCAAAATGCCACATCAAAGTCGAAGCCCTTCTCGACACGGGAGCCGACATCACTCTAATGTTGTCAGAACACCTTGAAGAAGTCCAAGAAAGCACCTGAAGATCTGGAATCAAGTCTGCAAGCCCCTGCCCTTCCAGTCAGTAAACCCCAACGAGTCACAGTGTCAAGCCACGGACACCGCCCCCCATTCACTGACTGACGATGCAAGTTCAAAGCTAAGAGTAAGCTCACCTCCGAGTAGCAAGAACCAAGACCCTTCTCTCTACTCATTGAGTCAAGCGTCTAACTCAGACTCAGGTTCTCTTCAAATCATGACTGCCATAATCAACCAAAACACACCAGTGTCTGATGCAGCACTAGCCATCGGCCTATAGCTCTTCAAAACATTAAAGCAGAGCCTACCACACATCTCAAAGCCCAGCCGCTTCCCTCTCAGTCCATGATCAACAATCATGGATACCTTTAGGAATGTCTGCTCTGTAGACCTACAATGCAACAACAGACTCTTGAGTCACTACTTCCTCGTTGTCCCCAACCTACCTCATTACATCTACAAAGGAGCAGACATCATGGTTCATCTCAACGCCCGTGAACAACATCATATTGGCTCCCCCGTCACACCAACTCACCATTTCAGTCAATCTCAAGAACCTTCGATCTGGCCAAACAATTCCAGATGCATGCGCAATGATCAGTGAGCAAGAGGTCACGATACCTGCCTACATTAAGAGTGTCAGCGTCTGTCTCAACATGCGACCTGGCCAAACTCTCAACAGTAAGCTAGGTTTCTTCCAACCTTCCAGGACCTGCCTGAGACTAGGATTGACCTTGGAAGCCACACCTCCCATGGAAGTGTCATCTCGTGCTGTGTATGTGTTGATCAACAACTGTACGGCCAAGGACATCAACATTCCCAAAGCCAGAAAACCTGGGAAGGCTCATCAACCAAGCCTTCCATGACTTTGAGGTAACAGTACCTGTCATTGACCCCATTCCACCCAAACTAATGACGGATAAATGCAACAATACTGTAACATTCACAAAACCCCATGAAGATATTGCCATAACTTCTATTCTGCTAGTATCCAAAGAAAGCATCTGTCGGTCAGAACAGACAGATGACACTCACCTGGCTATCTATGCTGTCTCAACACAACCTGTGACAGAATCACCAGCACAGTAGACCACCAAGGCCCAGAGTACCTCAAATGATTCAACAGAGGAACCCTACACCGGGTTCAATGCACAAGTCCAACAAATCCTGAGTGAGGCGGATGCCCTCCACACCTTGTGCGTCAGTACAAAATTCTGATAGCGTCATACGAATCAGTCCAGGAGATCATTAACTCCATGTTGGAAAAGGGGTCATCCGACCTTGTAACAGCACCTACTCTGCACCAATATAGCCAGTCTAAAAGCCAAATGGGAAATGGCAGCCCACCATAGACTATCGCAAGTTGAACAAACAAGTTCCCTTATCGCGATGGCCCATGACTCAGTTGGACCAAGAGATTCCCAAAATCAAAGGCTCAATGATCCTGTCCATCTGGTGACATGAAACTCGTCACTGCCTACACCACTCACCAGTACCTGGAAGAGTTGCATCAGCACCTGAGAGCGACTTTTGCCTTTGCAGGGCTCCAACCGACAGGAAAAGGGGGGAGATCAATCCAACTGACACAGACTACAATCTATACCCCCTATACAACATGCTCTATACCCCCTAGTTATAACTAACCTTTTAAGGAAACATATAGTTTTGTTTTACACAAAACCTACACACACTCCTTCACAGCACTGCTAGAACCAACCCCTAGTGGAGAGGAGTCGCTCAACACATGTGACACTCTGTTTACATTCTTAACCTCAGTCAGTGTCCTTGTGTCCCTTTTGGGTTTATTTATTTATTTTTCCCTTTTTCTGTGTTTTTTTTCCCTTTCTTCCCTTACTAATGTAAATGTAAATGTAAATGTATAACTTCCTTTCCTTTCCAATCCCCGTCAGGAACTCCCTTAGATGATCCAGGTCCCGATAACAAGATTTACTTTCCTATACCAGAAGTTTCATAACTTGTCGTAAAAGTCGTCAGTAACCAAGTAAGGCGCACCCACCAAACCATGATCTTCGCCGCTAATTGCTCCTTCTTTCTTCTCTATTACCAGGAAGATGCTCAGACTTGCTGCATTTTTCTCTGCATACTCGGGGTCATGCCCCAGCTGGAAGTTGTGTCACCAGGACCAGCCCCCGGGATAGTGCTCCGTGAACAACTGGGGATATTGATAACAAACTGTAAAATCTACACCCAGAGGGTTTATGTCCGATTTTACCCCCTCGATGTTGTCATGACTCACTACACCCCCTCAGCCAATCAAACCACTTGGGCTGGAGGGCGTTGGGCTTGAGAAATCCTCGCCCATGCCCAAATGTAGCCCAAATGTTCTACAAATGTAGAAAATGACTGTAACCCAGACAGAATTAAGTGGGTACAACCGGCAGTCCAAACAATTCTTTGGTCGCCCTTCTGGGGACTGCAGCGGTTGTAGGAACCCTGTTCAACATCAGCATGAACACTGCCAACACTGTTAACCTGGACTAGAATTCAAAGGTACAGCACGCACATCCTAAACCTTAAAACTGGGTGCTGGGCAGACAAGTAGTTGCAAAGGTAAACAATGAGTCTGCACACCAGAAAATGCTCCTTAGCAATTTTAATGATTGCTCACCACATGTAACGTTTCGGGTCCAAGCCCTTCATCAGACATGAAAACAAGTGGGGAGACACACCTCCATATATACAGCCATGTATGATCACATGATCACATACATCCATGATTAATCACATGACCAATCAAGTTAAATTGCAATTACATCAGGAAAACAGATAAAAAAATATATATAAACCGACATTTGTAATACAAAAGATATATTAAGTGGCTAAGAGAAGGCCTGCAGTGCTTGAAGCATAGACTAGAATTTCTTTTTTTAAATGTCTCTGCCACTGTAGGCAGTCATGATAGATGAGCAAGAATGTAAATACATAAGGGTAGGGATGCACCGAAATGAAAATTCTTGGCCAAAACCGAAAACCGAAAAAGAGAAAACCAAGGCCGAAAACTGAAACCGAAACACCGAAATAAATTATGCCAATTATTAGTACCATTGCATTTATTGCTATGACCGTGTACTAACTTTACTAAAATTAAGATATTGCAATTGCATAAATTAATATTAAAGTTTCAAAGATAATTACAATTACATAACTTATAAAAAAAACAAAAAACATAAAAATACATAATTACAAATGATGTAAATATTTATTAAGCACATTGCAACAATGCACAGTATAAAATAAAATTCAAACAAAAAATTTATCCCACTCATGTGTATATTTAATAATAATGTACAGGCCTACTGGCCTGCAGAAAGGTTTTAAAATGAACAGTTCTCTCATAAAAACAAAGTGCATTTAGGTGAAGTGTATTTGAAATTTTTCTATGTAGGACTAGAAAGTGCATTACTTCTCCAGTTGGCAAGACTGTTATCACTTCTGGGGATGGAGACTTCAGACAGATAACCATCTAGCTGTTGAGCAGTTGAGCTTGTCATCTGCCTGACATTTGAGAAATATTTGAGAGAGTGTATTTAAATAGGGCCAGGGCATAAATAAACATTTTTATCAAATTAAAGCAGAAATCTAGCAGAAAATCTAGCATATGGCTACAATCTGATATTATGTATGTATATATGTTTGTGTGTGTGTGTAAGAACAAAATAGCCAACGTATTATTATTATTTGAGGCACTTTCTTGCAGAATTCCACTGAACATATCAGACAACGAGGGTGCATGCCACTCATCTGGTGCAGAGATCAGTCTTTTTTTCTGCGCTCTGATCTGTCTCCTGCGCTTGGCGCTTCTCCGTCTCCACGCGGGTTCTCCGCATCCAGCGCGGCCTGGATCATTTCTCGTGCGCGCTGCCTTATTTCCGCATACAAGTAATGGTCTGTATAACGCGGATCAAGCACATTCGCGATGAAGTGCAGAGGATCCGAAAAGATCTCAGTGAGACGTGTGCTAACAGACTCTATAAGACTATACTTTTCTTTGTTTTTACTTTGTGGTCCGTCTTAATCTCTTTGTTAGGAGACGTTTTAGTGCTGCGAATAAAGGAGTAAGAAGAGAGAGAATGTTCTCACTGGTGTGAAGTGAATGTCGCGGGGAGCTCGTGGTCTTTGCTATGCAGGTGCACGTGCAGGTCGCGGTTTCTGTTTGCGTCATCACAACATTTCGGCCGTGTTGTTTCGGTGATAAAAGTCTATCGGCCGAAAACCGAAAAGGCCATTTTCTGCAGAAAATTTTCGGTGGCCGAAATTTCGGTGCATCCCTACATAAGGGGTACCACAAGAGTGTGTTACATATGTCAAGTCAGCAAAACAATAACAAAACATTTACAATATTAACAAAATTACAAGAGTTATTTACAGAAATGGCCTCAAAGTCTTCATTCAACCCTTTTGGAGCTAAAGTGTCCAGGGTATAGATACAGAATGCTTCTCTTTTAAGTAGCAGACAATTAACATCTCCTCCGCGGGAGGGCTATTTCACAAGTTCAATGCCGCAATATCTGAGAGAGGAAACGTTATGAGAGGTTTGTGAAAAATGCACCGCTACTGGACTTTTGATGTCATGGTTGCGAATATTTGATCTGTGTTCTGAAATTCTGGTTTTCAGTGGCCTGGTCGTTTTACCAACATAGGCCAAGCCGCATGGGCATTTAAGTAAATAGATAACATTCTTTGTGTTACAGGTGATCACACCTTTGATGTCATAGAGTTTTCCAGTGCATGGGTGATTGAAGCTGGTAGTTTTATGTGTGAAGTTGCATTGAGGGCAATTACCACATCTGTAATTCCCAAAGGGAATAGACTGCAAAAAAATTTGGTGGAGTCAATGGTGGAAGATGCGCTCTCACTAACATGTTTTTGAGATTAGGTGCTCTCTTGTACAGAATGCGGGGTGATGTAGTGAAGCATTTAAGTGCTGGATCAGAGTCAATAATGTGCCAATGTTTTTTAATGATGGATTCGAAATCTCTGCCAAGATGCGAGTATTGGACAATGCAGTTAACTCTGGACTCAGAAGTTCTGGATCTGTAATCCATTCATGTTTGTATTGTCTCCATGGGCGTAGGTGTAGGGGGGGACGCTAGGTACTAGTCCCTATCAATATTTTGAGATGACAAATTTGTCCCCACCAGTATTTTGCAAGCTCCTTTGAACTTCTATTTGGATCTTTGCACTGCTATTTTGATCGATTCTAACGGCCAGGACGACGACAGTACAAGAAACGCCATAATTTGATTGGCGGCAGGGTATCTGACAGGCTACACGCGCGGGCCGTGACTACTTTTGTGCTTGCAATAGCAGCGAGCGGGTGATGCGTGCGCTGTGTGTGTGTGTGTGTGCGCGCGCGTGCATGCGCGCATGTTGACAATGCCGGCAGTAAGTTACCAGGGCTGTCTCTCTGCCACATACAAAGGCCAGAGTAAAAATATTTTAATATTCTGGGGGGGTTTTTTTACCCTTTTTTTACTTTGTAGATGCCTTATGCAAAAGGGACATAAGAAGCTTTTTCATAAAGCAGAGTCAGAGTTTAAGTAAGCAAAATAACTAGCTAGCAACACAAATAAACTAGCAATAGTAACTGACCAGGCTTTCAAATGCAGATTCTACTGTGGAAAATAGTATTAACTGGTGATAGTATGTGTTACCCAGGATGATAGAATGCTACGTTAGCAAGTAACTGAATGTCAATTAGCCTGTATACTTAGAATCTTGCAGTCAACATAAACGTGAGTCTAATGGAGGGTAAATAGTGTTTAAAATAGAAAAAGGTTATGTCACACACCTGGACTCATTTAGCTTGTTTTTGCCCGTGACCCAGTTTCTGTCTTCCGTGCTTAGTTTGATTAGTTCCCAGGTGTGTCTATTCTATTCCTCATGTGTTCCATGTCCCTGTTAATTTAGTTATTCCATCCACCTGTGTTTCCCCATTATCCTTTGTACTTAAGCCTTGTCCTTTCAGTTCTGTTTTGTCGGGTCTTCATTTGCCACTTGCTACTTACGTGTGTCTACCTCTGTGCTCCATGTTGGATATCCCCTGTGTTGGATATATTAAAAGCCTTATTCCGTTTATCCTCGACTCCGTATTCCTTCAGGCAGCGTAAAACCGTGACAGAAGACCCGACCTCAAAAGAGAAAGTAGAAAACTGCGTCTTTCCCTCCGTTTTGCTTTCGTTTTTTCTCAGTCTTTTTGTTTTGTAGTGTTTCTATGGATCCCCTCTATCGTCCCGAATTCCTCATCCTCCTGCTGAAGCAGGAAGGACGTTCTCTCGAGGACCATACCAGACAGTTTCTCCTATTAGCTAATGCCACCAGCTACCCGGACGGCGCGCTCTGCACCTTCTACAACACCAGCCTGAACTCCAAATGCAGAGCGTTGTCGTCCGAAGATGGTCCTCGGGAGGATTTCGCCGCATACGTGGAGTGGACTCTGGCGAGAAATGGCTCATCTTTCACCTTCAGCCCCATAGAGGATCTCGCCAGTCCCACTCCCTACCCAGAGACCAGCCAGCCACCAACTCGCTACACGGAGCCAGAGCCCACCGCAGCCGGAGAGTCCGAGCCATCCACTGACAGGGAGCCGGATCTCGAGAGCGCGACTGACCAGGTGTGTGAGCCGGCAACACTGTGCATCGTGGGAGTCCTCGTGGAGATCGAGGGCGTGGAGGAAAGCCCTGCCCACACTCCTGCGACTGAGGGTGAGCTATATGCAGTCTCTGAAAGTCATATGGAGCAAGTTCTGGATCTGATGGACTGGTCTACGGAGGTAATCCCTAATATTCCTGTTTCCCCGCTGGTTCCGTCCAGCCCTAATTTCCCTGTATACCCTCTCAGTCTCCCACTCCTACCTCCTCCAGTCATTTCCTCTGCTCCATTTCCGCTGGTTCCGCCCAGCCCTGAGTTTTCTGTTTCTCCGCTGGTTCCGCCCAGCCCTGAGTTTTCTGTTTCTCCGCTGGTTCCGCCCAGCCCTGAGTTTTCTGTTTCTCCGCTGGTTCCGCCCAGCCCTGAGTTTCCTGTATCTCCGCTGGTTCTGCCCAGCTCTGAATCTTCTGTTTCTCCGCTGGTTCCGCCCAGCCCTGAGTTTTCTGTTTCTCCGCTGGTTCCGCCCAGCCCTGAATTTTCTGTTTCTCCGCTGGTTCTGCCCAGCCCTGAGTTTCCTGTGTCTCCGCTGGTTCCGCCCAGCCCTGAGTTTCCTGTTTCTCCGCTGGTTCCGCCCAGCCCTGAGTTTCCTGTGTCTCCGCTGGTTCCGCCCAGCCCTGAGTTTCCTGTTTCTCCGCTGGTTCCGCCCAGCCCTGAGTTTCCTGTGTCTCCGCTGGTTCCGTCCAGCCCTGAGTTTCCTGTGTCTCCGCTGGTTCCGCCCAGCTCTGAATCTTCTGTGTCTCCGCTGGTTCCGCCCAGCTCTAAATCTTCTGTGTCTCCGCTGGTTCCGCCCAGCTCTGAATTTTCTGTGTCTCCGCTGGTTCCGCCCAGCTCTGAATCTTCTGTGTTTCCTGTATTCCCTCCCAGCCTCCCTCTCCCGCCTCCTCCCAAACCTGCTGGTCCCTCTACTCCTCTTTCGCTGGTTCCGTCCAGTCCTGATCCTCCTGTCCTTCCTCCCATCCTTCTCCTCTCTCCTCCTCCTAGACCAGCCAGTTCCTCGTCATCCCTGCTGGTGCCAGCCAGTCCCGCAGCTCACCCTCAGTCCGCGCCATCGGGGCGCGGTGGTTCGCCGCTGGACTGCCAGTCTCCAGCTCCGCCTTGGCGTGTTAAGGCCCTGTCTCCGCCTCCAGCCTCCGAGCCCTGGACTCCTCCTCGGTCCTTCGACCCAGCGGCTCCGCCTTGGCTCTTAGCTCCCTCGTCTCCACCGTGGCCTGTCATCCCACCTGCTCCACCGGGCTCCCTCGTCCCTCCGGCTCCACCTTGGTCAGTCGTCGACCATCCGCCGCCTCGGGACTCCACTCCTCTGGTTCCACCTCGTCACTCCATCCCTCCGGCTCTGTCAGGCTCCTCCTTCCCTCCGGTTCCACCTCCATCCTCGGTCGCTCCGGCTCCACATCGGTCTGCCAGGACCCTGCCTCCGCCTTGGTCGCCTGAGCCTTCTGCTCCACCTAGGCCCTCCGGAACCTCGACGTCCCCCTGGCTCTGCGGCTGTGCTGCTCCATCTTGGGCTCCTCACCCACCGGTGCAGTCTCCGCCTGTCGGCCCCCTGGTGTCGTCGACCCTTCCTTCACCATGGCTCCTCCCGCCGTCGACTCCACCTTGGATCTCCGTCCTGGCTGGTCTCTGGTGGACCATCTGGCTCCTCCTGCTCCTGTCTCCTCCCTGGCTCCTTCCTCCGTCGTCTCCTCCTTGGCTCCTCCTTCTGTGGTCCCTGTCTGCTGGCCCCCTCCTGGGAGTCCGTCCTCCACCGGAACCTCCTCCCAGGTTCCCACCCATGCCTCCCTCTGTTGTTTCTACGGTGCGAGGACGCACCTACCGGGAGGGGGGAGTACTGTCACACACCTGGACTCATTTAGCTTGTTTTTGCCCGTGACCCAGTTTCTGTCTTCCGTGCTTAGTTTGATTAGTTTCCAGGTGTGTCTATTCTATTCCTCATGTGTTCCATGTCCCTGTTAATTTAGTTATTCCATCCACCTGTGTTTCCCCATTATCCTTTGTACTTAAGCCTTGTCCTTTCAGTTCTGTTTTGTCGGGTCTTCATTTGCCACTTGCTACTTACGTGTAATAAATATAATAAAGCCTTATTCCGTTTATCCTCGACTCCGTATTCCTTCAGGCAGCGTAAAACCGTGACAGGTTATTATATTTATTTATTTAGATTTGTTTCCTTGTGGCAGAGTTTTTTTGTTAGTGTAAATACTAATGTACATAATAATTTATGTTAATAAAACGTTTGGTTGTTCAGCATTACACAGTCTCAGGTTTTTTTTTGTTTTTTTTTGAGAGTGCATTTTGGAGATTATACAGTTATACCAGCTCTTTAGGGACAGTATACAGGATGGTATATCGGGGTCAGGGCACAATATAATGAGATGAAGTAGATTCACTTCTGTATTGTGATATTCACTGGGGGGGCGGGGGGGGGGTGTATGGGGGTGTTCCCACCAAAGCTGAGACCAAACCTACGCCCATGATTGTCTCAGTTGGAAAAGTTTTTCTAAATCAGCTGCCTGGGCTTTAAAATCACTATCAGAACTACAGATCCGGCGAATGCGACTGAACTAAGACAAAGGCAGACTCCTCTTAAGTGGAATAGGGTGAAAAGAATGTCCATGAAGAATATAATTTCTGTCAGTGCTTTTTCGGTACAGGTTGGATCCCAGTCTATTCAAGTCTCTGTAAACAAGGATATCTAAAAAGTTCATCCTGTGCTTGTCATATTCCATTGTAAATTTCAAATGGCAGCTGTTAGCACTGATAAACTCATGGAACTGTTTTAACTGAGTCTCAGAACCGGTCCAAATGAAAAAAATATCATCTATGTACCTCCTCCAGTTGGAAATTGAGGGTAGGTGTGGGTTGCATTGTTGATTCAGAATGATTTCCTTTCAAGTAATCCGCAGTATAGGGATGCAAAACTTGGGGCCATTTTAGCTCCCATGCTCGTGCCTGACACCTGGAGATAAAAGTCAGAGCCAAAATGGAAATAATTAGATGTAAGCACAATTTCAATGAGATCCACAATACAGGAAGTGCTAGGTGTGCAGCTCAAGTGCTGATTTAAAAAGAATTCTACTGCCTTTAGCCCCTCTTCAAAGGGTACGTTGGTGTAAAGAGACTCAATGTCCATGGTCACCAGGATGCAATGTTCATCTGATAATTGAATAGATTGAATCATATTAATAAATTCCATAGAATAAATTCCATCTTTTACATAGGATGGAAGAGAAGTGACGAGTGGTTGGAGAAAATGATCCATGAATGCTGCTATTTTCTCTGTTAGAGACCCAATGGCTGCCACAATGGGCCGTCCTGGGGGTAAATTTGTATAGGTTTTATGGATTTTGGGGAGAGTGTACAAAACTGGAGTGACAGGAAAGTCTACTACCATGAAAGCATGTTCTTGTTTTGTAATTTCTCCAATTTGTAGGAGGGAATCCAACTTCCCCCTTATACGAACTCCTGTCTGGGATTACGATTGAGTTTGTTATAGAAGATCGTATTACTCAACTGTCTCTGAATTTCCATAACATATGCTGTCCGGTCCATGATGACAATAGCACCACCCTTATCTGCACTTTGGATCACCACTGACTTATCATTTTTTATAGAGTTCAGTTCCATCCTCTGATCCTTAGACAGGTTATTGTTTACCTTATAATCTCTCTTTTTACCTAATAGGAGGGAAACATCCTTCTCCACTAGTCTGCAGTAAGTATCTATTGATGCATTTCTTTTATGAGGGGGAATAAAGGTGCTTTTACCTCTAAAAGGAGTCCTTGGTCAGTAGAAAGCCTGGAGCTTAATTCACTCTCCCGTTCAAACGCCACCTGGGTCCTCAGTACCTTCCGTCACAGTGAAAGCAGAATTGGAAGGAAACTTATTATGGTTACTGAAAAATTCTTTGAGTCTCAACGTTCGAAAAAAACTTATGGAAGTCTACAATTGTATCAAAATCTCGACAATGTGTGGTGGGAACAAAAGAGAGCCCTTTACTTAAAGCAGTCAGGCAAGTGTCAGATAGTGGTTTGCTAGATAGTTTGATCACATTTTGTACCTGTTCCATTTCTGTGTCTGGCGTGTCCGATATGGCTCTCTGGCGAAAGGTGCTCTTCCCCCGCCTGCATTTTTTCTTACTCCTGTATATGGAGGTTTTGGTTCGTTTCTTCTCACGTTGCCTAAAAAAGGGCCACTACTCTGAGAGTAAGCGCTAGACTCTGAGTCATATTCCAGGTCCATTGTTGACTGATGTGGATTATCATTCCGGATGTTGTGTCTTGTGTACTTTCCGCGTGCATTGCCGCTCTCAGGCCTGGATCCACGACTTCCCCATGGAGGCGGGTTTCTCCATTGATAGATTCTCCCACTATCGTAATCAGCAGCGTCTCTCTCAAATTTATTTTTCTTCGAAGCTGTGATTTCTTTGACTAGCTCATTTTTGTGATATTCACACTCATCAAGGAGCTGTTTGTATTTATATGGGTCTGTGTGCTTGCTCTCTAGTTGTTGTTTGACTCTAGTTATCTCCTCGCGCACTATTGCGAGATTGGTAGACGCTTCCTGGATAGTTAGAGCCATTAGGTCAAAAGAGCATTTGTTAAGTATTTCGCTCCAAAGATCACAGAATGTATCCTTATCTTTACTAATAATAGGACCTTTGTTGATCCTGAGGCCCCTTGGGGCTCTGTAAATAACTCTTGTAATTTTGTTAATATTGTAAATCTTGTGTTATTGTTTTGCTGAACTGTCATATGTAACACAATCTTGTGGTACCCCTTATGTATTTACATTCTTGCCCATCTATCATGACTGCCTACAGTGGCATAGACATTTTTAAAAAAAATTCTAGGCTATGCTTCAAGCACTGCAGGCCTTCTCTTAGCCACTTAATATATCTTTTGTATTACAAATGTCGGTTTATATATATATTTTTTATCTGTTTTCCTGATGTAATTGCAATTTAACTTGATTGGTCATGTGATTAATCATGGATGTATGTGATCATACATGGCTGTATATATGGAGGTGTGTCTCCCCACTTGTTTTCATGTCTGATGAAGGGCTTGGACCCGAAACGTTACATGTGGTGAGCAATCATTAAAATTGCTAAGGAGCATTTTCTGGTGTGCGGACTCATTGTTTACCTTTGCAACACTGTTAACCTGGCCACTGTTAGGCAACATGTGGGCGAAATCCAGGCTGAAATGCCAGTAATTCGACAACAGCTTCGGGAAGTCCCTTAACGGCAATCACAATCCTAAACACCCATAGCACCCTTTTAAAACAAACAATAAAATCCCTCAACAAACTATTTTCAGTCATGCAAAGTGATCCGTGGGAAGTGTTATTGCCTTATACATAAGCCCAGAAACTGGTGACTTGTCCTTTTCTTCTTAGTTTGTCCATTATCCACTCGAAAAACATTTACAGGCTCAAAGACGTTGTGAATGTGGGATTTTGGCAAGGGAGCCCCTATGTCAAAATACACACCCCTGAAGTTGTAGCGTATCACAATAACAATGAGCAGTTGTATCTAGCCCAAAACCTAAAGATGTGTACGCTCCCTAAAGATAGTCATTACCTTTGCCCAAGTAAACCATTCATCCGCGATAATACTGAGGACATTTATGGCCTAGAATCCATTAGACCTGACACCAGCTGCCCTGCCGAAGCTACCTCACGGTCTCAAATTGAGGTAACACAAGCCAAAATCGTAGGGAACCGATGGCAAGTCAATACCCCTGCGCACACTGCCACCCTCACCTACGATCAACACGACACTGTCACGCACCTAACCAAACTCTGTGGATCAGTGTCCCTAAGGGCTCGATCCTCCATATCAACGATCTAGCATTGTATCACCTCACCGTTGACAAGTATCAGGCTGAATTTGAAATCTCACCGTTCTTCAAACAGCATTCCTTCGTCCTTGATCCAGAATTGGAAGAAAGGATCAGGGAGGAAGAAACTCAACTCGATTTGACTCCTGTGGATACAGCTTTAGAAGCTATAGCTTGCCTTCCGCCCGCTGGTGCACCAATCATTCGGTCTTGGTCTGCCGCTAACACAGCGCTGTGCATCTCTACTATCGCAGGATATATTGTGACTTTGATACTGGCTTTCCTCCTGCACAAGCGAGTAAATGCTGTACAAGAGTCTGTCAATTAAAGCATGTCTGGCATCCCACACTGATTGATGTAATACTGCTGGATCTCATGCTGCAGAAACACATGGTTTGTGATGTGAAGATATTAATGAAACAATTGTTGGATTAAAAAAAGGTAGAATAAGAGTTTAGAGCGTAACTAATGGAAACACTAATCACTGTTATGGTGACATAACAGTTAAACTTATGTTAATTCTCAATAAAACCTTTTGAAGATGTCTAACAGAAATAAAGTCAGTCTGGTTAGTAATAAGTGAAGCTGGTAATGCAGTGTGTGGAGTTGTTTAATCCTCCTCTGGTGAGATCTCCAGAGATTTAATGTCTTATTTTATCTTCAATTGATTTCATCTAAGGTTGTGGCTGAAGACAGTTGTAGTTCTTTTGTTTTTGCTTATCTCTTTTTCTGTTCTTTTCTTTCCTTCAGTGATTTTGCTTGTTAACAGGCTTATTAAGGCTGATATTACTTCATATTTAATGTATACACCGAATTTGTGGCTCAGATAAGGTCAAGTTCTGGTTAATTTCTTTACTCTTGGCTGACATGTGGCATTGCTATGGCCTGCTTGTGCACTGTTAAAAGTGTTTCCCTATATTTATTCAGTAAAATTGTGTCAAAAATTTACAAGCAATATTATTAATTAAATTTAACACATTTTAATTAAGTAGAAATAATCTTTTAAAATGACTAGAATAACATGAAAAAATTAAGTAAAATTTACATAAAAATATTGATTTCATTGGACAAAAAACAAACAAACAAAAAAACACTATGCTAAAGAATACTATGTTATGCATGCCAGGCCAGTAGTTGGCGATCATGAAACACCCTTCGAAAACATTATATGCATGCACATGACATCAGCCTTTTTACAAATTCACATTTTTGTTGCTTACATAGATATGATAAAGGCATCATGTTCAAAAGGTTGTAATGCCCCCAAAACAGTTATTGAAGACACCTAAAGTTCACAAACCGAATCACTGAATGAAAAATAATAATAATAATTTGCTTACCATTGTAGTGGTCAGTGTTTGCTTTAGTTGGACTCTTGACCCTTAAAATATTAAACAGATGTTTTTTGGTTGCTAGTTGTGATACAGCAGCTAGATAAGCCAAGAAGGAAATGCGACCAGGTGGTGTTATTTGTTTTTACATCATCATTTGGTCTGAGTTGGGTGTGTCTTATCAATAACATGTGTCCTGTGATTGAACAATATAAGCTCTGGTGTTTTCAGCATTATCAGAGAAATTCTTATAAGCACCTCTGATCAAAACCTTGTTAAAAAAGAAAAGTGTTTTCATTTAGGCACACAAACATCAAGAATCAGCCTGAGAACCTCAACAATGGTGACCATCAAAAAGCATGTTGCACTGCATTCTGGGTGCCACCAATCAAAACTCATTTTATGGCTCCCATCATGCTTTGCGGCATGAATAAATAATGAGCAACAATTCTATAGTAGCTTGTTTTGTGATTCTTACAGTTCGTCTGAATATGCTGTTTGTCACCATTCTTGAGATTCATACGCTGGTTCTTGATGTGACTGTGTTGTCAGAAGAAAGTTCCCATTTCTCTGTTTTAAACAGAATTCTCAAACTCTGGTTTACACTGAAATTTCCACTTTTTTTCTTGTTTGTTGAATCACAGGGCTGCCATAATGAATGTTATTTTGTCTCAGAGATCAGACTCTGAATTAGTTCAGATATTCAGGATGAACAAAGATTATGTAATAGCATGACCAGCACTACCTGATCATCTCTATTCTTAGTTTGTCGAGCTGTTATAACTGAGTTACAACAGCAATGCAAAATGTAATATTGAAAAATCAAGGGTCAAGAGCACAACTAAAGCAAACACTGACCACTATAATGGTAACCAATAATTTACCCTTTGATTCTGTTTGTGAACTTTAGGTGTCTTCAATAACTCTGTTTCTGGGGCCTTAAGACACAGCCTTTAAACATGATGCCTGTATCATAGCTATGTAAGCCACAAAAATGTTAATTTGTAAAAAGGCTGATGTCATGTGCATGCATATAATGTTTCATGATCGCCAACTACTGGCCTGGCATGCATAACATAGTTTTCTTTAGCATAGTGTTTTTTTGTTTGTTTGTTTTTTGTCCATTGAAATCAATATTTTTATGTAAATGTTACTTAATTTTTTCATGTTATTCTACTCATTTTTTATGATTATTTCTACTTAATTAAAATGTGTTAAATTTAATTAATAATATTGCTTGTAAATTTTTTACCCAAATTTACTGAATAAATATAGGGAAAAACTTTTTACAGTGTGGCTCAAATCTGGCAAACAGGAGCGGCCCGCCCAAGCGCCATCATTCCACGCTGCATGTGGGGCAGATCATCTTTCCACTGGTTCCAGATGTGGGCCGGATCTGGGCCGACACAATGTTGCAATATGGGGATCAACCTGATTGAGATTACGCCCATGACGCTTCATCAAACCACTGATGATTAGGTCAATAGCAAATCCAATTATAACTTACCCTAATGATGCACCCCTATCAGTTGAAGTGTTCCTAACCCATCCATCCCAGGTTACCCAAGTCCTGCACCAGAATTCAGCCAGAGATGGAGATGTTGTTTGTGTCTGTTTTCTCTGTCTCTTGTTCCAGTGCCCGCTGATGTTCGCACCAGGAACATCACAGCGCAAAAGGTCGACTGTAGGACCTCTGTGAACAGTCACGCCAATAACTGCAGAATCTGCTATTTCTGCCAAAGGAATTATAAAAGCCTACTTCCTCACATCTGCAATCTGAACACAGTTAATGATTAGCTGAGGAAAAACAATGCTTAAGATTGTCTGGATCCCTTTCCTGTCAAGGAAACAAATGGCCAAAAGTCCTTTTGACATTAAAGGCCGTGTTGCAGGGTTAATTTTTCAAAGAATTTGTGCAATTTGCTTGTTGGTAATACACATTTAAACTGTTATCCATTGTATTTTATGTTGTTGGGTATCACAAAACGGAATATAATACAAAAAATTAGGTACTATCTTACAGTGGTGTCCTTTCCCCCACAATGCACTGCATTACGTCACCTTGGGGAGAGAATTTACCAAAGCACGCCTTGAGAGCATTGAGAGTGACTAAAGAGACAAGTAGTAGACGAGAGTATTCAAATAGCGCAGATAATAGATAAATAAATACACAGATATAGATAGATAGATTAGATATATAGACAGACAGAGAGATATTGACTAACAGCGACCAAAACGCACTTACTTCCCTACAGCACAAGCTTTCCAACGCAGTTTCGATGGGATGGCACCCACACAAGCACCTGCCAAACACAGCGACAGACACGCAGATACGTTTGCAACAACATTTTCACCGGAGGAAGAGATAAATGCTTAGAAACGTCCATATAGCTAGCATGATGCCTTCTTTTTCTAGATGACAAAGACAAAGTTTACCAGCTCTACGACACTATGACAAAGGTTACCATTACTTATCTGAACTAACGTCATGATCACTGGCACTAGATATAAAGAAAACGTAGATTTTTCACTCGGTGCTATTCAGTGACAGTAAAAAAAAAAAAAAAGTGCCATTATTGTGCACTGCTGCTCGTAAACTAGCTCCAGTTTACTCTTCCTCATACCGTAAACTGCAGCCACATCTTCCTCATCCCAGTCAGTCGCTATAGTTCTGATACTGCATTCCAGGCAAGTTTTTGAGCTCGTTATCACTATTTCATACCACGACTAACGACTTTGTACCGTTCCAGTCAAGTTACACCAAACTTTCTAGACGCAAGGAATTGTAGCTAGATTATTTATATTATTGCAATGTTATGTTGACTTAAAATCGTTTTTTCAACATGTACCACTTGCATAAACACTGTGTCCGTAAGCAGTATTATCCGTAGGGGCTGTCATTGTTGTATTGCGTGCTGTGTGACGTTGGAACTTGGAGCACATCAATGTAGTACGAGTTCACGGGTGGGAAGTCACGGGTTTGACTGTCGTTCCAGTGCACTTTAAGGTTGGAATAACACAGGTTACGGGTTGCATTTTAAAAATGATATACATCGAGCATTGCATTAGTTCAGTCAGGTTACGCTAGTCACGCTTGCATCAGCCGACAGTCAGCTGTTGCTGACGTGTTCCAATCCAGTCTCAACACCTATCACAGCGGTCTATTTAAATTTCCATTCTGCGCCTCTTCCATCGCATCGATGCTTTCAACTTACCGGCATCGCTGCCAGCAAACTTATGGCTACATGTTAATTTAACATCAGTAATGAGAAAACTGCTACTCTTAGCACAAGTGATCTGTATTTCATTACTCACCATGTCCGATCAAGACTCAAACTACAAACAGGTTCAGCTTTTCCTAGAAAACTCCAGCAAAAACTTTGATAAGGATAATGTACGCAGGAGTTCACGACTGGCCAATAAATCACCTCCTCCGCTTATAGCAGAATGGCCTGCTGAGAAAATCATCATGACGCTGTACAGTCATAACATCCAGCCACCTCGAAGGAATCAACCACGAAGAACTCTTTCAATTCTTCCTGGAAACAGGCTCAGAAACGCCCACGACCCCTTCAACTTCAACTCCATCAGGTCCCAGGAAAGCCACTGCCAAACGTAAGCACTGTTCCCGTTCCACTAACCCACCGGTTCCGAGGAAAAGGACAGAGAGAGCTACAGAGGATCCTGTGCTGTCAGCTCTTCAAAGCATTCAAACTTCCTTTACGAGCCACTACCGGATCCCCCTTTTTTCCACCAGTTGCTGCTATCTCTTCCCAGCTGCGCACCCAGATCCTCGCAGGTAATGATATTAATTTGGTGAAAATCCTGCTATGTTCAGAGGGCCAAGATAAATGCGTTGTAGACTGTTGATACCTTTCTGTACTGTACTGTAAAGACCATGATCAACGGCTGTCAAATTGTCTAACTATGCCAGAGTTCAATGTAGCTTTTGGAGTCATTAGAGACGTAATCTGCGAAGTGTATCTGTTGTGCAGGGCTGAATTAGACTCCTATTTAGCTATTATTTCAGATCTTGCTATGACTTATGGTGGGACTCTATTCTACGAGTACCATAAATCTTTCTCCACTAAGGCAGCTATTTACATTCAGCGTTTCAACCAAAGATTGGACTGGTCCGTGGTAGACTTGGCCTTAATAAGTAGGCATTTTACCAGTCACTGTGCGTTGTCTTGCTCTTTATGCGGTTCTTTAGCACATACCCCTTCTCTATGCCCGAGAACAGCTAAACCTCCGGCAGGCCACCTACCTAAAGACAAAATTGCAGAAAAGGTTACCCCAGCGATTCATACTCCCATGTGTTACAACGTTAACGAAAATGTGTGCAGGTTTCCTAATTGTAAATTCATCCACACTTGCAGTTATTGCGTAGATGGACATCCCAAGTCCGTTTGTCCTCGAAGAATGTCAAAAAAGAGAAAATAAAGCCTTCTACAACTGTCAATGTTCCTGAAATTGACAAAGCTTTGAAAATGCATCCAAACCGCTGTTTTGTGTTTTATTTAATTACTGGAATTATTCAAGGATTCTTCGCAGGTCCCAAAAACATCTTTCATTTGCAATAATTTCCAGTCAGCTCTAAAATGCCCAAAGTAGTAGATATTCTTTTGGCAAGAAAGTTAGAGAAAGGATACTTGACTGGTCCCTTCCATATCCCCCCTTTTCCTATTTTTCGTATTAACCCCTTAGGCGTAGCTACAAGGACTTATTCAGGTAATAAATGTTTAATAATAGATGTGTCAGCCCCCCATGACAATGTTCTTGTACCAAGTATCAACAGTTTGATTGCTCTTCCTAGTTTTTCTTTGTTTTATAGTTCAGTTGATAATGCTATTCAGTTTATTAAAACTGAGCAAAGCCAACATTGTTGATGCTTTTAAAATCATGCCGCTTCATCCCTCTCAGTGGCACCTTTTTGGTGTCCAATGGCGTAAAAAATATTTTTCTCTGTAAGACTTACGTTCGGCTGTCGCAGTAGCCCTCGTATTTTCGATACCTTATCGGAAGCACTCTGTTGGATTCTCTTAAACAATCGCAAGCTGCCTTTCGTGCTTCATTTGTTAGACGACTTTCTGGTCGTGGACTATCCAAACTCTAAACCTGACCAATGTATTAATATTCTAAAAGAAACCTTTAACAAACTAGGCATACCTCTCTCAGAAGAAAAAACTGCAGGGCCATTAAATATACTCAAATTCCTCGATATTCACTCTATATCAGCAATCTCATGCAAGCTTCCTTACCTCTTGATAAATTTGATCGTACCAGGGAAGCTTTGGTAGATGTTTTAAAAAGAGATTCCATCACTAAGAAAGAACTTCTCTCCCTATTAGAGCATTTAAATTTCGCGATGCACATCAGTCCTCAAGGTCGTTCTTTCGTTTCTAGACTAATTGATGTATCAAAAACAGTCGAGAAATTGCAAGAGTCTATCAAATTAGATCCAGGCTGCAAATCCGAGCTGCATTTTTGGTCTCTCCTATGTGAAGGGTGGAACGGAATTTCTTTTTTTTTTATAACGATTTAATAGAGACTTCTGTTGACCTAAAATTCTTTACTGATGCCGCTCCATCTATCGGATTCGTAGGGTTTTTTAATAATCACTGGTTCGCTAGCACTTGGCCAAAAGAATTGTTGACACTTCCTACAAATACACTATCGATAGCGTTGTTAGACCTATATCCTGTCGTCATAGCTTGCATTCTTTGGGGCAATCAGTGGTCCAGGAAACAAATCCTCGTTTTCTGCGATAATGCAGCAACGGTCCACGTTATCAATAAAGGGCGCTCCTCCGTTCCATTCATTAATACATTTTTGAGGCGTCTCATGTGGATATGCATTACCGGTAATTTTACGCTCTGCGCTGCCCACATACCTGGTCTTGATAACAAAATAGCTGATTGCCTGTCTCGTTTCAAATTTCATTAGTTCAAAACCATGTGCCCAGATGCAACTCTTTCGAGGCTGCCTTGCCCAGCATTCGCCCTGACTGTTATTGACTAAATGCCACTCTGCAGTTTTATATTTCCGGAGCTTCCATGTTCATGAGATCAAGTCTAGCCAAATCTACATGAAAAATGTACGACTCTGCTTGGATTCGATTTTCCTCCTTTTGTTCCACCTTCTCAGTTTCTGTCTTACCTGTTAACATTGCTACTGTTAGTTCATATATAATGCATTGTCATTTGGCACAACAATTGCAGCCCTCCTCCATTAAAAGTCAGGTTTCAGGCATTCAGTTTCATCTAAGATGCTTGTATCCTTCCGCCTGCAGTCTGTTGGGGCATCCATCCATTAGTATGCTTCTAGATGGCATTAAAAAATAAGCACCAAAAACCAAAGATAAACGCCTTCCTCATACCTTCCATCTCTTAAAAAAACTGTTATTTAACCCTTTGAAGTCAATTAACGCATATATGCGTTTTGAGTCATTTTCTCCGGATAACCCCGAAAAGAACTTAAATTACCCAGCAGGCACAGGATTTAGACTCCAACGTCGGTTAGACGTTGGATTTTGGTTGAAAATGAAAATCAGGTTGACGTCTAAATCCAACGACTGTTTGACGTCAAGCTCCAACGTTGGCCAGATGCTGAATTTTGGCTGGAATAAACACCCCCACAAAAAAATCATAAAAAACGTTGAAATGCATGGCAGTACACATATTACCAGCTTCACTTATTACTAACCAGTTTGACTTTATTTCTGTCAGATGTCTACAGAAGTTATTTTTGAGAATTAACAGAGATTTAGATGTTGATGTTTTATTTGAAAATGTTTGATCACCATTATTGTGATCAGTGTTTGCTTTAGTTGCGTAGTTTGACTCTTGGCTTAGTAAGTTTGTGGTTCTTGTAATAGTGTTTACCAAAACACATACTTTGTTATAAAAGGGACCATGAACAAATATAAGGTTTTATAGTTTTCATAATCATGAAGAAAATGGTTGAGGATTATTTCAACAATATTCAAGAAACAATACCTTCTTCCTTCAGATCAGACAATCAGATTTTTTAAAAATGCATTTTGAGAGAAAAATCTTTTGAGACACATAGACATCAATAATCAGTATATGAATCTCAACAATGGTGACATGCTTCATGCAGCAATGCATGCTGGGAGCCAACATAGTATAAAACTCATGGCTCCCAGCATGCATTGCTGCATGAAGCATGTCACCACTGTTGAGATTCATATGCTGATTGTTGATGTCTGTGCGTGTCAGCGTAGGTTAAGTTTTTTTGAGCTCATGTCAAAAAAAGATTTTAACTGATTGTTATAATACCACTGGATCTCATGTGACAGAAACACAGTGTTTGTAATATGAATGTAAAAACATCAGTGAATCAGGTTATTTTATGATTATAAAACCATTAACAGATAACAGCCATCACCTGATCTCATTTCACGTTAGCTTTCTTTGATGCTGCAAATGTGCTTGACACACAACTGTCACAGCGAAGACAAAAGATATAATAAGTGTTAAGAGCCCAACTAATGGAAACACTAATCACTGTAATGGTGTTTAACTGTTATATGTTATGGAAATTAAACACATTAGAGTTAAACGCCTGTTAATTTTCAATGAGAGCTTTTGTAGACGTCTGACAGAAATAAAGTCAGTCTGGTTAGTAATAAGTGAAGCTGGTAATGCTGTTTGTAGAGTTGTTTAATCCTTCTCTGCTGAGATCTTGAGATATTTAATGTGCTTCCATGCATTTCACCCTTTGTTGCAGTGTGGTGCTTATTCCAACCAAAATTCAACGTTTGTCTGATTTCGGAGTTTGATGTCAAACAAAGTTGGGTTTAGACGTCAACCCAACTTTCATTTTCAACCAAAATACAACGTCTTCCTGACGTCACATTGATGTACTGTGCATGCTGGGTACACTCTCAGTTTTAATCGTACAGATAAGAGCAATACATCAATCGAATCTGTAAAGGGTCTACTTTTTTGGATACAGACATAATAACAAAACACCTTTGTGCAATTATAAAATAAAGATAACAAACAAGGTGCGCTGTCTGCAGCCTTCATTTAGAAACACGTCATTAAAATGAACTGTAACTCCGTGAATACTCAACGAAGAGACATTAGAGAGATATCTATAGAAAGCCTGAAATGTCTACTTTTAAACTAAAAAAATGCTGCCGAAAACAAATATTCTGAGATAAAGTAATCCATATGAAAACAACGCGATGTCTATTTTTCATGTCTCCATTCATTATATCTAATGTGACCACGCCCCCGTGCTTAACGCGCTATTCAGATTCAAACTGAAGCGCGCGGCTTGAATGCGCCCACACAGAAAAAAAAGCAGCCAGACTGTTCTTCGAGTTTTTATTTTATTTTACTGTTTGCTTAGCGATGAGAGGAATAAGACATAAATCACTCCAAAAAGATGTGATGTGGTTGAGGATTTGAGAAATGGATTTCCTTTATTCAGCACTTTATTCAGCAGAGATCATAAACATGAGTAAGTCTATTTTTAATTATTTGTACTAGTTTTCACATAACGTGTAAACATTTTACTAGTTAGACTTTTTCCAAATACTTTCTCCAAACTATAATTCCTGACTAAATGTATAATCAAGTGAAACATTATGAAGTTTCAATAACAATATTCAATACTATACCATTCAAAAGCTTGATGTAAATAATATAAATGTAACAAATAGATAAATGTAACAAATGTAAAAACAATGCTTTTCTTTCAATTTTTTCCCCCTAAAAAAACCTGAAAATATTCTCAGCTCTTTTCAACATTAATAATAATAATAATGATGATGATGATAATAAATGTTTTTTGTTTATTTTTTGGTAGAAAGTAAGATTGTTAAAAGGATTTCTGAAGGATTGTGTGACTGGAGTAACGATGCCAAAAAAAATATTTTGAAAGTAAGCTTTGATTGTCCCTAATAAACTGTTTAACTGCTCCCCCAAGTGGATATTAAATTATGTTGTGGGATAATTAAATATATTTTTAATAAACTACAAACATAAAATTATATAGATTTATTTTATTCTCACATTCTTTCTTGTAACTCTTCCCCATCAGTGGCACTGCTGAATGAGAGGCTCATTATGCAGCTCATTATGCAGGGCTTTGTCTTCTCAGGTGTAAATCACAATGATATTCATGATAGTTGACGCCTACTCGCATATGACTTTTACCAACAAAAAGTGTCTTAGAAAATTTAAATCAATATATTGTTTTCTGTGAATGAGTAAACAAGATGATTTTCACATAATTTAGAAAGAAAAAATCTAGGCTACAAGCTCCATTTCTCAACAATCCCTGGAACCAATGTTATGTATGTGTTTTATGGCCTTATTCAAGTGATTTAACATTTTTAGTTTTTCACTAACCATGCATAACATTTTTTTTTCTCAAAAATACAATCATGTACACCATGCATTTCACATATTATTATAGCCCAGTTTGTGCTGATTACAGTGATATTAGACTTTACCCATTTAGATATTTATAAGAAACGGAAAAAAGCACAAATATCAGGGCATGACAAAACTTCTCCAGGCCTCAAAAATACCCTTAGACTCCAGAGGGTTAAACTGAGACAAGGGTGCTTTAGTCCTTACGTGGATTTTCTTCTAGAAGCTGTTTTTCTGTGTGCTTTTCATGGTTTTCTGAGGGTTGGTGAATTCACTACACGCAATAATTATTTCGATCCCTCTTATGACCTCACGGTGTCTGACATCACTTTTGATGATTTATATTTTTCAATTTTCCTTAAGCATTCCAAGTCTGACTTGGAATCTAAAGGTATTTCAGTTGTTGTTGCTCGTACTAACACACTTTTTTGCCCCTTTCATTCTATGTCCCGGTATCGGAGCTTTCGCCCTCATGCTCATCATGATGAACCTTTATTCGTCAAGGAAGAGAAAAAAGCTATGTCCAGATCCTGGTTTGCCGCTCGTCTCCATCTGGCCTGCCTTGCATGCGGCCTCTCACCAGAGCACTACACCACCCACTCCATTCGCATCGGAGCAGCTACATCAGCAGCCTCTGTCACAGTGATCAACACCCTTAAAGTGATGGGAAGATAGTCTTCTTCAGCATATGAAAATTATGTACGTCCTGGACTTAAAGACATTTTAGATGCTCAAAAATCCATGGCATCTATCTAATCTAATAAGGTTCTCTTCGATATGAAATATTGTATTTTGTGTTTTCTCCTCTCCTCTAATTGTTGGCATATATTAGTTGTCATACCTTTTCTGAATACCATTGCGACAGTCATTTGAAGTATTCCCGCAGAGTGTATGCTTCCCCTGCCAGACTGCCACCCAATTCTGCAATAAGTTTAAAACATATATCATACTCCTCGTGCCGCCACCAGGGGTCGTATGATTCTTCCTTTACAAATCACACTTTGCTTTAAGCATTTGTGAAACCTGCTCAAACTCGGGGTGATGCTTCCCCGTTAACGTGTTAACTGCCGTCATACTAGACTGCTGTTGCTAGGGGTGTAAGCTTCCCCCTTATTGTAATTTAGAGCATGTTATACATTTAATTAGATGAATACAAACTAACGTCGTATTAGACTTTTGCCGCTGCTAGGGGTGTATGCTTACCCATTTGCATTTAATATTTGCATAAGCAGCTTAAGCAATCTTTTGTATCGGGGTGATGCTTCCCCCATAAATATAGTATTAAGGAACATTTCCATTGCCAGCCATTCACATCGCATCAGTTGTGTTGGGGAGTTTGGCATATGGTTGTTTTGGGGGTTTATCTTGCTGCTCTCCCCGCTCTGTCCAAGCATGGCTGTATGGACAGGCGTGTGGATTGTTGCCCAGAACATAACCATACCGCCAACATTAACTGTATGCAGTATTACTTTAATAAATCTATACTTGACGGAAGTGGTCCTGATTGAAATATTTTTAGTGATTTATGTACCCATTAATCGAAAGTGGTGGTTAACCTGCAACATGGCCTTTAAGTGAAGTGATAGTGTGATCATACACAGCAAAAAATCCAGAGTGAAATTAACTTGCTGGGAGTACATGTGAGACCACACTCAAGAGTGTGAAAGTGTTAAAATAGGAGTGTTAAATTAACACTGAAGCAGAGTTAAAGTTAATTAGATAATTAAGTTATTAATTGAGTGATGATTGACCATTATTGACTAGACCTGATGTTAACGTGCAGAATCAACAAAGATGAAAATCACTTTGTTTATGTCACCATTATAGTGGTCAGTGTTTGGTTTAGTTGGGCTCTTGAGCCTTACAAGTTTAAAGTGAGATTTGGTTTGGCTGTTACAACTGAATTGTAACAAACAGAAAAGAAAAAAATCATAACATGGGCATTTTACCTGAATCACCAAAATCAATTAAGGCCTAAACAGATTTGATTGACCTCATTGATTATAACAACCCTTTGATTGTACAGTACGTGCTAATTAAAAGGATTTTTTGAAAGTTTTCGCTAATAAAAAAAGCTTGTTTTAGGCACACACATACATCAAAGATTAGTGTAGGAATCTCAACAATTCTGACAAACAGCATATTCAGAAAAACAGAACAACTCTAAACATTACAAAACAAACTACTAAAAGTAACATATAAAAAAACAAAAATAGAATAGTAAGAACAAAGGAAATTACTGAAACAATTCTGCTAATAATTTATTCATGCCGCAATGCATCATGGGAGTCATGGATGAATTTTGATAGGTGGCACCCAGAATGCACTGCAACATCCTTTTTGGATTTTCACCATTGTTGAGATTCACAGGTTGATTCTTGATGTTTGCATGTCTAACTAAAAGACTCCTTTTGAAAGATTTTTGAGCAAACAACTTTTACGAAATTCCTCAGGATTGTATTTAAAATGCTGGAAATACGTTGTTGAAGAAACACAGTGCTGCAATAAACAACAATGTAACTTTAACTCAGGAATTCACGAACAACAATAGTCTTTGCTTGTTCATCAGTTTTATAACTAAGTTATAACTGACAATTAAAATCTGACTTTTAACATTTTAGGGGTCAATAGCCCAACTAAAGCAAACACTGACCACTATAATGGTGACACCATTAAAATAGTGATTTTCGTATCTGTTGATTCTGCATGTTAACATCAGGTACCATCAATAATGGTCAATCATCACTCAATTAATCACTTAATTATCTAATTAACTTTAACTCCGCTTCAGTGTTAATTTAACACTCCTATTTTAACACTTTCACACTCTTGAGTGTGGTCTCACATGTACTCCCAGCAGAGTTCATTTCACTCAGATTTTTTTGCTGTGTACAACAGAGGACAAGTCTGTTGCAAAATACCCCCTCTCGTCAGAAAAGTAATCATGTGACATCACATCCTGAATCTACATCCTGTCAGCCAGACTGCTCTTTCCTAAAAAGGAGCTGATTCAATTAACTCTGATCACAAGATCCCAAACCCAGGAATCATTAATAATAAAAGGATTAAAACAAAGGGTCCATTCAGCTCGTCCCATGTTTTGTGACTTGCTTGGAAATTTTTTCCACAAACTGAACTTTTCAATAAATGATCTCAAAAGGACAACCATTGAGAAATCCGAAGGCTTAACGATACTCAAAAATAATGTTATATGTTTTATAATTGTTTGATGTGTTCAATGTAATCTCATCTATGTAATGTAATCTTCATTGTTTTATAACCCTGTCAGCAGATAGTGCTATAAATGTACGATATGGGAAGTTTAGTATTGAACGAATGAAGATATTTGCAAAAATATGAACTGAATGAAAAAATAGAATTTTGAATGATGTGTGTTCCACGACACGTTAGAGAAGTTATTAACCCTTTCGAGTCGATTAACGCATATATGCGTTTTGAGTCATTTTCACCTGATAACCCTGAAAAGAACTTAAATTACACTCTCAGTTTTAATCGTACAGATAAGAGCAATACATCAATCGAATCTGTAAAGGGTCTAGTTTTTTTTTGGATACAGACATAATAACAAAAAACCTTTGTGCACTTATAAAATAAAGATAACAAACAAGGTGCGCTGTCTACAGTCTTTATCTCCGCTGATCGTCATGTACAAACATTTCATTAAAATGAACTGTAACTCCGTGAATACTCAACGAAGAGACATGAGAGAGATATCCATAGAAAGCCTGGAATGTCTACTTTTAAACTAAACAAGTGCTGCCGAAAACAAATATTCTGAGATAAAGTAATCCATATGAAAACAACGCAATGTCTGTTTTTCATATCTCCGCTCATTATATCTAATGTGACCACGCCCCCGCGCTGAACGCGCTATTCAGATTCAAACTGAAGCGCGCGGCTTGAATACGCCCACACAGAAGAAAAAGCAGCGAGACTATTATTCAAGTTTTTTTTTTATTTTACTGTTTGCTTCGCGATGAGAGGAATAAGACATAATTCACCCCAAAAAGATGTGATGTGATTGAGGATTTGAGAAATGGATTTCCTCAGAAAAAAGAATGAAGCGCTTTATTCAGCAGAGATCATAAACATGAGTAAGTCTCTTTTTATTTATTTGTACTAGTTTTCACATAACGTGTAAACATTTTACTAGTTAGACTTTTTCCAAATACTTTTTCCAAACTATAATTCCTGACTAAATGTATAATCAAGTGAAACATTATGAAGTTTCAATAACAATATACAATACTATACTATACCATTCAAAAGCTTGATGTAAATAATATAAATGTGACAAATAGAGATAACTCTAACAAATGTAAAAACAATGCAGTTCTTTCGATTTATTCCCCCTAAAAAAACCTGAAAAATATTATCAGCTCTTTTCAACATTAATAATAATAATAATAATAATAATGATGATAATAAATGGGGTTTATTTGGTAGAAAATAAGATTGTTAAAAGGATTTCTGAAGGATTGTGTGACTAGAGAAAGGATGCCAAAAAATTTGAAAGTCAGCTTTGATTGTTCCTAATAAACTGTTTAACTGCTCCCCCAAGTGGATATTAAATTATGTTGTAGGATAATTAAATATATTCTTAATAAACTACAAACATAAAATTATATACTTTTATTTTGTTCTCACAATTCTTTCTTGTAAGTCCTCCCTCAGAGTGGAACAGTTGAATGAGAGGCTCATTATGCAGCTCATTATGCAGGCCTTTGTCTTCTCAGGTGTAAATCACAATGATATTCATGATAGTTGACGCCTACTCGCATATGACTTTTACCAACAAAAAGTGTTTTAGAAAATTTAAATCAATATATTGTTTTCTGTGAGTGAGTAAACAAGATGATTTTCACATCATTCAGAAAGAAAAATTCTAGGCTACAAGCTCCAGTTCTCAACTTTTCCCGCAACCAATTTTATGTATGTGTTTTATTGCCTTATTCAAGTGATTTAACATTTTTAGTTTTTCACTAACCATGCATAACATTTTTTTTCTCAAAAATACAATCATGTACATGCATGCATTTCACATATTATTATAGCCCAGTTTGTGCTGATTACAGTGATATTAGACTTTACCCATTTAGATATTTATAAGAAACTGAAAAAAGCACAAATGTCAGGGCATGACAAAACTTCTCAAGGCCCCAAAAATACCCTTAGACTCCAGAGGGTTAAACAAACCTACAAAGTTATGTCTCCATGTATTAAAGTGAAGCGTCATATTAAGGTATGCACACTCCTCCTTGCATCCATTCGATTGGAGGATTATGTCGTGGGACGGACCAAAATCTTCCCCTTGAAACCACCATGCCTGAATTACTTTTGGCTTGCTTACCCTTCCAACCACTGGCTTCTAGCCATCAGCATGCTTGCAAGTTATAAAGAACTTCAACTTCCTGTGACAGACTCTTCAAAGCTTGCGCCATGTAAGCAAGAGGACTCAAAATAAACTTTGTCCACAGGCAAGGTAAGAACTGTTGGATCTATCAATATC
The DNA here is from genome assembly GCF_003368295.1 of Carassius auratus. Lineage (NCBI taxonomy): Eukaryota > Metazoa > Chordata > Actinopteri > Cypriniformes > Cyprinidae > Carassius > Carassius auratus. The sequence goes on along the minus strand of NC_039257.1, from coordinate 19,555,214 downwards.
ACCGGGCAGCCAACCAACCAACCAATCAAGGCAAAGGTTATCCCCAGCAGTCATCTGCGCAACAGCAAATCCCAGCCGGGATTGCCCTTTCAGCTCAACGCGAGCCAAGGAGATGAAACGACGCGGCTGTCAGAATCACAACCACAAGTAAAGGCTTACAAACTCTCTATCTATTGCTGAAATGGTGCAATGTTGTTATTAAGCTGTAAAGATAAACTAGGGCTCTGCTTTTATTGATTCTTGGAACGCCTGTGAATTTAGTAGAGATTTTCTCCATAACTCCTCTCATAAATATGTTGCAACTGTGTGTATGTATGTATGTTTGTGTGTATGTGTGTGTGTCTGTTCATTAGTTTTAGATTCATATAATCTATAACAGTGGTTCCCAACCTTTTTCAACTCGCGGCCCACACAACCAAACACATATGTTTGCGCGGCCCACTTCACAAAAAATTAACTGACCCCGCTATTGTTGGGTTAATAACTTAGTACTCAGAAGCTAGATTTTAAACTATATTTATTGAATAAACTAGGGCTGTGCGATATGGACAAAAAAAAAAAAAAAAAACTATCGCAATTTTTTTGATCAATTTTGCAATTGTGCTTTTACAGTCATAAATGCATTCAGGATTAATTTGAAACATATTTCCAAAAGAAAAACAATCAGAGCTTTATCAAAAAGTTGTAACATCTCTAGAACAGACATAAGTCAAAATTATCACTATAGTGAAGATGTAAAGAAATGTATAGACTTGTGGCAAAAAAAATAAAAAATAAAAATCCTGTATACAGGGACTTTTTTTTCCATGCATTGTTCATAGAGCTCATTAATTGTAGTGGTGCCTCAGGTGTTTGCAGTGTGTATACAGTATGTGTATGCGCTCAGCAGTGAGAGCGCATAAATATAACGCGAAAGCACATTAAAATAATGCACGAGTGCGAATCTCTCTGTTCGCAGCAGATTTCCTTTGTCACTGCTGTCACAAAACCGGTCGTGCTTGCTCAGATACACGCTGCTTTGCGAGGAGAGAGTGTGCACACTTAAAACGTGTCTCCTCTCACTTAAACTGCATCCTGTTCACTAACAAATTCACTCTATGCTCATGTGTTAGACATGAATTATTTTCATGTTTTTATTTCTAGTTTTTATTTCTAGCCGCAGACCACAGGTTGAAAACCACTGATCTATAGAATAGCTCAATAAATTCTTGTTTCATTTATTCAAGAAGTATTGTCTTGTGTGGTGTATTTTAAGATTAAAATTTGCCCAGATCCCGTGCTACCTAGACTGTAGTGTATAAATTATCATTCTGTTTATATCATCTTGTTTATGAAGTAATTTAAATAGAATTTTAAAGCTGCAGTAGAGAACTTTTGACGCTCTAGCGGTTAATAAACATAACTGCTTGCGTCTTGTGGAAGAACATTGTAGCCGGAGCTACTTCTCTCTGTTTATGTCTATGAAGAATCACAAAGGTACTGGGTTACTCCGCCGCGGTACCCCTGAAGCAATTGAAAATAGTCAGAATATAAACACTTATTATAGCTGAACCCTAGTGATTCAGGACAAACTAAAAACACGGTTTGGAAAATGGATTCATGGTGTACTCGCTTATTATGTTCATTTTTCTACATTTTGAACACAAACAAAGTTACAGACCACAGCTCTGATTGGTTGATTTCTTACCGGGAGCGGTCTGTAACTGCAAATGGCAATAGGACCACTGGGAGGAGCCAGAGGAGCTTGATTTTTTTCACAGATTATCTGTCTCATATTCTACTATCAGGACATAATGACAGGTTTAACAAATATGTAAAAAATATATTTTTTACAAAAGTTCCCTACTGCAGCTTTAAGGATATACTGAATTTTAAGTTTGGTGGACGAACCATTGATGAAGTATAAACTAATTAAATTTGGACTCAGTTCAATTAAAACAATTAGAATCTTTATAGTTGATTCTTCTCAAAATAAATGAGCTATTATTTCCTTACAATAGCTTTCCTCAAGCAGTGCTAGCAGCGAACTTTAAGACTTTCAACTCTCTTAATATCATAATGAATGTTCAAACCAAACACATGTAGAATGTATTTTTTATTGTAGTGTGAATATATAATCTTAAAACATCTAGGGGTTGGACCAACTAAAAAATACAATAACTTTCTTTTCTTTTTCTTTTTTTACTATGGGGACCTGATCTTCTCTTTCTTCAACAACCAAATTGTGCAGCTCTGTGAGTGCATCTATAATGATTTTTGGGATGAGAACCTGGTTAGAGACAGAACTAAAAAGAACAGCCTCCTGAGAACACTAAAATGCAAGGTAATCCAGGTCAAGTGGCTGCTGAATGACAACATGCTTAAGCCATGTGTGGAGCCTCTCTAACATTGTTTGTGCAAGCAGTTCCTAGAGAAAGGGGAAAAGAGGAAAAATGTATGAGGTCAAAATATATAACTGCACTGTTAAAAATCGCTGTAAAGACGGCCAAATTTTGACAGTAACATACTTTTTTTCTTTAAAACAGTGCATTCTGGGTAATATTCATCATTTTCGAGCTGCTATACAAAGTTTTGTTCGTGTTTCAAATCACACCCTAAACCCTCATTCACTATTCCCTTCATGAGTTTCACTGTAAAACCCGACAACCCGATGAGCACCTGCTGTTAACAAACATAATTACTCAAGAAAAGAGAGAAAGGAACTACAACTGACTTCAGACACAGCCTCACGCAAACCTGACAAGTTATGTTAACTCAAACCATAGGAGGAAACCGATTGCCTTAAACCATTTAAGTTGAAAAAACTAACAGTTATGAGTACTCTGAACTTAATTCAGTTGAGTTCACTGAAAGAAGATATATTGCAATTAAAGGTGCCATATGCAAAAATTGAGGTAAAAATATCCAAAACATGACCTACACGCATCAAAAGAATGAGAAGAAATAAGGGCGATGATGTCATAAAAAAAATGTCAAGTTATAGTGCTTCAGAGATATCAACCTTAATTAGCATTAGCATTACTAGCCCCGGCAAGACAGGTGTCGTAATACAAGTTTCGGCCATGGGAGGCGGTATGCAGGCAACATAACCACCAGCCAACCTGCAATACACTAATAACTCGCACGGCTTGTGGGCGTGTACTTGAACCTGATGTCAATCGTGTGGAAAGTACAGCCCACAGGTTGAAAACCACTGATCTATAGAATAGCTCCATAAATTCTTGTTTCATTTATTCAAGAAGTATTGTCTTGTGTGGTGTATTTTAAGATAAAAATTTGCCCAGATCCCGTGCTACCTAGACTGTAGTGTATAAATTATCATTCTGTTTATATCATCTTGTTTATGAAGTAATTTAAATAGAATTTTAAAGCTGCAGTAGAGAACTTTTGACGCTCTAGTGGTTAATAAACATAACTGCTTGCGTCTTGTGGAAGAACATTTCAGTTCAGGGAAGAGAGCGTCACCCGCTACAGGGAAGCAACTGCGCTCGGAAACACAAATCAAATCTGATAAGAAAAGGAGCCGAACCAGAGTAAACATCAGCACTGCTTTCAATCGCTGGAGACAACTGATGGACCTGAAAGAAATGAGGTTCCACTCAGAACTTCCAACATTTCTTTTGGATTGGTAAGATAGATGCTGTTAGTATTTCGCTAGAAGTTTGTTTTATATGTTTGTGTATTTGTTTTCGGGAAGTTATAACATAGAAATGTATCGAAGGCTATTTTAAACGTGCTAATGTTAGCGATGGCTAACCGTAGCTGCGTTTGATAATTAGCTAGCTATAACTTACCCATTGTTTTATTTCATAAGTAACCTGCTCTGTCTAGTCTGTTGGTCTCCGTGTCCTCTTTGCTTCGTGGTTTTTCTGTGCGTGAGAAAATTGATGTGTGGCGTGAAAGCGTGTGAAAAGAGTCAATTGCGTGTGTCTCACGATGAATGCTTGAGATTTGGCAGCTCTGGTTACGTTGGTTGGTACTAGCTTTGATCAGCTGTCTGATGTTTACCAATGATGTTGAAAGAATGCTGTCTGTCAAATTGATTTAATTCAAATAATGTGTATATACAATTTAAAATGTAATATGAAAAAAACGAATAGGAACATATTGACTGAAGGTGAAGGGGAGTAGCTTGAAGATGTCATGTTTCAATATCACTTGACATCACCCAACGTTCCTCTAGAAGCAAAACGTCCTCTTTTAGGCTTTGGCTATGGCTGTAGTGTTGTTGTGAAGGTAGGGGTGGAGCATAGAGACTATGCCGTTTCTCGTTTGTTACTCTAGAGTACACCAATTACTTTATTGAGGCATACTGCCCCCATCTGGTATGGAATGTTGAGTATAACTTGATTTTTTTTTTGCCAGACATGACAGATGGCACCTTTAAGTAATTAAGTGATTAACTGATTGATAATTGTGAATTAGTGATGAACAGCTGCTGTTAACAAACAGAATTACTAAAGAAAAGAGAAACACAAGAACTACTACAACTGACTTCAGACACAGCCTTAGATGAAATCAACTGAAATAAAATACATTAAATCTCTCAAGATCTGATTAAACAACCCACAAACAGAATCACCAGCTCCACTTATTAATAACCAGACTTTATTTCTGTCAGACGTCTACAGAAGATCTTATTGAGAATTATCTAAGGTTTAGATTTTGACTTATTGTTTAATTTGAAGTAACCATGTTAGAGTTCAGTGTTTGCTTTAGTTGGGCTCTTAACCTTTGACTTCTGTTTTAGTTCTTTTTCTGGCTGTTGTGACCTTATGTTTCTAAAACATATTTGTTCTAAATCAAAAGCCCAGAAAAAGTAAAATCAAGTATTACACAAAAACACAAAGGCTGCTTTTATCCAAGGCAACTTGCAGTGTTTTCAGGCAAAACATTTTTTTCCTTACCTGTAGGTGTTTGTTGTTGTATTGTATATTGGTTAAGATAATCATCAATTATTGAACTGCTTGGAGTCTTCTCTCTGATGAAACAAGTGTGGTATAATTAGTTGGATTGATTATAGCTAAAGTGATTCTAAGAGCCAGTGGTTCTGTGATAATCAGTTAATATAAAGACTTTCCATAAAGACAGTATTTGAATGAGCTCCTTTTACATTATAATCCTCTACGTCCGCTACGTTCTCAAAACTCAGGCAATTTGATAATACCTAGAATATCAAAATCAACTGCGGGCGGCTGATCCTTTTCCTATTTGGCGCTATTTTGGTTATTTGAGATAACACAGAAATGTAAGTTAAATAGAAATTTAGATCAATTTGTTACACCAAATTAATATTTCAAGTTAGAATAACTAACAACTTTAAGTTGGTTATTAGTATTGCCCACAAAGGCTGATGAGCATGCGCAGTTCGATCACTTTCTTATATACAACGCCATTTTCATTTCTCCCCCTTCATATTCAAATTGCCGCGAGCAGCGCTGGTTTGTTCCATCATTATGATGCTCCATCATTGTGACACTCCAGTAAGTGTAGTTCTATGTGTATCAATTCACGATATGATTTAAATTAAATTTGATCACAATATGCCTTTCTGTACAATATAGTTGTCGGCAAGTTATTCAGTTCAATTTTCCCGCCTGGTTTTATGAATTGCCTCAGGTCTGACGGTGCCTTTTTTTTCCCTCCTCAACAGTGTAACAGCTCCGGTAACGTTAGTTGCTTTTAATATAATATGTAATATTTATCATGAGACTTGAATTATGTTTGTTCATCATAATTCAATGATTTTTTACACCGTATTTCCTTTTGGTTTTATGAATTGCCCTCAGGTCTGACGGAGCCTTTTTTCCCCTCCTCGACAGTCTAACTTTTCCGGTAACGTTAGTTGCTTTTAATATAATATGTAATATTTATCATGAGACTTGAATTATGTTTGTTGAACATAATTCAATGATTTTGTACACCGTATTTCCTTTTGTTTTAGAGTTGTCTCAGGCGGCACCCATTGAACGTTGGTCCGTAAGGTCAATCTATCACTCTGGTAAGTGATGGTTCTATGTGTACATTATCTATTTAAGATATGATTTGAATTAAATTTGTTAACAATACGCATTTCTTTATAACATAGTTGACTTCAAGTTATTTCAATTTTCCCCGAGTTGCCTCAGGTCAGAAGGAGCCCATTTTTTTCAGACACTTTTATTAGGTGCTATTCTTTGTATAATAAATTACGATAAAATCCCCTTCAAAATATGTGGTTTTGTACAGAGGCTGAGTTAGAGACGGCTCAGGCGGTGCCCGTTTAATGTTATTCCATCGGTGAATGTGATCTACTTGTCACTTGTTTTTTTTTTTTTTTTTTTTGTAACGTTGCCAGATTACAATATGATTTTAATGAAATTTGTTAACAATATGTGATTATGTACAACATTGGCGGAAAGTGAGTCATTTCAGGTTTCCTGCTTCATCCTCGAGTTGCATCGGGTCAGACGCTGCCAGTGTATTTATTGGTTGTCAGGTATGTTGTATGCATGCTATGATATTATCACAATATGTGCTTCTGTACAACCGCTTAGGTGGCTCCAAGTTGGTAAATTCAACTTCTCCTGCCTCAACTCATACGGTGCCCATGACTCTGCAACAGCACCTAGCCCAGATACAGATACAAGTCAGGGAGGGGAGGGGAGGGGGGGCACCGCCAAGCATTTGTGCTTAGGGCACCCAAATGGTTAGCGCCGGCCCTGGACAATTGACATAGCCAGCCTCAAAAAGGGAAGTATAGGTGGGAATGGGCACGAAAATTGGGCCCTGCTACATCTGTTGCCCCTTATAACTGGAGACCTTGTGCTTGAAAATGCAGCTCCTTGGGAGATTTTGATGGATTTAAGAGAACTTGTTGAGTTGGTTGTATCACCAAAGTTATCCGATGCATTTTGTGTTGTTCACAATGGCTTACTACTTTGATGGTCCAAGTTCCTCTCCTCCTCTGCATGTTGAACAACTGAAAGTTGTTAAAATAAATACTTTGAATGCAGCAGTCAAAAGTGAAGTGAAAAAACAAAACATATCCACATAAAGAAATGGTATCTCTAGCATCTAGTGTGAAATTTCAAGGGATCCACTACAAGGAAGGCATGATTTTATCAGCTGGGGAGTACAATGGTTTGCCAGAGTTTCACAGAATAATGCACATTCTAGTGGACTGCAGCAAAGTGTCTTTCATGTGCCAGAAGCTTTCCGCTTGGTATGTTGAGGACTATAGATGCTTTGAGATTGTTGAAACAACAGCTTTCATAGTGCTTGATCCTCAAGATCTGAATGATAACTACCCCTTGACAGCATACATGGTTGGAGGGAAAATGCTGATTGCTCTGAAGAGGTTTTTACTATATTGAAATTATTTAAATTGTGCCATGTTTAATGGGGCCCCTCACTCTCTCTCTCTCTCTCTTTTTTCTCAGTTTCTTGGAAATGTTGCTACGAGTAATACTGGCCCCTGATAACATTAGAAGGTTGCAGATTTCAGAAAACCTAGTGTCACACAGCAAAAAATCCAGAGTGAAATTAACTCTGCTGGGAGTACATGTGAGACCACACTCAAGAGTGTGAAAGTGTTAAAATAGGAGTGTTAAATTAATACTGAAGTTAAAGTTAATGAAATAATTAAGTGATTAATTGAGTGATGATTGACCATTATTGACGAGACCTGATGTTAACATGCAGAATCAACAAAGATGAAAATTACTATGTTTATGTCACCATTATAGTGGTCAGTGTTTGCTTTAGTTGGGCTCTTGAGCCTTACAAGTTTAAAGTGAGATTTGGTTTGGCTGTTACAACTGAATTGTAACAAACAGACAAGAAAAAAATCAAAACATGGGCATTTGACCTGAATCACAAAACTCAACTAAAGCCTAAACAGATTTGATTGACCTCATTGATTATAACAACACTGTAATTGTACAGTACACGCTAATTAAAAGGATTTCTTGAAAGTTGTTCTGATAATTAAAAAAAAGCTTGTTTTAGGCACACACATACATCAAAGATTAGTGTAGGAATCTCAACAACAGTGGCAAATAGCATATTTAGAAAAACATAACAACTCTAAACATTAGCAAACACACTTCTAAAAGTAAAAAACAAAACAAAAATAGAATAGTAAGAATAAAGGAAATTACTGAAACAATTCAGCTACTAATTTATTTAGGCCGCAATGCATCATGGGAGTCATGGATGAATTTTGATAGGTGGCACCCAGAATGCACTGCAACATGCTTTTTGGATTTTCACCATTGTTGAGATTCACAGGTTGATTCTTGATGTTTGCATGTCTAACTGAAAGTCTCTCTTGAAAGATTTTTGAACAAACAACTTTTAAAAAAATTCCTCAGATTGTATTTAAAATACTGGAAATATGTTGTTGAAGAATCACAGGACTGTAATAATCAACAATGTAACTTTAACTCAGTAATTCAGGAGTAACGATAGTCTTTGCTTGTCCTTGTAACATAGTTCTAACTGACAATTAAAATCTGACTTTAACATTTTAGAGCGTTAAGAGCCCAACTAAAGTAAACACTGATCACTATAATGGTGACAACATTAAAATAGTGATTTTCGTCTTTGTTGATTCTGCATGTTAACATCAGGTCTCGTCAATAATGGTCAATCATCACTCAATTAATCACTTAATTATCTCATTAACTTTAACTCAGCTTCAGTGTTAATTTAACACTCCTATTTTAACACTTTCACACTTTTGAGTGTGGTCTCACATGTACTCCCAACAGAGTTAATTTCACTCAGATTTTTTTTGCTGTGCACCTGCTTGAGTAACCCAATAATAGTTAGGCCAAAGCCCCAAAAAGCTACATGCACATACTGCAATTTAATTGTTAATAAAAAAAAAAACATCAAGATACACATTCAGAGATGTCACTCAACAGCAGATACAGATGTAACGCTAAATCATCATCTACCATCCCAATGCATAGACCGTAATAAGGGCATTTTTGCTGTCAGAATAAGCTTTTCTGGATTTGGAAACCCCATACATGTACAGAAAGGCACCTGGGGAAGCAACCATCAAGTGAGCTGTGAGCTACAGCAATGCAAACGGGCTTCTGAATTTTCTAGAAGAAGTGGCTTAATGGGGTTTCAGTTCATCCATTTGAAGTCATTATCATACTGTACTATTTCATCCGAACCAGACATCATCCTTAAGGAAGAAGTTCTGTCAGATATGGTAAGAAAAAGTGGATTTCTGATAAAACAAAGAAAATTTGTCTTGCAAGGAAGCAAAAAGCAGAGACTGAGAGCTACCCACTGAGTAAAGAGGTTTCATTTGGCAATGGAACATCGAAAATATGTGTGTCAGTCCTGGAAACGTGCATCTCATATTATTCTCAGTTAGGGAGAGTAATTGTTTGTTTTGACAAAAAAATAAATACTTGGCACTGCCAATGCTCTAAGCCAAGGAATTCATGTCCTCATAAGTCCATTGCGAAATGGCACTTGAACCAGACTCGTCCTGAACTTTTTCTAAAAGTCAGATGTACAGACAGTGATGTGTTTGACAAATTTGCAGAAACTTGTCCTCCAGATGTGCACAGTACTGAGGAAAGACTTCAATAGCCACCTAATGGAAACACTTTGACGGCAATTGTCCTTTACTTGCTGAACAACAAGAAATTGCCAGCTGTTCTGCCAAAAGATGTTTATTCACCACAGAAATGGAGACATCCCCCAAGCAACTCATTCCACTGGAGACTTTTTGCACTGTATGCCCAGGAAAGATCCCTCTTTCGGATCCAATTTTAATTAGACAGAAAGCCAAAATTGTCACGTTCACTGGCATACTGGAAGGTGTGTATAACTTAATTGTTAATTCATGTTATAACCTACAGTGATTCCATGACTAATACAGAATTATTTTCCTTCCTTATAGATGTGACCACATACTGTAAAAGGTGTGGGTTGTGTGGACATTTTTACCAAGGAATGGGCAGAGGGGCTGCACAATTTTGATGACCACACAATATTAACACTGCATCTTTGTCTGTTCTTGAGACAGTCTGTACAGGTAATCTTCACTTCTACATTCATGCATGCAATTTTAATGCACCCATCATATTTTCATAAACGCACGTCTTGTGTGTTTTTTAATGTACTATTTTAATCATTATTTTAAACGGGAACAATGTAGGAATTTTGATAATTCTTTATAAACAAGCAAGTTTGTTCTTCATTTAATAATTTCAGAAATGTAACTATTTTTTGTTCTAAAAGTTTTACCCTGAAATCCTAGTAAGCATTCCTAAATGTCAACAGAAAAGAAAACATCCCACATAGCAACATTGTGTTGGCCCAGATCCGGCCCACATCTGGCACCCTTGGAAAGATGATCTGGCCCACATGCAGTGTGGAATGATGGCACTTGGGCGGACCGCTTATGTTTGCCAGATTTGAGCCACAAGCAGGCCATAGCAATGCCACATGTCAGCCAAGAGTAAAGAAATTAACCAGAACTGGACCTTATCTGAGCAACAAAACCTTTGTATATATTAAATATGAAGTAATTTCAGCCTTAATAAGCCTGTAAACAAGCAGAATCATTGAAGGAAAGAAAAGAACAGAAAAAGAGATAAGCAGAAGCACAAGAACTTCAACTGACTTCAGTCACAACCTTAAATGAACTCAATTGAAGATAAAAGAAGACATTAAATCTCTGGAGATGTCACCAGAGGAGGATTAAACAACTACACAAACTGCGTTACCAGCTTCACTTATTACTAACCAGACTGACTTTATTTATGTTAGACATCTACAAAAGTTTTTTTATTGAGAATTAACAGAGGTTTAACTCTAATTAACTCTCTTTTTTGGCTGCTGTGACGGTGTGTTTGTTAAACACATTTGCGGAATCAAAGAAAGCTAAAAAGAATTGAGGTCAGGTGATGGAGGTTATCTGTTGATTAATTTATAATCCTCATTAAATTCATTCTAATTTTTTTATAAAATCTAACAATGGTTTCATTAATATCTTCACATCACAAACCATGAGCTTCTGCAGCATGAGATCCAGCAGTATTACAACAATCAGTTAGAAGATTTTATCGAGCATGAAAAAGTCTATCTATCTATAAATCTATGATGACACACACAGACATCAACAGTCAGCACATGAATCTCAACAATGGTGACAATCAAATGTACCTTGCTGCAATGCATGCTGGGTACTAGCATAGTACAAAACTCCAATTATCTAAATATTTTTGATTGTCATCATTATTGAGATTCATGTGCTGATTGTTTAAATCTGTGTGTGTCAGCATGAGTTCATGTTTGTGAAAAGATTTAAACTGATTGTTATATACTTCTGGATCTCATGCAGCAGTAACACAGAGTTTGCAATATGGATGAATCATTGGAACAACATAATTGCTAGTTTAAAAAAAACACATCAAAGAATCAGTGTACTTCATGATGATTACAAAACCACCAACAGATATCAGCCATCACTTGAAATCATGTCACTCTAGCTTTCTTTGAAGCTGCAAATGTGTTTAACCAAACACACTGAATATATAATAAGAGTTAAGAGCCCAACTAATGAAAACACTAATCACTGTTATGGTGAAACACATTCGAGTTAAACCTCTGTTAATTCTCAATAAAAAACTTGTAGATGTCTAAACAGAAATAGTCAATCTGGTTTGTAATAAGAGAAGCTGGTAAAGCTGTTTGTGGGGTTGTTTAATACTCCTCTGCTGAGATCTTGAGAGATTTAATGTCTTCTTTTATCTTCACTTGATTTCATCTATGGTTGTGCCTGAAGTCAGTTGTAGTTTTTGTGTTTCTGCTCTTCTATTTTTCTGTTCTCTTCTTTCCTTCAGTGATTCTGCTTGTTAACAGGCTTATTAAGGCTGGAATTACTTCATATTTAATATACATAGATTTTGTGGCTCAGATAAGGTCCAGTTCTGGTTAATTTACTTACTCTGGCCTGCTTGTGGCTCAATTCTGGCAAACAGGAGCGTTCCGCCCAAGTGCCATCATTCCACTCTGCATGTGGGCCAGATCATCTTTCCACGGATGCCAGATGTGGGCCGGATCTGGGACGACACAATGTTGCTATGTGGGGTGGTTGCCAAGTCACTGGGTCCTGTCACCCTTGATTGACATGACAAAGGTGTGTGTAAATCAAAATATCAAACAGATCTCAGATTTGACTTGTGTTGCATTTATTACTGGATACATGATGGTCGTATCTGTAACCAGAGCTGTGGTGGTTTCTTTGGAGTTCCTTCCTGACCTGTTGTTCACACCTAAAGACCGTGCCTACATCCTGAAACTATGTTCTAAATAGGGGTCAAGGAAATAGTAATTGAAACATAGAAGACATTCTGAACTATCCTGTTACAATGGCTGCCACTGCTCCAAAAACTCACTAAAACCACTAGAAGAGTGATGCGTATTTCACCAACAAGAGGGCCTGTTGAAATGAGAAAGGAACTGACTTTTGCACCACGGAAAAAAAACAACGAGTTAGTTTGACAAAGTTTCTTCATGAAGAGATTTATATGACGACTCGTGATTTCTCAATGTCCGTGATCGTGTCGGAAGATATGTGTTTGACAAAGTGATGCATACTGTGAAGATTTATGCTATGGATATTGAAGACAATTTTACAACGGGGTAGCCCTGTCTGATTTTCCCTGACAAAGACTGGTGGTTATTCTACAACTACGTCTGGAGAGATTTGAATAACTATGGTGATGATCCGTTGTACATTGCAGAATGGGATGGCATAATTTCTGACACAAGATTTAGAGTGGTTGCGGATCACAGTGAAAAATTACCTGATGACTGTGTTTACATTTTCTGCTGCAATGACAAGACAAAGATCTGTGAGTCTGTGTGACCTATACCTGAAACTGAGCACTACATGCACTATGACATGAAGCTTTTGTTTCAGTGGAAAGATGTTAATATAATTGATTATGTTTTTACATCTATTGATAAGATGTTTAGATGGTGTGATATGTATGATCGTTACAGCTCTGTAAAGATGAAATTGTTCCACCCTGAACAGGGTGTTCCCAAGACAACTGACCACGTCTTATCTCCACCCACATATTACAGCAATTAAAAAAGTCTGCAGATCGGTACACTCACTAGATTCTTTTACTGCCATGTCTCAAGAATCCACGTCAGCCTGCTGCTACAGCAACACCCATGAAACCCTGCCTGCAATGCCTGATAACAACGCTACAACTCTGGAGATCCCCCCACAAACCCGCGACAACGCCTGGTTGGATAAATTCTGCATGGATCTGGGGTATCACAACCTGACGTTTCTTGCGACACCTTACGGCACTAACGGTGCGGCAGCTGGAGCAGAGGTCTGTGCCAACATCGACGACATAGACGGCTGTATTCGCACTGATGCGTTCAAAATTATAAAGGCATCTATTGTAATTCTGCTGGAACACCTAATCAACAAAAAGCTTAAGGAACTCTGTCTGGGGTGTTAAGTTGATCATCCTAGTCAACTTAGACACTCCTGTTGGTTTGAACCCTGCGCCTATTTCTTTGATGCTTACTTTGACGAGTTATCATGTAATCTGGTAAAACCTGATTACGCTCAAGCACTAAACTGATTTGGTTTAAGGATTAATCCGCAGATGGTCCAGGGTTTGGTGGACTCAATTCTGTGACAATTGCATCACAAGGTTTTAATTGTGGAGAAGCTTTGCAAGATTAGAGAAAAAGTTGTGGATGTCGCCAGTGAACACATTGTCTATGACACAGTGGACTGCTGGAAGGGCGGTGCACACACTGAACAAGTGTAACAAGGCCATGGGGAACGGAGGGTGTGTTAATGTTCTGACGAAATTTATATTTAAGCAGCGTATTAGATGTGAAATGACCAACTTGCTATACAAGATCATTGACGACAATCCTGATGTATCCTTAACAGTAAATGGATGTGATGCCAAACGTTTTACAAACCTCAAGAAACAAATGGAAATTGTAAGAACAATGTCAAATTAGTGGACTGATGGCATGCGTATGTGTATCAATGCCTGTGAACCCGATTTCTGTAACTATCAGAAAAATACTGGATCTAATGTCTGAATGTGGTAAAAGTATAAGAATTGCTGACGTCAGAAAATGTGTGGATTCAGCATTGCCAGGCCTCATCTTAAATCAGCTGCAAAAAACTGTAACGGATATGCAGATCATCGATTCATGTGTTTAATTCAGATTTTCCAAATGAAACTCTTTTTGCACCAAGTGCCTGGCCTGGCGCCAGCCTGGCTGGACTTAAATTATTTACGATGCCCATGCGAGCTTCAAAGAAGAAATGAAAACCCCCAACCACATTCCAACACTGGAGACAAAGGAAACCTTTCGTATAAGTTCCTTACTTTCATTTTATTATTAATATGTATTTTAACTATGTTTATGGATTGCATAAAATGGTTAATCCTTGTTATGTGAAGAGTATAAGTTGCAAGCTCATACTTTAGGAAATGTCTCTCCTCACTTTAACCTTCTCAAAGAGAGCCATGTTTCTGCAACCCCCACTTTTGCAGGTTGTAAAAGTTTACGACCACACAGGACAGGAGAGAAGCCAAATCACTGGCTTCTTTTGAACAATGCATTCTATGGAATGTATTCATTAACTTTCTGTTTTTATGTTTTATAAATGTATTACGTATTCCCTTTTGGTACATTTAGATGTTTCCCAACATCTGCAGTGTTATCATGTGTTAAGCAAATCTTTAAATGTGTAATTCTACATTTGAATGTAACTTCATGTTTTGATCATATATATATTATGTTTAGTCTTGTTCTAATCGTCATGCTCTGACAGACCCATTTATCTAGAACAAAGTAAGGAAATGTATGTAATCTGAAGTACAAACTTGCTAGAAATATCCCTGATGGAATCGGACAGGCCCTAGATCATCGGGGGGGGGTTGTCTCCACAGAGACAAAGGAACTTTTCCCTCCGTTTCAGATCGCGGACTTTCATTGGCTGTTTACGCGAAAAAGGGGCGTGAACCATTTCAAGCCATAAGAACGACCGAACAAGGTCCGCCTCGCTCTTCTTCCTCTTCTTCTCGTTCTTGGTTCTCGGACACGCTGCTCTCCTGTGTGACCCTCCGCGCGGCCTCGTGCCGCGCTCATAGCGCAAGCCCCCCCCCCCCCCCTCAGCACAGGGGCTAAGAGAAAAAGCCATTTTAATGGCTCCTTTGGAAGCTTTCGTTTTCGTTCTTTTCTTTTATTTTCTTTACTAAGTTTATTCAACTATTCGCCTCTCCACGCAAGGAAGACGAATTCTGGAACAATGTTTGTTGAACCTTTCAAATACCGCGCGAGGACAGAACAAAGGACCACGTGCTCCACGCTCACGCCAAGAGCCAGCGCAGCGTGCACGCGCGTCACATGGCCTCCGTTTCATGGCACATGGCTGTTTCAACGGGAACAGCGCGCAAAGCTCACAAGCTCGACGCCGATCTCACGCCACGCTCACATTGGACACTTTTGCAAGTATCACTTTCTCTATGGAGATTTAAATGCTGCTTTAAAGTGTTGTTATGATCTGATTTGTTGTTGGCTTCCAAAAGTTACTGACTATGATTTTCATACCTGAGCTCCTTATGTGATCTCATTCTATTTTTTCTCTCTCTCTCTCTCTCTCTCTCTCTCTCTCTCTCTCTCTCTCTCTTTTATTTGGATTCGTTATGTATTGTATAAAGCTTACTGTTTGTATTGTCGTACGCATATTTACTCTGTGTGATTTGTAGTTTGATGTATTACTAGTTTAATTATTAAAAACCCATATACTGACGATTGGCTTGGACTCCACCCCACTCACATTACGAGTCACTGAGATGTCTGATCTATAGCTACAAGCTCTAAATTTAGAAACTAAAATTATCATAAGGATAGGATAATATTTTCATGGCCAGAGAATAATTTTCCTTGAATTATAAGGCGTGATAACTTTATTGAAAATTGATAGGTCTACAGTGGTTTGCTGGACATACCACGGTTTGATTTGCAGTAATTTACAGTAAGAGATATCACAATAATTGATATGAAGAATGTAATATTGACATATTAATGAGTAAGTTACAGTGCCCTGTGATTATTTATTGTTATAGGCAATTGAGCAATTTTTCATAATCAATCAAATTTAATGTAACTGTCATCTGAGATATAAATTAATCATATTCCTGATTAATTATTCAAATTCCCTATATATCATTTGAGTTAATTATTCTGTAAGACTCATTGTTGTTACAAAACATACTAATTGATGTTGTTAGCAATACTCTAACACACTCCTTTAACAATAACAACACTCAAGACGGATCCGGGCTAATGGTGATGTCTCGCAAATGAATGTCTAGGCCTCCGGGGTCCAAAAGGAGTGGTAAAACACAGAAGAAAAGAAAACGCACCCCTAAGAAGACCGCAGTCGCAAAATGCAAGCGCAATGAGACAGCAAAACGTGTAACAACAGCAAAGTCAAGGAAATCTGTCAAAACAATTTTCTAGATCATGGCCTTACTACATAATATGTCAGAAGAATGCATTAAATCTGAACTCGACCTGTTCACAGTGCCTCTGACACAAACTGCAGTTGAAAAAATACCTATATAGAGGTACCCCCATTATCAGCGATTTCAGACACATCGCCTTTGGAGTTTTTTATTGCAGGAAATGGGGCAGATTACATCGACTTGAACAATGTTTTTATTATTTTTGCGGGTCAAAATCACTAATCCTGATGGTACAGATATCGCAGATTGAGCACCAGTGGGACTTATCAACTACGCAGGGGCAACAATCTTTTCACAGGTTGATGTGTCACTGGGGGACCGTTTGATATCACAGAGCACAAACATCCATGCTTATCGTTGTCTTATTGAGTGTCTTCTAAATTATGATAAACATACCCTGGAAACAGTTTTCTCCGCTGGATTGTTCTATAAAGATACAGCAGGGCACATGAACGCTGTGGACCCTGCTGGAGGAAATTACGGTCTGACAAATAGAGCCGCCTTTACCAACGCTAGTAATGTTGTCGAGCTACTAACACCCATTCACAGCAATATGTTCTTTCAGAAAAAAACTGACTGGCTTCTGGAAAACATCTCAAAAACCAAGCACTGTCTATTGATAGAGAGGACTTTTTGCCTGGTTACACACTCTATGCATTTAATCTCACACCAGGCTCACACCAGGTTGTGGACAACACGTCTCGCTTATCAAATCGGGGAATATTAGACCTGAAGCATGGTTCAGACAGCCTCTACCCCACACAATTAACCTTATTGTCTATTCTAGTTTTGACAATGTCATTGAAGTGTCAAACCACCGTCAGATCTTGGTTGATTACTATTAAAACATATTCATGAATACGATCCAGCTTACGGCTATCATGGATAAGATTTCATGCAACATCCATTTTCTCGGTGTGCTCCCTTGCGACTACTTACCACAAACACCTTTAAGAAAATTACCATCATCAGTTATTTTTAACAAATGTTTCTCATCTCCCTGGTGAACACTGGCTTGTCATCCACATAAGCGAGGACGGTGTTGGATATTTCTTCGATAGCTTTGGAAATAAATATGACTATGCCTGTTTTCCACTAATAATCAGTGGTTTTCTAAAACTGAATTCTTGAGTGGTACAATATTCCTCTGTGTAAGTCCAGGATTTTTCATCAGACATTAAAACAACATTGTGTTTTCTTTCTCTATCACATGGCAAGGGGTCATGATTATGATTATGTGTTAAGTTATATAGTGACGCTTTGATAAAAATGTCAAACGTGTGTCTGCTTTTGTAAAAAAAAACTAAAACAATCTCAATGTAATAAAAATGTTTTCAAGTGTGTTCAGTGTGTGCAAACAGGTGAAATATTCATGTCATGTTTAATATTTTGCAATATTAAAAACTAAATAAATACAAATTTATTTTTATAACTCTATTTTACACATCACACACACACACACACACACAACAATATCAATAACGTGGTAAATAAAAAAATGAGAACACAATGTTTGTAAAAAAAAAGAAATGGAAAAAAACTCAGAGATTAAAAATTTAACCATTTGTTACGGTCAAGAGCGGGGGATTTAAATACACCATCTTTTGGATAATTAAACTGTCCTGAAGGGGTACTTTAGTTTACCTCATGTTTATTACTTTTTTTTTTTTTTTTGGTTTTAAAAGAGTTAATCGTTTGTTTAACATAGTGATTTGGGACCATTGAATAAGGCATGTTTAAACGCCTCCAGAAACTCATTCCACCCGGCAGGTCCTTCTTTTGTGGTGCCATGAAACTTTTAACTAAATCCAGCATGTGTGAACCAGGAATGATTCTACCTTTAAACACAAACTCGCCTGACTCTGTCCAAGAAGCAATATCTTTGGTTTTAGATATTTTATCCAAAATGTAGCGAACATTTTTTTAATTCCTCTGTGGGACATTCTTCAAAACGTCGTCTGCAACAACATCTAAAATATGTTGGGTGTTTGTACTTGTAGACACCGCTGGTTCTTCTTCGTCAGCATGTACGGATGATGGAAGTAATAATGTTAGTGTGTTGGTCTCACTGTCTGATAGCTTGGATAATGTTAAAAACCTCTGCCATACAGATGTATACATCTTTGCCTTTTCATGTGTTTTCAGATCATTCCTGTGCAAAATATCCCTCATGGTCATATGCAGATCGTTCTCCACTACCTGATGTATAGATTAACGTGCGGTACCTTGCCTTTAGTTTATCCAGCTGTCTTTTGGAACCAGGTACATCCTCTCGGCATGTTCCATCCCAGACATTATTTATTAGATGCGATCAAACTGGTTATGAAAGGGACTGCAACACTTAAAAGTGGAAGAAGAAACCCCACATTGTTGGTTAATCAACCGTCTCTTTCTTTTGACTCTGACTTTCTTATCAGCAACAAATTTGATTTCAGTTCTTTTTCTTTTCAGCTTCTGGTGTTGCTGCTGTGTGAGTGGGATATTACCGTGGAGAATATTAAGAGCTAATTCACACAAATATAAAATGAACTCATCTGTGGCTGCCTGTAAAATAACACATCTTTGTTTGGGTGTTGCTTTTAATAACAGCTTTAAAAGAGCGTGGTTTCTTAAAAGTTCACCCTCCCGGCTATCTGCAATGGTTTCATCTTCACTTCCTTCCCCTAAACTCTTTGCATCTTTGGACGCGAACAGTGCTACTGATACTTTCTGCTCCACTCTTACATCTTGTTTAGACACTGTTTGCCCCTTATCTTCCAGGCCAGCCCGTAACACCCCTTCTGCCCCTTGGTTATCTGATGTTCTAAGTGAACACCGTTCTTAGAGCTTAGAGCTTCTGAAAGGGCGTGGCGCAAGTCCAAAAATACTACTGACCTTATTTTGTATCAGTCACTCCTATTTTCTTTCTCTGTTAATGTCTCCTCTGCTAAAAAGACATACTACCATAACAAAATTAACAATTCATCTAACTCTCACTTCTTTGTCCTCCTCCTCCCCCTCCTGCTTCATCTCTAATAGCTGACGACTTTGCAACGTTTTTCATTAATAAAATTAAACACATTAGTGCACAATTTTCCACACCACAATCATTCAAGCTCATATCACCAGCAAAATTACACTCATTTACATACTTCTCTTCACTCTCTGAGGCAGGAGTCTCAAAACTCATCCTTTCTAATCACCCTACTACTTGCCCGCTTGATCCTATTCCATCTCATCTTCTTCAAGCCATTTCTCCTGCAGTTGTACCTGCACTCACTCACATCATCAACACATCCCTCCACACTGGTGATTTCCCCTCATCGTTTAGACGTGCACGTATAACTCCACTACTTAAGAAACCCAACCTCAACCCATCTCTTTTAGAGAACTACAGACCAGTTTCTCTTCTTCCTTTCATTGCAAAAACACTTGAAAGAGCTGTGTTCAAACAAGTCTCTACAAACAAACAAGAGACAAATAAGTCTCTTTCTCACACACAACAATCTCCTTGACAGCAACCAATCTGGCTTCAGAAGTGGACATTCAACTGAGAAGGCCTTGCTCTCTGTTGTTGAAGCTCTAAGACTGGCAAGAGCAGAATCCAAATCTTCAGTACTTATCCTGCTTGATGCTTGATCCTGGTTAATCACCAGATCCTCCTATCAACCCTACTGGCAAATGGCATCTCAGGAACCACACTTCAATGGTTTGAGTTTTACCTATCAGATAGGTCCTTCAAAGTATCTTGGAGAGGTAAGGTGTCCAAGTCTCAACATCTAACTACTGGGGTGCCTCAGGGCTCAGTTCTTGGACCTCTTCTCTTCTCTGTCTACATGGCATCATTAGGTTCTGTCATTCAGAAACATGGCTCTTCATACCACTGCTATGCTGATGACACTCAACTCTACCTCTCATTCCATCCTGATGATCCGACAGTAGCTATTCGCATCTCAGCTTGTCTAACAGACATTTCTTCCTGGATGATGGACCATCACCTTCAACTCAACCTTGCCAAGACAGAACTGCTTGTGATTCCAGCAAACCCATCGTTCCATCACAATTTCACCATCAAGTTAGGCACTTCAACCATGACTCCTTCAAAAACAGCTAGAAGCCTTGGAGTTATGATTGATGATCAGCTGACTTTCTCAGACCACATTGCTAAAACTGTCCAATCCTGCAGATATGCTTTATTCAACATCAAGATGATCAAGCCGTTTCTTTCGGAACATGCTGCACAACTCCTTGTTCAAGCTCTTGTTCTGTCCAGGCTGGACTATTGCAATGCCCTCTTGGCAGGTCTTCCAGCCAATTCTATCAAACCTTTACAATTAATTCAGAACGCGGCAGCAAGATAATTTTTTAATGAGCCAAAAAGAATACACTTCACACCTCTGTTTATCAATTTGCACTGGCTTCCAATAGCTGCTCGCATAAAATTCAAGGCATTGATGTTTGCCTACAAAACTACCACTGGCTCTGCACCCATTTACCTAAATTAGTCCTTAGCCATCTTCAAGAATCAACTTAAAACACATCTCTTCCATCTTTATTTGACCCTATAACTTTATCACTCAATATTCTAATTCTATTCTTAAAAAATATAACTACTTTTCTAATCTTTTTGTATTCTATTTTTCTTTTCATTTATTATGCAAAATGTATATATGTGTGTATGTGTAAAGACCTCTAAATAGCTTGCTCTATTCTTTTTTTTTATTCTATCGGTTTTCTTTTTATTTATTATATTATTTAAAATCCCATGCTATGTGTACTGTGTTAACCTAACTGAGACTTGTTATAGCACTTATATATCATTGCTCTTTTTGTTGCTTTTGATTGCTTCCACTGTCTGTAGATAAAAGCGTCTGCTAAATGAATAAATGTAATATGTAATGTAAAAGTCTCCCAGACCCCCCCCCCCCCAATCAGTTACAGTCTTTTTTTTTCTGGAGGTATTCAACAGGATGTTGTGAAAGTAATGCAATTCTGAGACGATACTGTTCGGGGGTCTTTGCTTTACAATCAGGGGGTGCCAGTAGCATCTTCATAACTGTCCATAAAAAAACTTTGTTATTTGGGTACATCTGTTTATCTAAAATACCAATCTGGGCTGTGTCTCTCGAATTCCTGAAGACAACCAGATAATTTGTGTTCAAATTAATAGTTCTGCTGGATTTACCTTGAAAAAATAAATTCTGTAGAATGTAAATAACATTCAGATTTTTATGATGTACATAGACTACAAAACGTTTCTCAATCTCATTGTTATTGGATGCTTCCAGCATAAAATCATCAACTATTACAAAGGATGTTTATTGACAGGAAACAAAACATCATAATCCAAAGTTTGTGGAATCCCTTCAATTAATTTAATATTGTTATCATACATATTCAACAAATCATCATACAAAGGTTGCCATACAGAATAAATTAAAACAATATTGTCAATTTTTTAGAAATCATCTTTCCAGCATTTTGCAACAACATTTTAACAAAAAAAATGTTTTACCACTGTTGCTAGTTCCTTCTACAACCATTGAAAAAGGACATTGGAGTTGAATGTCAAACCCTTCTGTGTCATGTAAACCTCCATCAAAAATGTTGTCAGAAGCCATATGGAAGTGTAGTTAAGTCAGGGAACAGTACACGCTTGTCGTACACAACTCTTAATATCTTTACAAATGACTTATTGTGTAACATCATATCCTTTTTATTCCGCACAATAGTGTTGTTGTGTGCAAAAATATGAGGGCTATCATCCCTCCCCTTTCACATAATACTTAACAAGTCCAATCATTGAATCTAATGTGATGGCTTTGGAGTTTAAAGCTTTAAGCGTTATGCCTTTCACTTTCATACAAACCTTGCCCGTAACGGTGACAAAACCTTAACTTTTCGGACCGGTGCTGCAAAGAGGGTAATATATGCCTTTTAATTTTCATAACGAGTTTTAAAAAAAAGAAAAAAGTAGCGATTATTTGGCTCCTTCACCTTAACCGGTTGAATAAAACACTGATGCACACCGTCGGTAACCAAACCCTGACTACAGTGAACACAACAATCTGCAGGACATTTGTGTGGCTTGGGGTTGATGCCGCTGACATGGTAACGTCTATTACATTTAGCACAATATTTGGTAACGTCGCACTGTGCAAATTTCTGACCTGGATGTGGCTTTTTATGCATCTGAAAACAATAGTCTGACCTACAGTACCTCAAATTTACCGCAGTGTTTTGTTTTTTTGGGGTAAAGATGACATTCAGAAGCGTTGCAAACATCGCAGGTGTATCGGCATCTGTGATCTCGCCGTGCAGTAAACCCTTGATAACAATACTCACACACGTATGGTGTGCCAATGAACCCCTTCAGATTTTTAATCATAAAATAATGATTGTCGTGGAGGTACAAAAACACTGTTTTAGGATGTGGTACATGTGTGTTTGCATATTTCTCCAGCATTCCTGTATTCGTTCTATAGAAGACCACTATTTTAATATTCAACATATGTTCCAACTGAGCAAATATCATTAAGTGATATCATATGTTGATCAGTGTATCCTACAGACTCCCGCAATGCTGACGCTACGGACTCTAGCTATGTGTGTGGTTTCTGAGGGTTAAGAAAGTGTGCTAAAAAGTGTTTTCCCCAGCATTGTTTGAGGGGATGAACATATTAAGTCTGTTCTCATCAATCACTTGACCGTGGGCTAGATCCCTTAATTTTCGTCGAGTGCCTCCTTGTTTACTTCTTGCTATAGACACTTTTAAATTTAAACACTCATCAAACAAGTTGCTCTGCATGATTTTTTCAAGATCACTGATGAAGAGATCAACACTGTAATCATTGCTAGCTGACAAGAGTGTATTCCCTTACGAAAAATAACCATGGTTTTATTATAGTAAAACTGTAGTAACCCATGGTTTTTTGGCGTATTGACTGCCATTTGTAAAACCACAGGTTTACTACAAATACCATGGTTAAACTATGGTTAATATAGCAAAACCATGGTTAATTTGTGGTTACCATGGTTTAACTACAGTAACCATGGTTTTTTTGGTTTTATTTGTAGTAAAACCATGGTTAATTTTCGTAAGGGTTAACATAATATGTCAAGCTAGGACCGCTCAAAGTGATGTTAATTAAACTACCATCTCCACCTAATAATCTGGAAAACACCACTATTTCAGAAAACGTGTCATGTAAAAACACAGTGTAGTCTGATAGATCTGTAGAAGATATTTCCCTTAGATTTATAAGCCTGTGGATTTCCAAACCATTGAATCAACCTCGTGGTACTACTGTGTATCCAGCCACATCACCACCCTCTCTTACAAGTGTTTCTATTTCAGCTTGTGTGAGACCCATGCAGGGGTCTGTTAGGTCAAGCGTGTGGTGTGGCCGGGTACCCACTCCCTCACCTGTCTGTTGAGAATTTACAAACTGTTCAAAAATTGGGTATGGTCCTGGTTCTGACACCTCACCTACCTGTTGAGAATTTACAAACTGTTCAAAATCAAAAACTGGTTCTGACACCTCATCTAACTGTTGTGAATTTACAAACTGTTCAAAATCAAAAGCCAGTTCTGGAGGAGGCGCTGTCCTTGATTGTACCATGATAATTAATTTTAGATTGTCAATTTAGATGACTTGTGATTTTTCATCTCATCAACAGTCTGTATGAGCCAGAGTAGCTTTTCTGTAGTGTTTTGTTAATTTAGGAAATTATCATCCCTATTGCTCCTTAACGGAGGATCTTGTTCATCATCACATGACTCCCGACAATGTTTTGCAGCAATTTCTAACTCTAATTAATTAAAAAAAATATTCACAAAATACACTCCACACAACTAAACTTAATAACAATACTACATTTCCAAACCATTGAATCGACCTAGTGGTACTACTGTGTATCCAGCCACATCACCACCCTCTCTTACAAGTGTTTCTATTTCAGCTTGTGTGAGACCCATGCAGGGGTCTGTTAGGTCAAGCGTGTGGTTTGGCCGGGTACCTACTCACTCACCTGTCTGTTGAGAATTTACAAACTGTTCAAAAATTGGGTATGGTCGTGTTTCTGACACCTCACCTAGCTGTTGAGAATTTACAAACTGTTCAAAATCAAAAACTGGTTCTGACACCGCACATAACTGTTGAGATTTTACAAACTGTTCAAAATCAAAAACTGGTTCTGACAACCCATCTAACTGTTGAGAATTTACAAACTGTTCAAAATCAAAAACTGGTTCTGACACCTCATCTAATGGTTGAGAATTTACAAACTGTTCAAAATCAAAAGCAGGTTCTGGAGGAGGCTCTGTCCTTGATTGTACCACGATAATTAATTTTAGATTGTCAATTTAGATGACTTGTGTTTTTTCATCTCATCAACAGTCTGTATGAGCCAGAGTAGCTTTTCTGTAGTGTTTTGTTAATTTAGGAAATTATCATCCCTATTGCTCCTTAACGGAGGATCTTGTTCACCATCACATGACTCCCGACAACGTTTTGCAGCCATTTCTAACTCTAATTTATTTTTTTAAAATATTCACAAAATACACCACACACAACTAAACTTAATACCAATACTACTAATAATAAAAATTTAATTTAATTCCTCTATACTCAAGAGTTGATTGACTTGGACGTTTTTGCTCAGGGGTGTTAGGTCACACTGATCTCACTGGAGCCTTCTTGTTACAAGTATCGAAGAACCATCACTTCTACCACAAAAGACTGCTTTTTAAGTTATCTTCCTGATACATCCAAATTCCTTAGCATATCCAAAACCTCAGAACAACTTGATGATGTAACAGAAACTATGGACTCTCTTTTCTAGCACTTTAAATACAGTTGCTCCTTTACGCTTAAGGAAGGTGTGGAAGATTTTTATTAGTAAGATTTTAATCAATCAAGAATAATCAATGTGAATCAAGCCATTTTTGTTGCTAGTTGTTTTTCCATTATAATCCTATAGGTAATGGATAGAATGTTGCCTATGTGCTGGAATGTTCAGAACTGAGGAGAAACATATGGCCAGAAACGGCCTTTCGTTATACAAAAACAAGTAGGGGCCTCTCCTCCCTAGGGAGGGATCAAAATTGCAAGCATAAGAAAAAGTTTGACTATTTGGAAACGCCCTGTATAGGGTATATAATGAGATGCAACCTAGCATTTCGAGATATCTCCTTGCAACGAGCTCTCGGCTTTGTTTTGCTTAAAATAAAGTCTTTTCTTCTGAGAGAAAAATCCCTGACTGAGTTCGATACTTTGGAGAACCGGCAAAATACACCACAGATTTGGCACCCCAGATGGGACTGGAAAGGAGCAGAGTGGACGACTGCTTTTGAGCTGACTGATGAGCAACACACACACAGTGGTGGCCACCATAGAATAAGGTAAGCATTTTTGCTTATACAATTAGTGTGTGTTGTTGACTGGTCAGTTCTGAGTGGTAAGGACACTTAAAATCTGCTCTTCCAAATTTAGAAAAATAATAGGATATCTAAATTGAAAAAGGGGTTTTACTCCAGAAGAAATAACTGCATGCACATATTTGGGTTATTAATAGGAAGGCCTTGGAAGGCAACCTCGATTTAAGACAAATATGGTGTAGGCAGAAAGACATAGTATGCTGTGGTCTGTGTTTATTGGATAGCTGGGCCTAGGTAGGAGAGTGATAAACGGATAAGCAGATTAAGGAATCACGAGGAAAAGTCCCACGGATACCGCTTTGAGAATGTATAAGTGAAATTTTCGAAGGTCAGAATAGGTGGGCCCTTAAGGAGCTCTAGGAGAGCTGTGTTTTGTTGTGTGGATGTATTTGTGTCCGGACGAATGAATGTGTGAACAAATAAATTCTGTGTTGGGTGGGTAAAAGTTGCGCACCATTCTTGGACCGTCACTTCAGGGTGGATGGGTGGAGTTGGACGCAACTAGTATCCACTTGAGAGGGATGAATGTATTATGAGCCTTGATAATAAAAGGACAATTAATGTGTGATTATCCCTTAAATAAAGGGGAAAAGTATGCAAGAATAAGCACTCTGGCTCAATAAAGAGTGCAGAAAGTGTGAATGAGGTTAGGAAAATAGCATCAATAAAGTTTGAACCAAGATCTATAATAGATTTTTGCATTTAGGATGTCTGGGTGAAAGGGGAGAAAATTTTCTGAGCCCAGTGCAGTGGGAGTGAGAGCAAGCAAATAGAGTTAATAAAATAGACAGTCAAAGAATAATAAATAAAAAAGTGTAAACGCATGAGACAAAATAAAAAACTAAATTCAAAAAGGTATGACACATAGTGAAGAATTAAAAGTAGGGTGAAATGGGTAAAAATAGTTAAATTAAGTGAAAGGTAAAGAAGAGATTGTAACCAAGTGACTATAAAACTAAAAAGTTGATTTTTGGGGGTAATAATATAAATAAAGATATGGCAGCCACACCAGTGGAAATAATTGGATTAAAATATCCACTGTGTAAAGAGCAAATAAACAAAATCTCAAAAAATGGCAGAAGAGAACAAAAAATATGACGACAAAATGGCCAAAGGAAGGGACATTTGATGTAGCATTGTGTGAGGAAATGAAAACCCTGATAAAAAACTAAAAAACTAAAAGTATCAGTATGAAAAGAGAAAAAAGGGACACAAAGAGGGAAAAAGAGAATGGAGTTATTGCTCTGTTTAAAAAGAAGGTGAGGATATGTTGAAGAGTATAAAACAGGCTAGGAAAGTCCTGAAGGGGGCAGAGAAAGATAACATGAGAAAAGAAAAGTTATTTTCAGAGCCCCCCCTAGTTGCCAGTACAAGGAGAGTTCCCAATACTCAAGGGAACAGTGGAGGTAACCGGAGAACTAGAGTTAGAAGGGCAGAGGAAAAGAAGCCAGCTGTGAAAACACAGAGGCAACCCAGAAAGGAAAAGTGCAGGAGCCCTAAAAC
This sequence comes from Carassius auratus, assembly GCF_003368295.1. Taxonomy (NCBI): domain Eukaryota; kingdom Metazoa; phylum Chordata; class Actinopteri; order Cypriniformes; family Cyprinidae; genus Carassius; species Carassius auratus. The sequence continues at coordinate 19,527,749 of NC_039257.1, read as the reverse complement.
AATAAAGTCAACTGTATGAAGGTTGTTTTAGAGAAAAATAAATACAAATGTTCCAAGAAATGGACTAATATAGAGATGGCAGATATGGTGGAATATAGAAATAATAATAAATTAATTAAAATAAGATATGCATTTATTATTTAATAACTTGTCTGAATAGATTAATTTAAAAGATGCACGTGCTTAAAACTTTATATCTAATATGTGAAGACATCTAAAATTGTATCTTGTTATCCCTGAGACACAGTATTAAAGTTAATCCATTACAGAGTTTCAGAGATTGGGCTTATGTAAATGTTAAAAAATTAAAGAAATAACTTGTGCAATGTGGAATGAAAGCAAGATCGGGTGACCAAGTCAATAGACATTTGGATTCAAAAGCATATAGGCATTTTACAATAGGAAGGAAACTAGTTGCTTAAAGAATTAAATTTAATTATTTTATTTACAATAATAGGAATTATTTTCTGTTGGTTAGGAAACATTAATTGACAAAAACCAGATTATTATGAATCATGTATGCAAATATAGAAGAAAAATTATGATTGAAGTCTTTATTTTACCATATGCATGTCATGCTGATATAAAAGGAAGGTTAATTTTATTTTATTGCAGTATATTTAGATAATAAAGGTAGCTGATTTCTGCATTTTGCAAAGAAGAAAAAATGCTTGCCATTTTCCTGCAATGAAGAACTTGCTTTACTAACAAAGAATAAGAGAACTGCTGTTTTCAACCAGATGATTTAGTTTTTATTAAGGGACCACTGAAAGAAGAGGTTGAAAAGTGAAAATTAGAAAAAGAGCTGACTGCTCAGAAACAATTTGGTCAGAAGTTACATAGGTACATTTGATTAATGCAGTCTCTGAGTGTTCAAATTTCAGATGACTTCCGGAACAGTGCTTTGACAAAGGAAAGCAATGAACTGGAGTCTGTCGAGGAATGGCAAAACAGCAAACAGCTGAAGAGAGAAGAAGAGGGAGGGGCTGATGGATGTTCCCCTCCCCTCCTGAAAGAGAAGAACAAACTTCAGCAAGGAGAAAGACTGAATTAAAGCAGAAAAAGGTGAATCTTTCACTTGAGACTTTTCCTGAGGTTGAAAGAACATTATGAAATGCAAAACTCTGGCAGAAAGCAACCAGAAGCCAGACTGAGAAGAAGAAGAAAAACAACGGAGACCGTACACCACAACATCAGGTCTTTGAGTGCCATCACAGACTGACAACCCGGTACAACAGCCCAGGCTGATGATCTAACCAGAAGGACTTCCATCCCTTCAGTGCACAGGTGCTGCATATTCAATGAACACTATAGAGACTGCTTCAAATGTTAATTATTTTATTTAATTATTTTATTTACTATGTTTTAATCTTGATTATTCACTGGTCTCACAACATTTCTTTAAATTCTGTGTTTTAACTAACTCTCTCAATCTGCTTTTCAATAGGTACCAGTCCAGCCTCATGTTTTAAAGAAAAAAGAATAACTTTGACAGACAGAAGTGAGTACTTAACTCACCAATCAGATAAACATGGAGCTGGATTTGGCATAGTAAGACAGTTTCATTAAACAACTAGGGGAAAGTGCATAACTGAATACTTGACAACAATGCTGAGCGCTTTGGGAAAGAAGAGAATAAATAAATAAATAAAAAAGGGTATCTTGATGAACAATAGAAAAATATTTATTGTTGAGAAAATAGAAATATTGGTCACTCCATTTTGTTTAAAGGTAATTTTCTAAGGTAAAACTGAATAAAATAATAATGAATAAAAGATTATCCCAAAGATCCAAAATCATGTAATCACATATACTGTCATCACTGGGGATAACAAAATGGAAATGTTGATGGCCATGGATCCTAGATTATGCAGAGATCTCCAATCCTCTTCTCAGAGTTGCTCATGAGCAATAACAAAAAAGTATTTGAATAAACTTTAAATTAGACAAACACATGACATTTGAGAAATGATAATTGGCTCTCTCAAATGCCCAATGCCTAGGCCTAATATTCTAAACAAATTAATCTATGAGATTTTGGAAAAAGGAAGGAAAGAAAGAAAAGAAAAGTTTTTGGCAAAAAAAAAAAAGGGGGAGTGAAAGTGTGTAAAAAAGAATGAATGATGGTGTTGTATGGCATGAAAGAGAGTGTCTGACGAGACACTGAGGCAATTCAATCAATTTGCCCAAACAGCTGTATACAAATTTGAATGTGGGCCCACAGGGCAAACTTATGCCCAGCAAAATAATGACCATGGATGAATTTGGTTAAGTTTCCTGGTCAGTACCTAGGTCTTTGTTGTGGCAGAAAGAAAAACAGTGCCACACATGCGCAGCGTATAACACGGGAAGGCAGAGCAAAGCAAGCTTGCTCTGTCCACCCCACATCTAACTTTCTTTTCAGCATATCATGATGGAGCTGATTGTGTCAAAAGGATGAAATATTATCTTTCTGACTGTTAAAATAAATACAGTGTGTTGAGTGTTTTCCAGGGCAAAAGGCCTATGCTACTGAGCAACATAGGCCTAGATAAATTATCCAGTGATATAGTGGAACTCAGTTTACAAAATAAAAAGATAACTAAATAAGCAAATTGCTGAGAATAAAATTGAAAGGAATATATATATATATATATATATATATATATATATATATAGAAAGACAGCACTGGAATTGTGAAAACTCAAAAAGGGGCCAAGACAGCCCTCAACACACATTACATTTCCACAGGTCACACCAAGAAGGACGACTGGCAAGATGAACAAATTAGCATGCTTGATAACACTAACAAAAAATTCTTAAGTTTTCCATATACAGGTGACAGCAGTTCCAGTAAGGCCAAGGAATGCTTCGCTCCATCAAAGACAACCAGTGAGGGTGCAGTAATGATCTCAAGAGAGCCTTGCATGAATCAGAAAAACGGTTACAGAGTGACACCTGAGTTCACATCTCTAACCTTAAAATACCCCAACCAGCTTCAACAACTCCACACAGCATGAAGTGAGGGATGAAGGGCGTGCTAGTAACGACCCACCCTTGCCAACGAGGGAAAGACCATTGCAACGACTCGCAAAGAGTCTCCCTGGTGAAGATGGAATGAGAGAATGATGGGACTGCTACTGAGATCAAAATACTTGGGTGCAGATATGAGCCAACAAATAGAAAAGAAAAAGTGGAAAGAGAATGTTAAGTAATGGTAGATGAAGAATTTGAAGGTTATGAGAAGGGAAATATGGGTGTAGGAAGATCTGAAGGGAAAATAGAGCAATTGAATGCAACACATAGAATGAAAAAAGCAAAGTAGAAAAGCTCTAGATTATTTGAGAATTGAAGAAGGAAAAGTATGTGTTATGTTTGGGGGACAATGCTGTATTTATAGAAGGGAGCATTTAATGGAGTAATGATCAAATTGAAAAGGCTAAGAATAGTAGATAAAGAAAATGTTGGAAAAGATAATAAAATGTAAGACTGGTTCGATTTACAGTTAGAAGCTTGGGGAGCATAGATTATAACTAAATAGGGAAAGTTTTTAGGAATTGCATTATTGACAGGAGATTTACTATTTTACTGTATACTTCCTATATTGAGGTCACTAGTCAAAGCCACAGTTAAGCAAATTAAATTCAAAGATATCAAAATAATGGGAAATTGATACATAAGGTATCTAAGCTGAAGATCAACTCTTATAATCCTGTGATATTCAATGTGTGATGTGATTTGTATTTGTATGTGTATGTATTTTTATGCCTTTTATACAAAACTGTGATAACCAGGCAAATGCTGAACCAATTGCACATTCATGCTTTTAACAATGTTTACTATTAAAGAGGGGTTAGGGAGACTGGATCTTTTACTCACTCCATGTTAAATTAGGAGAGAGATGTTTGGTCCAGTAATCCCTCAGAGTGGAATTTCATAATCTAGTCACTGGTGATAATACAATGTGACTTATTTAGTCACTAGGTAGTTTAAATAATATGACTGGATTATGGAGTAGCACTCTGGATAAGAATAATCAAATGTGAGACTTATTAAGTCTCAAAGGGGAGAATAAGTGGAAGATTTTTATTAGTAAGATTTTAATCAATCAAGAATAATCAATGTGAATCAAGCCATTTTTGTTGCTAGTTGTTTTTCCATTATAATCCTATAGGTAATGGATAGAATGTTGCCTACGTGCTGGAATGTTCAGAACTGAGGAGAAACATATGGCCAGAAACGGCCTTTCGTTATACAAAAACAAGTAGGGGCCTCTCCTCCCTAGGGAGGGATCAAAATTGCAAGCATAAGAAAAAGTTTGACTATTTGGAAACGCCCTGTATAGGGTATATAATGAGATGCAAACTAGCATTTCGAGATATCTCCTTGCAACGAGCTCTCGGCTTTGTTTTGCTTAAAATAAAGTCTTTTCTTCTGAGAGACAAATCCCTGACTGAGTTAGATACTTTGGAGAACCGGCAAAATACACCACAAAGGTAAAGGAAAACAGTTTGACACCATGGTATAATGAGCATACTCACACCCTAAAGAGAGCAGCCCAAAAAATGGAGCGCAGCTGGAGGAAAACAAAACTAGAGGTATTTCGTATTGCTTGGCAGGAAAGTAACATATCCTACAGAAAAGCATTAGAAACTGCTAGATCTGATTACTTTTCTTCTCTTTTAGAAGAAAACAAACATAACCCCAGGTATTTATTCAATACAGTGGCTAAATTAACGAAAAATAAAGCCTCAACAAGTGTTGACATTTCCCAACACCACAGCAGTAATGACTTTATGAACTACTTTACTTCTAAAATCGATACTATTAGAGATAAAATTGCAACCATTCAGCCGTCAGCTACATTATCACATCAGACAGTGCACTATAGACCCCCTGAGGAACAGTTCCACTTATTCTCTACTATAGGAGAGGAAGAATTGTATAAACTTCTTAAATCATCTAAACCAACAACATGTATGTTAGACCCTATACCATCTAAGTTCCTAAAAGAGGTGCTTCCAGAAGTCATAGGTCTTCTTCTGACTATTATTAATTGCTCATTGTCATTAGGATATGTCCCCAAAACCTTCAAATTGGCTGTTATTAAGCCTCTCATAAAAAAACACAACTTGACCCCAAAGAACTAGTTAATTATAGACCACTCTCGAATCTCCCTTTTCTGTCCAAGATACTAGAAAAGGTGGTATCCTCACAATTATATTCCTTCTTAGAGAAAAATTTTATATGTGAGGATTTCCAGTCTGGATTTAGACCGTATCATAGTACTGAGACTGCTCTCCTTAGAGTTACAAATTATCTGCTCTTATCATCTGATCGTGGGTGTATCTCTCTACTAGTTTTATTGGATCTTAGTGCTGCGTTTGACACAATTGACCACAGCATTCTTTTGCATAGACTTGAACACTTTGTTAGCATCAGTGGAAGTGCATTAGCATGGTTTAAATAATACTTATATAACCGCCATCAGTTCGTAGCAGTGAATGAAGATGTATCATATCGATCACAAGTGCAGTATGGAGTACCTCAAGGCTCAGTACTAGGGCCGCTACTCTTCACACTTTATATGTTACCCTTTGGAGATATCATCAGGAAACATGGTGTTAGCTTTCACTGTTATGCTGATGATACTCAGCTCTATATTTCTTCGCGGCTCGGTGAAACACAACAATTTGAAAAACTAATGGAATGCATAGTCGATATAAAAAATTGGATGACGAGTAATTTCTTACTGCTAAATTCAGAAAAAACAGAGGTGTTAATTATAGGACCTAAAAACTCTGCTTGTAATAACCTAGAACACTGTCTAAGACTTGATGGTTGCTCTGTCAATTCTTCGTCATCAGTTAGGAACCTAGGTGTACTATTTGATCGCAATCTTTCCTTAGAAAGCCACGTTTCTAGCATTTGTAAAACTGCATTTTTCCATCTCAGAAATATATCTAAATTACGGCCTATGCTCTCAATGTCAAATGCAGAAATGTTAATCCATGCATTCATGACTTCAAGGTTAGATTATTGTAATGCTTTATTGGGTGGTTGTTCTGCATGCTTAGTAAACAAACTACAGCTAGTCCAAAATGCAGCAGCAAGAGTTCTTACTAGAACCAGGAAGTATGACCATATTAGCCCGGTCCTGTCATCGCTGCACTGGCTCCCTATCAAACATCGTATAGATTTTAAAATATTGCTTATTACTTCCAAAACCCTGAATGGTTTAGCACCTCAGTATTTGAATGAGCTCCTTTTACATTATACTCCTCTATGTCCGCTACGTTCTCAAAACTCAGGCAATTTGATAATACCTAGAATATCAAAATCAACTGCGGGCGGCAGATCCTTTTCCTATTTGGTGCCTGAACTCTGGAATAGCCTACCTAACATTGTTCGGGAGGCAGACACACTCTTGCAGTTTAAATCTAGATTAAAGACCCATCTCTTTAACCTGGCTCACACATAACATACTAATATGCTTTTTATATCCAAATCCGTTAAAGGATTTTTAGGCTGCATTAATTAGGTAAACCGGAACCGGAAACACTTCACATAACACCCTATGTATTTGCTACATCATTAGAAGAATGGCATTTACGCTATTATTTGTCTATTTCTCTCTTGTTCCGAGGTCACCGTGGCCACCAGATCCAGTCTGTATCCAGATCAGAGGGTCACTGCAGTCACCCGGATCTAGTACGTATCCAGACATGATGGTGGATCAGCACCTAGAAAGGACCTATATTGCCCTGAAAGACAGCGGAGACCAGGACAACTAGAGCCCCAGATACAGATCCCCTGTAAAGACCTCGTCTCAGAGGCCCACCAGGACAAGACCACAGGAAACAGATGATTCTTCTGTACAATCTGACTTTGCTGCAGCCTGGAATTGAACTACTGGTTTCGTCTGGTCAGAGGAGAACTGGCCCCCCAACTGAACTGAACTGGAGTTTTGGTTCCTTGCCGCTGTCGCCTCTGGCTTGCTTAGTTGGGGTCACTTCATCTACAGTGATATCATTGACTTGATTGCAAATAAATGCACAGACACTATTTAATCTGAACAAATATGACATAACTGAATTCAATGATGAACTGCCTTCATTTCAACTATCATTTTGCATTATTGAGACACTGTTTTCCAAATGAATGTTGTTCAGTGCTTTGACGCAATGTATTTTGTTTAAAGCACTATATAAATAAAGGTGATTGATTGATAAAATATTTGTCATTGTTTGCAGACAGTAACACCATCCAAACAGTGAAGCCACATAATAAATAACCGATCTACAAACATTTCTAAATTTTTACATTTCACATTTTTTTTTATTATTGGTAAGTTAATCTATTTTATATAGTCTATTCTTAATTCTACAGTAGCCTATTGAATAATGTAATTATTTAAATTAGTTACGTTGTTTATTTGCTTCACTTAGGCACTATATTTTTATTCTTAAATATATCTATCTTATTAAAATAATGCTTATGTGTCTGACTGTACACCTTAACCGTAATAAACAAATCGCTAACACTTTGAAATAAGGTTCATTGGTTAACTGCATTAATTATCATTAACTAATAATGATCTGCACTTATACAGCAATTGTTCATCTTTGTTCATGTTAATTTGCACATTTAATATTACTTTCTTAAAATCTTGTTAATAGTAGTTAATGCACTGAACTAAGATGAACAATGAACAGCTTTATTTCTATGAACTAACATTAACAAAGATTAATAAATACTGTAACAAATGAACTTCTTACTCATTGTTAGTTCATGTAAGTTAATACACTAATGTTTAATAAATGAACCTTATTGTAAAGTGTATGAATGTTGTTCTCCCGAGGCATGCTGTCGCACATCTGACAAGCCAGTGTGCGCAACAGAGAACACTCGCCGACAAATTGTGCTCGATACTCATTTCCTCTGACACTTTCCAGCCAAGTATTCGATTCCTCCCACTGTCGTCGGTACTTTTGCGCCCGCTTTCATTTCAGCCATAGGTTTCAGTGCTGGACGCGGTGGGGTATCTGGAGCAGCCTCCGCCATTCTTTCAAATCGACTCTCTGCCAAGAGACCCACCCTCCTCTGACTCTGATTGGCCATGAACCTGAAACAAACCAATCAATCCAACGATGGCAGCGAGTAGTACCCAATCAAGGGCAGAATAGGACGAGTCTTCACAGAATGCCTGTGGGATGATCTGCATGAGACGCTGCATTGAAGACAACTCCAAAAATACGGGAAAAACCCCGTTCCGTATCGATTCAAAACGGGACACGCTATTTTATTCACAAATATGGGACGATTCCGTATTTTACCCTAGGACCCAGTGACATGGCAACCACTGTGACAGACAGGCCATATAGCTATAAATCAATCCAAATCTGACCATGTACACTTTTGACATATGACTACCTGTCAGTCAACGCTGATTGGACGCACATAAATCAGGCCATAAATCAGGGTCATAAATCATCAGATTGGAGACTAAGGATATGATAGTACTACTGTTGGGATCTTGACCCTTCAGTTATTAACTTTAGATTTTGTGTATCTGTTAGTGATGGGTCGTTCGCGAATGAGCCAACTCTAAGAGCTGTCTCTTGTAGGTGAACGACGGGAGCTGGCTTGCATATCTGAAGAGCCGACTCTATTTAAAAAAAAGTCATTTGGACCATAAAGCAAGCCAAAAAACAAACAAAAAAAAAAAAAAAAAACATACGGTAAGTGTGGTGTGGACATGGCAGCTTGGGCTGTGTACTGGGCTGCTCCATGTTACACGCCATACTTTTTTAAATGCATTACACACTAGTTGACAAACATATCATGAGGATAACAATGAAAGCAGCCATATTCATAAAAAACAAAAACAAAAAAAAACACACAAGACAGGGTAAGCGTGGCATGTCTGGGACGGCTGGAAATGAGTTTGGATTTGGTGACCCTGGGCCCCGAAGCACCTCACCTTGATAACCCCTTGCAACTACACGCTGGCGGGGGTCTATCATATGCCATGGCCATGAGGGATGTCAGAGGCAGCTTTACAATACCTTATCATTAATAGTTGTATCAATATTATTATTATTATTGCAACTACTACTATTATCATTACTTTCAATGGCTGTGTCAATATTATTATTATTATTATTATTATTATTATTATTATTATTATTACTACTACTACTATTTTATTTGTCCTTTTCCTGATCCTTTAACCTCCCCCTCATTCTGGAAGAAATATTTGTTAATATATGTTTATCATTACTACGACTGATAATACTATTATTACCATTTGTCTATTCTTATTAATTGGATTTATTATCATCATTATTATTATTATTATTATTATTATTGTTATTATTAGTACTATTGCTATTGTTATGTGTGTATATATGTATGTGTGTATATATATATATATATATATATATATATATATATATATATATATATATTTATTTATTTATTTATTTTTTTTTTTTTTTTTTTGGTTAAGTCTGTTGTACTTCCCTACAGCCCCCTTTATTCATATATTTCATACTCCCTCACCCAGTTACACTAACAAACACACACACACACACAAATCGTACTGATATGTATGTTATGTTAGTCTCTGAATTTGTTTTTTTGCATTTTATTTGTTTTTTGTAAATATTGTTATAGTCTATTTGCATAATAATAATTTAAAAAAGACTATAGAAATTAAATCATTATGTAATAATGAAATAATGGATGCGTTTTATTTTTAATGGATACAACCGGTTCTTGACTCGAGAACCGCTCTAACCGGCACATGCTGCAGTTCAGTTTCATCAGCTGCTCTTCATGTTCTGTTTACTACAAACTCAATTTGTGAATGTGTCATCATTAACTATAAATACAGTACAGAACTTTCAGAAATCATGCAAGATGCAACCGGTTCTTGACTCGAGAACGAGAATCAGATCATCAGTTCTCAAATTGGACGCGTCCAACAGAAACGGTTCTCAGTTCAGCATATTGGTGATACGAAAACTGATGCTACCGGTTCTTGACTCGAGAACGAAAACTGCTCCAGCAGTGGCCGTGTTCGTTCGTCATCTGGCTCTGCTCAGTGTTCATCTTCAGTTCGGTCTTCACAGCAGTTAGTCAGTGTACTGTTTGAGTAAATGAATTACTCCGGAATATTGGTTTATTCTGACTCAGAGGGAGTGTCAGTCACGTTAAATAAATTTAACAGCTTAAGCTTAACACTTGTTAAAAAACTTTCAAAATGCATGTTAACTTTAACAGTAACATTAGTTTTAACGATTAGATATCAGAATATTGCATAAAATTATGGTAGGTAGAAATTTCAATCTCACTCTAATGCTTTAAAAAAGTGTGGTGCTTATAAAAAAAAACAAAAATAATAATAATAACAATAACAATTCAGGTGGCCAGTAAGCATATTGCCTTGTTTGGCCCACCTTAACACCTTAGGTTTTGGTGTTTAAATTACGTGTTACAAAAAACAATAATTAGTGCAAAAAAGCCTACACATTTTCGAGATATAATTAGGAAAGGTCACAAAAAAATGGTCATATGGTAACAAGACTCTTCTGGGGCAAAACATTCTGTACCATCATTGCCACATCATACAGCAGCACCATCTTAAAAGTGTATGCTATGGGTGCTGTAAGGACAGCTATGGAAGACAGAATAATGCTTTATGTCTTTGAAACAAAAAAGCGCATTGAATATCAGTCATTGAATAAATAAACAATAAATAAATAAATAAAGCATTGCATTAAACAGTGCTTGCATTTTATTGCCTTTTTCCCCCCAGGGCTTGCATTTTTAGGTTCTGAAATTTAACATATTTGGTTATTTAAGCTGTGAATATTTCAATCCCAAATATTTCACATGCATTTTCATAATTAAAAATTTAATAATTAATATTCACCTTGCAAAATTCACTTCCAAAGTATTAAATCTTTTAAAAATCACAATGTATAATATTCATCAGGCAAACTTTCGCTCCATGATAATTTTTGCTTATATACACTTTTTAACACTAAAACAAAAGATTGATTTTGTGGGGGGAATCACCCTTTAATCTTTTGTTTTATTTAGCTGGATAGAGCAATGATGACAAAATAACCATTTAAAACAAGATAAATGGTATGCTTAATTTCATGAAGTGTGGGAATAATTTATTAAACATTTGAATCAATTTATATCCATTTATTTTATTGCATATACTTATTTCACAGGCAATGTATGAAATCTGATATATTTGTTATCTGAGAGGTGACCGAGGGTCTGAACCATGTCATGAATCCAGCAACAGGCTAAATTTAAAATAAAATGTATAATAAATATATTAAATATATAATTTTGGCAAAGATTTTCAGTAAAACAAAGGTTCAATTTCACAGAATGTGATGTACACCATGATTACATAATTTATGCAATACAATCATTGAACTTTGTTAACATTCTGTGCAGCATCTGTTAAAGCTTTTTGCAAGATTTTATAATGCATTTAACTTTTTTGCGAATTTCAGGAAATTTCAAACCATAAACAAGAGGGTCCAGGATGGGTGGTACAATGAGAAACTCTAATGAAAGAATAACTGAAAGCTCTGTAGGGAGTTCCAAAGTTGCAACCCGACTCAAAGTGATCTCGCAAAAAATAGCTAATGAGAAATTTAAGAGGATCACTATGTGTGGAACACAGGTTTGATATGCTTTTCTCCTGAAATCTATTGAGCTTTTTCTACAAATGATAAGAATTTTAACATAAGAGTATAATATAAAACTTAAAGGCATGATAAGAGTTGTGGCCAATATGAACAAGCCAAAAACATTATTAACAATAGTGTTTGCACAAGAAAGTTTGACAATTTCAAAATTGTGACAGTAAACCTTCCACAGTTTGTTACCACACACTGTGAGTCTTGCATTTAATATACCAGAAATACCAAGACAAAGCATTGGATAAATACAACTTATAGATATTAAAACAGATAAAATCCTGGGGGTCATTATGTTGTTGTATTGTAATGGTTTACTTATTGCTACATACCTGTCAAATGCCATTAACATTAAGATTGTGATTTCATTTGATGCATATGAATAAATGACAAAAGCCTGTAAGATACATGCTTCACGGGAGACTAAGTGTGTATCAGATATCAAGTCTGTCAGTAACCTTGGGAAAAAAGTAGTTGTTCCAAACAAACAGTTGATAGATAAACAAGAAATCAAAATATACATGGGTTGGTGCAATGTCCTTTCAAGAAAAACTGCAAGAATAATAAGGAAATTAAATAAAACAATAGCACAATATAGAATAAATCCTAAACCGAAAAAAACATATCTTATGCACCCAATATTTTCAAACAACATCAGGTAAAAATATGTTCCATTTTCCATTTTGCAAAGAATGGATTCATTGACCTGAGGATGAGAACAGAAAACGTTAACCTTTTGACCTTTATTTATCTTACAAATAAACAGTTTTCATGGTTATCAGCTTTAGATAACCACAATGTTTTAAATAATACATCATGTGAATATAAAGTACTCTATGAATTATTCAATCATTTAAACAATATTCATGTGATTGCACTACCAGAAATACCTTGTGTGATAAGATCTGAAATTACCATCACTTCATCTTCAAATAATATGTTTATGTGCAGAGAATTAGCTCTACTCGTTCTGTAGTTTAGAAGAACTAAGAGTCGCCAGTACATGCTCTTTTATAGTATAAAACATGTCTCTGGAGACATCTTTGTTGTGCGTGATTTGAATAAACAGAACAGACTCTTATAGTCCCGATGGCCAGTACATCCCTGCCTACACGTTAGCAGCTTTCTCTGCCACAAAGGACATTATAATGCTGTTTTACCCAACGCTGATGTACAGAACAAACATTACATCTGAGGAAGACATATATTGCTTTTGTTTGCTTAGTTTCTGTAACTTGTATCATGGCTTGTCTGCTACTGTCCTGTAATACTGGGGTTGCCCTCATATGTCACACTCCAAGGTTCCTCAATGATGCGAATGCGCCAGTGCACTAATACAGTGATATAAACCTCAGATCTCAGAAAAAAGTTTTACTGATGATTATGTAGGCAAGCAAATGAGGTCAGCAGAACGCAATGAACGCATTTTGTTTAACCCTCTGGAGCCTATGGGTATTTTTGGGGCCTGGAGAAGTTTTGTCATGCCCTGACATTTGTGCTTTTTTCAGTTTCTTATACACATCTAAACGGCTTAAGTCTGATCTCACTGTAATCAGCACAATCTGGACTATAATAATATGTGAGCCACATTTATGTACATGATTGTGTTTTTGAGAAAAAAAAGTTATGCGTGGTTAGTGAAAAACAAAAAATGTTAAATCACTTGAATAAGGCAATAATATACATACAGAACATTGGTTCCTGGGACTTTTGTGAACTGTAGCCTAGAATTTTTCTTTCTAAATTATGTGAAAATCATCTTATTTACTCACTCACTGAAAACAATATATTGATTTAAATTTTCTAAGACACTTTATGTTGGTAAAAATTATATGCGTGTAGGTGTCAACTATCATGAATATCATTGTGATTTACATCTGAGAAGACAAAGGCCTGCATAATGAGCTGCATAATGAGCCTTTCAGTCATCTGTGCCACTGAGAGGGAGGAGTTACAAGAAAGAATGTGAGGACAAAATAAATCTATATAATTTTATGTTTGTAGTTTATTTAGAATATATTTAATTATTCCACAACATAATTTAATATACACTTGGGAGTGCAGTTAAAACAGTTTATTAGGAACAATCAAAGCCGATTTTCAAACTGAATTTTTTTGCATCATTACTCCAGTCAAACAATCCTTCAGAAATCCTTTTAACATTCTTGTTTTCTACAAAAAAAGAAAAAAACATTTATTGTTATTATTATGATCACAGCATTGTTTGTTACATTTGTTACAGTTACATTTCTTTGTTACATTTATATTATTTACATCAAGCTTTTGAATTGTATAGTATTGTATATTGTTATTGAAACTTCATAATATTTAACTTGATTATACATTTAGTCAGGAATTATAGTTTGGAAAAAGTCTTTGGAAAAAGTCTAAATAGTAAAATGTTTACACGTTATGTGAAAACTAGTACAAGTATGTGAATAAATAAAAAGAGACTGTAATATAAAGTGCTTCATTCTTTTTTTCTGAGGAAATCCAAATTTCAAAACCTCAACCACATCACATCTTTTTGGGGTGAATTATGTCTTATTCCTCTCATCGTGAAGCAAACAATAAAAAAAAAGAAAAAAGAAAAAGTCTCGCTGCGTTGCCTTCTGTTGCATGGGCGTATTCAAGCTGCGCGCTTCAGTGAAACATTAGAATCTGAATTGAGCGTTCAGCGCGGGGGCTGGGGTGGTCCATTAGAAGATAATGCAGGGAGATGTGAAAAACAGACATCGCGTTTATTATTAAATATAGATTAATTTATCACAGAATATCTGTTTTCGGCAGCACTTGTTTAGTTTAAAAGTAGACATGTCAGTCTTTCTATAGATTTCTCTTTCATGTCTCATTGTTGAGTATTCATGGAGTTACAGTTCATTTTAATGACGCATTTCTAAATGTAGATCACTGAAAACCAAGGCGGCACACTGCACACCTTTTGTGTTATCTTTATTTTATAAGTGCACAAAGTTCTGTTGCTATTATGTCTGTATACAAAAAAAGTAAACCCTTTACAGATTCGATTGATGTATTGCTCTTATCTGTACGATAAAAACTGAAAGTGTAATTTATGTTCTTTTCGGGGTTATCAGGAGAAAATGACTCATAACGTGTATACGTGTTAATCGACTCCAGAGGTTTAACCTGAAGACACAGAAAGTGTGTACCCAAAGACACCTGCTGGCCAAAATAAAGTACTACAACTACTTGGATCATCACACATGCTAAATATCTGGATTCACAATCACGCTGTGTGCAATGATTTCTGACTGAAAACTATATCGGCATTGACCTACAGCCAATGAGAGACCAAGATACAGGCCAGAGGGTTCAGGGAGGAGTTATAGATCAGAATATATATTATAATATATGAACAATTATCTCATAGAGAAACAAGCACAAACATCAGCCCAAAGACAGTTTGCAGGCTATATATATATATATTCTATCTGTTTTATCAACTGTAAAATAACTTGTTTCAAATCTTTTCAGGTAATATTCTTCTGTACCTTTTTAGCCCATCTGTTAAAAATGTAAAGCAATAGTTTTAGAAAACAATGTAAGATTTATCAGTGTATACGAGAACCATATTGTGAACCTAATACATTAGCTTTTGATTATTTCTGCAGTTCTGCAGTGTATGTAGCTGCACTGTCTGAGCCAAAGAGGATGCAACAGAATCTGAAAAATCTGAAAAGTGTTTTCTTTTTTTCTATTTATTTTTATTATTATTGTTGTTGTTGTTATTATTCTTTTTATTTATTTATTTTATGATGGGGGACCCGGCTACATCTTTCCTACCATACACCTGATGGATACTGACTGTAAAATGTCAATCATAGTTCGAGGGCTCAATGTGGTGACAGAAGATGGAACAGATGAGTGCCAGTGCACCAGCCTTGATGAGGCCTTCATAAAAGTCTTCTGGATGTATTTTACTTTCAACATTGCATATCCACCACACCTGAGAAAGACACTGACTTTCCTTCAGAGGGACATTGTCAACATTAGAAGATGGAGACAAGCACTTTCAGTAACTTTACTCTGAATGATTTGCCTCTTGTATTAGATCATCATGCCTTGACTGTACCATTGCCCAAAATGCACTCGAAGGACATTCACTCTTTTGAAGTTAATCCAACATGTTGGAGTGGTACATGCACATTAACCAAATAGCTTGCGCTATTCTTTTTCTATTCCATCTGTTTTCTTTCTTTTTATTTATTATATTATTTAAAAAGCCCTTGCTACGTGTACTGTGTTAAGCTAACTGAGACTTGTTATAGCTCTTATATATCATTGCTCTTTTGTTGTTTTTGATTGCTTCCACTGTCCTCATTTGTAAGTTGATTTGAATAAAAGCATCTGCTAAATGAATAAATGTAAATATTAGTATAACCTGTGGTATAGATGAGTGCCATTCAACTTTTTTCTGATTCCATTCTTTTAGAAACCATGCACAGGAAGCATATGTACTTTTGGGACTCAGTGAAGAGTCAGTAGTACAGTTGTATTATAATATAATATAATGGAGAAGGGTCTGGCTGCAGACTTGCACTCTCAGACACTTGCGCTTTTTTATTGGATATTTTATTCTACTTATTGGTTACTTCTTGTCTATCTACCTTTTTACTTGAATTGGTGACTGAAACTGAAAGCTAAATAAATGTTTTAGTGGATAAAGCTGTGTCTGTTTGCTTAATTGCTTAATGTCACTTAACAACAAGGTTACTAAACTCTTCTGACTAATTTTTAAATGTATTAGTTTTTAAATTTTTACTAATTTTTCTCTATCAGGTAAAACCTAGTTTTCTAGTGTGACACTTTACAATAAAGTTTCATTTTTTGACCGATGTATTAACTAACATTAACTATGAGCAATGCATTTGATACAGTATTTATTAAACTTTGTTAGTTAATAAAAATGCAGCTGTAAGTTGTTTGTTCTTGTTAGTTCTCTAATGTTAACAAATACAGCTGACTTTAAATGACTTTACCTTAAAGGGGGGGGGGGGGTAAACATGGACAAAGTTTCAAAAATTAAGTTGTACGTTTGAAGGAGTATTTCTGTTCCAAAAATACTCCTTCCGGTTTGTCACAAGTTTCGGAAAGTTTTTTTTTGAGTATGGCTCTGTATGACGTTAGATGGAGCGGAATTTCCTTATATGGGTCCTAAGGCATTTCTGCCGGAAGCAGAGCACTGAGTGAGAGCACAACAGGCATTCACTGATCAGAGCGAGAGCGTTGCGAAATGTTACAAAAGGAGTGTGTTTTTGGTTGCCAGGGCAAGACAACCCTGCACAGATTACCAAAGAAAAAACAGCATTAAGGGACCAGTGGATGGAGTTTATTTTTACAGAGCATCAACGGAGTTGTGCAAGTGTTTATGTTTGTTCCCTGCATTTCTAAAATGCTTGTTTGACAAACAAAGCCCAGTTTGACGACGGATTTGCACATCGTTTACTTCTTAAGGATAATGCAGTCCCAACGAAAAAGGGTCACGATTGTGTGTTGGAACCACAGGCGGTGAGTAAAATTGCTTAAAATATCTCTGCCTCCTTGTTAGTGCTTCCGCCTCCCAGCGGAGACTCGGGTTCGAGCACCGCTCGGAGCGAGTCGTTGCTGCTGCTGCTCTCGTTCAGTTTCAGCCTTCACAGCTGTCACAGCTTTCAAACGCTCTCAACCGAAAAAGCCTACTGGCGCTCGTGATTCTTTAGCTCCGCCCACACGTCACGCCTCCAGGCGCTCGTGTTTTTCTGGGAAAAATCGGAAAAGACTATCTTTCTCTTATGAATATAATAAAACTAAATACTTTTCGGCGTTATGAAGCATGCAGTACTACTCTATAGGTACTCAAGATTAACAGGATATTGAGTGAAAACGAGCATTTCACCCCCCCTTTAAGAACATCAAGTGCGACTAACTGTGTTAAGATACGTTTGTATTCTCATAAATAATTGGAATCTGTTTTTGATTATTGATAAAC
Organism: Carassius auratus; assembly: GCF_003368295.1. Classification (NCBI taxonomy): domain Eukaryota; kingdom Metazoa; phylum Chordata; class Actinopteri; order Cypriniformes; family Cyprinidae; genus Carassius; species Carassius auratus. Next base: position 19,510,048 of record NC_039257.1, on the reverse strand, counting down.
TAAGACCTAAACGTGCGGTGGTGCAGTAAGCCGTTTTGAAGGTACTTTCGAAAGTAATTTACAATAAGATAATTTACATCATTAATGCTGTTTTTACATTGGATGAATTTCAATTGGTTTTATAGGATTATGTGTTTAATTTATCGCTTTCTATTCATCTATAGGCCAATAGCGATTAGGCGGAACATCCAGTTTTCGCTAAACCTTTTGCCGCGCCCCCTTTCTTTCCAACAATGAGAAACCTTTCGACACGCCCACCTTTTGCCACGCCCATTGCTCCAGGCTGCAGTTACCCCTACTTGAGTCCGTTTGCTATGTGGGATATTCTTTCTTCACATGAACACAAGCAAAGATTTTTAGTCCATATAATGCAAGGGGACAGGACCACTTCAGAAACCACACAAAGTGACCACGACGATCAAGATTAAAATATTGGTATTTGTATTTTTCTTTCATATCGTTTCACTGAAGAAGACAGTGATTCATTAACAGGGGTTGCATTAGTTCCTGTCATTCTCTTTGTGTATAATTTTTGAAGTGTTACTTAAAAAAATAAAATTTTGTTTTCTAAAACTCTTAGTTTGTGTTCGTCTGATAAATGAAAGTCATATAGTATGACATGAGGGTGGAAATGATGGAGTTTCCTTTTAATCCCTTTCCCTTTTTGTTAAACTAAATATACATTTTTGACCCGTGCCATTGATTTTTTTTACGTTCTCTCCCTTTAACCATTCTTCTGTATTGTCTGTCAGGAAAAAAAAAAGTACTCCTACTAACTTAAAGTTGTACTTTTTTACTTTTACTCAAGTATGATTTTGACCAGTTGTAGTTTTATCTGAGTAAAATTTTCACTGAGTACTTGTACACTTTCACTTGAGTAACATGTTTGAGTATTTTTTACAACTCTGCCAAAACCTCCAACAGTACGCAGAATTGTGCAGCTAGCAAAACGCCAGCTACAATTTGTTGAACCATCCAAAAACCTTTTTAGAAACTAAACAAAATGCAGCAACTCTACTTTGTAAATGAATTAAACCTTGTCCACCTTCTTCTTTGGGGAGGTATAAAATACTCTGAGGAACCCAATGTAGTTTATCCCAATAAAAATTCACAAGAGTGGCTTGAACTCCAGATAAAAACTGTGGAGAAGGGTCTACACAGGCCATTCTATGCCAAAGTCAGGAAGCAACTAGATTGTTGACAATAAGAGCCCGCCCTCCGTAGGACATATTTGGAAGTAACCATTTCCATTTATCCAAGCGCCCTTTGACTTTTTCCAATACCCCCTCCCAATTTTTCTGTAAAAAAACTATCATCTCCCAAATAAATTCCTAAATACTTTAAGCCTCCCCTGCCCCAACACAACCCATCAGGCAGACAAGGTATCCCATTAGACCACTGACCCAAAATAAGCTTTACTTTTAATAGTTAACCTTAGCAGAAGACAATTTTCGAAAATCTTTGATTAAGTTAAGTAAAGAGTGTACATCACTTTGTTTATAAATCAACACCACAATATCATCAGCATAAGCTGACAAATTAATATTTTTAACGTATTCAGCCTTTCAGTATAGGCCTACAGCAAAGTAGAAAGAGTTTGGCCTCATAAAATAATCCCCCAAACAGCTGTCAAAATTGATTAATATTATTATTACAATTTGGTAGACACAAACCACATAAATGTATTCTTATCTGATGAAGAAGTGGCTCAATAGCCAAACAGTACAACATTCCAGACAAGGAACAACCTTGTCTGACACCCTAAGAACCCAAAAAAGGAGTACATAAGCCACCATTAATTTTCAGCAAAGTAGAAAGAGTTTGGCCTCATAAAATAATCCCCCAAACAGCTGTCAAAATTGATTAATATTATTATTACAATTTGGTAGACACAAACCACATAAATGTATTCTTATCTGATGAAGAAGTGGCTCAATAGCCAAACAGTACAACATTCCAGACAAGGAACAACCTTGTCTGACACCCTAAGAACCCAAAAAAGGAGTACATAAGCCACCATTAATTTTCAGTGCACTCTAAACATCACAATAGAGTACTTTGATCATATTTAAAAAAGCAGCTAAAGTGTTCCACAAATATGATTGCTCAAGCCTTCCCCTGATCCAGAGATAACAAGTCACAATCTAGATTTAACAATTTAGAAACATGAAAAAATATCTCGAATTAAAGAAAGATTATCAAAAAATAGATATATCAGGTATACAATACACCTTACCCTCTAACAAGCTGGCACTCAGTACCTCAAGCAGATCCTCTCCCAATTCCAACCAAAAAGCTTTATAAAAGTCAACTGGGAGGCCATCCACTCCTGGGCCCCCTTTTTCCAAAAGTAATCCAGTAGGATTTTGGATAACGGATTGGATCAAATCTTGAAAATGTGTTTTTCAAAAGAAAAAACGGATTACATAATTGGATTAGATCACGTAATCCAATCTTGGTTTTGATCCGGATCAAACCTTTAGTTTGGTTTTTTTTTTTTTTACTTTTTTGTAGGATTTGGATCACTTTGATCCAAAAAATCTGGATTAAACTGATCCCATCAGAAGGGTGGATTCAGTGTGGATTTCATGCCCAAAATGTAATGAAAACTTAAAAAATTCATCAAATAATACTATATTTGGATCATTACATTACATTACATTTAGCTGACACTTTTATCCAAAGCGACTTACAATTGCTACATATGTCAGAGGTCGCACGCCTCTGGAGCAATTAGGGGTTAAGTGTCTTGCTCAGGGACACATTGGTGTCTCACAGTGGATTCGAACCCAGGTCTCTCACGCCAAAGGCATGTGTCTTATCCACTCTGCCAACACCACCAAATTTTAAATTTAAATTTTATTTGTTCATCCGTCAGGCTTTAACGTATTCAGCCTTTCAGTATAGGCCTACAGCAAGGTAGAAAGAGTTTGGCCTCATAAAATAATCCCCCAAACAGCTGTCAAAATTGACCAAAAACAATAAATTTTATTCTGTCACTAACTGATATATATATATTCATCACAATCGAAAATATGTTTTACATTAAGTCTTTTTTTTTTTTTTTTCAATACATCTATACTTCATACTTGTTATAAATATCCTCAACGTACAGTGTTTGTGTTGTAGGTCTCAGATGAGCGGACTGCTGGAAGAGGATGGGGTGGGGTTTTTCTTGTTTTTAGTTTTTTTAAATGTGTGGGTTTTCATTTCAAATAAAAATAAACTTATATTGACCCCACACTGGCTATTCTACTTGTTGCTCTTTACATATCTATAGTTCTACATTGTGATTTCCTATCCTGTTTGAGCACTGGTTATCCAGCACTGTTTATCCAGATTTGGTGATCCTGAAAAGTTCTTATCCGGATCAGATTGATCCAATCCGATGCTGCTTTAAAAAACTGGCTCCAAAAGTAAGCTGGATTACGTGATCACGGATCACAAAAAAAGGATTACTAAATCCGGATCAATTTTATCCGGATTAAACATTTTGAAAAACTGGGCCCTGGTGCCCTCCCAGACTCGGCTTTGAAGGGCCTTAAAAAGTTCTAGCAGGGTCAACACTCCTGAATGCTCCACATTAGCCTCCTCAGAGACTTTAGGTAAGCTTTCAAAGACACTTTCCATACAGCACCCTTAATCAGGCTCGCTTCTGTACAGATTTTTATAAAAAAAAAAAAAACAACTGCTCTCCTCTGAATGTCAACAGGGTCAGATAACAAAAAGCCATTTTCAGAATGCAGGTCATAAATAAAATGCCTCTGCCCATTCTTTTTTTCCAGCCTGAAAAAGTATTTGCATGGTGCAATCCATCTGGTCAATGCTTTGAAAGTGTGAACAAACCAGAGTCCCCTGCGTTTTATACCCCAGTAGATCTGCTAACTGTGCTTTCTTCTTAGAGCAATCTTCCATGTGTCGAACTTCACCAGTAGAGAGAGCTAAATTCTGAGATTCAAGTATCTCTCTTTCCAAAAGTTCTAATGACCGAGCGAACTCCTTGGTGACATTGTGAGTGTACTGTTGTGTAAACTACTTTATCTGGATATTACCAATGTCCCACCATTGCTGTAATGAATGAAAAGAACACTTCATTGTTTTATAAACTTCCCAAAAAGACTTGAACGATTCCTTAAAATAATTATCATTTAGCATCTTAGTGTTAAAATGCCAATATGCACTTTTGGGTTTAATTGAGCTTAGAATAAACTTACATTGCACCATACTTTGATCTGAAAAACTTACTGGCATAATAAAATACCTACTAAAAATGTTAAGATGAAAATTAAAGCTATAAAATCTATCCAGTCTGGTCAAAGAAATAACTATCACGTGTGTGAAACCAAGTGTACTGCCTTTCACTGACATTCAAAGATCTCCAGATATCACATAATTAATATTTCTTAATAATATGAATAAGATGGTTACGTGAATATAAATGAGGCTCCATGTGATTCCGATCTAAATTGAGCTCAGTACAACTAAAATATCCATCTATAGAAACAAAAAATCTTCAGTACAACAGTTTTGCAAAGTCGAACACAGTGTGTCTAAAAAACAATCTTTCAACTGGTACAGCTGGAACATAAACACAAATAAAGATAAACACATAATTTTGAAAAACTGCTCGAACTTTCAAGAGCCTACCTTTAACAATTTCATCAATTAAAATCACTAAAATTCTTTGCAAATAAAATGGCCACTCCGCCACTGACAGAAGTATTATGGCTTAGCACAGCAGTGCCATCAAACTCTCTTAACCAGTCAACAGCATTTTTCACATTACTGTGGGTTTCTTGTAAAAAAGTAACATCAATATTTTTCTTTTTAGTTACTTCATAAATTGTTGTTCTTTTTCTCGAATATCTAGCACCAATGACATTCAAAGTGGCTAAATGCACTTCACTCATGACTAATAAGAAAGAAAAAATCAAACCAAAAAGCAAATAAAAATTAGCATTCCTGCTGTTAACGTTAACAAATGTCATTATTCAGGGCATTGTTAAGATTTCTCCTACCTTTTTTTTTAATCAGTAGACTTCCTTGTTCGTGAAAGAACCCTCTGCCATAAAGCCCTTCGCTTTTTCAAGAAACTGTTTTAGATCCGGAAAATATTCATGCATTTGCACACCTCTTTTATTTTAGTTGATCTGAGAAATAACTTTGTCATCAAGCTCATAACCCCGTCCATCAAACTCGCATTGAGAGAGAGCCACACTAGAGTGAAAAGACTCACAATCACTCTCAGTATCCTGCTCTTCATCTCTATTCATTTCCCTTTTGGCTTATTTTAGCATCAAGTACTTTGTCACTGTTCTTCCTTTTTTGGGATTTTTAAAAATTGATTTATCTTCTTCCATTCTTAAACAGTTACTTTCCTCGGATATTTCTTGCAATGCAGCTGAATATTTTCCTGAAGCTTTATCATTTTGCTCATCACTACAAACTGTAGAGCATTGTGCCATCCCTGCTAGATCCTTCACACCTGCATCCAAAAGCATTTCAGTGTGAGCCGAAACTGAAGGCGGATGTGACATATACAAATCAGCGTCATCCTCCGTAATCATATAAACAAAATGCCTAAAAGAAACAATATGTTTCAATCTAGGCGACACACTGCTGATTGGGATCTTTTTGATCTTTTTTTTTTTTTCTGTAGAAAATTGTTTGCAACAATAGCTTGCAGTTTAATTAGTAAATTGGGTTATAAGAGTTTTGTCTACTGTGTCATACAACCTGTGCTGTTTATGCAAATCAAGCACAGCAGAGAGGTCTCCAGAGACATGTTTTATACTATAAAACAATGGAATGTAAAGGCCACTCTTAGTTCTTCTAAACACAGCAAATGAAGAGCTAATTCTCTGCACATTATTTGATGACGACGTGATTTCAGAACATATCACATAAGGTATTTCTGGCTATGCAATCACATGTATATAGTTTAACTGATTGAATAATTCATACAGTACTTTATATTCACATGTATTATTTAAAAATTGTTGTTATCTAAAGCGGATAACCATCAAAACTGTTTTCTAAGTGCATAAAGATCACATTAACTCTTTGGTTCTCATCCTCAGGTCAATGAATCCATTCATTGCTTAATTGAAAATGGAAAATGGAACATATTTTTACTTGATGTTGTTTGAAAATATTGGGTACATAAGATATGCTTTCTTCGGTTCAGGATTTATTATATATTGTGCAATTATATTCTTTAATGCCCTTATTATTCTTGCAATTGTTCTGGAAAGGACATTGCACCAGCCCATGTATATTCTGATTTCATGTTTAGCCATCAACTCTCTGTTTGGAACAGCTGCTTTTTTCCCAAGGTTACTGACAGACTTGCTGTTTGATACACACTCAGTCTCTCGTGCAGCATGTATCTTACAGGCTATTGTCATTTATTCATATGCATCAAATGAAAACACAATATTAATGTTAATGGCATTTGACAGGTATGTAGCAATCAGCAAACCATTACAATACAACAACATAATGACACCCACTATGTTATCTGTTTTAATATCTATAGGCTGGATTTATACAATGCTTTGTGTTGGTATTGCTGGTATATTAAATGCCAGACTCACGATGTGTGGTAACAAACTGTGGAAGGTGTACTGTCACAACTGGGAAATTGTCAAGCTTTCTTGTGCAAACACTATTATCAATAATGTTTTTGGCTTTTTCATACTGACCACAACTGTTATCATGCCTTTAACTTTTATATTATACTCTTATGTTAAAATTCTTATAATTTGTAGAAAAACCTCGATAGATTTCAGGAGAAAAGCATATCAAACTTGTATTCCACACATAGTGATCCTCTTAAATTTCTCAGTAGCTCTTTTTTGTGGGATCACTTTGAGCCGTGTAGCAACTTTGGAACTCCCTTTAGTGCTGTCAATCATTCTTTCATTAGAGTTTCTCATTGTACCACCCATCCTGGACCCTCTTGTTTATGGTTTGAATTTTCCTGAAATTCGCAAAACAATTATATGGATTGTAAAAGCTTGCAAATAGATTTAACAGATGCTGCACAAAATGTTAACAAAGTTCAATGATTGTATTGTACATTATGACATAGTTAATGCATTACACTTTAAGAACCTGTGAATTTGTGACTTTGCTTTTTACTGTACATCTTTGCCACAATTATATATTTACTATACATTTTATTTATAATTTAGCCTGTTACTATAAATTCTCAACATGTTGAGATAAATAATCAGTTACTCCTATGTGTCTCTACATCCTCAGTGAAGAAGCAATTGAAGTAGCAACAAAAAAGATGAACTGTGATGTGGTGTCTGTGTTAAGCCCTATTCGGACGGGACTAGTTTTACAGGGGGTCGTTAGAGAAATCTGCGTTTCACAGACGTACTTGGTGATTTTAATCCCGTCCGAATCTGCCACGTCTGTGTTTTTCTCACACAACCTCTGTGATAATTCCAGAGCAAATTACCTACTGTTTTTCAGCAAACTCAGTGATCCTCTGAGAAAACTAATCCTGTCCGAATGCGAATGTCTTTGATTGCCGGTGATATTTTATTTCACAACGCGTTTCCTTGTGTGTTTTGGCCAACGTGAATTACCGTAGATGCTCTTACCGCGCGGATGTTTGATATATTTGCTTAGCGGCAAATAAATAATAATAAAAAAAATAAAATCAAGAGCAAGATCATGTAAACTGTTAATACCGGCCATGTAATATCAGCATCAGGTAAGATTGCTCACGTTCATTTATGTACTCAGTTACATAATGTTTTAATAAAAAAAAAAAAAAAAAAAGGAAAACAAGTTAAACTAAAGGAACCACACATTAACATGGTTTTGTTATACTAGCCATTTAGTATTTATTGTGTAATAATACTAAGGCAATCATTCTGAATGAATGCAATGCACGCATACAGAGCGCGTGATCTCTGTGACGCCCAGATGCACAAAACAGCCCCTCCCACCTCTGTAATAAACACGGAAATGTTAGTCCCGTCTGAATTGGTACATGCAAATCACAGACGTCAGGTGGTAAGAATCGAAACTCAAACGTAGTTAAGAAAACCAGTCCCGTCCGAATAGTGCTTTAGTCACATATGTTTTGGCAGAGGTCAGCATCTGTTCTTGTACAGTCTGCTTGCATTTAATATCTGTAAAAGTAGGACAGAACTATTTCAGATGATCTCAGAAATACTGATGCATATATGACTGCAGTACATTTTCTTAAAAAATAACTGAAACTTGCTTATTACCCTTTGTATTTAGTTGAGTTTTTTTACTATAATCTTAACTTGTACATACTTTAAGAAAATATGAAAAAACAGCTTGCTTATAGAAATTGCTTTTACAAAAATGAGAACGTTGAAGCTAAAAATACAAACAAACCTTTATCTTTGTATATTCTGGACCCCCATCATTCTCCTCTTCCTCGGCTGTTGGCAGATCGTAATGTTGCTAGTCAGTTTTCTGCAGTGTAAACATTCTAGACCCACATAACAATACTTAGATCAAAGATGAAAAAGTAATGATTGAGGAAATAGGAGAGTGGACCTAAACATTGTTAATTGGCATTAAAGCAGATTTTATCTTGTACTACTAAAGTGATCAAATTCCTTAAAGGTCCCATGGCATGGATTATTTCCTTTTCTTTAAATTCTTTTAAATGTTTCCTTAGGTGTACTTATATTGTTAGTATGATTTTTACATTTAAAATATAGAAATAAAAAGCATTTTTATAGCCTGATATTAGACCTTTGACTTGATTGCTCTGTTTGAAGGGGTGTGTCTGCTGTGAGACTCTGAGTAAACGACAACTGTTGTGATTGGCTGACATCTTTGCATTCGAAATGTGTATTACATGTGGAACCCCTCTCAAATATATATTATTGCAACACGTTTTCTCTCACAAAATGCTTTCACCACAACTAACAGCAAACACATGAATACAGTAAGAGCTTTGTTGTGCAGCATACACAGCAAAATCCCCAGTGTTAATTTAACACTCTGAGTGTGGACACATATAAACACTGAAGCACTGTTAAAAGTAACACTGATGCAGAGTTGAAGTTAATGAGATAATTAAGAAGAATTGAGTTATGATTGACCATTATTGAAGACACCTGATGTTAACAAGCAGAATCACCAACCGAGAAAATCACAATTTGTGTGTCACCATTATAGTGGTCAGTGTTTGCTTTAGTTGGGAACAAAAATCATCAGGTGATGATATGATAATTATGTTTTAATGTAATCATTGTTTGACCTTAACCCTTTCGAGTCGATTAACGCATATATGCGTTTTGAATCATTTTCACCTGATAACCCTGAAAAGAACTTAAATTACACTCTCAGTTTTAATCGTACAGATAAGAGCAATACATCTATCGAATCTGTAAAGGGTCTAGTTTTTTTTGGATACAGACATAATAACAAAAAACCTTTGTGCACTTATAAAATAAAGATAACAAACAAGGTGCGCTGTCTACAGTCTTTATCTCCGCTGATCGTCATGTACAAACATTTCATTAAAATGAACTGTAACTCCGTGAATACTCAACGAAGAGACATGAGAGAGATATCTATAGAAAGCCTGGAATGTCTACTTTTAAACTAAACAAGTGCTGCCGAAAACAAATATTCTGAGATAAAGTAATCCATATGAAAACAACGCAATGTCTGTTTTTCATATCTCCGCTCATTATATCTAATGTGACCACGCCCCCGCGCTTAACGCGCTATTCAGATTCAAACTGAAGCGCGCGGCTTGAATACGCCCACACAGAAGAAAAAGCAGCGAGACTATTCTTCAAGTTTTTATTTTATTTTACTGTTTGCTTCGCGATGAGAGGAATAAGACATAATTCACCCCAAAAAGATGTGATGTGGTTGAGGATTTGAGAAATGGATTTCCTCAGAAAAAAGAATGAAGCGCTTTATTCAGCAGAGATCATAAACATGAGTAAGTCTCTTTTTATTTATTTGTACTAGTTTTCACATAACGTGTAAACATTTTACTAGTTAGACTTTTTCCAAATACTTTTTCCAAACTATAATTCCTGACTAAATGTATAATCAAGTGAAACATTATGAAGTTTCAATAACAATATACAATACTATACCATTCAAAAGCTTGATGTAAATAATATAAATGTGACAAATAGAGATAACTCTAACAAATGTAAAAACAATGCAGTTCTTTCGATTTATTCCCCCTAAAAAAAACCTGAAAAAAATTATCAGCTCTTTTCAACATTAATAATAATAATAATAATGATAATAAATGGGGTTTATATGGTAGAAAATAAGATTGTTAAAAGAATTTCTGAAGGATTGTGTGACTAGAGAAAGGATGCCAAAAAATTTGCCCTCAGAGTGGCACAGTTGAATGAGAGGCTCATTATGCAGCTCATTATGCAGGCCTTTGTCTTCTCAGGTGTAAATCACAATGATATTCATGATAGTTGACGCCTACTCGCATATGACTTTTACCAACAAAAAGTGTTTTAGAAAATTTAAATCAATATATTGTTTTCTGTGAGTGAGTAAACAAGATGATTTTCACATCATTCAGAAAGAAAAATTCTAGGCTACAAGCTCCAGTTCTCAACTTTTCCGGCAACCATTTTTATGTATGTGTTTTATTGCCTTATTCAAGTGATTTAACATTTTTAGTTTTTCACTAACCATGCATAACATTTTTTTTCTCAAAAATACAATCATGTACATGCATGCATTTCACATATTATTATAGCCCAGTTTGTGCTGATTACAGTGATATTAGACTTTACCCATTTAGATATTTATAAGAAACTGAAAAAAGCACAAATGTCAGGGTATGACAAAACTTCTCAAGGCCCCAAAAATACCCTTAGACTCCAGAGGGTTAAGCACTGAAATCATTTACATTATCTTCTCATCAATTGTAACAGCTTTGATTCAACAGCGAAAGAGTCTGTATTTTCTATACATTTTGAAGGCATCTCTTATGATTCTGTTTTTTTTTTTTTATTGAAGAGTTTTAATTTTAGGCACACAGATAACAAGAATCAGCATATGAATCTCAACAATGGTGACAAACAGCATATTCAGATAAACAGATCTACTCTGAACATCACAAAACTAGATACTAAAAATTCACATAAAAACAGCAAAAATAAAATATAGTTAGAATAAAAAGTTAAAAAGACAGTTCAGCTCATAATTTATTCATGCCACAATGCATGATGGGAGTCATGGATGAGTTTTTATTGGCTACAACATGCTTTTTTGGTGGTCATTGTTGTGATGCTCACGCTGATTCTTGATGTCTGTGTGTCTGAACTAAATATTTTTTTCTTTACGTAGAACTAACTTTTAAAAACATGTCATATTATGGCAAAAGTTCTGAATCACTTTTTTATCCACCTAATTTATGTACATAGTAAAGAAACCTGGGCTCAGGGATTCAGGTCACTCAATGGCAATTAGTCCAAACCACAATCAAATCTATAATATTGCCTTGGCTCTGGTCTGTCTGTATGTTATAACGCAGTTACCACAGACACACAAAATCTAAAGTTAATAACTGAAGGGTCAAGATCCCAACTATAGCAAACACTGACAACTATAATGGTGACACACAAATTGTAACATAACTCAATTAACTTCTTAATTATCTCATTAACTTCAACTCTGCTCCAGTGTTACTTTTAACACTGCTTCAGTGTTTATATGTGTCCACGCTCAGAGTGTTAAATTAACACTGGGGATTTTGCTGTGTAACAGCATCATTCATTGTAACTGCAGTTTAGGCAAGAGTGCAGATATACTCGCAATGTGTGACAGCTCCGGAAAAAAAAGGGAGCGTTCTTTGATCGATCTCTGTAGGTAAATCACAATTGAAATAACAGATTTGTTTCATGCTACTAATAGAAACAACGTAAAATTGATCATATAGTCACTGGCTTGATTCACTGATGCATTAAGAGTATTAAACGATTTAGAAAGAAAGTCTGTGTGAACTTGAATAATTAGCTACACATCAGAAATCACTGATCACAGATCAGGCATTAATGAGAACTGTGTTACTCACTGTTTGTGGCGGTGTTGTCAAATCCATATCATAAAAGTCTGTTTGTACGCCTGTGCTGACATTGCGACTGAATTATATGTAAGTATTTGGGTGGGCAAAGCAGAGAAAGGGGAGGTATCATTTCTCCTTATAACGTCACAAGGAGGAGATTCAAGATCAGCCCGGTTGAGCTTCCATTTTATCAAAGGCAGAGAAAGATAGAAAAATCTTGATTTACACCGATTACAATTTCTAGAAACTTGGGGACCATATACAGGCTAGGGGAACTCATATTAATGTTAATAAACCTCAGAAAGTGAAATTGTCATAGGACCTTTAATTATATCAGTTATTGATACATCAAAATGTTGTTAATATAAAATAATGTCATCAGCATTCAACAAAATAATATGATTATGGTCATGAATCTTAAATGGTGGAATGTCAGATTTCTGAATGTCTTTTGCTAGTGGTTCAAGGGATAAACAAAACAACAAAGGGGAAAGTAGACATCCTGCCTCATTCCACACTGTAAAGGGAATGTGATTGTGTGTTGGGGGTGGGGTATTAAGACTGATGCCTCAGGTGAGTGGTAGTGTCTTAATCATAGAAATGTAATGTTCACCAACACCAAAACATTGCATTACTGCCCACATATAGTTCAAATCTTGCCCATCAAAGGCTTTTTCTGTGTCAGGTGAAAAAAAATAAAACATAAAACACAAAGGGCTTGGGAGGGAGTCTGCAAAATCATGTACATGAAACCGGTATGGTCCTCTTTGAATAAGTTATGAATTACTTTTTCAATGCAAGAGGCAAGAATTGTAGCATACACTTTTAAATAGCATAGGGTAAGTGATACTGGTCTGTAGTTGGAGCAATCTTAATGGATCTTTACTCTTTTTAAGAAGCAATAATATCAAATATGTTTTTTTTTTTTTTGACTCCATACCATGCTCTGTTGTGAAATTAAATCAAGCATGAGAGTCCCTAGCAGATCCCATACTTCTAAATATCAGAGGTGGGACTTTCAAATCACAAGCAAGTCTTCAAGTCATATCCCAAGTCCTCAAAGAGTTAAAGTTCATGAGATGATTAAGTGACTAATTAATCAAAGGATTGTGCATTAATGATGAAAACCTGATGTTATTTACATTTACATTTAGTCATTTAGCAGATGCTTTTATACAAATCGACTTTCACACTGGCAGTTTAGTGCGGAACGGGGCACGGTTCGCATGAAAAATCGCTAATGTGAACACTGTCATCGGACCCTGGTGCGCACTGGGGTACCAGCAGGAGACTACCTGGAGAAGGTGGTCTGAGTTCAGTTGCTCCCAAACTGTGGCACGGTTCACGTAAATATGCAAGCAACACGGACTCGGGTGCACACTTGTTCAGGAAGTAAAGTATCCCGTGCATGCATAACATTGTCAATATCACTCTTTACTCAAAACACGAGAGAGCCGAGGTTGATTCCACACATTCCTAAAAATGTAAACAAAATGAAATAAAATTAAATAATTAAAATAAATTATTGTGTTGTTCATAATATCACCCCAAAAAAGTCGTTTTGTATCCTCCGTGCGTTTTCCATGTGCGTTTGCGATGACGTAAGGTGACTGCAAGCGCACCTGGGTTTGATACAACTATCAAGTGTGAAAGCAGACCAATGTTGTGGGCGGCACCAGGAACAATCGCACTCGGGCTCAGGCTTGGCCCGCAGCAAACGAGCCCAGTGTAAAAGCCCTCTTACAAATGAGGACAGTGGAAGCAATCAAAAACAACAAAAAGAGCAATGATATATAAGTGCTATAACAAGTCTCAGTTAGCTTAAACACAGTACACGTAGCAAGGGCTTTTAAATAATATAATAGATCAAAAGAAAACAGATAGAATAGAAAAAGAATAGAGAAAGCTAGTGTTAGAGGTCTCTCTCTCTCTCTCTCTAAATATATATATATATATATATATATATATATATATATATATATATATATATATATATATATATATATATATACCTAATGCATCAGTTTTTAATGTCTATGCAGGCTGGCAGCAGAAGCTCCTCTCCTGTGGTGTGTGGCCTTTTGGATTTTACGATTCTATATGCAGCTAAAATTGAGGCTTGATGCTTCATTGTAACATGCAGACTCAGGGACACAAGGTCATATTTCAACAGGTTCATTATTAAAGCAGGTATAGATGTGAATCTGGTGAGTGACAGGTGAGAGAGTCCAGAGGAGCTGTAGAGTAGGGTTTGGATGACTGGATAGGAAAAGGGCTTACTCTGTAAGCTGGTGGAGTGACCAGAATGGAGGATCCGTTGCACACACCTCAGGGGTAACACTTAGGGATGGCTGTGACACAAAACAGACGTTCCGAAGCTTTGCGAGAACGCAAAGCACAGATGTTTCTAAACACTGATCCGAAGCCTGATTCAAAACATGTAACGTGACTTCAGCCTCAAAGTGTTTCACAAGAGTTTTGACAGGTGGCATGGTTCGCCAAATCAGCTTTTGATTGACACTGTCGAGTATAGACCACACAATCGCACATCTGTATAAAAAACAGAGTCAACGCATCTTGACCTCGTGGGTTTTTGTAAGATGAGTTTGATTTTGAGATAGCGGATATTTGGTGATATAGTGACTAATAGAGTGATTTGTTTAGTTATATTTAGGCTTACATTTAAATTTACACACTGACTGATAGGCTATAGTCAGACAGAGTATACATATAGTTTGTATTTACATTAATAGATGCATAGATAGAAAAATATATAGATAGATAAATTAATAGATATATAGATAGATAGATAGATAGATTAATAGATATATACATATATAGATACATAGATTAATATAAATCATAAGAACATGAACTTCATCGTTGCATTTGCAGGAATTATAAAATCTTTTTTCTTATTAACTCATGAAGCAGCCTAACACAATATTTTTTACTCTAATAGCTTATCTTTCCCCACACATATGAACTGTGTTCATGCACAATGACAAAACACGCAAGAATTAAATCAGTAAAATGATAGAAAAGACAGATGCATTATTTGTGTTAGTCAGTTCGCCCCATTTGTGCGAACTGGACGCGCCCACGCAGCGCTAAACGCCTCCTTCGTGCCGCAGAACCTCTACATGGACTTAACATTGAAATCTCTCGCGGCAGACGCTCAAGAGTGAGTGAGTAATCCAAAAACCTTTGCTTTAGCCTCAATTGAGTGAAACACCATATGTGTAACTTCGGCCATTCTCAGTGATGTGACTGGTACACTAACTCTGTTTGTCATCATAGAAACATATAATCAGATTGTGATGTTTATTCCCGCTTCGGTAAAATGCTGAATATGCTGCCTTCTTTGTTTCGACCAACATGTAGTGGAAAGTAGCAAAACCCTATCTGAAAAGTCGCTAAATGTCACTTGATGATGTCATGTGCTAATTAGCATATTTATGACGTAAGTGCGTCGTATTGTATTGCCTCCCTATGCTCACATACTGCATTTTAATTCAGCCAAATTCGCAATAAAACTGTTTTTATTACTATATTTTAATGTTTCTGTTGTCAGACAACGGAATGAATATTATAATGACTGAAACATGGTCCATTAAGACTACATAACCAGATCTAAAACATTAATCTGCACTAAAATCCTATTCATGATATTGTCTAATGAAATCAAATACACATACGATAAAGACAGTGGTTGTGCTGTGACTGATGTTGGCTATACTTGCTTGTAAAATAGAGTTAGAAGCAACAGAGTATCTTTTTTTTAACTGAAAGTGCTGCTCCTCTCTGTGCTCGCTGAACACAACAGATGCAGAGAGAGAGGCTTGCACTTGAAAAGAGAGACCTTGCACTCGTTCGGCAGCACCAGAGAGTCTCATAGACTAAATAATGAATTGTCTAAAAAGTCGCTAGATTTGTAAAGTCGCCAAGTTGGAAACTCCAATGCCCAGGGGACCAGCTTCAACCTTCTCTCCAGTGTTGATAGGCTATTACATGTGAGGTGTAACCAATCAGATAGGCGCCGTGGGCGGGACATTGAGCAAGTCTGCAGAGTGGTAAATACAGAGAGGCCGCACGGCAGCTATATCAGAGCCAGCCAAGTAGCGCATTTTAAAATAAAATTGACTTTAATCAAACTACGGATCCGTGATACGTTTTGTGATCCGTCTCCCCACTAGCGTAGTAGCACTGATCACTTTGTGGGGGATAAATTTATCCCCACCGGGGATAAAAATAATTAAGCAGGGGCAGGGATACATTGATGCATTGAAATCCCATGCATCCCCCCCCGGAAAATCGCACCCTGCATTGGTATATAGATTAAAATAGATAGATCAGTACAAAAGAAGGCTTCCCAGAAGAGATGCCGTACATCTGTGGTGTGGAAGCAATTCCCTTTGGAGACCCCTAATAAAGTGAGATGTATGTATTGTGATCAGCAGATAACCTACTGCACCAATACATCAGCAACATGATGCGCCATTTGAGGAGCACTCATCCTGCCATTTTGCAGGGTGCAGACAATGGTACCATTCCCCCTGTACATAGGCCTGCTACTGACACTGCTGGGCCAACTATCAAGGTAAGCAAGGTATGCATTCTTTGAAATATTATTATAATTGAAGTATATTAACAAACTGTTTAGAAAGTCCATAGCCCTGTGTTAACCTAAGCCCTACAATCTAATGTCCCAATCACAACTGCCAATCATGTTATAAACAGCTTCAGTGTGAATTTAATATAATATGTTGTCAATATAATATACTATTATGTGAATACACATTTTATAGGTCTACATATGAGAACCCAATCTACAGCCAGTGAATACATAATTTTTGTTGTAGCTCTACATTCCATTTGATTTTTCTCTGCACACTGAGCATAAACGTTCATAACATATCTTTGTTTATGAAGGTTTCCAAATAATGAACCAGTAGGCTACTTTTAATAGCTGTGCACTATTAGAAGCTGTATTGTTTTCAATGTATTTGTCTAAAAGTATGTTTTATCTTCTCTTTTAAAAGGCAGACAGAGGGAATTGGATGAGGCTCTTCTAAACTGGGTGTAAGGAGGTTTTTCCAAACCCACACAGGCCAGCATCTCATGGAGGCTAAAGCCTTGCTAATGGCTGAGTGAGGAATAACCTCCAAAGTTCAGTGCATGGTGACTGACAATGCATCCAACATGATCCTAAGCACGCAACTACTCCACCTTCGCCATGTCCCATGTTTTGCTCATAATTTAAATTTGATTGTGAAAAAGGCCATAGATCAAACCCCAGTCATCAATGAAATACACCAGAAGGCCAGGAAGATAGTAGGGTTGTTCAGATCCAGCTGCAAGGCAAAGGACAAGCTTGTAGAGATGCAGGGCTTGATGGGCAGAACAACTCTGAAACAGATACAGGAGGTTTAGAGGAGATGAAAGAGCACATTCAACATGCTACAACGCTTGTTTGACCAACGTGAGCCAGTTGGTGCTGCACTTTCCATTTTAAACAATGATACTGGTCCCTTGACAAGTCTTGAGTATGACATTATTCAACAATCATTGTCACTACAGCAACCATTCAAACTAGTAACAACAGAGATGTCAGAGGAACAGATAGTGTATGCTTCAAAGCTTATACCACTCTACAGGATGTTGCAGCACAAGCTTGCACAGAAAAAAGGAAATGCAATGCAGGAATCAACTGAACAATTAGGTAGGCCACAATGACCATGGTCATTATTATACATAATATGATTTTCTCATGTTTTGGCTCATAGGCTCACATATGCAAGAAGGACTGCACCCCAGATGTGGAGGAGTTTTAGAGCCTTGGCACTGGCTACACTGCTGGATCCAAGGTTAAACAATTTGGCATTTGGAAATCCTGCCAAAGCCCAGGATGCTGAAAAGCACATCACACTGGACTGTGCTTCGCTGATGCGTTCAAACACAACTCCTGGTTATGTTATGTGATCTGATTCATATAATATATACTTCATATATTCCGTCAGTTTATATATGAAGGATTGTGAAGATACTGCGGCACAGTTAATAAATTTCTAAGGGGAACTGAAACTGCTGCAACTGTTGTGATCGTAAATTGAGTTAGAAATTGAGATCAAAGCGATCCAGATATTTCGAAGCGATAAGCTGAGATCACGCTCGAGCGGTTAACATATTTCTAAGAGGGGAAGTGAAACTGTGCGAGTATTGGCTCTCCCGACTTGGGCAAAGGAAAGTCGGATCTGTTGGAGATATCTGACAGATTATAGGCGTGCCAAAAAGGAAAAGGTCTCCACAGAGAAGGAAACCAGCAAATATGGGAAAGTCTCAGAGCAAGCTCGCTGAATATGATACACCGGTGTTTAGGCAAATGAAAAAAGTCTATGGCCAAAAATGCATGCAAGATGTGGGGAAATTAATTAAATACCATGGTTTTCCAAAAGAGGGAACGTTGAGTGTTAAAAAAAATTAAAAGCTGTGAAGGAATCAGTGGAAGAGGGAAGCGAGGGACAGAAAGGTTGTTGTGCGAGGCACATGTGTGATAAATGTGAACGAACTGTGAATTGTTGGGTGGCGGAAGCAGATAGGAGAGAAAGGAGAACAATGCAGAAAGAATTAGCAAGTAGGAAGGAGGAAAAGAAAGTTGAGGAATGCAAAGAAAGTGTAAATGCCTCACATAGACCTACTAACCGCTCTGATGTTTGTGTTTCTAAACATGTACCGCCACCATACACACATTTCCCGGTGACCGAGGTGCAAGCCGCGAAAATGGACCCCGACCTCGACTGCTCTCCACCGAGAAGACCAAAAGCACCGTGGCCAGATCCAGAATGGAGACAAGAAACAGCGTAAGACCCAGAAATCATTCCTGAAACCCCCAACGAGGAAATAGAAGAGGAAATAGTGTGCAGAGCACCCCCGACAAAGAAAAGACAAACAGCGAAAGAAGAAAATTCGAGTATAACAGCTCCAATGGTTGAAGTTTCTGGCCCTGACGGCCCTATTATGGTCTTTAGACCATGGAATATAACGGACATGAAGGAAGCGATGGCTCACTTGCCGAGCCCTGACGAAGCAGGTGATAAATTTTCAACCGAATTAGTCACCTTCTGCCAAGAATTCAGCCCTACCGTGTACGAACTGAGAAGGCTGTTGGCAGTGAAACTGGGGGCTACGAGCAGGCATGAAGTGAGTGGAGAGCTGCAGAAAGAGGACTGCCGGAGAGGGCACTGTGAATGGAAAAGTGGACGGCTATCTGCTGTTTTAGCACACGCTTTGCATGCAGAGGAGATGCAGACGGCGAAGAAGGAAAGAGTTAAAGCCAAGACCAACAGAGAGTGGCAGCTGGCGTTTGTGCAAGCCGTGTCGAAGCCGGGGGGCTATTCTGCGCAGCGAAACCAGCAATCGAAATGGGGAGATGGAAAAGAGGAGGAGGAAGATATCCGAACGAAACTGAAAGAAACTCTGAAAGATGGGGTTGTCGGATCTGCAAGACTGATGAACATGAGATATTGAATTGTACCAGATGCAGACTGTGCAAAAAGGACGGCCATTGGGCGAAGGATTGCCCGGAGAACCGGCAAAATCAACAGGCAGACTGAAGCGAGGGAGACGGAGAGCAGAGAGGAGGGGTCCAGGGCGAGCAACCAACAGTCACAAGTCAGGGAAGTGAAAATTTTCTAACCACAAACACATACACTTACACTGATGTACTTTCTGCTCTCTGCAATGAAGAAAACGCTTGCTTTCCTTTGTGTATGTCTGATTCTGTTGATAAGCATCCTGACAAATGTGCTATTTTGTTTAAAAGTGAAGCTTTTATGAAAATGCCTAAATATCCTATGCTAGTAGAGGGGATATTGATTGAGTTTTTAGCTGATATATAATATATATATATATATATTATATATATATATATATACAGCCATGTGATTTGCAATGCCAACCACAATTAACAAGTGAAATTAATGAGTCAATTTCTGCATCAGGGCACGTAATTTGTGAAAGGTTCACAGTGCCTCTGAATTGTGAAACAGGGGGTTTACATGCTTTTCTCTATACCCCTGCATGTCCAGTGCCTTTGATGGGGAGAGATTTGTTGTGCAAACTAAATTTGACATTGACCGCAGACTTTGGGGGTGTCCAAGGGGCAGAGAAAGAGCAGATTTGCTGTCTGCAAGCAGAACCAAAATGGGCATATGAATGGCACATCATAAATTCTGATTGGGCTGGAATGATGTGTGAACTGGCTGAAGATGGAACAAAACCATTTGATACAGAAATCATGTTGCCTGACAAATTGCATTGCAAGTCATGTGGTGTAGTACAACCAGATGACCAGTATGAAAAAGGTTTGAGGGAGGAAAAGGAGAAACTTTACATTTTGAGAAAATGTTTTAGACAGTAAATGTGTGTGCAGTTTCAGTTTGCCTGACAGAGAAACAGCTTCAGTTTTACCTAATGGCAGAAGATTCTGTGCCTCACTTATCACTTTCCAAGGACAGGAGCCAGACAGGGCCCAGATTAGAACTGTTTGTGAAAAGGTGTTTGTGTTACAGACAGAGACAGATAGGGGAGGGGGTGAAACACAGTGAGAGTCTGGGAGTGTTAATGACTGAGTGCAAGCATGACATTGAAACAGAGAGAGTTGTGGTACCCATTGACGAAAGTCAGAGGGGGGATCATTGCATGACAGTTATTTGTGCCTTCAGATATACATCCAGCATTAGCAAAAGTGCCATCAGAGTTATGGGCAAAACAAATATGATGTGGGTTTGATTAAAGGATGTGAACCAGTTGTAGTCACCCCAAAATCTGATTACAGACCATGTCAACGTCAATACCCTCTAAAACAAGAGGCAATTCTTGGTATAAAAACAGTGTTTGAGTCACTATTAAAAGAGGGAATAATGGTGTCATGCAATGATTCTCCAGTTCGCACTCCAATTTTTCCTGTAAAAAAGATAAGGGATGTGGGTCAGCCCACAGAGTGGCGATTTGTACAGGATTTACAGTCTGTAAGCGCTGCTGACAGGCAAAGAGCTCCATCAGTGCCAAATCCATACACAATTTTATCACAAATACCACAAGATGCAACATTCTTCTCAGTGGTAGATTTGGCAAATGCATTTTTTAGTGTGCCAATTGATAAAGACAGCCAATTCTGATTTGCATTTGAATTTGAGGGCAAAGGTTACAACGAAGCCCTAAGAAGGAGTTTGGAAGCTTTGACCCTGACAGCAGGTACAGCTTTGTTACAGTATGTGGATGATCTTTGCTTGTGTGCTCGTGATGAGCTTAAATGTGTAAACTGACACTGTGACCATCCTGAAGCATCTGGCTCAGGAGGGCCATAAAGTCAGCCTGACAAAACTGCAGTTCGTAAAACAACAGATTACATTCCTGGGGGGCATGTAATAACACTGAATAGCAAAACACTGTCTGAAAAAAAGGGGTTAAAGCTACAAGAAAAGTCCCAAAACCACTAACAAAGAAACAAATGCTTACTTTTTGGGGATGTGTCCCTATTTATTCCAAATTATGCAATTTTTGAGCTGCCCCTGAGAGCCCTGAGAGGGAAGGGGTTGAATTTATGACAGGATTGAGTGGACAGAGAAAGCGGAAGAGGCATTTCTGAACACGAAAGTTCGGCTGTCTGTTGTGCCAACTCTGGGCTTGCCGGCCCCAAATAAACCCTTTGTTCAGATGGTTGATGAGAAAAAAATGTAGTTATGACTTCTGTATTGTTGCAGCATCATGGAGACAAACTGAGATCTGTGGAATATTTTTCCAGCAAATTAGACCCAGTTGCAGCAGGCCTGCCACACTGTCTGAAGGGGGTGGCAGCTGCTGAGAAGGCCGTGATGGCTTCTAGAGATCTGACATTGATGGTGTCTCATGCAGTGTCCATGATTTTGCAGGAATAGAAAACAGCTTGATGTTTAGGATATCATACTATTCTGCTTGATATGACTAACATCACTGTTAAGCGATGCACACCCTTGAATGCTGCTACTCTCCTTCCAACAGAAGAGGATGGGGAAGAGCATCATTGTTGTTTAACAGCACTTGAACAAGTGTGTACGCCACGTCCAGACCTGTGTGACGTGCAACTTGAAAATTGTGAAAATGTCCTATTTGTGGATGGCTCAGCTTTTAAAGATCCACAAACAGGCCTGAATAAGGTTGGTTATGAGATAACTGAATTTGACATTGTGACCTCTGGCTCATTGCCATCAAATTATTCAGCACAAGCAGCTGAGCTTGTGGCATTAACAGAAGAATGCAAAATGATGACAGACAAATGTGTAACGATTTACACAGATTCATGATACGCATTTGGGGTTACTCATGATTTTGGTGCGTTGTGAAAACATAGAAAGTTTTAAAGTAAGATGGGCGACCAATATTAAATGCAACCCTCGTGGCAGATTTGCTAGACGCTATTTTGCTGCCAGAAAAGATAGCGATTTGTAAATGCGCAGCGCATACTAATAACATAGATTCTGTATCTACAGGAAACGTCAGAGCAGACGCAGCGGCGAAGGCTGCGGCATCTCAGCAGACAAAATCATCAGAGTTTACTTTGTTATCTAAAAATAACCCTGACATTTCTTCATCTTTACAGGGCATGCAGACATTTGCGACAGGACAGGAGAGAGAAAAATGGAAGCAGTGTCAATCAGTCAATCAATCACCTTTATTTATATAGTGCTTTAAACAAAATACATTGCGTCAAAGAACTGAACAACATTCATTTGGAAAACAGTGTCTCAATAATGCAAAATGATAGTTAAAGGCAGTTCATCATTGAATTCAGTTATGTCATCTCTGTTCAGTTTAAATAGTGTCTGTTTTTATTTGCAATCAAGTCAATGATATCGCTGTAGATGAAGTGACCCCAACTAAGCAAGCCAGAGGCGACAACGGCAAGGAACCGAAACTCCATCGGTGACAGAATGGAGAAAAAAACCTTGGGAGAAACCAGGCTCAGTTGGGGGGCCAGTTCTCCTCTGACCAGACGAAACCAGTAGTTCAATTCCAGGCTGCAGCAAAGTCAGATTGTGCAGAAGAATCATCTGTTTCCTGTGGTCTTGTCCTGGTGGTCCTCTGAGACAAGGTCTTTACAGGGGATCTGTATCTGGGGCTCTAGTTGTCCTGGTCTCCGCTGTCTTTCAGGCCAGTAGAGGTCCTTTCTAGGTGCTGATCCACCATTTGGTCTGGATACATACTGGATCCGGGTGACTGCAGTGACCCTCTGATCTGGACACAGACTGGATCTGGTGGCCACGGTGTCCTCGGAACAAGAGAGAAACAGACAAATATTAGCGTAGATGCCATTCTTCTAATGATGTAGAAAGTACGGTGTTATGTGAAGTGTTTCCGGTTCCGGTTTACCTAATTAATGCAGCCTAAAAATCCTTTAACGGATTTGTATATTAAAAGCATATTAGTATGTTATGTGTATGCCAGGTTAAAGAGATGGGTCTTTAATCTAGATTTAAACTGCAAGAGTGTGTCTGCTTCCCGAACAATGTTAGGTAGGTTATTCCAGAGTTTAGGCGCCAAATAGGAAAAGGATCTGCCGCCCGCAGTTGATTTTGATATTCTAGGTATTATCAAATTGCCTGAGTTTTGAGAACGTAGCGGACGTAGAGGAGTATAATGTAAAAGGAGCTCATTCAAATACTGAGGTGCTAAACCATTCAGGGCTTTATAAGTAATAAGCAATATTTTAAAATCTATACGATGTTTGATAGGGAGCCAGTGCAGTGTGGACAGGACCGGGCTAATATGGTCATACTTCCTGGTTCTAGTAAGAACTCTTGCTGCTGCATTTTGGACTAGCTGTAGTTTGTTTACCAAGCGTGCAGAACAACCACCCAATAAAGCATTACAATAGTCTAACCTTGAAGTCATAAATGCATGGATTAACATTTCTGCATTTGACATTGAGAGCATAGGCCGTAATTTAGATATATTTTTGAGATGGAAAAATGCAGTTTTACAAATGCTAGAAACGTGGCTTTCTAAGGAAAGATTGCGATCAAGTAGCACACCTAGGTTCCTAACTGATGACGAAGAATTGACAGAGCAACCATCAAGTATTAGACAGTGTTCTAGGTTATTACAAGCAGAGCTTTTAGGCCCTATGATTAACACCTCTGTTTTTTCTGAATTTAGCAGTAAGAAATTACTCGTCATCCAATTTTTTTATATCGACTATGCATTTCATTAGTTTTTCAAATTGGTGTGTTTCACCGGGCTGCGAGGAAATATAGAGCTGCGTATCATCAGCATAACAGTGAAAGCTAACACCATGTTTCCTGATGATATCTCCCAAGGGTAACATATAAAGCGTGAAGAGTAGCGGCCCTAGTACTGAGCCTTGAGGTACTCCATACTGCACTTGTGATCGATATGATACATCTTCATTCACTGCTACGAACTGATGGCGGTCATATAAGTACGATTTAAACCATGTTAATGCACTTCCACTGATGCCAACAAAGTGTTATAGTATATGCAAAAGAATGTTGTGGTCAATTGTGTCAAACGCAGCACTAAGATCCAATAAAACTAATAAAGAAATACACCCACGATCAGATGATAAGAGCAGATCATTTGTAACTCTAAGGAGAGCAGTTTCAGTACTATGATACGGTCTAAATCCTGACTGGAAATCCTCACATATACCATTTTTCTCTAAGAAGGAATATAATTGTGAGGATACCACCTTTTCAAGTATCTTGGACAGAAAAGGGAGATTCAAGATTGGTCTATAATTAACAAGTTCTCTGGGGTCAAGTTGTGCCTGTGAAGTAGTGAATGGAGTATGGATGAGCAGAGATGGCAAGCCTTGTTTACCCAAACACTTCTTTCCTCACTATGCTAAGTCGATGCATGGGAAAGATCACGCATCAAAAGGGGGAATGATTATGCAAATTAAATAAAAATTTATGCAGAAATTTTTTGAAAAAGATTTGTAATTTGTAATAATGTGGCAAGAGGCATAGAAATGTCTCAGGTATCCCAGACAGCACAGATGGATT
Organism: Carassius auratus; assembly: GCF_003368295.1. NCBI lineage: Eukaryota > Metazoa > Chordata > Actinopteri > Cypriniformes > Cyprinidae > Carassius > Carassius auratus. Next base: position 19,484,920 of record NC_039257.1, on the reverse strand, counting down.
TCATTGAACTGTTCCCATGTGAGGGGAAGGAAAATGGTTTGGTATTTGTGGACATGTGGTCCAAATGGGTAGTGGTCTGCCCAATGTCCAAACAGGATGCAGCAGCAGTAGTAAGGGCTCTGCTGACTGAAATAGTCCCGAGATGGGGAAATTCCACGAAAAAGCAGTTCGGGCAATGAAACACATTTTGTGTAGGGGCAATAAAAGTCTAATTGGCTAAGTGTTGTGAGGAAACTGGACTCACATGGGTTAAGGTGCTCCCAATCGTTCTCATGTACATGAGAAAGAGAAATCGATCCAGAGTAAACCTGAGCCCTTTTGAAATTCTCTTTGGCAACCCACCATTTCTGAGTCGTGGCCTAATGGTTAGAGGGTTGGACTCCCAATCGAAGGGTTGTGGGTTCTAGTCTCGGGCAGGACGGAATTGTGGGTGGGGGTAGTGCATGTACAGTTCTCTCTCCACCTTTAATACCATGACTTAGGTGCCCTTGAGCAAGGCATCGAACCCCCAACTGCTCCCCGGGCGCTGCAGCATAAATGGCTGCCCACTAGTCCGGGTGTGTGCTCACAGTGTGTGTGTGTGTGTGTGTGTTCACTGCTCTGTGTGTGTGCATTTCGGATGGGTTAAATGCAGAGCACAAATTCTGAGTATGGGTCACCATACTTGGCTGAATGTCACTTCACTTACTTTTTTTTTTTTATTGAAGGGGGTAAAACAACAGCTACCATCATCTACAGGTGTGTGAGCATGACCTGTTGAGTTATTGCAAGGAAATGTCTTCTCTGTTGTCTAATGTCTGTGTTCAGGTGAAAGCTGCTCAGGAGAAGGTTGCTGAAATTCCATTGCACGACCTGAAACCAGGAGATTTCGTGGTGGTATGAGATCTGAGGAGAAAGAGCAGGAGGGCGAAAAGGTGGCTGGGACCGTTCCAGGTGCTTCTGACCACTCACACGGCTGTGAAGGCAGCAGAGAGACCAACGTGGATGCAGGCTAACCACTGCAGAAAGGTCCCACCTGCATCTGAGGAAGAGGAGCTGAGGGAGTAAGGATCTGGAGACACACGTCAAGGCCAAGAATCCAGCCTAAACATCAAGCGTCCTTATCAGCGGGAAGAGCAAGGTTAAGACTGAAAAACAGCATCGAAATAGTTTGCGCGCAAGTGAAAAGATAACTATGAGCATCATAGTTGGGTACATCATGTTGTTTTCATATTCCAGACTATAGTGACAACGTTACCAATATCATTACTCTAATGCTGCTAAATGATTTTTGCTGCTATTATGTCTACTATGTATTTTTTAGTTGATATCCAGCTCAGTACAGAGACTGGTGAAGTTTAGTGTTTCACATCAAATGGTTCAAATGACTGTGTACAATGAAGACATTATCATGGATTTGACTAGGGATAAAGCAATTGATGGAGGGACAAACAGTAGTGGAAGCTACAGTGAAATGTGTTAAATGTATGAGATTTATGATTTTTTTTTTCTTTCTTTGAAGTAAGAAATGTTCAGGCCTATCTGAATGTATACTGTTTGCTTGCTTGAAAAAGGGTCTGTCCCTATATAAAAAGCCTTAGTATATTTTCTAAATTCTTTTACAAACTTAAGAGGGTGATCATTTATGCGAAGATCAGGGATGAAGAGTATAAATGTGATGAAATGCCTGAAGTTTGCTTTATTCTGAATTATGCTTGTATTCTTAGTGTGGATTTTTGATTTTGGATTGTGTTTGTATCTGTGACGTGACTGAGGGTCTGACTAATGTCAGGAATGCAGTAGCAGTGACTACTCGTTTAGCCCGGCGCCCAGAGCAAACATAATGCTAAGTGTGTAGTGAAAATAGAACAAGTAGTAATGAATTTTTATGTTTTATTGATCAATGAATGATAAAGAGGGGGAAATTGTGGTGGAAAAATTCATTTAACATTGCTTCTGTATACATATATATGCATGTGTTTTCTTTTCTTTACTGTGTGGGTTCAGAAGGGTGACACCTGGGGGGGGGAAACAGATGTCTGAGAATGACCTGAGGGGGTCATTGGGCCATATAGTGGGGGGACGATGTCTGAGGATGACCTGAGGGGGTCACCTAAGTCCTAAATGTGTGAGAAACAGCCCATAGAGAGTGTTCCTTGTTATGTGTGGAAATTTACAGCTGCTGAAACTGTGTAACCTTGGAAGCAGCAGAGGTATATGAGGTGGAGGACTGCCCTCTTCCTGGGTCGGTTTCACTCTGCAGGAACTCAGTGTTGCTGTATGACTGTCTGACCTTCTTTGCAAAGAATAAAAGCTTTCTTTTTAATTATACCTGAGAATGAGTCTGTCTCTTATGCTGATGAGAGTTGATTTAAATTTTGCCACGACAGCTATTTAAAATAATTTATCAACATTGAATGTGTGTAACAATACATAGCAAAGTTTGTGTGTGAACAACAGTAACATTAATTGTTTTCACGCAGCAGCAACTTAAGTAAAGGAAAAAGAACCTGGCAGCAGGTGAAAATAAAATATACAAATATAGTTCAGAATGGTAAGTAAATCAAATGGTATGTATATAATCAATGCCAGCTTGAAGTTACAACTAATCAGTGTTTTTTTATGTATGTTTTTTATTTGCAGCGACCAAAAAAGGAAACTGAGGTTGCTGGCACTGGGGGAGGGCTACCACCAGCCTGCTTCACTCCTGCAGAGGAGCTGGCTTTGGAAATTAATAAAGGGAGGCCCGTCCTTGAGGGAATAGAAGTGGGGACATCATCTAAAATGATATCACGTAGTATAAGGAGTGAGTATATAAAATGTGTGTTTGTGTTTTATTATCATTATTCTGACTAACTGATTTCCTCCTTCCTTACGCATTGTAAGCCTAAGTACATCATAGCAGTAATGTCACATAGAGGTACTTGTGCTACTGTAATGGTGCATTTTGGTATATTTTCTTTCTATCAAGATTCTGTATGCTTTATGGATCCACCAGACATCATGTTGCCTGTGAGTATGAAACCTTTTAAATCAGTCATGTAAGCTAATGAGTTTAACTGAGTTTAATCAGTGGTCACAGGGAGAAGGCCCATCAGTTGAGGAGGATGAAGAGACTGTGTCTGTATGTTCAAGGGGGCCTGAGGTAGTCACAAGTTCCATGTGATACTGTATTGAATATTAAAAAGTGTACTTGTGTGATAAAATGATCATAATGTGTTTTCAGGATGCTGAGTTCTAGAGCCCTCTCAGTCTGGGACCACATGTGACAAAGTGAGTATTAAGAAATGAAAACAATGTGACAAGAGTATTCAATGAAATAACTTAAATCTATATTGCTACAGAACCCAGAAAACATAAAAGGAGTGTTTAAACGCTACCTCCTTAAACAAATGGAAGCGATTGATATCGACATCCAGTATAAAAAATTGAAGATGGGAAAGTTGGAGATGGAAATTCAACAGCTACAGAAAAATGCAAGTAGAACTAGCATTTTTAAAAAAGGAAAATAAAAAAAAACATTACATTTTTGATCACTTTCCACAACATGTATTTGTGTGTTTTCACCCTTAATAGAAGTCAAAGTATTTAATGTGATTTGTCTTTATTCAGAGTGAATCTGCCTGTGTGTTTGTTCAACTAAGGAGAAAGTTGAGGGGCCAGTGGAAAACTTTAAAGGGTACACATGGTTAAGACCATATTAAGCAAAATAATTATTTGCATATTTGTCTCGTATAAGTCTGCCTGTTTCGTTTTATTCCAATACTGCTTCATTGCCCCAGTCTTCCTCTTCAACAATCCTTGGTTGCCTCTCTCTCCTTGGACAAGCAATGTTATGGAGCACTACACAAGCAACTCACTCTGAGGTGCTTCAGGCACTGAAACCTTGACTTTATCAGCCCAAAAGCCATCTCTATACGACCTCTTGTGCATGCATGGGCAATGCTGTAGTGGTGCTGTGCCTCTGTCTGGGGCTCCTGATAGGGAGTCAAGAGGTAAGGCAGGCATGGCTATCCCTTGTCTCCCAGCAAAACTCCTGAGAATTCTCCTGCATAGACAGAATGAATAGCCTTCAATATCATCTAAGTGGGACCGTATCTGTACATTGATGCTGTGTACTGATTTCCTACTGTATACACAAAGTTTGCTTCATGTGGACCAGACAGACACTTAATACCCACATGGGTGCAGTCCAATGCACCGATAACATTTGGGAAACCTAGGAAAATGATTTGTTTGTTTTAAATATTTCCCATGAAAAATCAACAGTCAAAAAATATTTCCATGTTTTATAGTTATTCTAACTTACCAGCTATTCCATAAAAGGCATGTTTAATGGTACGAATAGCTTTGTGGACAGTGTAACGGATATGCAGATCATCGATTCATGTGTTTAATTCAGATTTTCCAAATTAAACCCTTCTTGCACTAAATGCCTGGGCCTGGCACCAGCCTGGCTGGACTTAAATTATTTACGATACCCATGCGAGCTTCAAAGGAGACCTGAAACCAGGTCGTAAAACTTTACGACCACCCTGGACAACAGGAGAGGAGAGAAGCCAAATCACTGGTTTCTTTTCCCCAATGCATTCTATGGAATGTATTCATTACCTTTTTGTTTTTATGTTTTATAAATGTATTACGTATTCCTTTTTGGTACATTAGATGTTTCCCATATAAATTGGGACTATCTGCAGTGTTATCATGTGTTAAGCAAATCTTTAAATATGTGTAATTCTACATTTGAATGTAACTTCATGTTTTGATCATTTATATATATATATATATATATATATATATATATATATATATTATGTTTAGTATTGTTCTAATCGTCATGCTCTGACAGACCCATTTATCTAGAGCAAAGTAATGAAAAATGTATGTAATCTGAATTACAAACTTGCTAGAATAATCCCTGGAAATTGGACAAGCCCTAGATCACCAGGGGTTGTCTCCACAGAGACAAAGGAACTTTTCCCTCCGCTTCAGATCGCGGACGTTCATTGGCTGTTTACGCGAAAAGAGGCGGGGACCATCTCAAGCCATAAGAACGACCGAACAAGCTCACACGCTCTTGCTCTTCCTCTCTTCTTCTCGTTCTTGGTTCTCGGACACGCTGCTCTCCTGTGTGACCCTCTGCGCGGCCTTGTGCCGCGCTCATAGCTCAGCCCCCCCTCAGCACAGGGGCTGAGAGAAAAAGCCATTTTAATGGCTCCTTTGGAAGCTTTCGTTTTTGTTGTTTCTTTTCTTTACTAAGTTTATTCAACTATTCGCCTCTCCACACAAGGTAGACGAATTCTGGAACATTGTTTGTTGAACCTTTCAAATACCGCGCGAGGACAGAACAAAGGACCACGTGCTCCACGCTCACGCCAAGATCCAGCGCAGCGTGCACGAGCGTCACATGGCCTCCAGCACACGCCCGCTGTTTTCAAAAGGACAAGCGCGCAAAGCTCACAAGCTCGACGCCGATCTCACGCCACGCACACTGGGCCATGCAAGTATCAGTTTTCTATGGAGATTTAAATGCTGCTTTAAATTGTTGCTATGATCTGATCGTTGTTGGCTTCCAAAAGTTACTGACTATGATTTCCATACCTGAGCTCCTTATGTGATCTCGTTCTATTTTCTCTCTCTCTCTCTCTCTCTCTCTCTTATTTGGATTCCGTTATGTCTTGTATAAAGCTTACTGTTTGTAGTGTCGTACGCATATTTACTCTGTGTGATTTGTAGTTTGATGTATTACTAGTTGATTTATTTAAAACCCATATACTGACGATTGGCTTAGACTCCACCCCACTTACATTACGAGTCACTGAGAAGTCTGATCTTTAGCTACAAGCTTTAAATTTAGAAACTAAATTTATCATAAGGATAGGATAATGTTTTCATGGCCAGAGAATATTTTTCCTTGAATTATAATAAGTGATAACTTTATTGGAAATTGATAGGTCAGTCTGGTTTGCTGGTCAAACCACTGTTTGATTTGCAGTAATTTACAGTAAGGCATATCACAACAATTGATATGGAGAATGGAATATTGACATATTAATGAGTAAATTACAGTGCCCTGTGAATATTTATTGGTATAGGCAATTGAGCTATTTTTCATAATCAATCAAATTTAATGGAACTGTCATCTGAGATATAAATTAATCATATTCCTGATTAATTATTCAAATTCCCTATATATCATTTGAGTTAATTATTCTGTAAGACTCATTGTTGTTACAACAGGGAATGTGATGAACACATTGAGTAGTCTTTTTAAAGAAAGGTACACATTTCCTACAGAGCGGCAAATGTGGTGTCTTTTGCCGGTTCTCCGAAGAATCAAACTCAGTCAGGGATTTTTCTCTCAGAAGAAAATACTTTATTTTAAGCAAAACAAAGCCGAGAGTTCCTTGCAAGGAGATCTCTTGAATGTTATTTGGTTTCTCCTTATATACATATGGGGCGGTTCCACATAGTCAAACTTTTCCTTTAGACTACACTATTCATACATCCCTAGAGAGGAGAGGCCCTCTGCTTGATTTACTCTAAAAACAGGCCCTCAATGTATGTCTGACCATGTGTTTCTCATCAGTTTTGTACATTCCAGGGCGTAGGCAACTTTCTATTAGATTTTAGGCCTATACGATTTTAATAGAATAATAACTAGCAGCAAAAATGGCTAGATTCACATTGATTATATACTTGATTAATTAAAACCTAACTAATAAAAATCTTCCACATATTCTCCCCTTTGAGACTTAATAAGTCTCACATTTGATTATTCTTATCCAGAGTGCTACTCCATAATCCAGTCATATTAGTTACACTACCTAGTGACTAAATAAGTCACATTGTATTATCACCAGTGACTAGATTATGAAATTCCACTCTGAGGGATTACTGGACCAAACATCTCTCTCCTTTTTTGACTAGGAGCGAGTAAAACATCCAGTCTCCCTAATTCCTTTTTCTAATAGTACACAATGTTAAAAACGTGAGCGTGCATTTGGTTCAGCACTTGCCTGTGGTTATCACAGTTATGTATAAAATACATAAAATACATACATTACATCAATAATTGAATATCACAAGATTATAAAAGTTGATCTTCAGCTCAGATACCTTATGTATCGTAGAGAGCCTCCCTGGGCCAAAGTTCAACTGGCACTTATATCCAGGGTATGGTTCACCCTTAGATATCTTCATCATCCTCAGAGTCAATAGAACTATCGTCAAAGTTTGCTCATTTAAGTTCAGTTTGTTTAGCCATCCTTCGTAATATTCCTCCAGACTCCTTTCAATGATCCTTTGTTGATTATTCGGGACTTTTATCACTTCCATTTGCTTAACAGTAGCATTGACAATTAATGATCTTAATAAAGGTAATACACAGCAAAATAATAATCCTCCTATTAATATGGCAACTCCTAAAAACATTCCTAGTTTAACAAACCATGCTCCCCATGCTCCAAATTTCACATCAATCCAATCCCAAATGTGTTGGTCTCTTCCGGCATTTGCTGTAATCTCATTTCTTAATTTTTACATTTTTGTCATAACTTCACTGAAAGCTCCTCCAGGGGCGGTGTTATTTGGGAGAAATGTACAACATTGATCTCCAAACATAACACAAACTCCTCCCTTGTCTGCCAAGAGCCAATTAAGAGCCTGTCTGTTTTGCCATGTCATTCTACTTGTTGCATGCACTTGGTCGCCTAATAAGGTTAAGGCCTCATCAGCATAATTAATGAATCTTTGTTGATTATAATAGATATAATTTATCCACTCTGTATTTTTGTTTGGTGTGATCCAAACCAGGATTGACTCAAAACCTCCTTTTATTTCACTTCTTGCCTTGAATTTATTAGGAATTCCTCTTGGCTGTCCAACTGCGTCTAAATATACATTGGGGTCTGGCTCGTATCCTCTTTTAGTTCTATTGTCTTCCTTGTTTGTGCTCTGTTCTGTTCCCCATTGTGCCATGCTAACTTCTTAAAGTAACCGTACTCTTAGACATATACCTTTCCATCCAACTGGTAAAGAAGGCAATAATATTTCACCTCCACAGATCCAAAAGAAATCTGCTATTATTAATGATTTATCTTCATAAATTTCTATTGGAGGTAAGGCTATAGTTTGATTTTCACATTTTTCAGGTGCTATCTTACTTCCTTTAGTTGTTCCGAATGCTAAAAGTTCTGGAGTTCTAAAAGGAACTCCTGATTTCCAAGAATTCTTCTTATCTATATACCAAATAATAGCACATCTTCCTTTGAATTTACCCACATCTTGGGTTCCTTTTTGTTTATGGAAACACTCATATTCTTGTTTATATTCTATGCTATACCATTTTGGAATCTCTACTTTTTGTTTTTCAATTTTTATATTTTGACCGATATCTGAATACTGACACCAGGATCCCCAGAGTGGTCTAAAGAAATAATCTGTTAATTTAGGATTTCCTAAAAATCCAAGGCATTCAGCAATACAATATGGCCTGGTAAAATCTGTTAAATGACAAAAGTTTCTCCCAAATTGGGCACATTTTCGGTAGTCATATGGTTTTGGTATGGCTATTACTTTGTTTAACGGAGATTTGGAGCACAGCAAGCAATTTTCTTTTCCTGTTTCTTTAGCTGTAAAGGCTGCCCATTTATACCATTCATTATTTTGGGCTGTATCCCATAATGCATCAATTTGACTAACGTCTTCATCACCTTGAACATCATAATCAATGTCTCTACAATTTTTGATTATCATTGGTTCTGTTGAGTTGATCACATTGTCACTTTTGTTCAAAGGTTGTAAAGTCAATTGAAGGGAAGTCAGGTTGCTTTCTATCGGTTAAGTTTGAGTCTGCATTATGAGATGCATTAGGCATAGGATGGTCTTCAGGCATGTTGTCAGACTTATTCTCTGTCCTCTCCAGTTTGTCTGACAGGAGGAAAGAGCTCTCGTCAGTTTGCACTTCATCATGTGTCTCTGATTCTTCCTCATTGCTCTCTCCTGCATTGTCTGGTTGTCTGTTTTCCTTTCTTTCTGCCTTTCCTGTGGGAACTCTAGTACAGTGGTTTAGATGATACCAGGTTGTGTTATAGGGACCTCTACAATATAGCCCAGGCATGGGTCGACCCGTAAGCATTTCATGCGGTGTTAAGTGCGTGTTCCTGTTAGTTTGCATGCGATAGCTCATTAGAGCGAGCGGTAATGCATCAATCCAATTAAGTTTAGTACTTTCACATATTTTGTTTATTTTGGCCTTGATAACTCCATTAACCCTCTCCACTAACCCTTGTGACTGAGGTCTATAAACGCATCCTAGTCTCTGTTTTATTCTTAATTGTTGCAACACTGTCTCTGCCTCTGCCTCTTTGCTGTATGGGGTTTTTTCTCCATCCCATTTGTCCTGGCTGTTGAGTATAAACATTTATTATGGGCACAGAGTTCAAGTGTTCATTTGGAGGGACTGCTGTAAGTGGGTTTGACTGAATAGTAGGTTGTGGAGCAATTAATGGAGGCAAATAGTCATTTGTTCTGCTGTTGCATTTGTTACTGAAGCTTGAATATTTTTCTTATTTTTCTTTGTGAGTTCTTCAAGCTGTAATTGAGTTCGTTTACGTTGTAACTCTTTCTCTTGACTTTTAAGTTTTAGTTCATTTTTTCTTTGTTGTTCCACTGCATGAGACACATGGTCACAAAACTCTTTGTGTGTTTTAGAAGTTAAACCGACCACATCTTCCAGCTTGCTTTTTACTGCTGGCGGCATAGCATCAATCACAGCTTGTCTAAACAATGTTGACATTAATGGGTCTCCCTCGGGATCCCCCTCAGTTTCTTGTTTCCACCTTTTCAGCTGTTTTTGCACATAAGTGGTTGGATTCTCTGAGTCTCCCATCTCTTCTCCTTTCAGTGATTTAGGATTCAGTCTGATCGGATACTTCGCACGCAATGCCTGCCATACTGCTGGGCAGAATGCATCAAAAACAATCCCATCCATATTGTGAGTTCACTGCTCTGTTTAGAGATGTTGTAAGAAGAATTTCATCCATCTTTGTCCCTCAAATAATTTTAGCCAGCAGAGCTTTAACATCTCCCACTGACAATAGCTTCCCCATTGTTTCCTCTTCAAACACTCTAATGAATTTCCCTGCCCCCTCATGAATATCAGGAAGGCGAGTGACAAGCCCCTCAAGGTCCTGTGAAGCCCAGGGGACATACTGTCCCTGCTCACCCTTGATTAAAATTGGGAGCTGTGCGGCCAGTGGTCTAAGTGTCCCTTTATCTCTGCCCTGTTCCCATTTACCGTTATCAAATAACTCCTCTGCCTGATTCTCATCCTCACTACCATAGAATAACTTACTCTTTCCTCTCTCTAACTTATTTACCTCTCTGATCTTTTTCCCTGATTCTCTAATTTTCTCTTCCATTTCTTATTCCAAAGCTTGTACTTGTGCTACAATATCTCTATCTTTCCTCCTCTTTCTTTCTAATCCTTCCTCAAACCAGGTTTTATCTTCCTGATTAGCTTTCATTTTTTTTCTAATGCTGTACGTGCTCGCCTGTAACAATCCAGTTGCAAACTTTCTGCAATTTCCTTTCTGGGTTGCCTCTGTGTTTTCACAGCTGGCTTCTCTTTCTCATCCATCTCTAACTGCCCTTCTAACTCTAGTTCTCCTGTTACCTCCACTGTTCCCTTGAGTATTGGGAACTCTCCTTCTACTGGCAGATAGGGGGGAGGCTCTGAAAATAACTTTTCTTTTCTCATGTTATCTTTATCTGCCCCCTTCAGGACTTTCCTAGCCTGTTTTATACTCTTCAACATATCCTCGCCTTCTTTTTTAAACAGAGCAATTACTTCTTTCTCTTTTTCCCTCTTTGTTTCTCTTTTTTCTGTTTTCATACTGATGCTTTTAGTTTTATAGTTTTTTATCAGAGTTTCCATTTCCTCACACAATGTCCCTTCCTTTGGCCATTTTGTCGTCATATTTTTTGTTCTCTTCTGCCATTTTTTTGAAATTTTATTTGCTCTTTACACAGTGGATATTTTAATCCAATTATTTCCACTGGTGTGGCTGCCATATCTTTATTTATATTATTACCACCAAAAATCAACTTTTTAGTTTTATAGTCACTTGGTTACAATCTCTTCTTTTCCTTTCACTTAATTTAACTATTTTTACCCATTTCACCCTACTTTGTATTCTTTACTATGTGTCATACCTTTTTGAATTTAGTTTTTTATTTTGTCTCATGCGTTTACACTTTTTTATTTATATTATTATTTGACTGTCTATTTTATTTACTCTATTTTATTACCACTTTTTAGATAACTATTTCTAACAATAATTCTTTATTTTTATTTTTACTTCTCTTTCCTTTTTTGTCCACCCATGCAATACAACTTTAATGTGGAAACTTCCTCCCTTGCTCTCACTCCCACTGCACTGGGCTCAGAAAATTTTCTCCCCTTTCACACAGACATCCAAAATGCAAAACTCTATTATAGATCTCGGTTCAAACTTTATTGATACTATTTTCCTAAACTCATTCACACTTGCTACACTCTTTATTGAGCCAGAGTGCATATTCTTGCATACTTTTTCCCTTTATCTAAGGGATAATCAGTCATTCATTGTCCTTTTATTATCAAGGCTCATCATACATCCATCCCTCTCAAGTGGATCTGGGTCGAGTCCAATCCTACCAGTTCACACTAAAGTGACGGTCCAGGAACGGTGCTGGACCCTTACCCACCCAATACGGAATTTATTTGTTCATACATTCATCATCGTTCACACATTCATTCGTCCGGACACAGTTACATCCACACAACAAAACACAGCCCTTCCTAGAGCGTCCTTAAGGGCCCACCTATTCTGACCTTCAAGAATTTCACTTATACTTTCTCAAAGCGGTATCCGTGGGGCTTTTCCTCGCGATTCCTTAACTAATCTGCTTATCCGTTTATCACTGTTCTTACCTAGGCACAGCTATCCAATAAACACAGACCATTGCATACAATGTTTTTCTGCCTACACCATTTTTGTTTTAAATCAAGGCTACCTTCCAAGGCTTTCCTATTAATAAACCAAATATGTGCATGCAGTTATTTCTTCTGGAGTAAAACCCCTTTTTCAATTTAGATATCCTATTTTTTTTCTAAATTTGGAAGAGTAGATTTTAAGTGTCCTTACCACTCAGAACTGACCTCAACCAACACAAACGAATTTTATAAGCACAAATGCTTACCTTATTTTAAATCTGTGGTGTCTTTTGCCGGTTCTCCGAAGAATCAAGCTCAGTCAGGGATTTTTCTCTCAGAAGAAAATACTTTATTTTAAGCAAAACAAAGCCGAGAGTTCCTTGCAAGGAGATCTCTCGAATGTTATTTGGTTTCTCCTTATATACACTATATGGGGCAGTTCCACATAGTCAAACTTTTCCTTTAGACTACACTATTCATACATCCCTAGAGAGGAGAGGCCCTCTGCTTGATTTACTCTAAACACAGGCCCTCAATGTATGTCTGACCATGTGTTTCTCATCAGTTTTGTACATTCCAGGGCGTAGGCAACTTTCTATTAGATTTTAGGCCTATAAGATTTTAATAGAATAATAACTAGCAGCAAAAATGGCTAGATTCACATTGATTATATACTTGATTAATTAAAACCTTACTAATAAAAATATTCCACACAAACTGATGCTTTGCTGATATTATCTGCATCTCCAACTGTGTACAAAAATGTTCCACTGGCAAAAAAGGAAAGTGCAATGCTGTGGGACTGTGGGACTGTGGGACTGTGATCGCTCTGTTGCGGCGTGTATTATTTGCAATGTATGGGCTTAGTAATCTACAAATATATGCAATCCCATCTCTTGAGAACCTATATCGCTCAAACAGGTAGCTGTCATTAAAAGCCAATGGGTCTGACCCGTCTCTGAAAGTTCTTTCTCTTTGAAATGCCCTCCGCAAGACTATAGCTCCTTCATCCACCACCTCTTCTATGAAAGGACACGCCATGGTTAAGTTTGGAGACGAGTTCAGCTCCCTATTTATATACTTTTAATTAATTACCAAACTCATTAACCAAACTCACCAATTAAACACACAAGTTTTGAACATTGCTTAGTGTATTTATACCTTATAATTTCTTACATTTATTAGTAAAGTGCAATTCCTTATTTATTTATTTAAAAAAAATATTAATAGTGGTTAAGTAAAATAAAATGACATCGAAATACCAGCAGGTGATTGTAAATGGTATGCTCGTTAAGCCTAAACTCAGACTTAGCCTGACAGTTAGGCTGCCCCGGACCAGGTTAATTTGCCAGCATAAGTTGCCGGGGTAACTGAGTTTGAAATTTTTTAAGTTTGATTTATGAAACCGAATCTACCAAAAATAAGCCTGACTAACCGAAATAAGCCTGATTTATACTCTAATCTTGGTTTATGGAACAGCCCCCAGGCATCATGTCCGTCTTGATGACAATTTTGATGGTCCTGAGCATGATGCAGAACCAGAACAGCTACCAATGTTCTTTCCTAATGAAGGACACACTAGACATGCAATTAGAGATACAATTATGATAAATTACTTTTAGGTAGGCTACTGAATGACTGAGTATATTTGTTGTTGTCATTGCCATTAATATAATTTGGATTTATAGAGCTGTGAGAAACAGTGATGTTAATTTGACAGCTGATAGCTTTAAGATTGTAGATTATTATTATTTTTCTCATTAGATGTGACATGCTTAAAATATGAAGAAATTTATACATCATCAGTAAATATTGATTTTGTGATCGTTCACTTAAAAAAAAAATATATATATAATAGGATAATTATAATCCTTATTTTTTTTGGATCAAATAGATTCCAAACTGAGTTCAAAGTTCTAAAAAACCCCAAAAGGCAGCCCTTATGAAACAAAAATATATTGCAGTATATTGGAAAATATCATGTAATATATTAGGCATATATTCTTATATATATTTATTTTTTCCAGTATATCACAATATATTGAAAGCGGCAATCATTTGTATATTTTGCAATATATTATATAATATATGTATCATCAATATATAATTAAATGTATTCAAATATATAAAATATTAGAAAATAAAAAGGGAAAATAATATATTACAATATATCACAATATATTTTAAGAAATATATTGGTAAATATATTTTACTTTCGTAAGGGAGGTTTGATCCAGATCAAATGTAAAATCAGATTACATGCTCTGATCTTAGTTCAGAATCTCTCTTTTGCTCTTGAAAAAACATTTCCAAGATTTGATCCAATCCGTGATCTGAAATCCGACTGGATTACTTTTGAAAAACTGGGCCCAGATAATACACAATGCTACAGCATGATGCGTGTTGCCCAGAACTCATGATCCCCTAATTTACTGGAAAGTGAGAGCAGTAATCTTTCCTCATTTGTATGTCATTGCTAAGACAACTTATTTATATTATGTGATATATTTTGTAATGTTCTGTACATTTTGGGACTTTTTATTTAAATAAACAACAATGTTGTATCTATACAGTTGAATCAAATGCAAAAACTTTGAAGCTCAAAATCTCAAAACTACCCGGAATACAGATAGAACCTTATAATTCCAAGGGGACGAAGTGTCCCTTGAGAGAGGATTTTTTCAAAGGCTGGAGAAATTATATGTAAAAAAAGAAGTAGGCTAGGTCCTTCCACAGCGGAGAAATTAATATTTTTGAATAAAAATCTCTAAAAAAGTGAGACATTGTGGCTTGATTTATTTTATTAATATTCATTTTTCAAAACCAAAATAACATTATGCACAGTGAGAAGCCTACAGGTTACAAGCTTCACATATTAGAAAAATACAATAATAATAAAAACAACATATTTTTTTAATGGCTCATTGTCAAGGTTGTTTCAGATCAACAACTGCAAGTGAACACTAGGTGTCACCGTTAAGACAGGTGTCAGATTGATTCGAAGCCTCGACACAATTGCTGTGTCTCAAACCTAAGTGCATGGACTCTGAAGAGCACATTTGAAGTGCGAATGCGTCACAGGAGCATGACGAAGGGTGTCCCAAACTGAAGTGTGTGGATTCCGAAGTGCGGATGTGAAGTGCGATTGGTTCACAGCATCACGACTTAAGCTGTCCCGAAGACAGAATGCGCACTTCAAAGGGGGCATTTGAAGTGCGAATGCTTCACCGCGGCATGACAAGGGCGAAAGCGTCTTCAAATGCATCCTTCAGTTCCCATGAAAATGAAGGCTGCATCTGAAAACTAAAAATGCTGCCTTTGGAGGTCGGATTCCAAGGTAGGAAGGCATCAAGGCACGTCAAAAATCAATATCAGCTTCATTTGCTGTCTCCTGAGATGCCTTCATCTGGCCGGTTTTTGAAGGCAGCATCGATGTATCCTTACTGTCTTTGATATCCCACAATCCTGTGCGTTCCATTCTGTGGCAGTTGAGCAAAAAAATAAAGATGGTGTCTGAAAGTTGCGGGCGGTGGTCAATTTGTGTGTAAATGTATGTTTCTGAACCACGTTTTCCACTATTTATGTAATTTCTAGCGAGAAATCATTATTGCAGTAATTAAATATCATCTTAGTTATCACAAAAGCACTCCGCTTCAGAAGCCTGTCCGAAATCCGTTTCATGAGGTGCCTTCAGGCAAAAAACTCTGCCTGCAAAGTCATTGCCTGATTAGACAGCAAGGCAACAAGTCACCTGCCTAAGTTTTCGGATGCACCCGAAGTGTACATCTATGGACACTTCGCACCCTACCATATCCCAGAATCACTTGCGTGCATATGACGACGGTGGCAGATGAGAGTTCTGTGGAGGACTTCACATTGATATGTAAGTAGGCTATTGTATTTTCATTCACTCAAATACCTAGCAAAAGTGTTAAATTCCAGGGTTTTTTTATATATTTTTTTTTTTTACATGAAGCCAACAAACAATAAGACAGCCGCAATATAAGACAATGGTCTTTCTCTTTGTTGTGTTTTGAAAGTGCTGTCATGCAAGAGATGTCTACAAATGTTTTAACCGAACTTTAGTACTGCAGTGTCATATTTTCTATTGGTAAGAATACAAACCTGTCTTTATATTTTTCATAAGTGTTTGCATTTTCTCTTGTATTATTACTATTCTGGAGGGCGTGAGCCTGCTGGGAAAGAATACAAAGTTAATAGACAATTTTTTTGCTGAAATTCATTGTGCTGTTGTTGTTAGCAGGCATGGTTTATTTGCTAAGTGTCCTTGGACAGGTGAGGGAGTGAGTGGAAGCTGCTCAGGGAGCACATCACACTACAGAGAGAGAGAGAGGGAGAGAGAAGAGCGCACGTTTTCTATTCTTAAAAGAATGCATAACAAATACATTATTCATTAGCCAAGAGATAACAGTAGGAAAAAAATGGGTATATTACACTTTTTCAATATCTTTTTTAAAATGTCATATTGTCAATGGAAAAACATAATTTGAAAAATAAAATGCATAAGTTGTATTGCTATACATTTTTCTTTTTTAGTGTGTAATTTATGAATAAATAAACCTGAGAACTTTCTGTACATTTTGTATTTTGGTTTTTTATATTCACTTGTAAATAAAAGAAAAGTACTCATGTACATTGTAATTATTATTTTTTTTTTAATGCAGCATATAATTTTTTTTTTCACAAAACATTATTTTATGTGTTTATTTTTTTTGTCCTGTAAATATTTTTTGACGCATTAAAACAAATTGTTCTATACACAACTGAAAGTACTTTTTACAACCATTTCCTGCATAGCTTAGGTTTAACGTCAGAAAAACATCACATCTTTACGATGTACCACTGGCAGACAGAGAGAAACACCAGTGTCTGGATCGTGGCACTTCCCAGAAGATCCAGCAGCACTGTCAGGGCCTCGCTGCTCAGAACAACACCATTAAACACCTGTCCAGCACTGGCACATTTAGCTTTATCCTGCAGTACAGGGGTCTGGTCTGATTAAGGGAAGTAAGGAAAAGCATAAAAGTACAACATAATTAGTACAAGAAATATTAATATACTTTAGTAAACTATAATAACTACTAATACCATATTGGGGAAAACTGCTAGTTCTAATATTTAAAACCTTTGCTAAACGAACTGTTCACCCAAAAAAAAAAAAAAAACGTAAAAAAAAAGGTGAGTAGATGATTACAGAATTTTCATTTTTGGCTGAACTGTCCTTTAAGTAAAAGTATTATCTAGCATACTCTAATATACTTAAGGTATTGAGAGTAAAACTGTTGGGTAGTTTAATCCACCTATTCTTAACCATAGGGCCGCGGCCCACGCTTGGGCCGTGAGCGCCATCTGGAGGGCCGCAAAAAACTTTACGTTTTTCACCTGTGGGCCGCGAGGGCCTTGGGTCCACCAGAATGACCACTGTTATCCATGAGACAGTTACAATATACCATCCCACCACTAGTGGCAGTAATGCCTCAGTTAGTTGTTTAACAAGCGCTAATAAGTAGAAGAAAACACTCAGTTAGTGATGGCAAAATGAGGCTTCCTGAACCACTGAGACCTCGCAGCCCATTGCTTCACCCAAAGGTTCATTACTCGAAGCTTCATTCATTATTGCTCACTAGCGACACCTAGCTACTGTGCAAAGAAATAGCATACCAATAAAAATACCGAATCAATGACCTGAGCAAACATTTGTCCATTGCCTGGGTATCAAATAAAATATGTTTCTCTCTCTTTCTGAATTTACTTGTGCAGAGACAACTGTCACACACAGTTCATTCATTATTCATAAATTGTTTGGATAGTCACAGTAGGAACAACAAAATTGAGACTGTGATGAGTGTAGTTCTTATGGTAGAGGGAGTGTTATAACGCAAATTACAACAGAAAAGTGTGGGGTGGAAAGATTAAGAATTGTTTCTGGTGTGTTTTGTGCATTAAACTGTTACTAGTTTTAGTGCAGTGTTGTGCTTATGGGACTATGGATTTAAAGGAACAAACTGCAACACTGGGTGGGTGAAGGAAGGATCACACATTATTTTTATTGAGGAACAGAATTTTTTCTGTGTTGGGGCTTAGACGATTCCTCCTTTTGGACAGAACCTCTCCAGCCTTGGAAAAGATCCTTTCGCATGGAACAGAGGATACGGGGAACAAAAAAATGTCAGTGTCAGCTGGTATAAATGAGCATACAGATGTTTATGTTGAGCCCAATATACTAGTGGATCCTCAGATCTTGTGAGATTCACTTTGGATAAATATTGATTTGATTTGATTGATAAGATTGTTTACTTTGCATGCTCGTGCAGTGCTCGATAATGCCTGAGCATGGAAGTGTTATTGTTGTATGTCAGCTCCTTTAGGCACAGCAAACATTTCACCTAGAAACATAAACAAATAGACATGAAATATAATACAGCCTTATAGTGAGTATTATTATTAGATCAAGACAGTAAAACAATAATAATACACATACCTTATTGTGACCAACCATTTAAAAAAACTCCCAGACAGAGGAGGATTCCTCTTTCTTGCTGGCTCCATTACAAGGAAAAAGGAAGATGTCACAAAAAGCAAACAAATCCAAAAAGACAATCCAAATCAAAAAGCAGTCCAGTCCAAATCCCAAAAAAAAAAAAAAAAAATCAATCCAAAAAATATTTTCTAATTAATATAAAAATACTATAATATAACTACTTTAATCAATAATAACAATATACTATAACTAATATAACCTGATATAATCTAATAATATACAGCCCTAACACATATATGACACAATAACGATGAAGACACAACTATCTAACTCGAACTCTGACTCGCTGACTCTACTACAACTGATTCATCTACTCCTGACAACACCCACAAGGTGGCGTGAGTTTCGAACCCCCTTTATCCGGAACTCCAGTGTGTCCAGTGGTGTGGAGTTTAATTGCAGTAGTTGAATGACTGGAATAAACATAATTAAACCGGACAAAAAATTAACATTAGCCAACCATGTTAAAACACAAAGAAATCAAGAAAAACAGTGTTGGACCATAGACTGTTGGTTTTTTTGGGGGTTTTTTTACACAATTTTAAATATAAAATAATGAACAAATGTTGTATTTGCGGACTAAACAGCCGTGGATCAGTAGCGGACTTCAAACACGTCCTGTGTGAAAGCACAATGAGTCCGTGCTTCTTCTGCACCACATACAAAATGCACACGGACTGCATACGCACTTGTGACGCAGTAGCCTATGTGTGAAACAGTCGGAGACATTTTTAAAGTGGACAAGTGGAGACCAAATCGTATTGCGGCCATGGCCACAGACATACAGCATCAGTTGCTAGAAAGAATAAAAAGCAGCCCATTTTTTTTTATTTTTTTTTTATTTTGAAGATTACAAAGCTATAAAATTTTTTTTAATTTGCACTTTATTTAAATTTTCATTTACAACTTATTTAATTAGACAAATATTATTTTGAATTTCAGCAAAACATTTTACTGTTTTTTTAATTTATTTTTATTTATATTATTATTATATTTTTTTTTCTTAGTAAAATCTTCAAATTTTGTTCTTGATGCAGAATGATTTGTTCCCTGAATTTTGTGTTTGACATCTTGTTGTATGTGCAGGTTTATATACACATGAATAATATACTGATAAACTGCAAGTGGAGTTATTGAATTCAAATCAAACCAAGGGTGAGATCAATAAACCAATACAGTGCTAATATCTGATTGGGCCCTGGGCGACTTTGTACCGTTAAATTTGGTCCCAACATCAAAAAGTTTAAGAACCCCTGGTTTAATCTACAACAATACATCATGTTGTAAAATACAGTATTTTTGAAGTGCTGCTGTCCTGTAAGAAAGAAAAAAAAACGTAGTAGTTTATAGTTGTATGAGTATTGTGACGTCTCAGTGAATCACTGTTTTTGTCTGAGCTGCAGGTGATTGGCTGATTGGATGATGTGGTGTTGCACCTGCACTGAATCAACGCTCTGTTAAAAGGACTTGTTTGAACTGCTGGAGAAGGAAGATTTGGTGCTTGTTGGTGTTTTTTTATGCCTTTCATGGATCTACCAGTGTTCTCGAGGGTTATGGAGGTTGCCGGAGATCACCGCCGCACTTGAGGAGTTTTTCCATATGATCCGCCTTTCTTAGATCGGATGTTTGGACATTATCTTTCGTTGGTTACATTTTGTTACATTTGTATCACTTACATGCATGCTGACACACTGACTATACACTTATACTGACTAATAAACATTTTATGTTTATTTTCTATAGTTTAATAAATGTTTGTTTTTGCAAATTAAGCGGTTGTGTGGCATCTCCCTGATTTTGTTGCGTTCCTTGCTGAGGAACCGTAACAAATGGGGGCTCGTCCTTAAAAGTATGTTAATTGGTTGAAAACAAATGCGCGTTCGTTTGATTTAAATGTAGATATAGTTTTGCTAATTTGATTGGTGCTCCGTTTGAGGTAAAATGTGAAATGGGCAAGTAAATCATTGTCTACTCGCATTATTTTGGAGATGCACATAATTTAAACACTTGAGTTTATAGGTAAAATGTCCCAAGAGTTCGTAGTTCTCATGTAAGGTAAGTGCATTATTATGGTTATGGATTAAACATTGTTCATTTTCCCCAGTAGGTATTAGCAACGCTTTGCGTTGGTTTGTTATTTTGCCTTTTTTATTTTTGTGTAGGCTTTTTTAGGCGGTTTTGCTCCGTTTTGAAACCATTGGTATATGGTGTTTAATGTCGCTTTACTCTTGAAAGCTGCACGAAGATTAGGCATAGTAATAGTTTAGTGTGTGGATAGGCAGTGTAGAAGGGGAGAGTGGACAGATGTTTTATCTGTAGCTGTTTTTAATGCACTAGCTTTTTCATTTAATCAGTCTAAGATTTAAATATGGCATCCGTTGAAGAATTTGTTAAAGCTCCATCAGAGGACGTGTTGAATTTGTTGTGGGATCAGTTGTGGGAACTTGTAGAGCATTTTAAAATTGGTGATATAGATAAACGAAAAAAGAAAAATGAACTTCGTTCTATTGTGAGAAATTGGTTGATTGAAAACAATTTTTTAATCCTTTCCGCACAGAAAAAAAACACGAGGTTGAGAGAAATCCGATGGGTATTTTTTTAGGGTTATCTTTTGAACAAAGAAAAGAAATTTTGCAAATACAACAGAATCATGATAAAGAATTGGTCAAGGAAACTAAGCAATTTGAGTTTGAGATTGAAAAATTAAGAACAGATAACTTACTTAAACAACATGAAATTGAATTTGCACAGAAACGATTAGAGGCTGAAAAATCAACACGTGAGTTTGAGTTGCAAGCTGAGCGTTTAAAATTGGTAAAGGAAGGTAAACTATCCTTAGAGCGTGGGGAGAGACATGATTATGGTGGTTTCGACTTGGCCAGTAATTTAAGATTGCTTCCTAAATTTAACGAACATGATCCTGATGTGTTTTTCTCTTTGTTTGAGACTATTGCTTAAGAAAGGAATTGGCCAAATGCTGTCCGAATTGTTATGCTCCAAACTGTGATTACAGGCAAAGCACAGGAGGCATATGCAGCACTTCCGATGGAAGACCGAAAGGATTATAATAAGGTAAAGGTGACAATCCTAAAAGCTTATGAGTTAGTTCCTGAGGCATATCGCCAGTGTTTTAGGAACTGGAGGAAAGGTGACCGCCAAACACATTCTGAGGTGGTAAGAGAACTCGTTTCTCATTTTGATCGTTGGTGCATTGCTTCAAATGTTGATAACTTTGAGAGGTTACGTGACCTTATTATTTTAGAACAGTTCAAGAACATTGTGCCTGACTATAGTGCTATATATATAAATGAAAAGAAGCCCCATGGTGCGGTTGAAGCTGCAGTCTTAGCAGATGATTACATTTTGACTCATAAAACTGCATATAGAGAGGATCGATCAAGGTGTCACTATGGTAACTTCGCTGAAAATAAGAGTTGCATCAAGGAAATATAACCAACGAAAGATAATGTCCAAACATCCGATCTAAGAAAGGCGGATCATACGGAAAAACTCCTCAAGTGCGGCGGTGATCTCCCGCAACCTCCATAACCCTTGAGAACACTGGTAGATCCATGAAAGGCAGACAAAACACCAACAAGCACCAAATCTTCCTTCTCCAGCAGTTCAAACAAGTCCTTTTAACAGAGCGTTGATTCAGTGCAGGTGCAACACCACATCATCCAATCAGCCAATCACCTGCAGCTCAGACAAAAACAGTGATTCACTGAGACGTCACACAAACTTAACAAATGTACTTTCTTTCATTTGTACTTTCATTTGAAAATGAAAGTAACAATATTTATTGTGAGAATATTAATACATTATTGCTAACTATATGAAAGACTGCATCTGCAGGACTGGGACCGGTCAGACAGAGCACTGCATGGTGTACTGAAAAGTAGCTAAATAAAACCGCAGACAATGCATTTATGGAAAAGAATATTATTTTAACAACATAAAAACATTGTACACAGCAGCAAGCCATTTGTACATAAAAATAAACCTTAATCTATAACTAATTGAGGTTTAATGATTTTGGAATATACTAGCAAATACCTAAGAGATAGGCAATAATAAATAATGTTAAGCTGTTATTAGTACCAAGTTTATTTAACAGAATTGTTTCATTACAAATAAATAAATATCCGGGAAATATATTTTTATACAGAAGACAAAAACTATTTATAATACTACTACTACTACTACTACTATACTACTACTTATACTACTGAAAATAATCACATATATTTGCACCTCAGTATTATAGCACATTATAAAACAGTATGCAGTAATAACATATTGTGTGTAAATTATAATTTTTATTCAAATTATTAAATGGATGCCACCTTATTGGGACAATAAAGCCCTCCTTACACCTACCCTAACCCTACCCTAAACTTTATATTTCCATAATTTTTGTTGAAAATAAATGCTTTTATGATGTGATTTGAAAAGTGAGAAAAAAAGGATATTTTGAACCCAGGTTGACTGCATCAAAAAGAGTAAATCACACGTTTTACCATCTGCACCACAGAAGCTGGTGACTGTCTGGCTGACCTTTGTAGTGTACACTAGCCGATTCAGACATTGGTGGGCAGAGTTAATGTAAATAGCCTCTGCCAACACTTAGGCTATTTGCACAAAAATCTAGCCATTTCATGTACTCTTGGGGGCCCAAGGAGCTGCTTAATTCTCTTATGCCTTGGGCCAGCTCTGGTGTAAACCCGTGTCATTGCAACAGCAGACAGGAGTAAGCAAGTTCATCTGAAGTGACAATAGGCGGTGGAATTGAGAAAGCCAGTACAACTGCTGAGACTGCAGTGGTCTTGAATAAGGTATGGTGACCAAACGTGCCATTTTCCCAGGACACTTCCTTTCCTGTATTTCTATATTGTCTAAAATATCCAGGTTCCCTTTTGAGGGAACTTCAAACTGCGTCCTCTAGGGGTCACTTTGGGGAACACCTCATCGTTGGGGAACACCATTTTTTAATTGAAAAAACACCAACTTGTTGGCCGGCGACAACCTCACACTTCCGGTGTGACTATAAATAAGCACCGGGAGACCACGTCATTATCTTCTTCATCTTCACTGACTGTTTTGTTTGAAGCATGCATCTGAAATAACCGTTAAGGACAATCTTTCTCTGTTTATCATGGTGAAAACTAGCAAGCGTTTAGACAATTTGTGCATCCGTGATGGTGTTAATTGACATCCGATAACACACGCGATCTTTGTGTCATTTGTTTGGGAGAAGAGCACGCACGCGATGTCTTTGAGGAGGCAATCTGCATGCATTGTGAGCGTTTTTTCAATAGAAGAAGCCCTGCTCTCGTTCGTCTCTCTTCTGAAAGAAAAGGGGAAAAAAAGGCAGCCATCTGCTTCCCGCGGTTCAGGACCTGTCCGTGCTGAGGCATGGAAGAAAATGAGCTTGTGAGAATACAGGTGGATCTGTCTGAATGGTTTAAAGAGGGACTTTCCCTTTCGCGCTCATTAAAAAAAACAAAAAAAACAAAACAAAATGGCGGCGGACGAGAGAGAGCCTCGGGAGGATGATGTTATATCTTTAACACTTTCTGAAACTGAGGTTAGTGCTCTACTGGGTTTTTACCCAGGAAAAGCAGGAGATATTTGAGGATGGTGAAGAAGCTGAGGCTGAGCCTTCTCAATTCTCCTGCCCTGCATATGTAGAGTTGTTGGAGTTTATTGAGCGAAAATTAATATTTGACCATAGCCCTCCAGCTCAGGTGAGCCTTTCTGCATGATCTCCACACAGAGATTAAAAATAAATGAAGATGCTTTTTTTATTCTTGCATCCATCGGTTTCGGCATGAAAGTAATCTGCCGACATCGAGGTGATGTGCGAAAGTGGCTATGAGGGAATGCCCCCTGTAGAAAGAGCTTATATTTTTATAAATAATTTATAAAAAAAAAATTTCTTTCTGCAGGGGAAACATCCTCTCTTAATCTCCCTCCTTGCCATCTAACCCCCTTCAGAAAATCATCTTGCTTAAATGGCAATGCATACGCAGTAGCAGGTCAGGCTGTGGCTTTATTTCACACAATACTGGTGCTTCAAGCATATCATACTGACCTGCTAAGAGACCTGGATAGAGGCAGGGGCCTTTTTCTGGTCAGGTAGCTGAGCTGTGCCGCACCACGGATCTCTCTCCGTGCTACCAAACAGGCTGCCATGGCATGGGTGGGACTATGGCGGCCATGGTGGCAGTGGAGAGACATCTGTGGATGAACCTGGCAGACATCGAGAGGAAAGAAAAGGCTTTCTTCTCGATGCTCAGGTTTTGCCTTCTGAACTTTTCGTTATTTCTGTTGAGACGCCGATTTGAGAAGTCCAGGGAGATGAAGGCTTGGTCTGAGCCCGAACAACATAGGGGTCCTGGCATGTCTCGATCTGAGGATCAAAGACGGGCACAGAAGGCTAGTGTCATAACTCGTGCTCCTCCCCCATCTGTGGGCAGGGGTTAGAGGAATCGTGGGTCACAAGGAGGTAAGCAGAACCTAAGGGGTGTGATCTAGACGAGGCAGCGTTCTCGTCCGAATCGGAGTGATACCGAGGTACCTACTCATTCCCTTTAGGGATTTTTAACCCTCTGGAGTCTAAGAGGTTATCAGGAGAAAATAGCTTCATAACGCGTATATGCGTTAATCGACTTCTGAGGGTTGACTTCTGCTTTTATCCTCCCTTTCCAAGTTCCCCTGTAACCACCAGCTCTCCACCTGATCGAGGTTAGGTGGAAACCTCTTGCATAACAGTCTCCTATGCTGGACCTATATTGTTTTTATGGTTCTATGTTCATAGCAACCACCTGACTGATGGTCCAGACTAAAAGGAGGTGCCCCTTAAGCAGGGCTCCAGCGCAGGAGGGTGGATGAGTAAATGTAACCCTCTCTGTATATACTTATGTGTATTAAATTGCTTGTGGTTATGTGTCTACTAATAAACTCTGTAAGTTTCCTTTGCAGTGCTCAGTTACAGTGTTTATTAAACACTCGCCAGCACCAGCCATCCAGCTTAATGTTCCGGTATTAGGCGGCTGAGATCACAGGTTTCTGAGGCAGCCTCCTTGATCATCAGGCCTGGCAGGGTTCCCTGAAGGAGGGAACGGAGACGTTACGAATGGGATCTCGCCCGAGAGCCCAATCACCTTTGAGTGGTACAAAACGAGCCAATGGTACACAAAGTACCTTGGTCTGCGGAATTTGCATCGCGAGCTCCGCCCCGCAGAGCCGGTATTTAACCCTTTCGAGTCGATTAACGCATATATGCGTTTTGAGTCATTTTCTCCTGATAACCCTGAAAAGAACTTAAATTACACTCTCAGTTTTAATCGTACAGATAAGAGCAATACATCAATCGAATCTGTAGGGTCTAGTTTTTTTTTTTTGGTTACAGACATAATAACAAAAAAACTTTGTGCACTTATAAATTAAGATAACAAACATGGTGCGCTGTCTGCAGCCTTTGTCTCCGCTGATCGTCATTTACAAACACGTCATTAAAATGAACTGTAACTCTGTGAATACTCAACGAAGAGACATGAGAGAGATATCTATAGAAAGCCTGGCATGTCTACTTTTAAACTAAACAAGTGCTGCCGAAAACAAATATTCTGAGATAAAGTAATCCATATGAAAACAACGCAATGTCTGTTTTTCATGTCTCCCTTCATTATATTTAATGTGACCACGCCCCCATGCTTAACGCGCTATTCAGATTCAAACAGAAGCGCGCGGCTTGAATATGCCCACACAGAAGAAAAAGCAAGACTGTTCAAGTTTTTATTTTATTTTACTGTTTGCTTCGCGATGAGAGGAATAAGACATAATTCACCCCAAAAAGATGTGATGTGTTTGAGGATTTGAGAAATGGATTTCCTCAGAAAAAAGAATGAAGCACTTTATTCAGCAGAGATCATAAACATGAGTAAATCTCTTTGTATTTATTTATATACTTGTACTAGTTTTCACATAACGTGTAAACATTTTACTAGTTAGACTTTTTCCAAATACTTTTTCCAAACTATAATTCCTGACTGCATGTATAATCAAGTGAAACATTATGAAGTTTCAATAACAGTATACAATACTATACCATTCAAAGGCTTGATGTAAATAATATAAATGTAACAAATAGAGATTACTCTAACAAATGTAAAAACAATGCAGTTCTTTTAATTTATCCCCCCCCCCTGATTGTTTCTAATAAACTGTTTAACTGCTCCCCCAAGTGGATATTAAATTATGCTGTGGGATAATTAAATATATTCTTAATAAACTACAAACATAAAATTATATACTTTTATTTTGTTCTCACATTCTTTCTTGTAACTCCTCACTCACAGTGGCACAGCTGAATGAGAGGCTCATTATGCGGCTAATTATGCAGGCCTTTGTCTTCTCTGGTGTAAATCGCAATGATATCCATGATAGTTGACGCCTATTCACATATGACTTTTACCAACAAAAAGTTTCTTAGAAAATTTAAATCAATATATTGTTTTCTGTGAGTGAGTAAACAAGATGATTTTCACATAATTTAAAAAGAAAAATTCTAGGCTACAAGCTCCAGTTCTCAGCAGTCCCGGGAACCAATGTTATGTATGTGTTTTATGGCCTCATTCAAGTGATTTAACATTTTTAGTTTTTCACTAACCATGCATAACTTTTTTTTTCTCAAAAATACAATCATGTACATGCATGCATTTCACATATTATTATTATAGCCCAGTTTGTGCTGATTACAGTGATATTAGACTTTACCCATTTAGATATTTATAAGAAACTGAAAAAAGCACAAATATCAGGGCATGACAAAACTTCTCCAGGCCCCAAAGACTCCAGAGTGTTAAGGAGCAACGCGAGCAACTCGCATTCAAGTCTTCGCTGAGGAGCCGAGCCAGTGACCCGGCCGTTCAACGGAACAGCGATGTGGCAAGGGGACGTAACGTCTCCGTTCCCTCCTTCAGGGAACGAGGGTTACATACGTAATCAAGACATTCCCTTTCAGTTAGTCACTTTCGACGTTACGAATGGGGTCCCTTACAAAACGCCACATGGCTGTCTTCCAGCGACCCGTGTGAGTGATAGCACCCTGTCTTGAGGCCAGCACGAGTGAGGGCCTATAGCTCACACATAATACACTGGGTAGCATATTCCAGCTGGACATATGCTAGCAGGCTGCCTGCCCGTGAGAGGACTTACAGAAGGCAGGTATCTACCAAGGTGGTGATACATAAGAACTCTGAGGTACCCAGCCCGCAGGGTGGAAGTTTCAACGACAGAGCTGGCAAGAGGCTTGCCAAGGGAAAGACACATGCTGCGGAGAGACTTACTGTGGACATACACACGTGGGATTACCCAGATGGGGAATCACGACACATGGAGGCACCTAGTCCCACACATGGCTGACCAAAGGGCATGTACGCAAGTGTTGGACATCAACAGTGCTGGAGGAACCCAGGGTTCTGACTGAGGAACTCACCTGAGGGGAATAGCGCATGCATCCAGTCCGCGGAGTGGAATGGTGCAGCAAGCGGATTGACACCGAGCAGGTCCTTACTAGCCCAAAGGGGCGAGTACACGGGAGGACACTCCTAAAAGGAGTGGTGGGAACTTTGGGCACGTACCCAGGCCGGGGTCTCAAGATAACGTGAGTTAGCTGGCCCAAATTCCAGGCACGCTTCGTCAACTGAAAATGCCTGCAGGCCCCCGACCCTCTTCACCGAAGCCAAAGCCGTCAGGAGCGCAGTTTTCAAAGATAAAAACTTTAGCTCTACTGAGAGCGAGGGTTCGAAGGGAGCTCTCTGCTGTCCTGATAGAAACAATGCGAGGTCCCAAGAGGGGACTTGCTGAAGGCGAGGCGGATTGACCCTCTTTGCTCCTCTCAGGAACCTGATGATCAGATCGTGCCTCCCAAGAGACTTACCTTCAACAGGGTCATGGTGAGCCGAAATGGCAGCCACATAGACCTTGAGGGTAGAAGGAGACAGCCTTCGTTCCAACCCCTCCTGAAGAAAGGAAAGCACTGACCCAATCGGGCATTTCCAGGGGTCCTCACGCCGTGAAGAACACCAAGTGACGAAGAGGTTCCACTTCAAAGCTTAGGCATGTCTGGTAGACACGGCTCTAGCTGAAGTGATGGTAGCTACCACCTGTGGTGACAAGGTACCTAAACCTTCCGTGACCCGTCCAGAACTCACACATGTAGGTTCCACAGATCGGGACGTGGGTGCCAGAGGGTGCCCCGTCTCTGAGAAAGAAGGTCCTTCCTCAGAAGAATTGGCCAGGGAGGGGCTGTCGCGAGGAGTACAAGTTCGGTGAACCAGGTCCGGCCAGGCCAAAAAGGCACAACCATGAGGATCTGCTCCTCGTCCTCCCTGATCTTGCACAACGTCTGTGCAAGAAGGCTCACTTGGGGAAACGCATACTTGTGCAGGCCCAGTGGCCAGCTGTGTGCCAGGGCGTCCGTGCCGAGGGTACCCTTGGTCAGGGAGTAAAACAACTGGAAGTGTGAATTTTCTGGCAGAAGCAAACAGGTCTACCTGAGCGTCTCTGAAGTGTTCCCAAATCAGCTGAACTGACTGGGGGTTGAGTCTCCATTCCCTGGGGCGAGACTTTTGCCGTGAGAGCTCGTCGGCTGCACGATTGAGCCTGCCCGGAATGTGAATGGCACGAAGCGACCTCAGATGCTTGTGACTCCACAGGAGGAGATGGCGAGCGCGTTGCGACATGCGGCGGGAGCGTAGACCACCCTGACGGTTGATGTATGCTACGGTCGCAGTGTTGTCCGTAAGGACCAGAACTTGCTTGTCCTTCAGCAGGGCCCTGAAGCAGTGCAGATCAAGACATACTGCTAGCAACTCGAGGCAATTGACATGCCACTGAATTCGAGGTCCTGTCCAGGAGCCTGACGCAGCATGCACGTTGAACATGGTACCCCAGCCCGTGGCAGAGGCATCTGTTGATACAACAACATGTCTGGACACCGGTTCTAGGGGCAAGCCAGCCATAGAAACGAGGGGTCCAACCACGAGGTGAAGTATTTTCGAAGATTTTCGAAAATGCGCTTGGGCGATAACATCTTGAACGGTTCAAGGCACGCAAGTCCAGAATTAGCCATAACCCACCTGTCTTCTTGGGTACTATGAAGTAAGGACTGTAAAAGCCGGACTTCATGTCAGCTGGAGGGACCGGCTCTATCGCGCCCTTTGCCAGCAGGGTCGCAACCTCTGCGCGCATGACAGGGGCATCTTTGCCCACGATCGTCGCGTGGACACCCCGAAACCTGGGGGGACGCCGGACGAATTGAATCGCGTAGCCGAGCCTGAGAGAGGCCTGAGGAGCTCTAGCCAGGCTCCTAGGAACCAAACCAGCGGGGTCAAAGGGACTACAGGCGTACCCACAGTGGGGCAGCGTGGTGGAGCAGAAAGCCCTGGCATGGGAGGCATAGCGTCCCTTAGCGGGGGCAGAGTGCGGGCACTCATCTGACTCCAAGTAGCAAAGAGGGCATGAGAAGGCGAAGCATTCTTGAGCCGTCCTTGCATGGAAACTGGCAAGGGGAGAGGAGAACGAGAGCGGTGAGGAAGCACATTGCCAACTGTCGTTCGTGGCCTCTTGGGACCCGGAGGTGGAGGAAACAGCTCCTTTAGTGAAGGTTTGGGTACCACCGGCCGCAGGGCCAGTGGCTGAACAAAAAGAAAATGAGAACAAAGGATTCCTCCCCGGCCCTCCTCTGGGGGAAGGAGTGGTCCTGCTACCATCTCCTGATGAGCTGACATCTCCAACGCTGGGTCGCCCATCTCAGGAACGCCGCTTGGCCTGCCGTTTGGCCTGCCGTTTGGCCTGCCGTTTGGCCTGCCGTTTGGCCTGCCGTTTGGCAGGTTTAGGGGCAGAGAAGGGTTGCGCCACCCTTCTGCGGCCATCTCCTCGCTGTGGCCAGGGTGAAGGCTGCTGCTGTGGCCGAGCGGGAGTGGAGGAGGCCGCAGGGGGGCGCCCTCGGCGACGAGCAAGCTGAGGCGGTTGCGCCAGCGGCGGGGTAGAAGCAGCATTGGGCCGCCGGGGCAGGATGTGTCTGATGGCCTCAGACTGCTTCTGGGCGGCAGATAACTGCTGGGCAAAGCTCTCTACCGCGTCGCCGAACAGGCCATCCTGGGAGACCGGGGAGTTGAGGAGCTGAGCCCGATCAGACTCCCTCATGTCTGCCAGGTTCAGCCATAGGTGGCGTTCCTGGACCACCAAAGTGGACATCACCTGACCCAAGGAGCGCCCAGTGACCTTCGTTGCCCGGAGAGCAGGGTCAGTAGCAGTGCGCGCCTCTTGTAAAACCCCTGGGTCAGCACTGCCCTCGTGCAGCTGCCGGAGCTGCTTGGCCTGATAGACCTGAAGTGAGGCCATGGCATGCAGGGTAGAAGCGGCCTGGCCAGCAGCTCTGTAAGCCTTGGCCACAAGCGTGGATGAGAACTTACAGGCCTTGGAGGGCAGCTTGGGAACACCACGCCAAGCGGAGGCGCTCTGTGGACACAGTTGCATCGCAACAGAACGCTCCACCGGAGGAATCCCAGCATACTCCTCCGCCGCCCCGCCGTCGAGGGCAGTGAAGCGGAGGAAGAACCAGAACGGTTTCGGGCAGTTAAAGGAGCCTTCCATGAACTAGTTACTTCCTGGTGCACTTCCAGGAAGAAAGGAACCAGAGGGGGTGCTGGCGATCCGCATGAGCAGCCCCCAGGAACCAATCGTCCAGCCTCGAGCGCTCGGGAGAGGGTGGAGGATTCCACTCAAGCCCGATGCTCTCCGCTGCCCGGGAAAGCACGATCAAACTCAGACAACGCTGGCACTCCCGAGGGAGGCAACGCAGCCGAACCCTCATCTCCCGAGAACTCAAGCCCGCCTTGTGATGGGCAATCGACATACGGTCCTCTTCGCGAGCCCCGAATGAGATATCAGGAGCCTGAGAGGGTCCAGCAAACTCATCTGGGAACTCCCCGCCGTCGAGGGCAGTGAAGGCAGAGGAAGAACCAGAACGGTTTTGAGCTGTTAAAGGTGCCTTCCATGAACTAGTTACTTCCTGGTGCACTTCCGGGAAGAAAGGAACCAGAGGGGGGTGCTGGAGATCCGCATGAGCAGCCCCCAGGAACCAATCGTCCAGCCTCGAGTGCTCGGGACAGGGTGGAGGATTCCACTCAAACCCAATGCTCTCCGCTGGCCCGCCTTGTGATGCGGCGATCGACATACGGTCCTCTTCGCGAGCCCAGAATGAGATGTCAGGAGCCTGAGAGGGTCCAGCAAACTCATCTGGGAACTCAACCTGCTGCGGCTTATGTGAGGGGGGTGTGGCCCGAGGAGTTTTGCTCGTCGGGGAAGCCCACACAGTAACCCTCAGATCACCCTGGCCACCAGCCGAAGTAGCCCTCTTACGAGAAGAAGAGCTAGAACGGGGTGTGGCAGAGGGGACTCTATACCTTTTAAGGTAATCGAGTCTCGATCTCAACGCCGAGATGGTCATGTCCCCGCAATGAGAACATGAGCCATCCACGAACGCAGTCTCAGCGTGCTGGAAGCCCAGACACATGACACAGCGATCGTGACCGTCACGAGGAGCGATGTATCGACCGCACCCAGAAACACACGGGCGAAATGACATCTTTAAAAAGACGCAAATCGGCCCGTATCTCTTTTGTGAGAGAAATTTTCTCTTTTAGGGGTGTTGAAGCATTCAGGGGAACGCGGGAGCTGTCGCAGGAAACCCAGACGAACCGCTGAATCGCGCCGTCACACCAACACCAGCTCTTGCTTGTAACACTCCGGTGATTGCAGCAAGCGATGTGCTCGGCTCCGAAGCGAAAGCTTGAATGTGAGTTGCTCGTGTTGCTCCTTATATACCCGCTCTGCGATGCAAATTCCGCAGACCAAGGTACTTTGTATACCATTGGCTCGTTTTGTACCAGTCGAAGGTATGTCGAACGTGACCAACTGAAAGGGAACTATATGCAGCACATTTTGTTGAGGACAGCTTGCTGAGTACAACTTTTTCAATCTCAATCAGTTTAATGCCGGATTCGCACAAAGATTATTCTTGAAAGATGGAGTAGTTTCCTCTTTGTCTGGAGAAGGTGTTGTTTATGGACCACAACTGGTAAGTGTATTTTATTATTTAAGTTGTTGCGTTTAACAGTTTTGTAACTTATTACACAAAGGGCAACACTGTTTAGCTATGTTAACTAGATGTTAGGGCTGTGCAAAAAAACAAATGCGATTTTCATGCGCATCTCGTCAGTAAAAACGCTCCTGTGATTATAAGTGCATCTCCAGCACGTGCGTTCTAGCCCAATCGCATTACCAGGTGGAATCACAACACAGGACCCGCAGGCCCAATCAGAACCCGTTACGTATTTCTGAAGGATAGGCTTCATAGAACAAGGAAGTCATCAGCCCGTTTTTATGACAGTGAAAACAGCGGTATACAGATAGGTGAATTGTGTGAAAAATACTGTTTTTTTACACGCAAAACATGAACACATGTTATATTGCACACTGTAAACACAATCAAAGCTACAAAAAAGGACATAAATGGTACCTTTAAAATACTTATTAATCAGCCTTTTTTAGTTCCCCTCACTCTCCAACAAATATTTTAAATTTAACGATATTCAGAACATAACAAGGATGAAAAAAAGTAGCTATAAAATCATATATCAAACTATAAAATAAAATAGAAATTAGACTTAAGTTGGCATTTATTATAAATAGCATACAAAAGTAAAGCAAAACTAAAACGGCATTTGACTTACGAGCCTTTCTCATACCACAAGAATCCAAATGTCTCCATTTTTGCCATATCTGTAACATTTGTTTGCATAGCGATTTTTCATTTCTGAGCATAAACATGGATTTAAACTTCACTCATGTTCTAATATCCATGTAAAATCATTCAAATGTTCAAAAATGTTTGTATGGGTGTATCAAGCTGATTTTATAGCTGACCTAAAATAAACAATGTAACTTATATGTTTGGTTGACTACATTTTAGATTGATGATGCATGACTGAAATGTCAGGCAATGTTAGAACTAATGTTATTTCTGTGTCCGTGGTGTGCGTGTGCAATCAGATGGATTAAATCAAATAAAGATATAAAGAAAATAAATTAAATTAAACATATTAAGAGTGTCACAAAAAGCAACATAGCCTGTACTTTATTGCACAATTTTTTTTTCTTATATTAATCTGCTAATTATATTATATATTTGGTGTGATCCTACTTATTTCATTCCTTTTCTAGACTTAATTTCAGGTTTTCTCATTTCACAGAACCACTGCAGATGCATGATGCAACGGCTGAATCCTAATGGTCTTGTTTATGCTGCCATTCACACACATATAAAGCTAAAGGCATTCTAATCTTACTGGTTAATGCTTGATTAATGAGCTTCATTTGATGGTCTAGACAACAACAAAATGCCACTGCTCATTTCTATATTGATAAATTCCAAGTTTTGCATTGAAATGACCATACACCCACTTCTCTGACCTATGACTGTTTCATAAATGAGACACTATGAATTGAAGTATTAACCTCTTGAAAAGAAGATATGTAAAGGGTGAAGGCAGATATTTTGAATAGACATGAAAGTGCAATATCCAAATTTTAATTGTTATAATTCAATGAACAAAAACGTTTTATAATTTTGATTAGAAATACCATTTCCATGGTAATGCAATGTCCAATTTTAAAATGGTTTGAGGAGAATGAATTTTGAGGTTTTAATATATCAATTAATATATAATTTATGATGATTTCTAAAGCAAGAAAGGGGAAAAGGCCAAAGGGACAAAGGTCAGAACTCCTGTTATAATGTAGATTTCTGAGGTGAACTCTTGTCATGAATTAATATTTTACTATTCCTACATATTTTGTAACAAAAAGTGATAAAATATCTATTCATGAGTCTTAGACCTTTCCAGTGATATATAGTTTGGCATGATTAGTATTTATTTGTAATATAGTGAATTAAATCATCCCACTGAAGGGACGGGTGATAGTTAAAAGGATAATTGATTAATTGAATTGAATAATGAATCATTCTAACCAAATCTATTCCATGTTACACCTTACATAAATACAATAATTTATACAGAAAGTATAATATAGCACACATTCAACTTTATATATTATTATGCATTTTAACTTGGGTTAAAATTATACATAAAAAATCATTAAAACATGCATTATGAATAGCTTTACAATGTTTTATGCATTTTAAGACTTTAATTTTAACTTTAACATTTCATTGCTTTAAAAATATTAATGATAGGTTGATTGATCAATTAAAATTTATTTAAACTGTGTTTTCTGTGTAAAAGTATTACAACAAAGCAGACTACTTGGAGGTTTTTAAAAGATGTTTAACTTTTTTGCGGATACCAGGAAAGTTTAGTCCATAAACAATAGGGTTAACAAAGGGTGGTATAACAATGAATTCCAATGAAAGGATAACAGCCAGCTCAATGGGAATTTCCCCATTCACAAACCGACTCAAAGTAAGCTCACAAAATATAGCAACTGAGAAATTTAAAAGGATTGCTATATGTGGAATACAAGTTTGATACGCTTTGCTCCTAAAGTCTGTTGAGCTTCTTTTACAAATTATAAGTATTTTGACATAGGAATATAATATAAAAATTAAAGGAATAAAAGTTGTTGTAATTGTTACAATCAGGCCATAAATATTATTAATATTATGATTCACACAAGATAGTTTGACAATTTCGTAGTTGTGGCAGTATACCTTAAACAATTTGTTACCACACATTTTTAGCCTGGCAGTCAAAAGAGCAGCACAACCAACACAAATCATTGGATAAAGCCATGCTATAACTAACAGAAGAGTTAGAAAGCGTGTGTTGATTATTTGTTTGTAACGCAAAGGTTTACTAATTGCAACAAGCCTATCAAATGCCATTAGCATTAATATTGTAAGCTCATAAGCTGCATATGTGTAAATGACAACACTCTGTATGAGGCAAGCTTCAAAGGAGATTATATGTGTATCATAAAGCAGATCTGTCAGTAACCTTGGGAAAAAGCCAGCTGTACCATATACAGAGTTGATGGATAAACATGAAATCAAAATGTACATGGGTTGATGCAATGTCCTTTCCAGAAATACAGCAAGAATAATGAGGACATTAAAGTATATGACAACACAGTAAAAAATACACCCCAAACTGAAAAAAGCGTATTTTATGCACCCAAGATTTTCAAACAATGTGAAGAAAAAATATGTTCCATTTCCCATTGTCTTTACAAAAGGGATATGTTCACTGACCTGAGGAAGAGAGAAACAATTTAACTAATATAATTGTGGCACCACAAAAATAATCCATGTTCATCACCTTGGAATATAGGTAGCTCTATGTTTATAACAATATATATTTATTGTTTTTACTTGTATTGTAATGTGTCCTTTAATGTAAAGTCTTCAGTTAGATTGGTGATGTAATAATTAAAAACTTGCTAGCATAGTAATAATTTAACAGTCTCAGAAACACACTTTCCAAACATTTTAAAAATACCTTCTGATTTATATCAGGAGATTGCAGGTGAGTTCTGTTTTGGTTCTGTCACCAGTAGATGTGGGGGTTTTATACTATCTAACATGTCTCAGGAGCCCTGCTGTTGCGTATACACTGAACACTGCAAGAAAAGAGGAATTTCCTGGATAAATCTGACATGTGAAATTTTATTGAAACTTAAGGTTTACGACCCGTGTACAAAAATTTCCCAAGCAAGTGTGCTGAGTCCTGTACACGACCACACACTTGAGATGCACTGAGATATTCGGATACAGGATATTTCTGATTGCACACTAGACATGTTCAGAGATTTCCAGTACACCAGGCCTCATAAAAACTAACCATGGTTTTATAGTAAAAATGTATACTATATGTTTTTGGCAGTTGGACTGCCATTTGTATAACGACAGTTTAACTACAAATAAGCTACCACGTAAAACTATAGTTAGTGTACCATGGTTAATTTATGGTTACCATGGTAAGTACAATAATCATGTTTTTTATGTACCATGGTTAATCTCGTAATTAAGGGAGCAAGCATTGTCACTTTTTAAAACATTATCCTATGGTCTTCTGATTTTTTGGGGGGGGGAGCTCGAAAGGGGTCTCGCCCAGGGTGTATTTCAATGTAGAACCGCCACTGACAGTTAGGCTACACTACGGTCATTAGTCCTGTCCCCTACGCGGCTTACACCACAATCAAATAAATCTCACTCCCTGATATTTTGTGATGCCATAATCCATTAAAACCATAGGCGGAAATTGTGGAATTATAAAATAGAATTAAAATATGTGTATTGAAAATAATATAATTATAAAAATTAAACTAATTGTGTAAGTAGTAAAACAATACAAATGCAAACAGAGCTACAACAAAAAAGTTGTTTTGCTTTGCCTCACATTGCTTTGGTCTACTGCCTGCTCCCCTTTTACCTCACCACCACCGACACACACACACACACACAGTCCAGTGCGAGAAAACAACGTGTTTCAGTAGTTGTGGAACTCCATAAGTCAAGCTTACTTTATTCACATTAAACATCGGATGATGTGATTATTTCCTCTTTAATATAGATGATGCAGAGTAGTGATGGGATTTATGGCTCTTTGAGGGGATCCGGATCTTCGCGATCCGTTCCTTTCAAAGAGCCGTTCAAAAGAATGGCTCTTTTGGCTCTTTTTAAATATTTAGTCAGTTTTAAGAAGCCAGCTTGGGGGCATCTCAGTTTATCCTGGAAATAATCACTGGGAGGTATTATGAGGTGAGATTTGTAGTCAAATAATTAAAGCTCAGATATCACACACCAATATCTGAGTTTGAATTATTCTGAAATATTGATTATTACCTCATTTCTCATGTGTGGACTATATTCCATAGGGTTGCACAAATCCCTCTGCTTAGACAGTGACATCATTATTTTGATTTACCTTTAGTACAAAGTGTGTGTGTGTGTGTGTGTGTGTTTGTGTGTGTAAAACTATGCTGACTTATGTTATTCATACAATACCTACTCACAAATAAACATAAAAAACAAAGCCGGCTGCAATGAAGCTCTGTGCAAAACAGCTTTTACTACAAACACTTCCACACAAGAACATTTTGATAGAAAACTATTTTTTTTTTAAAGTAGATAAAATTAGAATAAATAAAATGGAAATGTCTACATACTACATACTATTACTACTGTAAACTTTGCAAACAGGACATCAGCCCCTTCAAGTCAATGAACAATAACAAAGTGGGCTGCAATGAATGTCTGTGGAAAACAGCTTTTAGTGAAACATTTCTATACAAGTACAGTATCACAAAAGAACATTTTTAATAAATTTTAAAATAAGTTTTAAATGAACACAAAATGCAATGTAAATGCATGCACAACTAATAACTAATATCATCACGCTATAAAGGGTTGGCCTGCGCTGGGTGCGCCCCTCCCCCTATTCTGTTCTGTCTCCTGGAGGAGCTCATTTGTATGAATCTGTGTGAAACACGCATAGGAAAAAAGAACGATAGAAAGAACGGCTCCTCTCCAGTCGCGACTCGGCTCCCATCGTTCATGTTTATGAGCCGTTCAAAAGAATCGGTTCGTTCGCGAACGTCACAACTCTAATGCAGAGTCGTTAATAAATCGTGTCCAAAAATATTATTGCGTACCAATTTACTTTTGTCACCGATGTAGACTGCGCTGTTAGTGATTATAACGTTTACCCTTGTTTTATACAGGTGTTTACCTAGCTTGTGTAATAACATCTTACACACACCCATAGTGTAAACATATAAAAGTATTGTAAGTTAGATTAGACTAGTGCGGATGCACATTTCGATTTTCCCACGTTCACTATGATTTAGTCGGTTTCAGTGGCGGCTCGTCAGGTGAGGCACAGTTTGCCCCAAATTTTAAAGTGAAAATTAGGAAGATTTAATGTTAATAAAATTCAATATTCATTTCAGTTCATGTCTCAGAATGTGTATATTTTTGTTTTTAATTTCACAGTTGTAATACCATTACATGAAAGCTCCGTTTTTCTTTCGCAAATGTGCCGAATCTACTGATGTAATTACAACCGCTAAGTGTAAGAGAAGGGGAGGGGGAGGCCAGGGAATCAATCAGCATCGAGTGTTCATTTTCAGCGCTTAGGAGTGCTGAGAAAAGTAACATCATAGAGGATGCTAGCCACCCTTCTGGAATATCAACCAACCATCATAGTGACATAAATTAGGTGCTATTATTTTGAACCTGGTTTTATACAGCCTATGGTTTGAACGTCTTTCGGAGCGGCTGGGCTGATAATTTACCAAGTATTTATAATGATTAGCGATATTGAATATATTTTCATTACAGTTTCTAACTAAAAGCAGCCAAAAAGCCATTTTAAAGTGGTTAAGCAAATAATAATAATAACAATCGGCAGGGATCCCCAGACCAATACAATTAGTTTGCCTCCTCTATTTTAAAATCCATGAGCCGCCACTGGTTGGTTTATTTCATTGAATATAGTTAATCTAATATAACATCATACTACGAGTGCAGTTGTTCTCCAGATATTAGCATAACAAATGTGATTTAGATTTTTATACAAATTTAATAAACAAGAAGTTAATATTTAGTGCATTTTAGGCACCATATTGACTGTTTTAGCTTTATTTCACCATTAGTGGAGAGGAGGATCTTGGGCCAGAGGCGAACGTTAAATCTCAATCCCTCACCCTGGCCCCAGGTGGAGATCACCACTCGCCGTCCCAGCTCACTGACGTAGAAAGATTACAGGCTGAATTTGACGACGGCTCAGTCCATTTCTGTGTGGATTACCGCAAGGTGAATGCTGTGTTGAAATTCGATGCGTATCCAATGCCGCGGGTTGACGAGTTGCTTGATCTGCTCGCCACGGCTCGTTTTTATTTGACATCGGACCTAACGAAGGGATGTTGGCAGATTCCCTTGTCTCATTATAAAGCAAAAGAAATCCCAGAGAAAAATTCAGCTGCCATGGATGAATGATAATATTCAAAAACTGATGAAAAGGAGAGACATTGCCTTGAAAACTTTTATTAAGACCCGAAGGGGGACTGATTTGAAACTATTTAAATGTTTGCGTAACAAGTTGTCAAAGAACTTAGAATGTCTAAATCAAATGATTATATTCAAGCTCTAACAGAGGCTAAAGGGAACGGCAAATTAATGGGGAAACAAATAAACAGCCTACTAAATCCAAAAGGTAATGCCACCCAAACAAAATATCTACTTAAAATGGGTGGACACACCATCAATGATAATGCACAAGTTGCTAATGAATTCAATACATTTTTCATACAATCTGTTAACAACCTAGCGTCAAGCTTTCCATGCTGTAACAATATAGGCCTAACAAAAGTAGACCTGCTTGAAGGTCAAGATAACTCATTCCAGCCTAGTGGCCAGTTGGGCCAGCCCAGTTGGTGAGACAGCTGTTTTCAAAGCTATACAGGACCTAAACACCACCTTCTCAAAATATATTTTTAATTTAGATACAGCTTTTCTTAAAAATATAGCAGCATTCTGGTCCAGCCTCTCACCAAACTTGTTAATATTTCCATTAAATCAGGACAATTCCCAGATGGGTGGAAAAATGCTCTAGTAACATCGATTTTTATATCAGGAGATGACAAAATGTCTCGTAACTATAGACCTATCAGTCTTCTCCCAGCTTTGTCCAAAGTTTTAGAGAAGATTGTTTCAGGACAACTCATGCACTATCTTGAGACAAACCAGTAACTCAGTCCTATGCAATTTGGATTCAGGCACAACCATTCCACAGAATCTGCAAACTGTATATTAACTGAAAATATCAAACAATCACTTGACCAGTGAAATGTAGCTGGTGCTGTGTTTCTAGATTTTAAAAAAAAAGCATTCGATACAGTAAATCACAACATATCAATTTCAAAACTAAAGAAGGTCAATTTATCCAAAAAAAACATTGTCCTGGTTTGAATCATATGTAAAGGGCCGTGCACAGTGTGTAACATTATCCAGAGAAACAAATGTAAATGATAAATCCCCTGATATGTTTGTACTGGCTACTGTATACAGTACACCATACAGACTTTATTAAAGAGTTTGGTGATTTTACATCCGAGTTATTTCTGGCTGCAGATAAAGTTTTAATAGTTGGTGATTTTAATATCCATGTTTATAATGAAAAAGATGCATTGCGATCAGCATTTATAGACATTCTGAACTCTATTGGGGTTAGACAACACGGTTCAGGACCTACTAAATCATCCTCTATATTTAATACTGTCACATGGAATTGATGTTGATAGTGTTGAAATTATGCAGCCAAGTGATGATATCTCAGATCATTATTTAGTTTTCATATAGCCAAAATTGTAAATTCTACTTCTTGTTACAAGTATAGAAGAATTATCACTTCTACCACAAAAGACTGCGTTTTAAGTTATCTTCCTGATGTATCCGAATTCCTTAGCATATCCAAAACCTCAGATCAACTTGATGATGTAACAGAAACTATGGACTCTCTCTTTTCTAGCATTTTAAATACAGTTGCTCCTTTACGCTTAAGGAAGGTTAAGGAAACCAGTATGACACCATGGTATAATGAGCACACTTGCACCCTATTATTCAATACAGTGGCTAAATTAACGAAAAATAAAGCCTCAACAAGTGTTCCGAACTTCACAGCTGTAATGAATTTATTGTCTGACTAAAATCGATACTATTAGAGATAAAATTGCAACCATTCAGCCGTCAGCTACAGTATCGCATCAGACAGTGCACTATAGACCCCCTGAGGAACAGTTCCACTCATGTTCTACTATAGGAGAGGAAGAATTGTATAAACTTGTTAAAACATCTAAACCAACAACATACCAACCCTATACCATCTAAGCTCCTAAAAGAGGTGCTTCGAGAAGTCATAGATCCTCTTCTGGCTATTATTAATTCCTCATTGTCATTAGGATATGTCCCCAAAACCTTCAAACTGGCTGTTATTAAGCCTCTCATCAAAAAACACAACTTGACCCCAAAGAACTAGTTAATTATAGACCAATCTCAAATCTCCCTTTTCTGTCCAAGATACTAGAAAAGGTGGTATCCTCACAATTATATTCCTTCCTAGAGAAAAATGGTATATGTGAGGATTTCCAATCAGGATTAAGACTGTATCATAATACTGAGAC
This sequence comes from Carassius auratus, assembly GCF_003368295.1. NCBI lineage: Eukaryota > Metazoa > Chordata > Actinopteri > Cypriniformes > Cyprinidae > Carassius > Carassius auratus. The sequence goes on along the minus strand of NC_039257.1, from coordinate 19,443,125 downwards.
TGCTCTCCTTAGAGTTACAAATGACCTGCTCTTATCATCTGATCGTGGTTGTATCTCTCTATTAGTTTTATTGGATCTTAGTGCTGCGTTTAACACAATTGACCACAACATTCTTTTGCATAGACTTGAACACTTTGTTGGCATTAATGAAAGTGCATTAGAATGGTTTAAATCATACTTATATGACCGCCATTAGTTCGTAGCAGTGAATGAAGATGTATCATATCGATCACAAGTGCAGTATGGAGTACCTCAAGGCTCAGTACTAGGGCCACTACTCTTCACGCTTTATATGTTACCCTTGGGAGATATCATCAGGAAACATGTTGTTAGCTTTCACTGTTATGCTGATGATACTCAGCTCTATATTTCTTCGCGGCCCTGTGAAACACACCAATTTGAAAAACTAATGGAATGCATAGTCAATATAAAAAAACTGGATGACGAGTAATTTTGTACTGCTAAATTCAGAAAAAAACAGAGGTGTTAATTATAGGACCTAAAAACTCTGCATGTAATAACCTAGAACACTGTCTAACACTTGATGCCTGCTCTGTCAATGCTTCGTCATCAGTTAGGAACTTAGGTGTGCTATTTGATGGCAATCTTTCCTTAGAAAGCCACGTTTCTAGCATTTGTAAAACTGCATTTTTCCATCTCAAAAATATATCTAAATTACGGCCTATGCTCTCAGTGTCAAATGCAGGCATGTTAATCCATGCATTTATGACCTTAAGAATAGATTATTGTAATGCTTTATTGGGTGGTTGTTCTGCATGCTTAGTAAACAAACTACAGCTAGCCCAAAATGCAGCAGCAAGAGTTCTTACTATACCACCCGATGTACTTGCTACATCATTAGAAGAATGACATCCACACTAATATTATTCTGTTTCTCTCTTTTTCCGAGGTCACCGTAGCCACCAGATCCAGTCTGTATCCAGATCAGAGGGTCACTGCTGTCACCCGGATCCAGTACGTATCCAGACCAGATAGAAAGGACCCCTACATCCCAGAAAGACAGCGGAGACCAAGACAACTAGAGCCCCAGATACAGATCCTTTGTAAAAACCTTGTCTGAGATGACCACCAGGACAAGACTACATGAAACTCACTTTGCTGCAGCCTGGAATTGAACTACTGGTTTCGTCTGGTCAGAGGAGAACTGGCCCCCCAACTGAGCCTGGTTTCTCCCAAGGTTTTTTTTCTCCAATCTGTCACCAATGGAGTTTCGGTTCCTTGCCGCTGTCGCCTCTGGCTTGCTTAGTTGGGGTCACTTCATCTACAGCTATATCATTGCCTTGATTGCAAATGAATGCACAGACACTATTTAAACTGAACAGAGATGACATCACTGAATTCAATGATGAACTGCCTTTAACTATCATTTTGCATTATTGAGACACTGTTTCCCAAATTAATGTTGTTCAGTTGCTTTGACGCAATGTATTTTGTTTAAAGCACTATATAAATAAAGGTGATTGAATGATTGATTGAAGAACCGCATTCAGGGCTTAATGCTAAATAAGTTTTCTACTGGTCCAGTTTGGCCAGTGGTTTTAAGCCCTTACAATCAAAATCAGTGTCTTAACACTTGTACACAGATCTGTAAAACACATAGGTTGCATAATGATATGCTCAAGTTAAAAACTTAAAATATGTACTTGAAAAGAAAAAAGGATGACTTTGAATAGCATAACTGTAAAATTGTGAGGAAGAGCTGATCAGGTCTTGCACATATATTTCCTGGTCTGAAAATGACTTCCTGCTTAAACAGGAAGTAATGGATACCAAAAAAGATAAAAGTAAATGTATGTGTAAGGAGAATGTATGTGTGTGAGAAAGAGTAGAAATGTATGTATGTGAAAGGAAAATGTATGTGTGTGAGAGTAGAAATATATGTATGTGAAAGGAGAATGTATGTGCGTGAGAGAGAGTAGAAATGTATGTTTGTGTAAGGAGAATGTATGTGTGTGAAAGCAAGACTATATGTATGTGTAAGGAGAATGTAAGTGTGTGAAAGCAAGAATATATGTATGTGAATGGAGAATGTGTGTGTGTGAAAGCAAGAATATATGTATGTGAATGGAGAATGTATGTGTGTGAGAGTGCCAGAATGAATTATGGCTTGTACGGCCCCTCATACTAATGGAATTATTTTACACACATTTTTGGGAAAGTTACTTTGAACTTGTAATGGATTATAGCTTACAAATTACCCTATTTAAAATCTAAAAGGTAGTGTAACTATTTCAATTTCTTTAACCCTCTGGGGTCTAAGGGTATTTTTGGGGCCTGGAGAAGTTTTGTCATGCCCTGACATTTGTGCTTTTTTTAGTTTCTTATACACATCTAAATGGCTAAAGTCTAATCTCTCTGTAATCAGTACAAACTTGGCTATTATATAATAATAAGGCAATAAAACACATGCAGAACAATGGTTCCCGGGATTTTTGAGGACTGGAGCTTGTAGCCTAGAATTTTTCTTTCTCAATTATCTGAAAATCATCTTGTTTACTCACTTACAGAAAACAATATATTGATTTAAATTTTCTAAGACATTTTTTGTTGGTAAAAGTCATATGTGAGTAGGAATCAACTATCATAAATATCATTGTGATTTAAAACTGAGAAGACAAAGGCCTGCATAATGAGCTGCATAATGAGCCTTTCAGTCATCTGTGCCACTGAGAGGGAGGAGTTGCAAGAAAGAATGTGAGGACAAAATAAATCTATATAATTTTATGTTTGTAGTTTATTTAGAATATTGAAAGAAAAGCATTGTTTGTTAAATTTGTTACAGTTACATTTATTTATTACATTTATATTATTTACATCAAGCTTTTTAATTGTATAGTATTGTATATTGTTATTAAAACTTCATAATATTTCACTTGGTTGGAACTGGAGTCTGCAGGATGATAGCTCTTCAGAAGAAGGATTGGAGATCCTGTTCTGTCATTTAACCCAACCCCAGGACATCTATAAATATGTGCAAAACACTATATTTAAATAGAAACATGAATTATCCTCACTAGTTTTATAGTTTTTATATATTGTTGTATTCATAGCCAATGTTCGAAAAACTTGACAATATGGTAGTGAGTAGAAAAATGACTGAACGGAGCATTATGCTATTGTAATACTGATTTTTTTTCCCCAAGGATTGCAGTTTAGTTTTTATAAACCTACATTTCTTTTTTTTTTTTTTTTTTTAGAATAGCAAATATAAATTGAATCAGAGCGGTTTTATTTGACATTAACATTGACTTAGTGCACCTGAATGCAAGAAAACATCACCCAAAATTAACAACTTTGTTCCAAACACCTTTGTGTTCTTTTACTTCATTTAATTCCTAAGAACAAGTTTAAATATGGTAAAATCAAAAGGCTTATTTTCCAGAAAAAATGTCCATGAAATAAATCTACTCAAATATAAATGGTCACAATCATTCTGGAATACAAAATAATAAAAGTTTTAATTTGATACAATCTTCACTAAGAGATTTACACTTGTTTTTTGAAAAACAGTCTAATAACTTGCTGTCGTACTTGTTTCAAATTTACACCATAAATAATCGGATTTAAAATTGGTGGCATGAGTAAGAATTCCAGGGCCATAAAATTACGCACACCTTGTGGCAAATTCTTTGAGCCATAACGACTGTACAGTACATCAAATAACAATGCAGTAGTCACATTGATCAGTGAGAGCAAATGTGGTACACATGTTTGTATGAATTTTTTTCTGCCCTCTATTGACTTCCTGCACATTTTAATCAAGTAAATGTATGAGCAAAATATAAATACTGCGTGTCCAAAGTATGTAAGAATAACAATGTACCCAAATACATTATTTAATGTTGTAGAAAAACATGAAAGTTTTGCAACTGCCCAAATCTCACAGTATAACTTTTCAACAGTAGAGCCACATAAAGTGAGTCTAGCAACTAATATAATTAGAACAGACATGCACAACATTGGAGTCAGCCAGCAGAAAAGGATACACTGAAGAACTCTCTGACTAGTCATTATTGAATGATACCCCAGTGGTCTGCATATTGCCACATACCTGTCATATGCCATAACTGTTAATGTTGAAAAGTCACATAAAGCAGATGAATAAATGACAAAGATCTGACTCATACATCCAACATAAGAAATCACATGATCATATGATAACAAATCATACATGAATTTAGGGTAGAATCCAGCGGTGCCAAAAAGTCCATTTACACATAAATTACAGATAAACAGATACATTGGCTTGTGAAATTTCTTATATGAGATTATAGTGAAAATTACTGTTACATTACAAAAGACCATCAAGGGAAAAAACAGTGCAGTTAAAGAAAAAAACACATATCTGTTTTCCATTGTTTCATTGAGACCGTAGAGTGTAAATACTAGGACACTGGACTCATTCTCCAGTTGTGGCTGAATCTGGAATAATATTAGCCTATTATGTAGATTTTTGTTGTTGTTATTAAATTATTTGAAAACTAATTAGACATAGAAGGATGTGTTAGCTTGAATGGTCAAGGTGTTTAACTAGGAATCATGTAGATGTAATGATAATAATCATCATCTAATTTAAGAATGCATTGCTTTTAATAGTTATAATTCTGTTACATGGAAACTTACCATGTTCTCTCTAGGCTTGTTTCCTGCAGTATTTTGTTAAGGACTGATTTGATTTGGTTTATGTATGGACATTGGTCTCATGCTAATGCTAATTGCCATGACCACAAAAACTGAAAACAGTTTTAACAAGCTCTCTAAAGGCTTTTTTTTCTCTCTCTTAAGTCAAAATCACTCAATCTATGCATCTAAGTAGATTTAGATAAATTATCTATTTAAATAATTTTTGTCATTCATATTTCTGCCAATACATTAGTTCCAAGACTACATACAATGTGAAATTTGATACAATTATTTACAAAATTTACTTAATGCTATATTAATATTTTCTGTTTCTGTTATGTTGTCAGCTCACACTTTCTTCACTAACTGGCTTACAATACACAGTAAAAGCCAGAGTGTTAAATTAACACTGCTCGGGGCATACAGTATATGGTCCCACTCTAAAAGAGTGTTAGGGAGCTTTTACACTTGGCTCGTTTGCTGCGGTCCGAGCCCGAGTACGATTGTTCCCGACGCTGCCCAGCGTTGGTCTGCTTTCACACCCAATAGTTGTTTCGAACACAAGTTCGTTTGCAGTCAATTAACGTCATCGCAAACGCACAAGGAAAATGCATGGAGAACACAACGCGACTGAGCATAGTTGTAACTTTTTTGTTATTTTGGTGCTATTGTGCACAGCACAGTTAACGACAACTGCGTTAATATTCATTGCTTGGTGTAATCCAGCACATATCAATGTTCCCTTGCCACTCATGGATTTTGTGTGTTGAGGAAATGATGATATTGACACTGTTACACATGTAAATGTTACGCATTTGCTGGATATTTTACTTCCTTACCAAGTGCGCACCACAGTCTGTGCTGCTACCACATTCACACAAACTGTGCCACAGTTTGAGAACAACTGAACTCAGACCATCTTCTCCAAGTAATCTCGGGTTCGGTAAACCAGTGCGCACCAGGGACCGATGACATCGTTCACATTAGTGATTTTTCATGCGAAACGAGCCCTGTTCTGCACTAAACTGCCATTTTGAAAGCCCCCCGAAAAATTACAATGACGCAGTGTTAATATTCATGAGATAATTATGTGATTAATTAAGTGCTGATTGATCATAAGTGATGAGCACCTGATGTTAACGAGCAGAATAACTGAAGAAAAAAAGAAAAACAAAGTACTACTGATTTTAACCACAGCCTTAAAATAAATCATCTGAAATAAAAGATATTAAATCATTCAAAATCTCAGCAGATGATTAATCATCTCCACAAACAGCATCACCAACTTTACGCATTACTAACCAGTTTGAATTGTGTGTGTCGGACTTCCGGTTTAGTAATGTGGTGTTGAGACGCACGGTGTCGAAGCTCCGCATTATTTCATGTGATCTCTTCAGAATACACCCTACTTTATCAGCACTTCGTATTAATTTAATCCCTCTTGTATGCTTGAAAAATCCCGCCTTCGGAATATTACACTTAAAATGAGCAAGTCTACGAGGACGGGAGGTAAACAACAGTCTCAAGTTCAATATGCACAGGCCTCTCAAGAAAGCAGCAAAATGGCGGAAAACGAGTCCATATCTGCACAGCTCACAATCGAATCTCTAGTCAAAGAGCTCGAAAGATTCAGAAAAGACATGACTGGGGAGTTCGTTGCACTTCTAAATAGTTCTCTGGAACCAATTCGATCTTCAATTGAGTCGATCGGCACGACCCTGACCACACAGGCAGTAACCATAAGCGAGATGGAATCGGGTCTCTCAGACCATAGCGACCGAATAGCTCAGCTCGAGCATGATGTAAGCGCTGTTCAATCAAAACTGACGACAATGGAAAAGGAAAACGCAGTGCTTAAAGCTAGCGTAGAGGATCTGATTTCTCGCTCGAAGTGCCATAACATACGAGTGGTGGGCCTCCCTGAGGGCCTTGAGGGAAAAAACGCAAGAGAGTTCATGACCAACTTGCTTTCTGAACTCCTCGGTGACTCCCTTACAGAACCACCTGAGCTGGATCGTGCCCACCGTAGCTTGCGGCCCAGACCTCGCGCAGAGGAATCTCCGCGTCCGCTGATCATCAGATTTCACCGATACATCGTGATGAGTTGGGCTAAATCCCACAAAGACATGTCTTACAAGGGCCACAAAATCAAGATTTACGAGGACTTCAGCACCGAGGTGGCGAAGAAACGAGCGGCTTTCAACAAGGTCAAGAGCCTACTCTATCAGAAAGGAGTGCGTTTTGGAATGCTGTACCCTGCTCGCCTTCGAGTGAGTCGTAACGGCGTGGAACGGATCTTTGATTCCCCTGAGGCAGCGGAGACGTTTTACCATCAAAACTTTCCTAATTAGGTCGTGGACTAATACCTGTGTCCGAACTGGGATGGTAAATTCATCCGGTACAAGCTGCTGTAAGTAATTTAAGGACAGCATTGAGCTCTCACTGTACTTACGGTTTGTCTTGTAGGAAAATTAGTCTGCCACACTACGAGTGCATTTGTCTGTTTTATTTAGATGTTATTCACGCATCCCCAAATTATACATTTAATTTAACCATTGTATAGTTATTTGGTTGATGATTTTTAATGTCATACCTCCTGATCCATGTTGGTAATGCCGTCTTGTGGCAGATCGCTTACATAACTTGCCAACTTTTACCTTTTTTTTTTTTTGAATGTTTTCTGATCATCTACTTTTTATTATTATTATTATTATTATATTGTTTTTGTTTTATAGTTTTTCGACAGATATCTATGCCTTGATAGCTGCTTTGGGTGTATATCTAACTTTTAGGGGTTGACAGTTCTACGTGGTTAATCGGTTGTGTGAATCGTTGTTCTGGCTACTCCTCATGTTCAAAAAGACGAGCATCAGAGTTGTAAGTATAAGATTCCTTTTTTGTTTTTTTATATATTTTTTTTTCTCGCCCTTTCCACACCCTTAATCTATGCGTCTCAGACTTTTTCCTTTTTCTCTTAGATCCTCACGATAATAAATGATTAGTCCTAAAGTGAACACAGAGGGGTTGGATGGTCATAATGTCAAATTTGTTACTTGGAATGTTAGGGGTCTAGGTGGTCAAATTAAAAGGTAAAGGGTGTTCTCACACTTAAAGAGTTTGTCTACGGATATTGTTTTCTTACAGGAGACTCACCTCAGGGTTAGTAATCATGTAAGACTACGTAAACCATGGATTGGTCAAGTTTTTCATTCAAACTTTAATAGTAAATCTAGAGGCACCGCAATTGTAATACACAAACGTATAAAGTTTGTCCCACACAAACGTAATATCTGATCCTGATGGGCGCTACGTGATAGTATCCAGAATTTTATACCAAACACCTGTTATATTAGTTAGCGTTTATGCCCCTAACTTTGATAACCCTGCTTTTATGACCTCGCTCTTTTCCCATCTTCCAAATCTGGATACCCATCGCCTTATTTTAGGTGGGGATCTTAATTGCACAATTAACCCAAGTTTGGACCGCTCACAGCCCAAGTCATCGGCTCCTGTGTCAATGTCCAGATCCTTCTCATTTCTAGCAGATCAGACAGGATGCGTAGACCCTTGGCGCTTTCTTAATCCAACTGCAAAAGAGTTTTCGTTTTTTTCAAATGTTCATCATGTTTATTCACGTATTGATTATTTTTTTATTGACAAGGCTCTCCTATCTCAAGTTAAATCTACAGAATATTCAGCGATAATTATCTCAGACCATGCCCCACACATTTTAGACCTCTCTTTCTCACAAAACTTGTGTAGACATGCTGGAGGCTGGAAGCTCATAAAATATGAGCTCGCAAATATATACAGTTTCAGTACATACCACATAGAGACGTCGTTGCTGATGCTGCTCTTGTTAAATTTCAGCCTCTGGATCTGATTCTGGATCATAAATATACGCTGAATCTGACTGTTAGCCATGGTTTGTTTTGGATGGTTTTTTCTTCACAGTAATGTCACAGCTTCCAAACGCTCTCAACGCAAAAGCCTACTGGCGCTCGTGATTCTTTAGCTCCACCCACACGTCACGCCTCCAGCTGGTCGTGTTTTTCCGGTAAAAATCGGTACAGACTATCTTTCTCTTATGAATATAATAAAACTAAAGGCTTTTTGGAGTTATGAAGGATGCAGTGGTTGCACTTTATTTTACAGTACGTGTACTAACATGTAGTTATAGTGTACTTACAGTTTATTTATCTAAGAAAGTTCTGGTAACACAAGGTAACTACATGGGGTAGGGTTAGGTTTAGGGGTAGGTTCAGGGTTAGTACCTAGTTATTACATAGTTATTGTAATTACTATAATAAGTACATAGTATGTAAATGAGGAACAGGAATGTAAAATAAAGTGCTACCGATGCAGTACTACTCTATAGGTACTCAAGATTAACAGGATATTGGACTTCCGGGTGTGCTCATGGAGTAGTTGGTCGCATTGAAACCTCTCTCCCACTTTAACCTTGAAAATCCCGTTTGAACTCGCTATTGTATTTGTTATTTAAAAAAAAAATAATATATGAGAGGGAGAAGAAGCACACTAGGCCACAAAAGATCGATAAAAATTCCCAAAGCCCAGGATAAAAGTGCCTCAGCCGCAAAAGCTAACACCCAACCGGACCAAGCTAGCAACATCACGGCTGGCGCGGGAACGGGGAGCCTCGGGGTAAACATAAACGCAGACGTTGCCGGTGTACTCAAGGCAATAGAGGACTTAAAATCAGATCTAAAAGGAGACAATGCCAAGCTCAAACAGGATATTGGCCAACTGGGACAAGAAATCAACGGTAAACTGGACAATATTGCAACCGACGTACAAGGCCTATCACAGCGGATGGAAGAGGCAGAGGCCTGCGTGAGCCAGGTGGAGGGCTGGGCAGAGGAGGCGACTGAGGCGCTGTGCACCTGTCTTGAACAGCAGAGGAAACTCCAGATCAAAGTGCTTGATTTAGAATCACGATCCAGAAGAAATAACATGCGTGTCTTTGGGGTGCCAGAAGGACAAGAGGGGGATTCTGTAACGCAGTTTATTGAGAAGTTTTTGCGGAGCCAGCTACAACTACCGGAGGATTTTAACTTTAAAATACAACGCGCACATCGGGCTCTTGCAAGTAAACCCCCGCCTGGTGCATCGCCGAGGGCTGTAATTGTAAACTTTCTGGAGTTTTCTACGAAAGAAATGAACTTGAGGGAAGTGTGGAAAAAAGGCAAGATACAGGTGGGCACCACACTTGTACACTTCGACCATGATTACGCACCCGAGATTGTTAAGAGGCGCAGAGAATATAACGCCATTAAAAAAATACTCAAGGATAAAGGCATACGTTTCCAAACGCCGTTCACTAACATGAGGATTCATTGGGAGACAGGCGTACGCACATACTCCAGCGCTCAGGAAGCTTATAAGAAGTTGAAGAGACGCGGATTCCAAGGAGGGAACAACGCAGAGGCTTGTCTTCGGGAGCTATTGGGCTGGCAACCGGCGAGCAGCAGCGGCGGGCCTGTCGTGGCGCTCAGAGCGAAGGCCAAGTTGCAAGAATTCCAGAGGGAACAATCCTGATTAAAAAGGAGCAGGGCATCGAGCTACAACGCAATGTTTTTCAGGCCAGGGCTTGATAATCTAATACGTGGGAGAGGTCACACTTTATCATTTACGTTGGACTAATAGGATGGACATGTTTTTACATACAGACACAACTACCGTCTTTTTCGGGGCCTCTCGTTTAGAGAGACTTAACCCTTGACCTGCCAACGGGGTTACATGGGAGGAGGAAGAATCCTCTTCTCGTTTGGAAGTCAGTTCATTAAGGTTAATTTTTGTTATTGTTCAATGTGTGTTTTTAGGGGCCGCTATATCATGTAAGGGATTTTGTTATTATAACAGTGTCTTGTGATTTAAAAATTGCTTCTTTGAATGTAAATGGCTTGAGTAGTCCAGTGAAAAGAAAAAGGGTCCTAGCTAAATTGAGAAAAGATGGGATACAAGTAGCTTTTCTACAGGAGACGCATATGTCCATATGTGATAAATTTAAAACATTAGGGTATTCAAATACATTTCATAGCTGGTGTAAAAATAGTAGGAAAAGGGGGGTGGCTACTCTAATTTCCAACTCTTTAAACTTTGAGTGAATTTCAGGAAATGCCGATAAAGAAGGCAGATGTATTATTATAAAAGGGAGAATTGATAATGTTGTAGTTACGTTTGCTAACATTTACGTTCCACCAGAAAGTGACAGGAGATTTTTAAAAATGCTTTTTGATACAATAATTTCAGTAAGTGAGGGGATTTTAGTTTGTGCTGGTGATTGAAATACAATCCTAAATTATTCTATGGATACAACCAGCTCCAAAAAAACAAAAAACTGGCAGGTCAAAAGATCTTAATATTTTAATTAAAGAGATGGGTATGTATGATGTCTGGAGGGATTTCCACATGAAAGACCCATTATTCTCTTTAAAGACCCATTATTTTACCCATTATTTTCTCACACATAAAGTCCACTCCAGGATTGACTTCTTTTTGATGAAAACAACTGATAGGTTTAGGGTGAAGGAATGCAAAATTGGAACATCTGATATATCTGACCACAATGTGGTTTATCTGTCTATTCATTTATCTAATCAACCAAAAACAACTCTATGGCACTTAAATATAAGCATTCTCAACAGGGAAACCACAATGAATGACATTAAGAAGGAAATAGCAGAATGTATTGAGGATAATAACAATGGTCAAGTAAATCCTGCTCTGGTTTGGGATACAGTTAAAGCAGTAATGAGAGGCAGACTTATCTCAAGAACAGCCTATTTGAAAAAGATAAAACGATTAAAATATGATGAGTTGGAAAAGATGCTTAGGAGTTTAGAACTAAAACAACAAGAAAGTACTAATAATCTAGAATTGTCTGGACAAATAACAGTTATTAAAAAAAATATAAATAATATGATACACGAGGAGATAGAGAAAAATGTAAGATTTTCAAAACAGACTTTTTATGAATCTGGTCCAAAAGCCACAAGAATTCTAGCAAGGCGCCCCCGAAAGGAACAACTGAAGCACCCGATAACCAAAATTAGAGACCCTTTAACTGATAGTGTAACTTACAATATTAATCAAATTCATAAATTTTTTGAAAACTACTATCAAACACTATACACTTCCTCAAAACCAGCGATGAAAGTGTTATTACGCAGTATTTGGCAGAATTAGACCTGCCTTCCCTAGGATTAATACAAAATGAAGCTTTAACTGCCCCTATCAGTCGAAAAGAATTGGACGCAGCTATTGGAAAGCTGAAAACTAACAAATGCCCAGGTAGCGATGGGTTTCCAAATGAGTGGTATAAGATTTTCAAGGAGGAGCTTGTGCCCGTTCTGCTGGAGTCTTTTAATTGGACTCTGAGTAGAGCAGAGATACCGCCATCATGGAGAGAGGCTGTAATATCTTTCCTCCCTAAGGAGGGAAAAAGTACGGAATATTGTGAGTCATATCGCCCGATCTCAATACTGAATATTGATTACAAACTCTTTACCTCTATGATCTCTAAAAGAATGGAGAATTATCTTATAGACTTGATCCATGAGGATCAAACAGGATTCATTAAAGGCCGTCAAACTCATGACAGCATAAGACGAACATTGCATGTCATAGACCAAGCCAAGAAACAACAACTAAGTTTTGCTTTAGTCAGCCTCGATGCGGAGAAAGCCTTCGACCGGGTCAGCTGGCCCTTTTTATACAAGGTACTCAAGCGTCTCTGCTTTAACAATCAATTTATTAGGTGTATTCAGTCACTGTATGATAGACCGAGGGCCAGGATTAGAATCAATGGACACCTAACTGATAGCTTTCAACTATTTAGAGGTACTCGACAAGGCTGTTGCCTAAGTCCAGCGCTTTTCACATTATACATAGAGCCCTTGCCACAAGCTATTAGGCAAAATGAAGAGCTTAAGGGCATTACTATTGGAAATACTGAGCATATAATTGGACTTTTTGCGGATGATATTATCGCCTACCTCCAAAATCCAGATGTAAGCCTCCCTAAACTTATGGGATCTCTGACAGATTTTGGGCAGTTGTCTGACTATCACTTAAACATTACTAAAACACAAGTTCTGACCATTAATTACTCCCCAAATAAATCCATTCGACATAATTATAAACTTAAATGGGAAGCTAAAAAGTTAAAGTACCTAGGTGTATTTATCTCCCAAGATCTAGATGATTTGTTCAGTTTAAATTTTGAGAAACTTATTGATTCTATACAGAAGGATATGAAGTGCTGGGCAATGCTGATATTAGACTTCAGTGCTAGAATGGAAATAGTGAAAATGAATCTGCTTCACAGATTTCTGTATCTTTTCATGTCATTGCCCATCAGGATTGCTGACTCGCATTTTAACGCTTGGGACCGGCTAATATCACGACTTATTTGGGCAGGGGCAAGACCAAGGATAAAATTTAGGACACTTCAGATCAATAAAGATCCTGGCGGTTTAGCCCTTCCAAATCTGAAGGATTATTATTACGCATCTCAAATGAGATATATGGTTTATTGGTGTTCCCCAGAAACCGAGGCTCGATGGAGACTGATTGAACTATCCCAGGGACAGAGCCAACCTCAAACCCGTTTAGGAGATAAAGTTATCTCAAATAAAGATGGGAATCGTATAGTTGAAGATACACTATTAATTTGGAAAGAGATTGTATATAAGTACAAATTGACTAATGATATTAAACTTTTGATCTGGCCTTCCTGCAACCAGACTTTTCGACTAGGTGAAATAGACTCTTCATTCTTGAGCTGGAAAGATCGAGGCCTCATGGCAATGTGTCAGTTTTTAGACGGTAACATATTCAAAAAATTCGAACAACTCATGAGTCAATACAAACTAGAGAACAGAGATCTTTTCAAATATTTTCAAGTGAGACATTTCTACAATAGTGAAATAAGAAAAGGTATCTCTCCTGAGGGCAATGACATTGTTTTTAGTGATGCTTATGAGCTCATGCCAAGTAAAACTGTCTCTAAATTGTATAAAGTACTGCAGAAACAAAATGGAAATAATACATTGTATATCAAGTCGAAATGGGAAAAGGAACTGTGTATAGAAGTGTCAGAGGGTGATTGGCTTTCGATGTGTGTGACACAACAGACATCTACGAGTTGTAAAAGATGGAGGGAGTTTGGGTGGAAGAGTTTGGTTAGATTTTTCATTACACCTCATATTATTAATAAACAAAGGGGTGAACAACAGCAATGCTGGCGACAGTGTGGACATCGGAACGCCAATCACTCTCATATATTTTGGATGTGCCCAAAGTTAGAACAATTCTGGGACAGTATCCTTTTAATTACTGGAAGGATAATGGGTTATGTCATCCATAAAGACCCTAAGATTTTCTTGTTAGGTCTTTTACCTGGTGAGGTGGTCCAAAAAGAAGACACTTATTTTTTTTAAATCCTAATGATTGCATGTAAAAAAGCTATCACTCGGTCTTGGTTAAAGATTGACCCACCTCGGACTGAACAGTGGAAAGAAATAGTGGAGGAGATACACTCAATGGAGAAGATGACATACATTCTACATATCAAAGGACATATATATATAATAAGCGCTGGTCAAAATGGTTTGCATATAAAGAAGCGGAACAATTTTAATACTTTATTTTAATATTTTATTTCGCTGTTATATAATTTATAGTGCCCCTTGTTCTTTGTCCTTGTACTGTATGTTGTGTTGTAATTAAGAAAAATGCCAAATAAAGAGTATAAAAAAAAAAGATTAACAGGATATTGAGTGAAAACAAGCATTTCACCCCCCCTTTAAGGAGAGAAGTTTATTTTCCTTAAAGAGCTGCATTTACCATTTCAGCAGCTACCCTGAAAAACAACAGACCTAAATCACACTGAAAACAGACAGCCTTATTATACTGTTATCACCCCCACTTCTTACAAGACGCCTTCTCTGTAAATTTCCACTTAACCCCATAAACCAAACCTAGCTGTTTTCAGAAAACACAATGGTCCTTCTAACCCCCTGGGCTTTTATTATCTTCACACCCGTGAGGTCAAAGGTTTTTATTTATGGCTAACCCCTCTGTCTTTACTGAGTAAATTACACGCACTAAAGTGCTCAAAGGCTCTTTGTTTTACTGTGTGATGTCTTCGTTGCAATTCAGGTGACATACATACATATTGTGAGAGAAACACAAGTTAAATCAAAAGAAAAAAAAAAAAAATATATATATATATATATATATATATATATAAACCCACATAATGTCTTAGAAAGTAAATAAGAAAGAGTAAAAAATAAATTTTTCTACAAAAATTCCTCCTCTTAACGATTTGGTTATAAAAAAATAGTTTTGATTATAACAACTTAACAACACGCTTGTTTTTAAATCTAAGCAAACTCATACATTATTATAATTTCGAAAACGTAAATTATTATAATTGTTTCAAGTAATTTTTTCACGGTTATTCTCCTCATGTCTGACTTTCGTATACCTGATCAATCCTCACATTTCTGTGTAAATGTCATCATTCACGTCACTCATAATCATCACATTTGTGTTCACTACACTGTAAAAAAAAATTCCGTTAAATAACAGTAATTTTCTGGCAGCAGGGGTGCCAGTAAAGTACTGTTAATTTACAGCTCTTAACCATTAATTTATCACTCTTATTTTTTAACAGTATTTTACCGTAAATTCTACCATGGAAATTAACTCCACTCCCACTGCTTCAAACAGTTCGAGTTTTTAAAACTAGCATTCCTACGATGTTAGTACTATGAACATATTTCATTTGAGTCCACTGAGAAGGAATATTTCTTAATATAACGATGCAAACACTTAATGTGCAGTAACAAAGTAACTAAATACATGACTTTTACTCAAATCACTGCAGCTCATTGTCAGCTATAGCACACATGTATGTGCTGAAGTACTTAACACAGAGATCATCACTGTATCAGCGACTCCACATTTACTGCCTTTATATAAAGCAGCAGAAAATCTGAATTTGTGGCTCATCATTGACTGAAGCACCGGCTCTACTCTCCAGCACAATGGTGAACAACAAAACTACATTAAACTAAACGATCTCTCTTGTGCAAACACACATTAATACAGTCGAGTTCAGTATTTACTCTCATTATCAGTGTATGACTTTGCCTAATTTTTTTTCTATGAATGTTCACAAATATTTTAGTTAAATTAACTTTTTTTTCATTTGGTAAATCTGACGTTTACATTTTACAGTATATTACTGTTTTTCCTTGACTTGACGGCAAAAAACTGTAGAAAAACATTTTTTTGCTGGCAACCATTAATTTACGGCAAGAAACAGTAGAAAAACAGTTATTTACTGGCAGCAGGGGTGCCAGTAAATAACTGTTTTTCTACAGTTTGTTTCCTGTAAATTAATTACAGTTTATTACTGTTAAATTATGTTTCATGCTGTTTTTTCTTCATCTTAAATCTTTAACCCTTTAAACCCCACAAGAAAATCCTCAGTTTTAAATAAACACTTATAATGTGTGCACACTACAGAGTGTTAGAGTAACACTGAATCAGTGAAGTTAATGAGATAATTCGGTGATTAATTGATGATTGAGGATTAGTGATAAACACCTGCGGAATCACTGAAGGAAAGAGAAACACAAGATCTACAAATGACTTCAGCCACAGCCTTAGATGAAATCAACTGAATAAAAGAATACATAAAATCTCTCAATATCTGATTAAACAACTACTAAAACAGCTTCACCAGATTCACATTACTAACCAGACTGACTTTATTTCTGTCAGATGTCTACAGAATAATTTATGGAGAGTTAAATAGGTTTAGGTGTTTTTTTCACTACCATGATGGAGATCAGTGTTTACTTTAGTTGGGCTCTTGAACTTGACTTTTCAACAACTACATTTTTTGCTGTATCAATGCGCCTTTGGAACCTGTTATAGCAAAACAAAAGTACACAGAAGAAAAAAAATCTGATATTGTTGTTTATAGATTGACAAGAACAAATACTATTATTTCTGATCTAATCCCGTGTCTCTTCTCTTGTTGAATATTGATACTACAGCATGAGAAGGAACACTGCTGAGCCATAAGTTATGAAAGACTGTTAATAAAATTTCATTCATATTAATAAAAAAAAAAAAACCTTTGCTGAAATTTAGACAGAAACATCAAGAATCAGCGTATGAATCACAACAATGGTGACAATCCACAAAATAAATGAACAGATCAGTTATGAACATCACAACACATGCTACTAAAACTTAAAACAAATGCAAAATTATAAGCACATAAGAATTCAAGAAAATAAGTGAACAATTCAGTGGCATAATGTATTCATGCCGCAATGCATGCTGGGAATCATGGATGAGTTTTATCCTGTGCTGGTACCCATCATGCATTGCATCATGAACCTTTTGATTGTCACCATTGTTGAGATTCATATGCTGATTGTTGATTTCTCTCTTTGAGTGTTGTCGGGACTGCTGCCCGAAATACTTTTTAACTAAAACTAGTCGTTAAATCCATAAATACTGGTTATCACACTACTTTTCAATCTTACAAAATTTAAGTGTCATTCACTCAAATATTTCAACACCAAATTAATATTTGATTTTTATAGCAACACTTTAAGTCAGTCTAGTAGATCATGCCTGTTAGAAACAACCATAATCACTTGACTATCAAAATTAATACTGCTGTAACAGATGCATCATAAAGATACAAATACAGCAATAAAACAAAATTTAAAGTGCAAAAGTCAATGGTCAGGAGCCCAACTAAAGCAAACACTGATCTCCACAATGGTGACGCTAAACGAAACAGTAACATTATCATCTAAATCTCTTTAATTCTCAATAAGATCTTTTGATCTCTGTTCTCTGATCTGACAGAAATAAAGTCAGTCTGGTTAGTAATGTGTGAAGTTAGTGAAGCTGTTTGTTGATCGTTTAAATCTTCAGTTGATTTCATCTAAGGCTGTGGCTGATGTCAGTTGTATTTCATGTGTTTGTCTTATGTTTTTTTTTTCTTCAGTGATTCTACTCATTAACAGCAGCTGTTGATCATTGTCTGAATTCACTCATTCATTTTCATTCTCTCTGTCAGGGGGACTATATTAGTAAACTTATGTGGAATAGTGAATGAGGGAGTAGGGTGTGATTTGAAACACAGCCGCTGAGTGTCGACTTTGAACGTTGTTAATTTACGATATATAGCAGCAGGCTACTTCTCGAAAACGATGAATATTACCCAGAATGCACTGTTTTAATGAAAAAAAGTATTTTACTGTCGAAATTTGGCCTTTTTTTACAGCGATTTTTAACAGTGTACACTGTAAAAAATTGTGCCGTTAAATAACAGTAATTTACTGGCAGCAGGGGCGCCAGTAAAGTACTGTTAATTTACAGCTTTCAACCATTAATTTACCACTCTTATTTTTTTTTTTTACAATATTTTACCGTAAACTATACCATGGAAATTAACTCCACTCCCACTGCTTCAAACAGTTCGAGTTTAAAAGCTAGCATTCCTATGATGTTAGTACTATGAACTTATTCCATTTGAGTCCACTGAGAAGGAACATTTCTTAATATAAAAATGCAAACACTTAATGTGTAGTAGTAAAGAAACTAAATGCATGACTTTAACTTAAATCACTGCAGTTAATTGTCAGCTATAGCACACATGTATGTGCTGAAGTACTTAACACAGAGATCACCACTGTATCAGCATCTTTATATAAAGCAGCAGAAAATCTGAAATTTTGGCTCATCATTGACTGAAGCACAGGCTCTACTCTCCAGAACAATGGTGAACAACAAAACTGCATTAAACTAACAGATCTCTCTTGTGAAAACACATTAATACAGTTGAGTTCAGTATTTACTCTCATTATCAGTGTATGACTTTGCATACATTTTTTTTCTATGGATGTTCACAAATATTTTAGTTAAATTATTATTTTTTTTTTCATTTGGTAAATCTGACATTTACATTTAACAGTATATTACTGTTTTTCCTTGACTTAACGGCAACAAACCGTAGAAAAACACTTTTTTTGCTGGCAACCATTAATTTACGGCAACAAACTGTAGAAAAACAGTTATTTACTGGCAGCAGGGGTGCCAGTAAATAACTGTTTTTCTACAGTTTGTTTCCTGTAAATTAATTAGTTTATTACTGTTAAATTATGTTTCATGCTGTTTTTTCTTCATATTAAATTTTTTACCCTTTAAACCCCACAACAAAATCCTGAGTTTTAAATGAAGACTTATAATGTGTTTGAGTAACACTGAATCACTGAATTAATTGATGATTGAGCATGAGTGATGAACACCTGCTATTAACAAACAGAATGACTAAAGGAAAGAGAAACACAAGGAATACAACTGACTTGAGCCACTGCCTTAGATGAAATCAACTGAAATAAAATAATTCATAAAATCTCTCAATATCTGATTAAACAACTCATAAAACAGCTTCACCAGATTCACATTACTAACCAGACTGACTTTATTTCTGTCAGATGTCTACAGAAGATCTTATTGAGAGTTAAATAGGTTTAGGTGTTTTTTTTTCACTACCATGATGGAGATCAGTGTTTACTTTAGTTGGGCTCTTAAACGTGACTTTAAAACAACTATGTTTTTTTTTTTTACATGCTGTAACAATGTAACAATTTGGAACCTGTTATAGCGGAAAAAAAACAGTAGAAAAAAAATCTGGTATTGCTGTTCATAGATTGACAACAACAAACACTCTATTATTTCTGATCCAATCCCGTGTCCCTTCTCTTATTGAATATTGGTACTACAGCAAAATAAGAAACACTGCTGAGCCTTAAGTTATGAAAGACTGTTAAGAAAATTTCACTCATAAAAAAAACCTGTGCTGATATTTAGACAGAAACATCAATAATCAGTGTATGAATCACAACAATGTTGACAATCCACAAAATAAATAAACAGATAGGTTCTGAACTTCACAAAACATGCTATTAAAACTTAAGACAAAAGCAAAATTATAAGCACATAAGAATTCAAGAAAATAAGTGAACAATTCAGCATCATAATTTATTCATGCCGCAATGCATGCTGGGAGTCATGGAAGAGTTTTATCCTGTGCTGGTACCCAGCATGCTTTGCATCATAAACCTTTTGATTGTCACCATTGTTGAGATTCATATGCTGATTGTTGATGTCTCTCTTTGAGTGTTGCGGCCACTGCTGCCCAAAATATTGAATGCACTGTTTTAATGAAAAACAGTATGTTACTGTTGAAATTTGGCTGTTTTTTTACAGTAATTTTTAAGTGTACACTGTTAAAAATTACTGTAAAAAAATGGCCAAATTTTGACAGTAACATACTGTTTTTCATTAAAACAGTGCATTCTGGGTAATATTCATCATTTTATTGTGTTTCCCTGGGTGTCCAGTAGTGGTCTCACTTCCCCATAGGCACCCCACTGCAGGTACTGCATTTCCCAAAAGCTTTGTCCCTTCATCACTGTTAATTGCACACCTGTATTTCACTCAGTTGTCTCCACTCTCTTCGTTATCACCTGTCCATATATCCACCTGTCCTTGTTTTCCTTCACAAGTCTTTCTCGTGTTCCCTGTGTTTTTCTTGGTTCTTTTTTTATTGTTTTGGACTGATTTTATGGTTATGACCTCTTGCCTGTTCTGGATACTGACTTTTGGATTATCCAATAAAAACTGCTATTGGATCTCTCATTTTGTGTGTGCATTCGTGACAGTATACTGCGTGTGGAACCATTAAAGTCAAATCAGAGTAGCTTACAAATTCTCTCGAGGCCATCACAGCCACCTCGGCCACTGCCACTGCTCTCAGACAGTGTGGAAGTCCTGCAGCTACAGCAATAGTACAATCAATTTTCATTGAAAAATAGGCCACAGGTCGCATTCTGTCACCATGAGTCTGCAAGAGAACAGAAGACATAAATCCATTCTTTTCATCACCGGTAGACCAGGTAGAGTACGAGGTGGACGATGTTGATTTGATGGTGTTAGTGCCAGTGACACCGCAACCTTCTCAAATACTTGTACCTGAGGCTTTGGGTCATTTAGTGCCATTCGACTCCCCAAACAAGTTAATTTTAGGTGGTAGAGGTCATTCCAATACTCTAACTGTTGAACCGGAGGTACCCTTGGATTTACTTCTGGGTTCAATGGGTGACGGGCCAGTTGTTCCACGCAGGACTGGATGCACCACAGCGGGTCAGCACTCTAACATGTATCATCTCCCATGCACTGTGAGAGGGACAGAAAGGGAAGTTGAGTTTCCCACTGGGCCAGTGTCTAGTGCCATCTTAGCTTTATTTAACGTGGGATTAACCACCTATTGCACAGAGAATTTCTTTTTTTTTTTTGGTCGCTGGGATGATGACATGGAAAAGGGGGGTAGATTGTGATGGGGAACCCCATTACCTTCCCCAATAATTATGTGGGACGTAAGCCAATTGGCTGTCACTATGGGGATATAAAGGGCGGTAGACCTGTGCTTGAGTTCAGCATCATTGACAACGTCATTAATGCATCCCAAATGCTGCACTGTGGCTGCCCCAGGTGTGGATATTGGAGAGAGTAAGCTCAGATTGCATGATTGCCTTTCCCTATCGTATGGTTCGAATCAGCTGTTCTGTTTCTTGTGCGAGTCTCGCACTGCTGCTGTGGCTGTCATTGTTGTGTGTGTGTGTGACTATGCATCAAATGCGTCATCGTTATGTCTAATAGGCATTTGCGTGTTCTAGTGAAAGGAATGATTTCTCTGCTATAGGCAGATCAAATCTCTGACAGCCTGACCCTGCTGGTAAGCCCAAGTTAGCTGGTCTTCCTGTGACATTCGTAGAGCTAAACTCTTATGATGGGCTGTGCTTTGACTGAGGCCTGATATGTTTTAATGATTGTTTTAAAGCGACTGTGATTTAATAAAGTAAATTGTTTTGTATTGTTACCCATGTATCTGAGTGTCTATTTGGTGAATGAACTTGCGTGTCCTTTAGAGGCACTAATTTCTCTGGATGGAATTTCCAGAGTGGCGTAGTTTGGCAAAATTATCCTTTACATACTCCCTTGGGTTGCCACACATACATGAAGCAGAATAAATACATAACCTCATAAATGCATTGTAGTTGATGTTAATAAATACAAAATAGAAAACTGTACTTTCATAACTAGCTTTCTTTTCAAAACACAATAAACATTCTTATGACTTTTTTTAACTGCGAACAACCGGTTTGGTTGGAAATTAAAATAAATAAATGAATAAATAGATAAAAACATAGTGTTATGTTTCTTAGTTAGAATGCTTTTAGTTTGTAATAAAATCACATATATAAGCTAAAACATTTTTCTTTCAAACACTCTCATGCACCACACAGCTTTCAGAGACACTCCTCACAAACTGCCAACAAGGTCCTTAAATTCTATTTTAACATTTAGCTGTAGTTGAGACACTAATGGAATTATTTTACACACAGTTTTGGGAAAGTTACTACAAACTTGTAATAGGTTACACAGCAAAATCCCCAGTGTTAATTTAACACTCTTGAGTGTGGACTCATATAAACACTGAAACAGTGTTAAAAGTAACACTGAAGCAGAGTTGAAGTTAATGAGATAATTAAGAAGTTAATTGAGTTATGATTGACCATCATAGAAGACACCTGATGTTAACAAGCAGAATCACCAACTGAGAAAAATCACAATTTGTGTGTCACCATTATAGTGGTCAATGTTTGATTTAGTTGGGATCTTGACCCTTCAGTTATTATCTTTAGATTTTATGTGGCTGTGGTGACTGAATTATAGCATACAGACATACCACAGCAAAGGCAATCATGTGTGCCATTGATTGTGATTTGAGCTATTTGTTAAACAGTGACCTGAATGCCTGAGTTTAGGTTTCTTTACTGCGTACATCAATTAAATAAAAAAGAAAAGTAAGCAACCCAGCATTTCTGGCATAGTATGACATGTTTTTAATAGTTAGTGCTACGTAAAAAAAAAAAGTAATCTTTTGTTTGGACACACAGATATCAGGAATAAGCGTGATCATCACAACAACGGTGACCATCAAAAAAGCATGCTGTAGCCAATAAAAACTCATCCATGGCTCCCATCATGCATTGCGGCATGAATAAATTATGAGCTGAACAGTCTTTTTAACTTTTTATTCTAACTATATTTTATTTTTGCTGTTTTTATGTTCATTTTTTTTTGTATCTAGTTTTGTGATGTTCAGAGTTGGTCTGTTTATCTGAATATGCTGTTTGTCACCATTGTTGAGATTCATACGTTGATTATTGTTATCTGTATGTGCCTAAAATTAGAATTCTTCAATAAAAAAAAATCTGAATCACTTGCAAGAGATACCTACAAAATGTATAGGAAATACAGATTTTTTCATTGTGGAATCAAAGCTGTGACAATCAATAATGGAAGTTTTACTTTGAGAAAAGACTGTAAATTAGTTCAGTGATTCATGTCAAACAACGATTACATTAAAACATAACCATCAACACGCAATGATTTTTGCTCTTGGTTTGACTAACAAACTTTAAAATTAAAAAGTTACAAGCCAAGATCCCAGCTAAAGCAAACACTGACCACTATAATGGTGATACACAAATTGTAATTTTCTCGTTTGGTGATTCTGCTTGTTAACATCAGGTGTCTTCAATAATGGTCAATCATAACTCAATTAACTTCTTAATTATCTCATTAACTTAAACTCTGCTTCAGTGTTACTTTTAACACTGCTTCAGTGTTTATATGAGTCCAGCTTACAAATTACCCTATTTAAAATCTAAAAGGTAGTGTAACTATTTAAATTTATTTAACCTTCTGGGGTCTAAGGGTATTTTGGGGGCCTGGAGAAGTTTTGTCATGCCCTGACACTTGTGCTTTTTTTAGTTTCTTATACACATCGAAATGGCTAATGTTTAATCTCACTGTAATCAGCACAGTTGATTGTATTACACTTGGCTATAATATAATAATAAGGCAATAAAACACATACAGAAAAATGGTTCTCCGGATTTTTGAGAACTGGAGCTTGTAGCCTAGAATTTATATTTCTCAATTATGTGAAAATCATCTTGTTTACTCACTTACAGAAAACAATATATTGATTTACATTTTCTAAGACATTTTTTGTTGGTAAAAGTCATATGCGAGTAGGAATCAACTATCATAAATATTGTGATTTACAACTGAGAAGACAAAGGCCTGCATAATGAGCTGCATAATTAGCCTTTCAATCATCTGTACCACTGAGAGGGAGGAGTTACAAGAAAGAATGTGAGGACAAAATAAATCTATATAATTTTATGTTTGTAGTTTATTTACAATATATTTAATTATTTCACAACATAATTTAATATTCACTTGTGAGTGCAGTTAAAGAGTTTATTAGTAACAATCAAAGCTGACTTTCAAACAAAAATTTTTGCATCATTACTCGTCACACAATCCTTCAGAAATCCTTTTAACAAATCTTATTTTCTATAAAAAAACAACAAAAAAACATTTATTGTTATTATTATCATCATTAGTAGTATGTTATTATTAATTTTGAAAAGAGCTCTGAATATTTTTCAATTTTTTTAGGGGGGATAAATTGAAAGAACAGCATTGTTCATTACATTTGTTACAGTTACATTTATTTGTTATATTTATATTATTTACATCAAGCTTTTGAAATGTATAGTATTGTATATTGTTATTGAAACTTCATAATATTTCACTTGGTTGGAACTGGAGTCTGCAGGATGATATATATATATATATAATTCTTTTTTTTTAATGAATTTATTTTGTATGTAAAACTACCTTCTTATGACACTATATACGTATCTTGCCCAGACAATATAGAAATAAAAAAAAACCCTGTCACTTCAGATCTAGTAACAGGGTATTGGGGCATTGTTTTAGGAACATTACCCTGTTACTGGTGTCTTTACCAGTCATATTTGTATCCTTTTCTCAGGAATATATGATTATATATTGTTATATTCATAGCCAATGCTCAAATTACTTGACAATATGGTAGTCAGTAGGAAAATGACTGTATGCAACACAAAGCACATGAATTGAGCATTATGCTATTGTAATACTGATTTTTTTTTTCCAAGGATTGCAGTATAGTTTTTATAGACCCACATTTCTGTTTTTTTTTGTTGTTTTTTTTAGAATAGCAAATATAAATTGAATCGGAGCTGTTTTATGTGATATTAACATTGACTGAGTGCACCTGAATGCAAGAAAACTTCACCCAAAATTAACAACTTTGTTTTTTTCTTGTTCCAAACAACTTTGTGTTTTTTTTTTCAGTAGGTCTTCTACTTCATTTAAGAACAAGTTTAAACATGGTCAAATCAAAAGGCTTACTGTCCATAAATAATGTCCATGAAATGAATCTACTCAAAAATAAATGGTCACAATCATTCTGGAATACAAAATAATAAAACGTTTTGACTTGATAAAAACTTCACTAAGAGATTTACACTTGTTTTTTGAAAAACAGTCTAATAACTTGCTGTCGTACTTTTTTCAAATTTAAACCGTAAATAATCGGATTTAAAATTGGTGGCATGAGTAAGAATTCCAGGGCCATAAAATTACGCACACCTTGTTGCAAATTCTTTGAGCCATAACGACTGTACAGTACATCAAATAACAATGCAGTACTCACATTGATCAGTGAGAGCAAATGTGGTACACATGTTTGTATGAATTTTTTTCTGCCCTCTATTGATTTCCTGCACATTTTAATCAAGTAAATGTATGAGCAAAATATAAATACTGCATGTCCAAAGTATGTAAGAATAAGAAAGTACCCAAATACATTATTTAATGTTGTAGAAAAACATGAAAGTTTTGCAACTGCCCAAATCTCACAGTATAACTTTTCAACAGTAGAGCCACATAAAGTGAGTCTAGAAACTAATATAACTGCAACAGCCATGCACAACATTGGAGTCAGCCAGCAGAAAAGGATACACTGAAGAACTCTCTGACTAGTCATTATTGAATGATACCCCAAAGGTCTGCATATTGCCACATACCTGTCATATGCCATAACTGTTAATGTTGAAAAGTCACATAAAGCAGATGAATAAATGACAAAGATCTGATTCATACATCCAACATAAGAAATCACATGATCATATGATAACAAATCATACATGAATTTAGGGTAGAATCCAGCGGTGCCAAAAAGTCCATTTACACATAAATTGCAGATAAACAGATACATTGGCTCGTGAAATTTCTTATATGAGATTATAGTGAAAATGACTGTTACATTACAAAAGACCATCAAGGGAAAAAACAGTGCAGTTAAAGAAAAAAACACATATCTGTTTTCCATTGTTTCATTGAGACCGTAGAGTGTAAATACTAGGACACTGGACTCATTCTCCAGTTGTGGCTGAATCTGGAATAATATTAGCCTATTATGTAGATTTATGTTGTTGTTATTAAATTATTTGAAAACTAATTAGACATAGAAGGATGTGTTATCTTGAATGGTCAAGGTGTTTAACTAGGAATCATGTAGATGTAATAATAATAATCATCATCTAATTTAAGAATGCATTGCTTTTAACAGTTATAATTCTGTTACATGGAAACTTACCATGTTCTCTCTAGGCTTGTTTCCTGCAGTATTTTGTTAAGGACTGATTTGATTTGGTTTATGTATGGACATTGGTCTCATGCTAATGCTAATTGCCATGACCACAAAAACTGAAAACAGTTTTAACAAGCTCTCTAAAGGCTTTTTTTTCTCTCTCTCTCATGTCAAAATAACTCCATCTATGCATCTAAGTAGATTTAGATAAATTATCTATTTAAATAATTTTTGTCATTCATATTTCTGCCAATACATTAGTTCCAAGATTACATACAATGTGAAATTTGATACAATTATTTACAAAATGTATTTAATACTATTTTAATATTTTCTGTTTCTGTTATGTTGTCAGCTCACACTTTCTTCACTAACTGGCTTACAATACACAGTAAAAGCCAGAGTGTTAAATTAACACTGCTCGGGGCATACAGTATATGGTCCCACTCTAAAAGAGTGTTAGGGAGCTTTTACACTGGGCTCGTTTGCTGCAGTCCGAGCACGAGCGCGATTGTTCCCGATGCTGCCCAGCGTTGGTCTGCTTTCACACCCAATAGTTGTATCGAACACAGGTGTGTTTACAGTCACCTTACGTCATCACAAACACACACGGAAAATGCATGGAGAACACAACGCGACTGAGCATAGTTGTAACTTTTTTGTTATTTCGGTGCTATTATGCACAGCATAGTTAACGACAACTGCGTTAATGTTCATTGCTTGGTGTAATCCAGCACATATCAATGTTTCCTTGCCACTCATGGATTTTGTGTGTTGAGGAAATGATGATATTGACACTGTTACACGTGTACATGTTACGCATGTGCTGGATATTTTACTTTCTTACCAAGTGCGCACCACAGTCTGTGTTGCTACCACATTCACACAAACTGTGCCACAGTTTGAGAACAACTGAACTCAGACCATCTTCTCCAAGTAATCTCGGGTTCGGTAAACCAGTGCGCACCAGGGTCCAATGACAGCGTTCACATTAGCAATTTTTCATGCGTACCGAGCCCCGTTCCGCACTAAACTGCCAGTGTGAAAGCCCCCCTAAAAGTAACAATGAAGCAATGTTCATGAGATAATTATGTGATTAATTAAATGCTGATTGATCATAAGTGATTTTATGTGTCTAAAAATGTATTATTAAGAATCAGCAGAGGTTTAGATGTAAATTTTTATGGAAAATAATACAATTTGAAGTCACCGTTGTGGAGATAAACGTTTAGATTCAGTATACACTCTAAAAAAAAATTCAAGGCAGCTGTTACCACTACATAATTTAATACATTGCTGTAAATTAAAAATTCTAAATTTTTAATTTGATTAAACCTTTTAAGTTGCTAGCATTATTTTAATGAGTTGTCATGACAGAATAATGTTGATAATTGCATCAACTTAATAATGAATGCAATTTAAACATAAATATATGTGTTGATTCGTTTAAAACAATATTTACGTTGTAGCAACCCAATGAAATAGGCTTGATAACTTAATTTTTCCACACCATTTGAGTTCAGGATTTCAAAACTCCTCCCCCACTTAACGAGCAAGGAGCAAGTTCAGACATGTTTTAGGCTGGCCAGTACGACATAAAGGACATTTCAAGGTGAGTAAGTTTAATTTCATTTACAAAAAAATTATCTCCATTTAACTAGGTTTAGCTACACCTGGTAATACAGTTTATGTTAGAAGTGTAATTTGACACTGGTGGCAGTGGATAAGAATTTAAAACAGTTTCATTTAAAAATATGCTCAGCCAGAAAGGGAGTTATATTTGTGCTGTAAATAGGAAAATAATTTAATGCACAGACACATTTTTAAAAATCTGTCGTCATTCACACAGACAGCATTCAATTTTTGCTGTTTGACCAACATTAACAGACTTCTGATCTCTGTAAAAAAGATACTAGAGGCAGGTTTTTTTTTTTTTTCTTATTTATATAGTGTGTTTTTATGTTAGTACAACCTGCAGAAAGAGATATTCTGCATTTTGGTCACTGCTGTTATGCAACCTAAACAAAAATTCCCTGCACTTAAAGGCATACAGTAAATTACTGTTAAATTATATTTCAGTGAATCTTCTGACATCAATTACGAATATCTACTGGTTGCTGAGATTTGCATGAACAGTTAATGCAAATGTACTATGACATTCTAGGCTGATCAGTATTTTTTATTTTTTTAAGTAGGCCCATACCTAAAAATGGGTTTTGGGTGTAAAATGTGTAAATTTGAAACCAAAACACAAATAGCAATGCTAAAACATTACAGGCTATACCATGGTAATGGTGGGCAACCACTGCCATGCCTTTATCAAGACTGTTTTTGTTCTTTCAGAACATGGGGTAGCCTTAGATCACATTTATCAAGACATCACTCTAGGGAAACTCAGGAAAGATTCAGATCTGCAGAAAGTATCTATTTTACTTGTCCTTGTTGGCTTTGTTGTTTCTAAAACTTGAGAGCACTTTAAATGTATCTAACAGGTGTATTGATGAGGTTGTTGAAGAGTTAAATTTCATATCTCATTCAGCATCAGGACCCATCATCAAACGCATTTTACAGTCCTGCTTGAGGAAACATAATTGTGAGATTGATGAATCAGTTGTGTCAGACATGGTGACAGAGCTGTGTAATGCAAATCCTTTTACCATACCTAAAAATGGGTTTTGGGTGTAAAATGTGTAAATTTGAAACCAAAACACAAATAGCAATGCTAAAACATTACAGGCTATACCATGGTAATGGTGGGCAACCACTGCCATGCCTTTATCAAGACTGTTTTTGTTCTTTCAGAACATGGGGTAGCCTTAGATCACATTTATCAAGACATCACTCTAGGGAAACTCAGGAAAGATTCAGATCTGCAGAAAGTATCTCTTTTACTTGTCCTTGTTGCAATGCCAAGACAATCTCCACGGAAAGAGAATTATTTGAACACCTGGGTCGGCATTTGAAAAAACATGAGACTGTCATGTGTGTATTTCAGAACTGCAATTTCAGCACTATTATTTATGGTACATTTGCTTCCCACAGAAGCCGAAAACTCCTCACTCATTGATGGACTTCAAGGAAGACATAATAAAAAGGTTTGTAAGTTCAACCAACACAGATCAACTAAGTGATGTGGAAATTCAAGGTAGGGAGATGCCTGATGACGGTCAAGATGATGATAATGATGTGAGAGTTCTGCCAAACCACATTGAAAAAATGTTGGCTTTGTTGTTTCTAAAACTTTGAGAGCACTTTAAATGTATCTAACAGGTGTATTGATGAGGTTGTTGAAGAGTTAAATTTCATATCTCATTCAGCATCAGGACCCATCATCAAACGCATTTTACAGTCCTGCTTGAGGAAACATAATTGTGAGATTGATGAATCGGTTGTGTCAGACATGGTGACAGAGCTGTGTAATGCAAATCCTTTTACCTCTGCCCTGAGTAGCAGTGGTCCCCTTTCTTCTGCCTACAAGAGAAGGTCTTATTATATAGAGCAGTTTGATGTGGTGGAACCAGTGGAGTATGTACTGGATAAGGAAGAAAATAGAAGCTTCCAGTATGTCCCCATTCTGAAGTCATTGCTTCAGGTTTTGAGTCAGAAAGAGATCAGGGATTTAATCTTACAAAACAGAGAAGCTCAAAGTACCATTAAACTCAGTACAGGGCATTTTCTGATGGCATTTATTACAAAACAAATGAGTTGTTTTCTGCAGGAGATCCTACGATTGCTATTATTCTCTATGTCGATGACTTTGAGATATGCAATCCTCTGGGAACATCAAGAAAGAAACACAAAGTGACAGCTGTGTACTGGGTGTTAGCTGATGTTCCTGCACTGCTCAGATCTTCACTGACCTCCATCTTCTTAGCAATTCTATGCAAAGCTGATGATGTTAAGAGATTTGGTTATAGTACTGTACTTGAGCCACTGCTCAAGGATCTTGTGAGCTTGGAGGAGGAGGGCCTGTATGTTCCAGCAATAGGCAAAATAGTCAAAGGAACAGTGTTTTGTGTCGTGGCAGATAATCTTGGGGCACATTCCTTGGGGGGATTTGTTGAAAATTTCTCCAGTTCTTACATTTGCAGATTTTGTCTGGGTGACAAGTCAAAGTTTCAGTTAGAAGAAGTCAGAACAGGGGCATTTCCTCTCAGAACTAAAGAACAGCATGAAATGCATATCCAGGCTGTGCAGGAGAATACTGACTTGACTCATGCCTATGGAGTCAAGAGGCATTGTCCACTTACGGAGAATCTAAAGTATTTCAACGTTTTATCAGGATACCCTCCTGATGTGATGCATGATTTGTTTGAGGGTATAGTCCCCCGAGAACTGGCTCTCTGTCTTCAAGTATTTATCAAAAATAAATAAATACTTTACTCTTGATGAGCTCAACAAAGCCATTTAACTGTTTCCGTACAAATGGTCAGACAAGACTGATTCTCCACAGCAGGTCCCTCTGAATTTTGCAACAAAGAAACGTGTTGGAGGGAATGCACATGAGAATTGGTCTTTGTTGAGATTTCATCCTCATTGGATTAAAAATCCCTCAGGGTGATCCAACATGGGAAGTACTTCTAGTGCTCAAAGACATAGTTGAGCTAGTTGTGAGCCACGTTCACACAGAGGAGACGATTTGCTACCTGGACAGTAGAATCTCTGAACACAAACACCGATTGCTCCAGATTTTCCCAGAGGAAAAACTAATACCCAAACACCATTTCCTGGAACATTATCCTGAGTTGATCAGAGCCTATGGTCCACCATTGTTACTGTGGACTATGCGGTTTGAAGCCAAACACAGCTTTTTAAGCGTGTTGTCAGGCACACACAAACCTTTCGAAATATTCTGCTTTCACTTTCCATGAAGCATCAGCTGATGATTGCATGTAACCATCATGATACTAGTGTTGTAAAACCCATCTTACATTCGACAAATCTGGCTACTGTAGATGTTACTGTGCTCAGAGAAAACACCCAGAAAGCACTGCAAGCTAAATTCCCTGATGAAAGACACTGTGAAAGTGCTAGAGCCTGCAGAGCTGTCTGACATGTTCCCTTTATCACCTTATGTATTTAGTGGAAAGAGCATTGTAACCCTGAAACACTACATTTATGTTATTTAGATTGCCATTAAAACCTTGACTTGTCAAATTCACAAGTTGGAACAAAAAGCCACTTTATCACTTTTTCACAAGGATTAAGTCTGTTAGCATACACTTACTTTTCAATAAGATTAACATTCAAGAAACAAATACAGTCCTGCAGCAAAGTTTGTTATATGGATGGTCCCCCAGTTATTGCTTGTGCATACTATGTATTTTCATTTAAAAGAACAAACTAACGTAAAAACATAGTTTGGTGTAATGATCTTGCAATGAGCAGAGCCTTTACAACTCTGGGGGAACATTGTGACATTTGTTGTTATTTTGTGCATTACAGATAATGTCGCAACCAGCTCATCTCCGAGTGATTCTTTCAGACCATGATGTCCAAAAACTGACATTACCTTCTGGAGTCCCGGGAACAGTTGAAGAACTTGAATCAGTTGTTCGAGAAACTTATGGGATTTCTGTGAATTTCTGTTTGCATTACAAGGATGTTGATTTTGGCAATGATTTTTTTACCCTGCTTTCAAGTTCCGATATCAAAGACAAAGACACAATCAAGGTTGTGTATGTCCTGGAACCCCCGAGTGTAACTTTGACTTTAACAGATATAGACAGCTCCTTCACAAGCAATGATTGTCCCTCTCAGCCCCTCAATGATGCGTCCTCATCTGTGACCTCCAATGACACATTGCCTGTTTCTTCAGAATCGAGTTCAGAAAATTTAACCTATCGGTCAAAGGGTTGGCCCTCAGAATTTCCAATTCCCCGTTTCTCTTCCAGTACAGAGATACTGCTTCAGTCAGGCAATGAAAAATATAGGTGTTCTGAGACTCGTCTTGATACAAAAGATCTTGTTTCAATGCTTCCAGACATTCTTGGAAAATTAGCTGAAGTCATTTTTGAATACACCGCATACCCACCGCACTTAAGTCAGGTAGCGGAGGCCCTGATCCAAAAATATCCCTGCCTCAAAGAACCAGGGTCATTCAATGGTTACTACGGCTGGATTCAATGACTGAAAAATACAAGATGAACAATTTTAGATTTATGGCTAACCACGAAACTGTGGTCAACTCACTCAAGCGAAAACCAGCAGATGACCAGGCTCCTGCTAAAAATGTTAAAAAGCCTAAAAAGGCTGAAGTGAATTACTTGCCTCCTCATCCTCAAGGTGAAAGCAGTGCGAGTTTGGAGCAAGAGAGAGTGAACTTTTTGCATGAAGTGACAAAAAAGAACAATTTCCAAGTTGTTGCTGAGAAAATGGGCAAGACATTCTCTCTTCGCAGACAAGAAATAATTTACAACAGCCCTGAAATCAGGCATGTCATGGAGCGCTGGCCTGCGTTATAGCTTACAAATTACCCTATTTAAAATCTAAAAGGTAGTGTAACTATTTCAATTTATTTAACCCTCTGGGGTCTAAGGGTATTTTGGGGGCCTGGAGAAGTTTTGTCATGCCCTGACACTTGTGCTTTTTTTAGTTTCTTATACACATCGAAATGGCTAATGTTTAATCTCACTGTAATCAGCACAGTTGATTGTATTACACAATAATATATTTAATTAATATATTATTACGCTATAATATAATAATAAGGCAATAAAACACATACAGAAAAATGGTTCCCCGGATTTTTGAGAACTGGAGCTTGTAGCCTAGAATTTATATTTCTCAATTATGTGAAAATCATCTTGTTTACTCACTTACAGAAAACAATATATTGATTTACATTTTCTAAGACATTTTTTGTTGGTAAAAGTCATATGCGAGTAGGAATCAACTATCATAAATATTGTGATTTACAACTGAGAAGACAAAGGCCTGCATAATGAGCTGAATAATTAGCCTTTCAATCATCTGTGCCACTGAGAGGGAGGAGTTACAAGAAAGAATGTGAGGACAAAATAAATCTATATAATTTTATGTTTGTAGTTTATTTACAATATATTTAATTATTTCACAACATAATTTAATATTCACTTGTGAGTGCAATTAAAGAGTTTATTAGTAACAATCAAAGCTGACTTTCAAACAAAATTTTTTGCATCATTTCTCCAGTCACACAATCCTTCAGAAATCCTTTTAACAAATCTTATTTTCTAAAAAAAAAAAAAAAAAAAAAAAAAAAACATTTATTGTTATTATTATCATCATTAGTAGTATATTATTATTAATTTTGAAAAGAGCTCTGAATATTTTTTTAGGGGGGATAAATTGAAAGAACAGCATTGTTCATTACATTTGTTACAGTTACATTTATTTGTTACATTTATATTATTTACATCAAGCTTTTGAAATGTATAGTATTGTATATTGTTATTGAAACTTCATAATATTTCACTTGGTTGGAACTGGAGTCTGCAGGATGATAGCTCTTCAGAAGAAGGATTGGAGATCCTGTTCTGTCATTTAACCCAACCCCAGGGCATCTAAAAATATGTGCAAAACACTAGATTTAAATAGAAACATGAATGATCCTCACTAGTCTATATATATATATATATATATATATATATATATATATATATATATAATTCTTTTTTTTTTAATGAATTTATTTTGTATGTAAAACTACCTTCTTATGACACTATATACGTATCTTGCCCAGACAATATAGAAATAAAAAAAAAACCCTGTCACTTCAGATCTAGTAACAGGGTATTGGGGCATTGTTTTAGGAACATTACCCTGTTACTGGTGTCTTTACCACTCATATTTGTATCCTTTTCTCAGGAATATATGATTATATATTGTTATATTCATAGCCAATGCTCAAATTACTTGACAATATGGTAGTCAGTAGGAAAATGGCTGTATGCAACACAAAGCACATGAATTGAGCATTATGCTATTGTAATACTGATTTTTTTTTTTTTTTCCAAGGATTGCAGTTTAGTTTTTATAGACCCACATTTCTGTTTTTTTTTTTTTTTTTTTTAGAATAGCAAATATAAATTGAATCGGAGCTGTTTTATGTGATATTAACATTGACTGAGTGCACCTGAATGCAAGAAAACTTCACCCAAAATTAACAACTTTGTTTTTTTCTTGTTCCAAACACCTTTGTGTTTTTTTTCCATAGGTCTCCTACTTCATTTAAGAACAAGTTTAAACATGGTCAAATCAAAAGGCTTATTGTCCATAAATAATGTCCATGAAATTAATCTACTCAAAAATAAATGGTCACAATCATTCTGGAATACAAAATAATAAAACGTTTTGACTTGATAAAAACTTCACTAAGAGATTTGCACTTGTTTTTTGAAAAACAGTCTAATAACTTGCTGTCGTACTTTTTTCAAATTTACACCGTAAATAATCGGATTTAAAATTGGTGGCATGAGTAAGAATTCCAGGGCCATAAAATTACGCACACCTTGTGGCAAATTCTTTGAGCCATAACGACTGTACAGTACATCAAATAACAATGCAGTACTCACATTGATCAGTGAGAGCAAATGTGGTACACATGTTTGTATGAATTTTTTTCTGCCCTCTATTGATTTCCTGCACATTTTAATCAAGTAAATGTATGAGCAAAATATAAATACTGCATGTCCAAAGTATGTAAGAATAAGAAAGTACCCAAATACATTATTTAATGTTGTAGAAAAACATGAAAGTTTTGCAACTGCCCAAATCTCACAGTATAACTTTTCAACAGTAGAGCCACATAAAGTGAGTCTAGAAACTAATATAACTGCAACAGCCATGCACAACATTGGAGTCAGCCAGCAGAAAAGGATACACTGAAGAACTCTCTGACTAGTCATTATTGAATGATACCCCAAAGGTCTGCATATTGCCACATACCTGTCATATGCCATAACTGTTAATGTTGAAAAGTCACATAAAGCAGATGAATAAATGACAAAGATCTGATTCATACATCCAACATAAGAAATCACATGATCATATGATAACAAATCATACATGAATTTAGGGTAGAATCCAGCGGTGCCAAAAAGTCCATTTACACATAAATTGCAGATAAACAGATACATTGGCTCGTGAAATTTCTTATATGAGATTATAGTGAAAATGACTGTTACATTACAAAAGACCATCAAGGGAAAAAACAGTGCAGTTAAAGAAAAAAACACATATCTGTTTTCCATTGTTTCATTGAGACCGTAGAGTGTAAATACTAGGACACTGGACTCATTCTCCAGTTGTGGCTGAATCTGGAATAATATTAGCCTATTATGTAGATTTATGTTGTTGTTATTAAATTATTTGAAAACTAATTAGACATAGAAGGATGTGTTATCTTGAATGGTCAAGGTGTTTAACTAGGAATCATGTAGATGTAATAATAATAATCATCATCTAATTTAAGAATGCATTGCTTTTAACAGTTATAATTCTGTTACATGGAAACTTACCATGTTCTCTCTAGGCTTGTTTCCTGCAGTATTTTGTTAAGGACTGATTTGATTTGGTTTATGTATGGACATTGGTCTCATGCTAATGCTAATTGCCATGACTACAAAAACTGAAAACAGTTTTAACAAGCTCTCCAAAGGCTTTTTTTTCTCTCTCTCATGTCAAAATAACTCCATCTATGCATCTAAGTAGATTTAGATAAATTATCTATTTAAATAATTTTTGTCATTGATATTTCTGCCAATACATTAGTTCCAAGACTACATACAATGTGAAATTTGATACAATTATTTACAAAATGTATTTAATACTATTTTAATATTTTCTGTTTCTGTTATGTTGTCAGCTCACACTTTCTTCACTAACTGGCTTACAATACACAGTAAAAGCCAGAGTGTTAAATTAACACTGCTCGGGGCATACAGTATATGGTCCCACTCTAAAAGAGTGTTAGGGAGCTTTTACACTGGGCTCGTTTGCTGCAGTCCGAGCACGAGCGCGGTTGTTCCCGATGCTGCCCAGCGTTGGTCTGCTTTCACACCCAATAGTTGTATCGAACACAGGTGTGTTTACACTCACCTTACGTCATCAAAAACACACACGGAAAATGCATGGAGAACACAACGCGACTGAGCATAGTTGTAACTTTTTTGTTATTTCGGTGCTATTATGCACAGCATAGTTAACGACAACTGCGTTAATGTTCATTGCTTGGTGTAATCCAGCAGTTATCAATGTTTCCTTGCCACTCATGGATTTTGTGTGTTGAGGAAATGATGATATTGACACTGTTACACGTGTACATGTTACGCATGTGCTGGATATTTTACTTTCTTACCAAGTGCGCACCACAGTCTGTGTTGCTACCACATTCACACAAACTGTGCCACAGTTTGAGAACAACTGAACTCAGACCATCTTCTCCAAATAATCTCGGGTTCGGTAAACCAGTGCGCACCAGGGTCCGATGACAACATTCACATTAGCAATTTTTCATGCGAACCGAGCCCCGTTCCGCACTAAACTGCCAGTGTGAAAGCCCCCCTAAAAGTAACAATGAAGCAATGTTCATGAGATAATTATGTGATTAATTAAATGCTGATTGATCATAAGTGATGAGCACCTAATATTAACGAGCAGAATAACTGAAGAAAAAAAGAAAAACACAAGAACTACTGATTTTAACCACAGCCTTAAAAGAAGTCATCTAAAATAAAAGATATTAAATCACTCATTAAATCACTCAAAATCTCAGCAGATGATTAATCATCTCCACAAACAGCATCACCAACTGCATTACGAACCAGTTTGAATTTTATGTGTCTAAAAATGTATTATTAAGAATCAGCAGAGGTTTAGATGTAAATTTTTATGGAAAATAATACAATTTGAAGTCACCGTTGTGGAGATAAACGTTTAGATTCAGTATACACTCTAAAAAAAAAATTCAAGGGAGCTGTTACCACTACATAATTTAATACATTATTGTAAATTAAAAATTCTAAATTTTTAATTTGATTAAACCTTTTAAGTTGCTAGCATTATTTTAATGAGCTGTCATGACAGAATAATGTTGATAATTGCATCAACTTAATAATGAATGCAATTTAAACATAAATATATGTGTTGATTCGTTTAAAACAATATTTACGTTGTAGCAACCCAATGAAATAGGCTTGATAACTTAATTTTTCCACACCATTTGAGTTCAGGATTTCAAAACTCCTCCCCCACTTAACGAGCAAGGAGCAAGTTCAGACATGTTTTAGGCTGGCCAGTACGACATAAAGGACATTTCAAGGTGAGTAAGTTTTATTTCATTTACAAAAAAATTATCTCCATTTAACTAGGTTTAGCTACACCTGGTAATACAGTTTATGTTAGAAGTGTAATTTGACACTGATGGCAGTGGATAAGAATTTAAAACAGTTTCATTTAAAAATATGCTCAGCCAGAAAGGGAGTTTTATTTGTGCTGTAAATAGGAAAATAATTTAATGCACAGACACATTTTTAAAAATCTGTCGTCATTCACACAGATAGCATTCAATTTTTGCTGTTTGACCAACATTAACAGACTTCTGATCTCTGTAAAAAAGATACTAGAGGCAGGTTTTTTTTTTTTTTTTTTTTTTTTTTTTTGCTTATTTATATAGTGTGTTTTCATGTTAGTACAACCTGCAGAAAGAGATATTCTGCATTTTGGTCACTGCTGTTATGCAACCTAAACAAAAATTCCCTGCACTTAAAGGCATACAGTAAATTACTGTTAAATTATATTTCAGTGAATCTTCTGACATCAATTACGAATATCTACTGGTTGCTGAGATTTGCATGAACAGTTAATGCAAATGTACTATGACATTCTAGGCTGATCAGTATTTTTTTTTTTAAGTAGGCCCATACCTAAAAATGGGTTTTGGGTGTAAAATGTGTAAATTTGAAACCAAAACACAAATAGCAATGCTAAAACATTACAGGCTATACCATGGTAATGGTGGGCAACCACTGCCATGCCTTTATCAAGACTGTTTTTGTTCTTTCAGAACATGGGGTAGCCTTAGATCACATTTATCAAGACATCACTCTAGGGAAACTCAGGAAAGATTCAGATCTGCAGAAAGTATCTCTTTTACTTTTCCTTGTTGCAATGCCAAGACAATCTCCACGGAAAGAGAATTATTTGAACACCTGGGTCGGCATTTGAAAAAACATGAGACTGTCATGTGTGTATTTCAGAACTGCAATTTCAGCACTATTATTTATGGTACATTTGCTTCCCACAGAAGCCGAAAACTCCTCACTCATTGATGGACTTCAAGGAAGACATAATAAAAAGGTTTGTAAGTTCAACCAACACAGATCAACTCAGTGATGTGGAAATTCAAGGTAGGGAGATGCCTGATGATGGTCAAGATGATGATAATGATGTGAGAGTTCTGCCAAACCACATTGAAAAAATGTTGGCTTTGTTGTTCCTAAAACTTGAGAGCACTTTTAATGTATCTAACAGGTGTATTGATGAGGTTGTTGAGGAGTTAAATTTCATATCTCATTCAGCATCAGGACCCATCATCAAACGCATTTTACAGTCCTGCTTGAGGAAACATAATTGTGAGATTGATGAATCGGTTGTGTCAGACATGGTGACAGAGCTGTGTAATGCAAATCCTTTTACCTCTGCCCAGAGTAGCAGTGGTCCCCTTTCTTCTGCCTACAAGAGAAGGTCTTATTATATAGAGCAGTTTGATGTGGTGGAACCAGTGGAGTATGTACTGGATAAGGAAGAAAATAGAAGCTTCCAGTATGTCCCCATTCTGAAGTCATTGCTTCAGGTTTTGAGTCAGAAAGAGATCAGGGATTTAATCTTACAAAACAGAGAAGCTCAAAGTACCATTAAACTCAGTACAGGGCATTTTCTGATGGCATTTACTACAAAACAAATGAGTTGTTTTCTGCAGGAGATCCTACGATTGCTATTATTCTCTATGTCGATTACTTTGAGATATGCAATCCTCTGGGAACATCAAGAAAGAAACACAAAGTGACAGCTGTGTACTGGGTGTTAGCTGATGTTCCTGCACTGCTCAGATCTTCACTGACCTCCATCTTCTTAGCAATTCTCTGCAAAGCTGATGATGTTAAGAGATTTGGTTATAGTACTGTACTTGAGCCACTGCTCAAGGATCTTGTGAGCTTGGAGGAGGAGGGCCTGTATGTTCCAGCAATAGGCAAAATAGTCAAAGGAACAGTGTTTTGTGTCGTGGCAGATAATCTTGGGGCACATTCCTTGGGGGGATTTGTTGAAAATTTCTCCAGTTCTTACATTTGCAGATTTTGTCTGGGTGACAAGTCAAAGTTTCAGTTAGAAGAAGTCAGAACAGGGGCATTTCCTCTCAGAACTAAAGAACAGCATGAAATGCATATCCAGGCTGTGCAGGAGAATACTG
The DNA here is from genome assembly GCF_003368295.1 of Carassius auratus. Taxonomy (NCBI): domain Eukaryota; kingdom Metazoa; phylum Chordata; class Actinopteri; order Cypriniformes; family Cyprinidae; genus Carassius; species Carassius auratus. Next base: position 19,403,343 of record NC_039257.1, on the reverse strand, counting down.
ACTTGACTCATGCCTATGGAGTCAAGAGGCATTGTCCACTTACGGAGAATCTAAAGTATTTCAACGTTTTATCAGGATACCCTCCTGATGTGATGCATGATTTGTTTGAGGGTATAGTCCCCCGAGAACTGGATCTCTTTCTTCAAGTATTTATCAAAAATAAATACTTTACTCTTGATGAGCTCAACAAAGCCATTCAACTGTTTCCGTACAAATGGTAAGACAAGACTGATTCTCCACAGCAGGTCCCTCTGAATTTTGCAACAAAGAAAAGTGTTGGAGGGAATGCACATGAGAATTGGTCTTTGTTGAGATTTCATCCTCATTGGATTAAAAATCCCTCAGGGTGATCCAACATGGGAAGTACTTCTAGTGCCCAAAGACATAGTTGAGCTAGTTGTGAGCCACGTTCACACAGAGGAGACGATTTGCTACCTGGACAGTAGAATCTCTGAACACAAACACAGATTGCTCCAGATTTTCCCAGAGGAAAAACTAATACCCAAACACCATTTCCTGGAACATTATCCTGAGTTGATCAGAGCCTATGGTCCACCATTGTTACTGTGGACTATGCGGTTTGAAGCCAAACACAGCTTTTTAAGCGTGTTGTCAGGCACACACAAACCTTTCGAAATATTCTGCTTTCACTTTCCATGAAGCATCAGCTGATGATTGCATGTAACCATCATGATACTAGTGTTGTAAAACCCATCTTATATTCGACAAATCTGGCTACTGTAGATGTTACTGTGCTCAGAGAAAACATCCAGAAAGCACTGCAAGCTAAATTCCCTGATGAAAGACGTATTCAGATAGCCAATACAGTGTGTTACAGGGGCACAAAGTATGTAATCGGAATGGTTTTGGCTAATGTCTCGACAGGTGGTCTGACGGATTTTGGAGAGTTGATCCAAATAGTTGTTGTTAAAGGCACTCTTGTATTCATTCTGAAATCCATGATTGCATGGTCAGTTGAGCATCTCAGGAGCTATGTTCTTGAGAAAACAGACACTGTGAAAGTGCTAGAGCCTGCAGAGCTGTCTGACATGTTCCCTTTATCACCTTATGTATTTAGTGGAAAGAGCATTGTAACCCTGAAACACTACATTTATGTTACTTAGATTGCCATTAAAACCTTGACTTGTCAAATTCACAAGTTGGAACAAAAAGCCACTTTATCACTTTTTCACAACACATCAAAATCCCCAGTGTTAATTTAACACTCCCCAGTGTTAATTTAACACTCTGAGTGTGGACTCATATAAACACTGAAGCAGTGTTAAAAGTAACACTGAAGCAGAGTTGACGTTAATGAGATAATTAAGAAGTTAAATGAGTTATGATTGACAATTATTGAAGACACCTGATGTTAACAAGCAGAATCACCAAACGAGAAAATTACAATTTGTGTATCACCATTATAGTGGTCATTGTTTGCTTTAGTTGGGATCTTGGCTTGTAACTTTTTACTTTTAAAGTTTGTTTGTCAAACCAAGAGCAAAAATCATCGCGTGTTGATGATTATGTTTTAATATAATCGTTGTTTAACATGAATCACTGAACTCATTTACAGTCTTTTCTCAAAGTAAAACTTCCATTATTGATTGTCACAGCTTTGATTCCACAATGAAAAAAATCTGTATTTTCTATACATTTTGTAGGTATCTCTTGGAAGTGATTCTGATTTTTTTTTAATTAAAGAATTCTAATTTTAGGCACACACAGATAACAATAATCAACGTATGAATCTCAACAATGGTGACAAACAACATATTCAGATAAACAGACCAACTCTGAACATCACAAAACTAGATACAAAAAAATGAACATAAAAAAAACAAAAATAAAATATAGTTAGAATAAAAAGTTAAAAAGACTGTTCAGCTCATAATTTATTCATGCCGCAATGCATGATGGGAGCCATGGATGAGTTTTTATTGGCTACAACATGCTTTTTTGATGGTCACCGTTGTTGTGATGCTCACGCTGATTCCTGATGTCTGTGTGTCCAAACAAAAGATTACTTTTTTTTTTTTTTTTACGTAGAACTAACTATTAAAAACATGTCATACTATGTCAGAAATGCTGGGTTGCTTACTTTTCTTTTTCACTTAATTTATGTATGCAGTAAAGAAACTTAAACTCAGGCATTCAGGTCACTCTATAACAAATAGCTCAAATCACAATCAATGGCACACATGATTGCCTTTGCTGTGGTCTGTCTGTATGATATAATTCAGTCACCACAGCCACATAAAATCTAAAGATAATAACTGAAGGGTCAAGATCCCAACTAAAGCAAACATTGACCACTATAATGGTGACACACAAATTGTGATTTTTCTGAGTTGGTGATTCTGCTTGTTAACATCAGGTGTCTTCTATAATGGTCAATCACAACTCAATTAACTTCTTAATTACCTCATTAACTTCAACTCTGCTTCAGTGTTACTTTTAACACTGCTTCAGTGTTTATATGAGTCCACACTCAAGAGTGTTAAATTAACACTGGGGATTTTGCTGTGAAGGATGAAGTCTGTTAGCATACACTTACTTTTCAATAAGATTAACATTCAAGAAACAAATACAGTCCAGCAGCAAAGTTTGTTATATGGATGGTCCCCCAGTTATTGCTTGTGCATACTATGTATTTTCATTTAAAAGAACAAACTAACGTAAAAACGTAGTTTGGTGTAATGATCTTGCAATAAGCAGAGCCTTTACAACTCTGGGGGAACATTGTGACATTTGTTGTTATTTTGTGCATTACAGATAATGTCGCAACCAGCTCATCTCCGAGTGATTCTTTCAGACCATGATGTCCAAAAACTGACATTACCTTCTGGAGTCCCGGGAACAGTTGAAGAACTTGAATCAGTTGTTCGAGAAACTTATGGGATTTCTGTGAATTTCTGTTTGCATTACAAGGATGTTGATTTTGGCAATGATTTTTTTACCCTGCTTTCAACTTCCGATATCAAAGACAAAGACACAATCAAGGTTGTGTATGTCCTGGAACCCCGGAGTGTAACTTTGACTTTAACAGATATAGACAGCTCCTTCACAAGCAATGATTGTCCCTCTCAGCCCCTCAATGATGCGTCCTCATCTGTGACCTCCAATGACACATTGCCTGTTTCTTCAGAATCGAGTTCAGAAAATTTAACCTATCGGTCAAAGGGTTGGCCCTCAGAATTTCCAATTCCCCGTTTCTCTTCCAGTACAGAGATACTGCTTCAGTCAGGCAATGAAAAATATAGGTGTTCTGAGACTCGTCTTGATACAAAAGATCTTGTTTCAATGCTTCCAGACATTCTTGGAAAATTAGCTGAAGTCATTTTTGAATACACCGCATACCCATCAAGTGCTCACTTAAGTCAGGTAGCGGAGGCCCTGATCCAAAAATATCCCTGCCTCAAAGAACCAGGGTCATTCAATGGTTACTACGGCTGGATTCAACGACTGAAATACAAGATGAACAATTTTAGATTTATGGCTAACCACGAAACTGTGGTCAACTCACTCAAGCGAAAACCAGCAGATGACCAGACTCCTGCTAAAAATGTTAAAAAGCCTAAAAAGTCTGAAGTGAATTACTTGCCTCCTCATCCTCAAGGTGAAAGCAATGCGAGTTTGGAGCAAGAGAGAGTGAACTTTTTGCATGAAGTGACAAAAAAAGAACAATTTCCAAGTTGTTGCTGAGAAAATGGGCAAGACATTCTCTCTTCGCAGACAAGAAATAATTTACAACAGCCCTGAAATCAGGCATGTCATGGAGCGCTGGCCTGCGTTATCACACAGCAAAATCCCCAGTGTTAATTTAACACTCTTGAGTGTGGACTCATATAAACACTGAAGCAGTGTTAAAAGTAACACTGAAGCAGAGTTGAAGTTAATGAGATAATTTTGACTTTAAGTTAAGTTAATTGAGTTATGATTGACCATTATAGAAGACACCTGATGTTAACAAGCAGAATCACCAACTGAGAAAAATCACAATTTGTGTGTCACCATTATAGTGGTCAATGTTTGATTTAGTTGGGATCTTGACCCTTCAGTTATTATCTTTAGATTTTATGTGGCTGTGGTGACTGAATTATAGCATACAGACAGACCACAGCAAAGGCAATCATGTGTGCCATTGATTGTGATTTGAGCTATTTGTTATAGAGTGACCTGATTGCCTGAGTTTAATTTTCTTTACTGCGTACATTAAGTAAAAAAGAAAAGCAAGCAACCCAGCATTTCTGACATAGTATGACATGTTTTTAATAGTTAGTTCTACGTAAAAAAAAAAAAAGTCATCTTTTGTTTGGACACACAGACATCAGGAATCAGCGCGATCATCACAACAACGGTGACCATCAAAAAAGCATGTTGTAGCCAATAAAAACTCATAAATTATGAGCTGAACAGTCTTTTTAACTTTTTATTCTAACAATATTTTATTTTTGCTGTTTTTATGTTCATTTTTTTGTATCTAGTTTTGTGATGTTCAGAGTTGGTCTGTTTATCTGAATATGCTGTTTGTCACCATTGTTGAGATTCATACGTTGATTATTGTTATCTGTGTGTGCCTAAAATTAGAATTCTTTAATAAAAAAAAAATCAGAATCACTTGCAAGAGATACCTACAAAATGTATAGAAAATACAGATTTTTTCATTGTGGAATCAAAGCTGTGACAATCAATAATGGAAGTTTTACTTTGAGAAAAGCTATAATGGTGATACACAAATTGTAATTTTCTCGTTTGGTGATTCTGCTTGTTAACATCAGATGTCTTCAATAATGGTCAATGATAACTCAATTAACTTCTTAATTATCTCATTAACTTCAACTCTGCTTCAGTGTTACTTTTAACACTGCTTCAGTGTTTATATGAGTCCACACTCAGAGTCTTAAATTAGCACTGGGGAGTGTTAAATTAACACTGGGGATTTTGCTGTGCAGATGCTGCACAGGTAAGTTTTGTTCTCTCTTTAGAAGTGAAAAGAGTTTTGACTAGAGCTTTGATTGTTTTCCCCATCTTCAGATAGCTATTGTTACAGTTTCAGAACTACCAGAAAATCACCTTGAAGTTATTTAAACAGGCTGCAGAAAATTCATGACCGTTGAAATGAAAATTAAATAGTGAACTTAATTTGTAAATAAACAACAGAAATTGCAAGCAAAGTATTAATTGGTGTTGCATTAAAAAATACTGAGAACAGGGCTGAACACAGTATTATTTATTGTATAAGAACATATTACATGTAATCTGTTGTTATATATAAAATGTTCTACCATTCCTATTTTATACAGATAAATGAAGAATTCAAGAGAATAACCACTGTAAGTCTTGAAGCCACCTTTATGGCCAAACTTGACAAGTGTACCCCAAAACTGATGGACCTGGCCTTATCAAAGGGAGGAGCTCAGAAAGATCAGGGACATGCTTCTCAAGGTATTGTAAATTATTTAGACTATCACACTATTAAGATTTGTGTTTAAAATGTCAAGTTGCAGTCATTCACTTGTTCAGAACCTTCCTCCTTGTTTTGGTAATTTGGTCTGTTCAGTTCCTCCTCGTCCGTGATTGTATGTGCATGTTATCCAGATATAGTCTTGTGAATGTCTATTGTAACCTATTGGGAAGTTAATGTGGTGATGTGTATAGTCTGTATTCTCCGTCGTCATCCAGTAAACTCCTCATTTTGATCACTATCCTCCTCGAGTACTTTGTCTTATGTTTAGCACACACCATATTTGTAACATGTTGGCAGTTTCTCTTTATTCTTTTTTTTCATTTTTATTTAATAGCACAATACAATTGAAGTACGGAGAGAAGTAGCTGTCCGTTGCCTTGTTGTCTATCTTGGAGAGAAAGAAGACGACCTTTTCAAGGAGTTTGTTGTGAGTACAATATCTTGAAAATAAAATTAAATCTTCACTTGGCACAGTGTAAACACACAGGGCAACAATGTGCTCCTGCACTGCTCTCTTTCAGTTCAAATTTTAGGTATATTACACTGGCCACACACTGGGTCTACCCAGGTCAGTGATATCATAATGATGGGCTATTTAGTTTAATAAAGATATGTATGGAAAAAGACTTTTGTGTGTATGGCTGTTGCTTTTCACTTAACCTTTTGAATTATTTCATGAAACGTACTATTTTTTGACAAAATAGTTTTGATCGTTACTAATTGATGCAAACTATTTTGGCCATTTGAGTAACTAGGTGCATGCTCATTAAAAAAAGTTAAAATTGAGTTAAAGTTAATATAGAACAAAGTTTGCGGTGATTAACCGAATTAAGTAAGATTAACTTAAAAAAAAAACAGGAATAATCCAATTCATTAGCTCTAACATGCTATCTTTATTTTCTCTTGCTTTACAAGAACACACAAGAGTTTGAGGAGGACCTTGAAAGGCAAGTGATGACAATTGCCATCATCGGTGATCAACCTACTTCAGGATTTGACCAAAAGACGGCAACCATTGTGGTTGAGGGCATCAAAATCCTCAATGGAATGGATATCTCAAGGTGCTGTGCTCTGCTGATGGGCATAATATATGCTCTGAATCTGAGTTACCCTAAGGAACTTAAATATACCTGTGAAGTCTTTCAGAAGCTGTTTCTTGAACTTGATGGACTGAAACCCAGTGCAAAAGTAATGCATCTGAAGAACAGTATTTTCTGAAATCTCTATTTGTTCCAGAGGAAATTTTGCTTTTTTTTTTTCTTTTTTTTTGACACGAAATTACTGTAGGCTGATCTCTTTGTTATTTAATACTGCTTGAGAAACTGAAGTTAAAATATGAATGTCAGTAGCATTTATATATGCTTGTTTGTGACCGTAGCCATCTTAGAGGTTTTAAAAATGGGGTTTACTGTGAAGAAATAGTTTTAAAATGTAGAGTTTTACAGATTGTTTGACACTGTGGAAAAATATGTAAATGCCAATTGTATGCTGGCGCCGATACAGGATGGCTGCCTCCGTGACGAGCTCCGCATATGTTTTTGTGTTTTTGTTAGTTTGTCCTGTCTTTAGTTATATTCCTGCCATTAGTTTCACCAGGGAAGAACTGCTGAACATTCGGCAGAACGCACCACAAGAGGTTTTTCCGGATTTCAATTATTCAGATGTTTTAGTGAACGTTGTTATCGGAGGAGCGGCGGCGCTGATCAAGCGCTTCAGGACGCGCAGACGGGGGAAGCGAGCGGGAGCGCTCGTCAGACTCAGGAAGCGCGGATTTCGAACGCCGTTGCCTAGCATCCATCTGGCAAATCTCCGCTCTCTACCCAACAAAACGGGCGAACTCCTTCTGCTTTCTCGGACAAATAAGGATTTCACACACTCTGCTGCTCTGTGTTTCACGGAAACCTGGCTGAATGACACCATACCGGACAGCGCGCTCCATCTGCCGGGCTTTCAGCTGTTTAGAGCGGATCGCGAATCAGAATCCACTGGGAAGTCGCGCGGCGGCGGGACATGCTTTTACATCAATGAACAGTGGTGTACAGATGTAACTGTGTTAAAGAAGACGTGCTGCTCAAATCTCGAAACACTCTTCATTAACTGCAAGCCGTTCTATTCGCCGCGGGAGTTTCACTCGTTCATTCTGGTCAGTGTTTACATCCATCCTCAAGCGCATGTGAGCTCACCTTTACAGAAACTCGCTGATCAGATCACAGAGACAGAACAACAACACCCTGACTCTGTTTTAATCATTCTCTGGGACTTTAATAAAGCCAATCTGTCCCGTGAACTGCCAAAATACAGACAGCATGTTACATGTCCCACAAGAGACAGTAATATATTGGATCTCTGTTACACCACAATAAAGGATGCATTTCACTCTGTTCCACGAGCAGCTTTGGGACGTTCTGATCACCTTCTGGTTCATCTTATACCGTCCTACAGGCAGAAACTAAAATCAGCTAAACCTGTATCAAGGACTGTAAAAAGATGGACTAATGAAGCAGAGCAGGATTTACAATCTTGTTTTGACCTCACTGATTGGAGTGTTTTTGAAGCTGCTGCCACCGATCTGGATGAACTCACAGAGACCGTAACCTCATATATCAGTTTCTGTGAGGATATGTGTATTCCTACAAAGACTCAACTAATTTACAATAATGACAAACCGTGGTTCACTGCAAAACTCAGACAGCTCCGTCAGGCCAAAGAAGATGCTTACGTGAAGGGGGACAATGTCTTGTATAAACAGGCTAAATACACATTGGAAAAGAAGATCAAAGTGGCAAAGAGGAATTATTCTGAAAAAATAAGGACTCAGTTCACTTCCAACGACTCCGCATCAGTGTGGAAAAGTCTAAAGAAGATCACCAATTACAAGACACCACCCCCCAGCACCGTAGAGAATCAACGACTGGCAGACGATCTGAACGAGTTTTACTGCAGGTTTGAAAGAACACCCATCACCTGCCCTGAACGCCTCCCCACAAAACCATTCACACCCTTCACAACTCCTGCAACCAGCCCTGAATGCCTCTCCAAACTACCGTTCACACCATTAACAGCTCCTGCAACCCATCCTGAACACCTCTCCAATCAAGCACTCTCACCATTCACACCTCCTGCATCCCCCCTCTCCCCCACACCTGCAATTCAGATCAGCGAGGATGCGGTGCGCCAGGTCTTCCGGAAGCAGAAAAGGAAAAAAGCACCAGGCCCAGATTGTGTTACACCAGCCTGTCTGAAATCCTGTGCTGACCAGCTGGCCCCCATCTTCACACAGATTTTCAACAGATCGCTGGAGCTGTGCGAAGTCCCTTGATGCCTCAAACGTTCCACCATCATCCCCATCCCTAAGAAACCCAAAATTACAGGACTAAATGACTACAGGCCTGTGGCTCTAACGTCTGTAGTCATGAAGTCATTTGAAAAACTGGTGCTGGCCCACCTGAAGGACATCACTGGGCCCTTGCTGGATCCTCTTCAGTTTGCCTACAGAGCAAACAGGTCTGTGGATGATGCAGTAAACATTGGACTGCATTATGTTCTGCAACACCTAGACAGACCGGGGACTTATGTGAGGATCCTGTTTGTGGACTTCAGCTCGGCCTTCAACACGATCATCCCAAACCTCCTCCTGCCCAAACTAAATCAGCTCTCCGTGCCCACCTCCATCTGTCAGTGGATCAACAGCTTCCTGACAGACAGGCAGCAGCTAGTGAGGCTGGGAAAATACACATCCAGCACCCGTACAATCAGCACCGGAGCTCCCCAGGGCTGCGTTCTCTCCCCACTGCTCTTCTCCCTGTACACCAACGATTGCACATCTAAGGACCCCTCTGTCAAGCTCCTGAAGTTTGCAGATGACACCACACTCATCGGCCTCATTCAGGACGGTGACGAGTCTGCTTACAGACAGGAGGTAAAAGAGCTGGCTGTCTGGTGCAGTCTCAACAACCTGGAGCTTAACACGCTCAAAACAGTGGAGATGATCGTGGACTTCAGGAGAAACCCCCCTGCACTCCCCCCACTCACCATCATGAACAGCCCTGTGACTGCAGTGGAGTCATTCAGGTTCCTGGGAACCACCATCTCTCAGGACCTGAAGTGGGACATTCACATTGACTCCATCGTAAAAAAGGCCCAGCAGAGGTTGTACTTTCTCCGCCAGCTGAGGAAGTTTAACCTGCCACAGGAGCTGCTGAAACAGTTCTACTCCACCATCATTGAATCCATCCTCTGCACTTCAGTAACTGTCTGGTTCAGCTCAGCTCCTAAATCTGACCTCAGAAGACTACAGAGAGTAGTCCGGACTGCTGAGCGAATCATCGGTACAACTCCCCCATCTATTCAAGAACTGTACTTATCCAGAGTGAGAAAAAGGGCTGTCAAAATCACTCTGGACCCCTCACATCCAGCACACTCCCTCTTTGAACTGTTGCCATCTGGTCGACGCTACAGAGCACTGAGCACTAGAACGACCAGACACAGGACCAGTTTCTTCCCTCAGGCAATCCATCTTATGAACAGCTGACAATAATGGTGAACACACTACACTTTATATTTATATACACACACACTTTATTTATCTAACACACATACTTAGTATACACTTAAATTTTGCACACAATATATATGTACATACATAACTTCACTTTGTAATATACCTGCCTACAATTTTAATTTGTATATTGTCATTCAACTGTCTACATATTTGTATTTTTTATTCTTTTATTATGTGTTTTATGTTCTGTCGCTGTCATTCTGTTGTACTGCGGAGCTTCTGTCACGAAAACAAATTCCTCGTATGTGTAAACATACCTGGCAATAAAGCTCATTCTGATTCTGATTCTGATAACTTTGCTGTGTTGGAGTTAATCCATTGTGATGGCATAACTGAGTATTCATACAAATGTTTTAAAGGCAAATCTGTATGGCCAGTTTGTTTATAATCTGTGGGGAGCACACGTTTTTGTTTTGTAAATTGTGCAAAGTCCAAAATTGACACTCTATTTTTTTTTTAAACTGCAGTTCAAAAAAAAAAAAAATTACTAACAAAATTGTTGTTGACTGAATTAATTTCTTACAAGCAACAAAATGAATGAACAAAAACCATGAAGAAAAAAAATCTAAACAATTAAAGCAACTTAATTTTTTATAGGTTGTGAACTTGAAAACTTGCATTTATAATTATGGTAATTAAGTACATAAAACTGAATTTATTTTAAAATATTTGTAAAAAGAAAAGTTGAAACAACTTAACAACTAGTACTCAACTTAAAAAAAAGAGTTTATGCTACCTAAAAATACCTTTGTCTAAAGAGTAAAAGGTAATTTTAAAGTTATTTTCCCTACGGAGCCAGCACAATTACAATCTTTTCGTTTTAAGAAGAAAATTACAAAGAAGGAGGAGAGGTTTTTGGCAATGGCATTTTGAGGAGCAGTGTTAGCAGAGAAACGTGTGGGTGCGGAGTCGTAGCCAGGAGTGGTGGGATACTGATGTGAGTGGCTCTTCTCGTTCCCGCCTACTTCAACGCAGAATGGTATCAATCGTATCAATCGTATCAGTGTATCAATGACGTACGGGTCGGATACATGTGGCCTGGCCGTTCAGACGGAGGTCGCATTTCAAAAGATCAGATACGTATCGGATTCAGCACCACATACCCAAGTGGCCTGGGTCACATTTTAATAGATCGAATCTGTGTCGTTCAGACTGTCATGAAAAGATAAGATACAGGTCGCATAGGGGCAAAAAAATCGGAATTGGGTCGTTTCAGCCTGCAGTGTGAACGTAGCCATAAAATCTCTCACTAGCCCGCGTTTCAGCCTCACGTTCTTAGAATTTTACCTTTCAGGTAATATACATAACGTTATATATTTAGTCTTTTCAGATTGTAGTTTTTCCAAATATTATTGTACACAGAATTCTGTGATATTAAGGTAACTGATTACCAGTTCTTTATTTCTGTGTAGAGACAATAGTTCGACAATGGTGTTTTGCTTTGTCCCGAGATGCAACTACAAGTCGTTGAATGAAAGATGCTTGTTTTACCATTTCCTTCCAATGTTACTCAGTGGAGACTCTAGGTTTGTGCCGTAAGGTAAGCTCACACCTGTTGTGTGAATTATACGTTTTTGCAATTAGTATATATTTTTGTTTTCAGTTTATTATATGAAAATAAAGATGTTTACTACACCTCTTGCTATAAGGTTTCTGTGGCTCAGTGATTAGAGCATTTTGTTAACTGTGCAAAAGGTTGCGAGTTCAATTCCCAGAGAACATGCTGATATGTATAGCCTGAATGCATTGTAAGTCGCCTGTCTGACAAATACCAAAAATTTAATGTTAAACTATTGTATACTACTTGTATACTATTTTAACTACATTCCTGTCAGCTCACAGTAATGTGAATGTGGGATAAAATACTACACTACACTGGCTCTCACATTGGGGCTTGTGGATTACCAGGTAAAAATATATAGAAGACTTAAACAAAATGAGTATTTATGGTTCATTCAGGGAACATATATGGTTTATTTATAATATATTATAATAAGCAATTGTTGATGCTCTTTAAATTCAACATATGTAATTATATACAACAATTATATTAAATGTTTTGAATTTAACTGTGTCATGCTTGTTCAGAGATTGTTTGTATAAGTTGTCTTAAATACATAGAACACTATTATAACTCATTATCCCTCCCCAGTTTTACTTACCGAGACTCAAAAAAACCTTGTCCCTCATGCTGGCCCTTACAATACAGGCAAGTAAACCAGCATCTAAGCTGCACTGTTCTACATGTCCAGATTTATAGTGGTTCTCTCCTCGATCTATGGTTTTTCTATCGTCTAAGAAAAAAGGACATAATAATGGAAATTGATACGGCCATAGCTAATGTTAGTGCTTCTGAGATGGTAATAGCGCCTTTTTTTCTGGCGAATTAGCAAATGGTATGCAAACATACAATCAAACATAATACAGTGAAAGATAATCTTTCAGTTTTCAGTTTTTTTGGGGCACAATAATAAGGCATAATAATCGGAACCCTCTTGGCGCCACGGTCGAGTTTACTTGACAAAATGCGATACTGAATAAAATGGCCGATTTTATCAAACAGGGTGTCAAATTTCATGCAACCTTCCCTGCACCAGATAGCAGACATGTAATACTTCATCTATGACCCAAAAAAAACGTCATGCTTCTATACAAAATCTTCGAGCTAGAGCACATTGACTCAGTGCAAACAAAAGCGGAGCTAGTGTGAGAGTGAGCCATTTTATCAAAGCAATATTGTCAACGTCAGCGAGTATTGGCATTAGATTATTATTATTATTATTATTATTATCTAATGGCATCAATAAAGCTTCAATAAATGAAGTGTTGGAACTTATATTCGTGGACCCTGACTCAGAAGGTGAAGGTGATACTGAAAATGAAAGTATAGCCCTACACCAAGCACAAACGGTGAATCCTTTCCTTTGCCCAATGTAGATGGTCCTTTGGCCAATGTCAGTGGTGTGAACAATGTTTGCCGGGATCGGAGTGTTCATTACGAAATTAGTGTGGAACGAGGCTGGAGATTTTTTACCGTGCTAGACATAGCTTTGTCTTCTGACCGTGTGCCTCTCCTGCTGTATGTAGTAAATTGAAAATCTCTACAGCAAAAGGCCAACCGCATTCGGTTTGTTTCTACCATTTATTAGTTTCATTGGTCGCGGGTACCGCTGCCGCGGCGTTTATAAAGTGCATTTGCATCTTTTGACCGCTGAGTGGCGCTTTAACCACAAGTTATCAAACAAGCGCATCAAAGACCATTTTCGCAAATAGACGTCAGTTTTGCCTCACTGATGTGTTAGATTTGATTGCTTCAGTTACGGAAAATGAAAGAAAAACACTATAGTTTAAATATTTAATATATTTACAATTTAGTATTCACAGATGAAAGTTCGGTATTTATGAAGTTATGTACATTTCTTAGAACGAATTCAAGCAGGATAAATGCCAAGCCTGTGCCTGATTCTGTGCTTATATTTTCTAAGCTACATGGTATTAAACCATATTTTAGATTTGACACATTTAAAAGGTTGGCAGTATTATTTATTTTACATTAATTATGCGTTATATTATTCAAAAGAAATTGTGGTTTACGTTGCATCTGAGCATTAAAAGTGGTAGCCTATTTTAGGGGGGTAGGCTACATGGATTAATATGCAAAATGTCAATATTTTAATATATTATGTCTATATTTTAATCTATATTTTAAATATAAATACATTTTTTCCTTTAATAAAACAACATGCATTTTTGTTATTCATTACCTTTCCTTTATTGTGACATAACTTTTTGGGAAAAAGACATTTGTCTGTAAACTGATTAAGAAATTGTTGCATGTTTAAATGTGAAGCACTGTATAAATTCATTCCCATTATTTAGGCCTAATTTGCCTAAAACAATAAACGAATAAAATTAAACCGGGACGATTAAATCTTTGAAACTCTAAAGAATTAAAAAATCGTCCTCACGATTAAACTCAAGTTCTCTCATTATAATCAACAACATTCACACTATGTAAAAAAAAAGCTTTAGTAATTGACAACTAAAGTAATTTTAAAGGGAACCTTCTTTACTTGCTTTTAAAGTAGGGTAATATCATATGGCCTAAAAAAAATCCCAGTTTTTTTTTTTTTTTTAGAAAAAAAAAATCTGATTTATGATTTCAACCAATTTTTAAATCAATATTCAAATGACAAAGAAATTTTACAAAACAAGTTTTAATATAGTTCTTTATCATTCATTTAGCAGGCAATTTTATAACTGCAACAAGATGATTAAAAAAAACAGTACTGTTATTACCTTAATGCTGGAAAGACCCTTATTTATTTATTTATTTACTTATTTTTAATTCTAGCCCATCATCCATCTAAACATCCACTCAGCTTTAAGCGCTGTTCAGATTAAAACTGCCAGCTCCGCAGTGAGCCAGTGTCATGGACGCAGGACCCTTTAATATATTTTATACTGGTTTAGATTTTTTTTTTTTTTTTTTTTAGAACTTATTTGTAAATAGAGCAGCGACTTTATGTGTGTATACAGCGGACGCGAAAGTTGTCATCTGTGCCCCACAGCGAAAAGTGTGTCTAAATTTGATGATATCACACCCCAGATAGCAATTACATTTGGCCCGGTTATGTTTTAAGCCCCTTGCATCCGTTTCTATCTTAGAGACGTTTTCTGATTGTGAACCAGATCCGTGCCAGATAGAGGTTTCAGCTTAAACATTCTAACTGCCATCAGTTCAGTATTTATATCATTGTACAGATCTGGCCCAGATCACTTTTCCCATAGGTAACCGAAAGACATTAGCTGTGTCTGACACTGATTTGGTCCAGATCTGCAATATGAATCTGAGCCGATACTGTTTTCACATAGGCTACACTGGTGTGGCCCGAATCTGTGATACATATCTGTATCTGCCGACTGCATTTAAAAAAGGGCTAAAAACTGCTTTGGCCCATATCTGCAAAACGGATTTGAGCCAACACTGTTTTGACCATAGACTGTCAGAGACAACCTGATGTGGACCTTTTCTCAAACGGTGTGAAGAACTCCGTGGAATAAACATTTTCAAAACAACATGGTTACCTGTCTGCATTTTTTTTTCTATCTAGAGCGTGAGATAAATGCATTGTCATTAAGCTGAGCAATATTATCGGTGTTTAAAAACTATACAGCAACATTTTGTGATGCTATAAGGTCCGTTACAGCACTGGTCCGTTTGAGCTTCGAGAATGCATTTTTATGCATTTATTCTAATTTACTGTCTATTACTTAAACGTGCATGCTGTTTGCTTCTTAGATAGCAGTTACAGGCTGTTATTAGCGCACCAGTCTGTGTTATGTTAAAGCCGCATCTACTATAGCGGTTGAAGCCTGCAGTGATGTTTTTCTTTTGTTATGGCAGTATATATTTTTTCGAGAATGTTGCACTCCTGTTGCTGTTATTCTGCATGAAACTTCATGCCAATAAATAAGAAATATTGCTGACTTGTGCGTTTCCAGCGCTCTCTTTACGTTCGTCCGTTATTTGATGTTGAAAAAGGAAACGTCTTTTTTTAGACATGGAAAATCGATTTTACAATCGATTCAATGAACATTAATTGTTTTAAAAATCGAAAATAATTTTTTCACAAAAGTGACAGCCCTAGCAGTAGGGAGATGAGTGAAGTAGCCTACTTTTACTCGCTAAGAAGTACGAGGATAAATGACATATACTGTAGGCTACCTTTACAAAAGAGGATGACAATCTACCCTTCCCGCACATATTTCCATTGATTCAGTTCTTCCAGTTTTGACGTCTTCATAAAACAGCATACACCAACAATGCCTTCTGTTTATTCTTCTTATTCTTTTTATTACTAGGCCTAATTGGGGCTACGTCTTAACCTCAATGGTTAGATTAGTTCATTTGTCTTATTCAGTGTTGTATGTTAAGGGTGATATTATGTTTGTCCAGTAGGAGGCGGTGGCGCACTGGGTGTGTGGCTGTAGCACTGTTAAAAGCAGAGAAGAACACTCAGTGTGGGGGTGCTTGCTGGCTATAGAGATGAGTCTCAATAAAGAGAGATCATTCAGAAGTTTCCGTGTTCTCTGAGTTTTCCCTGGTATCCACGATACAACATATGGCGACGAGGATGAAAGTCACTGTGGAGCGGCTGTTTCCTGAGGGTAAATAAAAAGCAGGACGTGAGTGAGCTGATGAAAGTTAATAGCTACCACCTGAAAGACTGATTGAGTAGAACGATGGTTAACATGCTGGGATCCGTGACGCCATTTGATAATAAATCACAATCATGGGAGGAGTATTGTGAAATATTGAACCATTTTTTCGTGGCAAATGATGTTGAAGAACCAGAGAAAAAAAGAGCCATTTTGTTGAGCTGTGTGGGAGCTCAGACGTATACTTTAATGAGGAATTTATTGAGTCCTGAGAGACCAGGATCAAAAAGTTATGAGAATCTGGTGAGTTTGCTGAAAAATCACTTTAATCCAAAGCCCAGTGAAATAGTTCAAAGGTGGAAGTTTAATTCACGTAACAGACACTTTGATGAAAGCATAGTCGAATATGTGGCCGAACTGAGGAAATTAGCTCAAGATTGCAATTTTGGAGATACACTTACAGTTATGCTGAGAGACAGATTAGTATGTGGTGTTAATGATGACAGCATACAACGGAGATTATTGGCTGAGGAGGAACTGACATTTGAGACAGCGTTAAGGAAAGCTCAGGCGATTGAAGCTGCTAATAAGGATATGGTTGATTTGCATAAAGATAAAGGAAATCGATTGGGTACCACTGTTTTCAAGATGGACACAGGAGAAAAAAACAAGTCGAGTGTTACAGGATTGTGCTATCGATGTGGTGGAAGTAACCATGGGCCCAAAGACTGTAGATTTGCCAACGAAAAGTGTTATAATTGTGGTAAAATGGGACATGTGAAAAGAGTATATAGAATGAAAGCACAAGAAACGGGTGTGGATAAAGACAGGAAGTTTTGGAAATGGGGGAGAGGAAATCAATCAAACAAGGCAAATTATCTTCAAGAAGAAGAGGAAGATCGGGCTGAAGATGTTTTCACCATGTATAGTCTAGAGGCACCACAGCCCCATGTACCCCCCATTACACAGATATTGCTTGTAAATGAATACCCTGTGAAGTTTGAGATTGACACTGGATGTAGTGTGACTGTCGTATCACAGAGGGAGTATGGAAAAATGGAAGCTAAGAAGAACTTGTCTGAACTCAAAAAAAGCACTCTCAGTTTAAAAACCTACACCGGACAGTCAGTGCCCATTTTAGGTACCACTAAAGTTAAAGTCAAACACAAAGGCCTTACCAAAGAACTCACAGCAGTGGTTGTGGCAGGATCTGGGCCTAATTTGTTGGGACGATTTAACTCGGCTGGGAAAAAGTGAGTAAACTTAAAGACAGCTCAGAGTTGTTACAAGATATCCTAAGGGAACATGAAACAGTTTTCAAAGAGGAACTTGGAACACTAAAGGGAGCCTCTGTTAAGATTCATGTACCAAGTGATGCAAAGCCTCATTTTTTTAAATCAAGGTCACTGCCTTTTGCTATGAGAGAGAAAGTTGAAGCCGAACTTGAGCGTCTGATTAAAGATCATATTATAGAGCCTGTGAAATTTTCAGAGTGGGCAGCACCTGTTGTGCCTGTTTTAAAACCAGATGGGTCAGTACGACTTTGTGGAGATTACAGAGTAACCATTAATCGAGAGTCGTCACTGGAGCAATATCCCATTCCTCGAATGGAGGACATGTTTGCTGTCTTAGCTGGAGGGGAAAAATTTAGCAAGTTAGATATGACTCATGCATATCAACAGATTCTGTTAGATAAGACGTCACAGCCATATGTGACCGTGAATACACATAAAGGATTGTTCACGTACACCAGATTACCTTTTGGAGTTAGTTCCAGTCCAGCAATTTTCCAGAGGACCATGGAAGGGGTCCTGAAAGATATTCCAAAGGTCACTGTATATCTGGACGATATCTTGCTGACAGGACGAGATGATCAAGAGCATTTAAGGACCCTGGACCAAGTGTTGCAGCGGTTGGAGGAGGCTGGTTTGAGGTTAAAAAGGGGCAAATGTAAGTTCATGGAAAAGGAAGTAATTTTCTTGGGACACAAAGTGGATGCCACTGGTATTCATCCAGTGCCCGAAAAAGTCCAAGCAGTTCAAAATGCACCAAGACCAACATCCGTAACTGAGCTGAAAGCATATTTGGGACTGTTAAATTTCTATAACAGGTTTCTGCCAAACCTCTCGACACTGCTTGCTCCATTGCACCGGCTCTTAAAGAAGGAAGTCCCCTGGTGTTGGAAAGAGGAACAAGAGGAAGTTTTAAAAAAATCCAAAGAATTACTGCAGTCCAACCGGGTGTCAATCCACTATGATGAGAGAAAAGAATTAGTACTTTCTTGTGATGCCTCAGCGTACGGTGTGGGAGCCGTGTTAGCACATCGTATGGCAGATGGAACAGAGAGACCCATTGGGTTTGTGTCACGAACACTTACAGTAGCCGAAAAAAAATACTCGCAGCTGGAGAAGGAGGGTTTAGCTGTGGTGTTTGGGGTCAAGAAATTCCATAAATACCTATATGGCCGCAAATTTTGGATCTGTACAGATCATAAACCTCTACTAAGTTTATTTAGTGAACTGAAAGCGGTGCCACAGATGGTCTCTCAAAGAATTATGAGATGGGCAGTGATGTTAGGGGCATACGAGTATGTCATTTCTTATAGAGCGGGCAAGGACAATGGAAATGCTGATGCCCTCAGTCGGCTGCCTGTTCCTGAGATTCCGGAAAAAGAAGCGAAGGAGGATTATGTCTTGATGTTGGACAGCGTTATTAGTCCTTTGACGACATCAGAGCAGATCAAGCACTGGACAACTCGCGATCTTGTCCTCTCTAGAGTGCGTGAGTATGTACTTAAAGGTTGGCCTGATCACAGTAATATAAACGAGTTTGCACCTTATAAACAGAGACAACAAGAGCTCAGTGTTCAAGATGGGTGTGTGCTGTGGGGAGCCCGCATCATCATTCCAGAGCAAGGACATGCAGGGTTGCTGGAACAGCTACATCAATCTCACCCAGGTATGTCAAGGATGAAAGGGCTGGCCCGTAGTTACTTGTGGTGGCCAAATTTAGATGCTGATATTGAGGCCCGAGTAACAAATTGTACTGTGTGTCAAGAACCGAGGAAAGCTCCTTTGAGTGCACCACTTCATCCGTGGGAATGGCCACGACAGCCATGGAGAAGAGTGCATATGGACTATGCTGGTCCATTCCTTGGAAATTTTAATTGATTCCCATTCTAAGTGGATTGAGGCATATCCAGTCAATTCAGCAACAACAGCGACTACTCTGGAGTGCCTCAGAAAGAGTTTCAGTACCCATGGCATTCCTGAAATGATGGTGTCTGATAATGCTCAGTGTTTTGTAAGTGAAGCGAGTAAAGAATTTATGCATAGGAATGGAATAACACATGTTACTTCTGCCCCGTATCATCCATCATCCAATGGTCTTGCTGAGCGGGCAGTTAAAACTTTTAAGGACCTCACGAGAAAATGTTCTGGGAACACTATGGAGACCAGGCTGCATAGAGCCTTGTTCAGTTATCGTATTACACCTCATTCTACCACAGGATTGTCACCTGCCGAAATGATGATGGGGAGGAAATTACGATGCACCCTAGACAAAATACACCCTGACTTCACTAGCACAATTGAATTGAAACAACAAGTTCAAAAAGAGCAACATGACCAACATGCGAAATCTCGTTATTTTAAAGCGGGAGATACGGTGTACACTAGGAATTTTGGATATGGACCAAGATGGGTGCAGGGAGTAATTCAAGATATTACAGGACCGGTATCCTATAAAGTAGCAATAGGAAGTGGCCACGTAGTACGACGTCATGTTGATCAATTATTCAGTCAACAACAACCAGAGATCTTGACTAAAGACTTTCCAGATGCCTGGGGTGTTCAAGCTTATGATGCTGATGTTGTGTCAATGGATGCTGATATTCAAATGCCAGAATCACTCAGTATGTCGACAACACCTGAGGTAATTCCAACTGTGGATAACTGGGAGCCTGAGCGTTCGAAATCTGCCTGTCAAAGAAATCAGTTGCCAGATTCACCTAATGCTCAAAGAATGCCTGAATTGACTCAAACTGCAGATAGAAGGGAGCCTGAGAGTGCACCTTCGGGATGTATACGACGTTCAGTAAGAGAGAGGAAACCACCAGCATATCTTTAAGACTTTGTGACTTAAGAAATAGAGTATTCAAAAGAAAAAAAAAAGAAAAAAAAAAAATAATAATAACATCACTGTATAAATTGTCCTAGAAGATTTTGTGTCTTGGGAAAGGATGGCCTCTGAGTTAAGTGGAGGGGAAATGTTGTATGTTAAGGGTGATATTATGTTTGTCCAGTAGGAGGCGGTGGCGTACTGGGTGTGGGGCTGTAGCACTGTTAAAAGCAGAGAAGAACACTCAGTGTGGGGGTGCTTGCGCTGTGCTTGCTGGCTATAGAGATGAGTCTCAATAAAGAGAGATCATTCAGAAGTTTCCGTGTTCTCTGAGTTTTCCCTGGTATCCACAACATTCAGTTTTACATGACCAGTTTTTTTTATTATTAGGCTATTATTTTATTACAGTTCCATCAACTAATGCACAAACTGTTATAGAAGTAGGCCGAAAAGGATGGGCATATCTTCATTTTGAGCAAATGCAATATACGTTTGCCTGTTTGGTCGTCAGGACTCGCACTGATCCAAATGTCTCATTAAACCTAATCAGTAATGCTGTTTTCCAGGTGCAGTGGGACAGCAACTGCAACAGAAGCTGAAATATGGAGGCATGCTATAAGGTGGTTTGCCCTTTCGGCGGACAGGAGAGGAGGGCGCCAGGAGAGACTGGCGCAGCAGGAGCAGCAACAGCCAGAGCTGCCACTTCACCTATAGCCTAGTGAATTTGTTTAAGTGCATGTTTTTTTTCCCACGTTGTGTTTATAGCCTGTGCGTTTTTTAATCCATTAATTATGTGTTTGTTGACTGTGCTTTGTGTTAATTGTTGACTTTGTTCATGATTTTGTTGTTCGTTTTTTTATAATTAAATATATGAATTCGTGGTCATTAATTCTGTGTTTGTTAACTTTGTTCACGTTGTTTTAGTATGACAAAAATGCCGAAAATAAAGCAAAAGGTCAATCCAGTGCCACACATGGAAGCCTACATTTTGGAAGAGGGTGTTCTGCGCCTTGCCAGACGTATCTGGAATGACATTCGAGCATTGACTAATAATCCAGAACCAGGACAGAGTAATAGACAGTTCCGTCATGTAGCATACAGGCAATTTGTAGTGTGGCAGTATGGAGCATTGGGACAGGGTCACAGAGTCGTGATACCAAGTTGCTGTGTCTGGAAGATACGCGATCGTTATCCTGATCCACTGCAACAGTACATAGGTTTTATTCTTTGTAGAGTCTAAGAGTCTAGAGTGCTTTAGAGAACTGTCCATTAATTGTATGGAGGAATACATGCACATAGTTTCTGTGTTTTACAGTATTGTTCAAAATAATAGCAGTACAATGTGACTAACCAGAATAATCAAGGTTTTTAGTATATTTTTTATTGCTACGTGGCAAACAAGTTAGTTGAAAGGGGTGTGTTAAAAAAAATAGCAGTGTCTACCTTTGACTGTACAAACTCAAAACTATTTTGTACAAACATTTTTTTTTTCTGGGATTTAGCAATCCTGTGAATCACTAAACTAATATTTAGTTGTATGACCACAGTTTTTTAAAACTGCTTGACATCTGTGTGGCATGGAGTCAACCAACTTGTGGCACCTCTCAGCTGTTATTCCACTCCATGATTCTTTAACAACATTCCACAATTAATTCACATTTCTTGGTTTTGCTTCAGAAACAGCATTTTTGATATCACCCCACAAGTTCTCAATTGGATTAAGGTCTGGAGATTGGGCTGGCCACTCCATAACATTAATTTTGTTGGTTTGGAACCAAGACTTTGCCCGTTTACTAGTGTGTTTTGGGTCATTGTCTTGTTGAAACAACCATTTCAAGGGCATGTCCTCTTCAGCATAGGGCAACATGACCTCTTCAAGTATTTTAACATATGCAAACTGATCCATGATCCCTGGTATGCGATAAATAGGCCCAACACCATAGTAGGAGAAACATGCCCATATCATGATGCTTGCACCTCCATGCTTCACTGTCTTCACTGTGTACTGTGGCTTGAATTCAGAGTTTGGGGGTCGTCTCACAAACTGCCTGTGGCCCTTGGACCCAAAAAGAACAATTTTACTCTCATCAGTCCACAAAATGTTCCTCCATTTCTCTTTAGGCCAGTTGATGTGTTCTTTGGCAAATTGTAACCTCTTCTGCACATGCCTTTTTTTTAACAGAGGGACTTTGCGGGGGATTCTTGAAAATAGATTAGCTTCACACAGACGTCTTCTAACTGTCACAGTACTTACAGGTAACTCCAGACTGTCTTTGATCATCCTGGAGGTGATCATTGGCTGAGCCTTTGCCATTCTGGTTATTCTTCTATCCATTTTGATGGTTGTCTTCCGTTTTCTTCCACGTCTCTCTGGTTTTGCTCTCCATTTTAAGGCATTGGAGATCATTTTAGCTGAACAGCCTATCATTTTTTGCACCTCTTTATAGGTTTTCCCCTCTCTAATCAACTTTTTAATCAAAGTACGCTGTTCTTCTGAACAATGTCTTGAACGACCCATTTTCCTCAGCTTTCAAATGCATGTTCAACAAGTGTTGGCTTCATCCTTAAATAGGGGCCACCTGATTCACAAATGTTTCTTCACAAAATTGATGACCTCAGTGATTGAATGCCACACTGCTATTTTTTTGAACACACCCCTTTCAACTAATTCAACTAATTGCCCAATTGCACAGCCTTAAGAGCGTGCATATCATGAATGCTGGGTCTCATTTGTTTTCTGAGAATCTACTGAACCTACTGGTAACTTGTTTGCCACGTAGCAATAAAAAATATACAAAAAACCTTGATTATTCTGGTTAGTCACATTGTACTGCTATTATTTTGAACAATACTGTACATTCTACAATATAAAAAAAAATGTTTGTGTTTGGTAAACTATTTTCTTTATTTTTAAATAAATTTTTTTACTGAAAATGATAAATTAATTCTTTACACTTGCAATAGAAAACCACATTTGATTACAAAACTAAATTTATGTATTATTTCGGCAATAACAACAACCAAATGTAGAATGTCACTTTTTTATTGCTGTATTACTAAAGCTAGAAACTATAATCACAAATATAAAAAACATTAGCACAATCAACAATAACACATAAGACATTGGGTTTCCAGAGGTATCTTGACTGGTAGATGGGTCAGACTTGGGACGTAGCATCACATCAGCTATGGTCCTGTGGAGATTATTCATTGTTTCGGCAGCGATTGACCTATACAAAGAATATAATAATTATCTCTCTGACATGATTACCACATTTCAAAAACAAACACATTACTGTTCAATATTATAACGTTATATATATAATCTATTATGGGGGAAGAGTTTTATTTGATTGTGTGTTTATCTTGGCCATAAATGATCATTATTATACACCCTTTTTTTTTACTTAGTTTGTCAAAATCATATTTACATTTGTCTTGGATGATAAAGTCACCAACGTGATATTTGGATTGTATCATGACTTTTATATAACCACTTTAGATTATAATAACAGTTTATGAGTTTGATATGCTACAGTTAAAATTGTGTAATATATATTGTTGAAATTTAAATTCACATTAAATTTTTTTTTCAATAAATCCATATACCTCATAAAATAGCTGGTACTACTATAGGTACCAGTATTTAAAGAACTCATCTAACCCTCTGCTGACTTGAATTTGCAATAGCTCCTGTGTTGATGGAGCAGGTGCACCAGACAGTACGCCATGTTGACGGGGATCATCAGGTCTCCTGGTTCTGCTTCTAGGAATCCCCTTATTAGCTGATATCCGTCGAAGGAGGATGGCACACTGTAGGTCAGAGATGTAGCTGTAGTCCTTCTCCACCTTCAATGAGTATAACCTCCACTTCCTGGACCTTATGTTGTACACCTTGCCATACCTGACAATATAGAGAAGTGTATCAGCTTAGTGAAAAGTTTACAATGTAACATTTATTTTATAAAAAAAATTCAAAACTTACTGAATTGTGCCATCAGCTTTTCTCCTGGCAAGTCTATGGAGATGATGGTTGTAATCGAGGCCAGTCAGCATGGTACGAGCAGCATAAACTGGTGGGGTAAAAGCTGAAGCGCTTGCTGGCATACATCAGTATGTGGTTGTGAAACGACTCCAAATCTGTGCACATTAGATAAAAATACATAATATGTATTTTTTTTATAATAATCTTGTTTATGTAATATCGACGTCAATTACAGTAAAATGTCTTTCACATAGTTGATTTGACCATTTACAATATAGAGCTAAATAAAGTTGCTTATGTACCTGAAATTCAGATACTTGGGGACGACCTTCAGCCAGCGTTCATTGAGAATAATTTCAGCCAGCCTCTCATGTGCCACTGAACCACTCTCAATCAATTCTTTATCTCTGTCGTCCAGCAAGGGGCTATGTTTACACTCACCAAGAGCCCACATGTGTTCTCCTGTGACATGGTGCAGGACTCCCACCCACATGTCCTGTGGTAAAACATTTACAAAGTGATTTCAAATACTAATTGCATAAACGAGTCACAACAAGATTTTACACAAACAGCATAAAAACTTGTAATGTTTAGATTTAAAAAGTGATGGACTAAAGCATTATATATGTAATTGAATGCCAAAAGTAATAACAAATACACATATGTCTGAAACGGAAACAGGTCAATTTAGCTCAAAGGGAATCATTTAATAATTTAAAGGGAATTTGAACAGAATCACTGTTTCACGGCTGATCACTGAGACGCCCTGCGATTCACTGAACGAGCCGTTTAACATAAAATCTGCGCTGGATATTAATATCCAAAGTATAGTAAAAACACTATAAATTAGCACAGTAACAAGATCGGCAGTTTAAGACATTAACTTGTAAGCACAAAACACAAGATACTTCTCTTTTCAATATGAATAAGGCTTTATTAGATAAATCTAAGACATATAAACTAATCTAAAACAAAAACGCAAGCACTCACACATTCACACAAGTTGCAGGAAGATCGAAAGTTAGGGAAAGATGAGTTTAAGATAATGGAAATGTGGAATCCCAAGTTTACAGTAATACGTTAAATTGCATAGACATGAACAAACATTCAATCACTTAATTAACACTCGCATTGAGTTCCTCAATGGGGTTAAAATTATATTAGAAACACTAGCACAAATGTCTGAGGGTACATTGCCTTGGTTTCCTGTGAAAGGGAGTCCCGTTGAAAGGGGTATCCCGGTGTCGCTGATTGGCTGGAAGTTCAGAAGTCACTGAAGTGACGTCTTGGGAAGCCCGTGGTTGTTAGGCGTTGGCTGAAAGTGCAGAGTCGTGTGCGCTGGTTGAAATTGAACGGGCACCCGAGGTCAGGCGTCAGAGACTCGACGTTACAAAACTTAATTCAGAACACGAAACTCTCAAACGGAAAAGAAATTAAATAAGGTTTGACGAGACAAGGTTGTGTTCCTTCTCATTGTGGCTAAGTAGCAGCAGGCATGCAGGCCGAAGCACGCTGGAACCGCGCTCAAACAGTGATGACTAAACAGCATGGCTAGAGAAGCTAAAGCTAGGTAGCAAAGCTACAAGCTAAAAGCTAAGAGCAGGCATGAATGATAGCACAAGCAAGGCTAGAACTAAAAGCCGACATGGCTAATAGCAGCAGGATAGCTAGAGACTAAAAGCCACATGACGAATAGCAACAGCATAGCTAGAGACTAAAAGCAAGATTTTATGGTGTCCTAAGTATTTAAACTGGCCTGTTGGCCACACCTCAAATGTTGTCTTGACCAATCAGATATTGTCTTGGCTCGGGGATATCATAAATCATATGTTTATCTTACCAAGCATGTGGTCCAAATTTTCCTGCTCTGGCAGGGTCTAATTTTGG
Organism: Carassius auratus; assembly: GCF_003368295.1. Classification (NCBI taxonomy): domain Eukaryota; kingdom Metazoa; phylum Chordata; class Actinopteri; order Cypriniformes; family Cyprinidae; genus Carassius; species Carassius auratus. Next base: position 19,377,159 of record NC_039257.1, on the reverse strand, counting down.
ACATGATTCCTATAACACGAATATGATACATGGGATAAATAAATTATTATCTGTATTAATTCAAGCAAGCAGATTCGATCACACACATACCAAACACAATTATGAATCGTTAAGCTATGCCATAGTTATTTAAAAAAACATACACAATAAGTGTAAGATTGTTATTCATGCCAGCGCTAATGATGTTTGACTTCGCCAGTCGGAGATCACTAAAAATAACTTTAAAGAGGTGTGTGAACTTGCAAGCACGATGTCAGACACTGTAATATGCTCTGGTCCCCTCCCTGCTTTCCGTGGTGACGAGATGCATAGCAGATTGTCATCACTCAATGGCTGGATGTCTAAGTGGTGCCCACAGAATAACATAGGTTTCATAGACAATTGGACTTTGGGGCAGACCTGACCTGTTTAAAAGAGATGGTCTTCATCCCTCCTGGGGTGGCGCCACTCTTCTGTCTAGAAATATGGCACATAGTCTTAGTGTTTATACTTGACTAACTGGGGCCCAGGTCAGGAAGCAGACAGACTGGCTAAACCGACCGTCTGCTAGCTGCCTCCCGTCACAGAGGTCAGTTAATTCTCAGCACATAGAGACTCTTTCACCTAGATATCACACTATAGAGACTGTGTCTGTTCCCCGAACTAGAAAATACAAAAAAACGTCCAAACCAAGTTAAGGTTAACAATTTAATTGAGGTTCAACAAATAAAAAACAAATGCAATATGGATAAACAAATGATAAAGATTGGCTTATTGAATATCAGATCCATTTCTACGAAAACACTTTTTGTAAATAATATGATAACTGATCATAATATAGATGTGCTCTGTTTGACAGAAACTTGGCTAAAACCTGATGATTACATTATTTTAAATGAGTCCACCCCCCAAGATTATTGTTATAAACACGAGCCGCGTCTAAAAGGCAAAGGGGGAGGAGTTGCTTCAATTTATAACAACTATTTCAGGATTTCTCAGAGGGCAGGCTTCAAGTATAACTCGTTTGAAGTAATGGTGCTTCATATAACATTATCCAGAGAAACCAATGTTAATGATAAATCCCCTGTTATGTTTGTACTGGCTACTGTATACAGGCCACCAGGGCACCATACAGACTTTATTAAAGAGTTTGGTGATTTTACATCCGAGTTAGTTCTGGCTGCAGATAAAGTTTTAATAGTTGGTGATTTTAATATCCATGTTGATAATGAAAAAGATGCATTGGGATCAGCATTTATAGACATTCTGAACTCTATTGGTGTTAGACAACATGTTTCAGGACCTACTCAGTGTCGAAATCATACTCTAGATTTAATACTGTCACATGGAATTGATGTTGATAGTGTTGAAATTATGCAGCCAAGTGATGATATCTCAGATCATTATTTAGTTCTGTGTAAACTTCATATAGCCAAAATTGTAAATTCTACTTCTTGTTACAAGTATCGAAGAACCATCACTTCTACCACAAAAGACTGCTTTTTAAGTTATCTTGTTGATGTATCCGAATTCCTTAGCATATCCAAAACCTCAGAACAACTTGATGATGTAACAGAAACTATGGACTCTCTCTTTTCTAGCACTTTAAATACAGTTGCTCCTTTACGCTTAAGGAAGGTTAAGGAAAACAGTTTGACACCATGGTATAATGAGCATACTCGCACCCTAAAGAGAGCAGCCCGAAAAATGGAGCGCAGCTGGAGGAAAACAAAACTAGAGGTATTTCGTATTGCTTGGCGGGAAAGTAGCATATCCTATAGAAAAGCATTAAAAACTGCTAGATCTGATTAGTTTTCTTCTCTTTTAGAAGAAAACAAACATAACCCCAGGTATTTATTCAATACAGTGGCTAAATTAATGAAAAATAAAGCCTCAACAAGTGTTGACATTTCCCAACACCACAACAGTAATGACTTTATGAACTACTTTACTTCTAAAATCGATACTATTAGAGATAAAATTGCAACCATTCAGCCATCAGCTACAGTATCACATCAGACAGTGCACTATAGACCCCCTGAGGAACAGTTCCACTCATTCTCTACTATAGGAGAGGAAGAATTGTATAAACTTGTTAAATCATCTAAACCAACAACATGTATGTTAGAACCTATACCATCTAAGCTCTTAAAAGAGGTGCTTCCAGAAGTCATAGGGCCTCTTCTGAAAATTATTAATTCCTCATTGTCATTAGGATATGTCCCCAAAACCTTCAAACTGGCTGTTATTAAGCCTCTCATAAAAAAACCACAACTTGACCCCAGAGAACTTGTTAATTATAGACCAATCTCGAATCTCCCTTTTCTGTCCAAGATACTAGAAAAGGTGGTATCCTCACAATTATATTCCTTCTTAGAGAAAAATTGCATATGTGAGGATTTCCAGTCAGGATTTAGACCGTATCATAGTACTGAAACTGCTCTCCTTAGAGTTACAAATGATCTGCTCTCATCATCTGATCGTGGGTGTATCTCTCTATTAGTTTTTTCACAACATTCTTTTGCATAGACTTGAACACTTTGTTGGCATCAGTGGAAGTGCATTAGCATGGTTTAAATCGTACTTATATGACCGTCATCAGTTTGTAGCAGTGAATGAAGATGTATCATATCGATCACAAGTGCAGTATGGAGTACCTCAAGGCTCAGTACTAGGGCCGCTACACTTCATGCTTTATATGTTACCCTTGGGAGATATCATCAGGAAACATGGTGTTAGCTTTCACTGTTATGCTGATGATACGCAGCTCTATATTTCCTCGCAGCCCGGTGAAACACACCAATTTGAAAAACTAATGGAATGCATAGTCGATATAAAAAATTGGATGACGAGTAATTTCTTACTGCTAAATTCAGAAAAAACAGAGGTGTTAATCATAGGGCCTAAAAACTCTGCTTGTAATATCCTAGAACACTGTCTAAGACTTGATGGTTGCTCTGTCAATTCTTCGTCATCAGTTAAGAACCTAGGTGTGCTACTTGATCGCAATCTTTCCTTAGAAAGCCACGTTTCTAGCATTTGTAAAACTGCATTTTTCCATCTCAAAAATATATCTAAATTACGGCCTATGCTCTCAATGTCAAATGCAGAAATGTTAATCCATGCATTTATGACTTCAAGGTTAGACTATTGTAATGCTTTATTGGGTGGTTGTTCTGCACGCTTGGTAAACAAACTACAGCTAGTCCAATATGCAGCAGCAAGAGTTCTTACTAGAACCAGGAAGTATGACCATATTAGCCCGGTCCTGTCCACACTGCACTGGCTCCCTATCAAACATCGTATAGATTTTAAAATATTGCTTATTACTTATAAAGCCCTGAATGGTTAAGCACCTCAGTATTTGAATGAGCTCCTTTTACATTATACTCCTCTACGTCCGCTACGTTCTTAAAACTCAGGCAATTTGATAATACCTAGAATATCAAAATCAACTGCGGGCGGCAGATCCTTTTCCTATTTGGTGCCTGAACTCTGGAATAACCTACCTAACATTGTTTGGGAGGCAGACACACTCTTGCGGTTTAAATCTAGATTAAAGACCCATCTCTTTAACCTGGCATACACATAACATACTAATATGCTTTTAATATCCAAATCCGTTAAAGGATTTTTAGGCTGCATTAATTAGGTAAACCGGAACCGGAAACACTTCACATAACACCGTACTTTCTACATCATTAGAAGAATGGCATCTACGCTAATATTTGTCTGTTTCTCTCTTGTTCCGAGGTCACCGTGGCCACCAGATCCAGTCTGTGTCCAGATCAGAGGGTCACTGCAGTCACCCGGATCCAGTACGTATCCAGACCAGATGGTGGATCAGCACCTAGAAAGGACCTCTACTGCCCTGAAAGACAGCGGAGACCAGGACAACTAGAGCCCCAGATACAGATCCCCTGTAAAGACCTTGTCTCAGAGGACCACCAGGACAAGACCACAGGAAACAGATGATTCTTCTGCACAATCTGACTTTGCTGCAGCCTAGAATTGAACTACTGGTTTCGTCTGGTCAAGAGGAGAACTGGCCCCCAAACTGAGCCTGGTTTCTCCCAAGGTTTTTTTCTCTATTCTGTCACTGATGGAGTTTCGGTTCCTTGCCGCTGTCGCCTCTGGGTTGCTTAGTTGGGGTCACTTCATCTACAGCGATATCATTGACTTGATTGCAAATAAAAACAGACACTATTTAAACTGAACAGAGATGACATAACTGAATTCAATGATGAACTGCCTTTAACTATCATTTTGCATTATTGACACTGTTTTCCAAATTAATGTTGTTCAGTGCTTTGACGCAATGTATTTTGTTTAAAGCACTATATAAATAAAGGTGATTGATTGATTGAATAAGTGATTATAACATTATAGTCAAATGGGTAGTCAATGGGTTAAACATAAATGAATATGGAGTGATGCGATGGACTGATTCATTTATAAGTTTTTTTGAGTTAATTCTGGTCCATATATATGTACAAAAGCAGTTTCTTTGCCATTCTCATGACAAAGACTTCTGTGGAGACGGAGGTTTAAAGCCCCTCCCCCCTTAGGAATTTCAGTCTGGTTCTGCTAGGTGGGGGGGGGAGTCAATGGAAATGTTTAACTCATGGGTTTCCATGTGATGTCCAGCGTTGCATTTCAATTACGAACAACACATTTGACAATCTCTTCTGCAAATTAAAATTGTCAATAATTGTTCTAGTGGTGTTAATGTTGAAAGCTGTTGTGTGAACAAGTTGGTTGGTTGGTTGGTTATCTTCCTTGGGACTTGTGGCACAGAATGTTTTTATGACTTCCTGAGGAATTCGGCTCGTGTTTCAACACAGCCCTGATCGAATCTTCAATTAGTCTGGTTCGAGTCATTTATGTTACATATCCCCCTTTCGATCGGCGAGGTGTTTAGGTGAAGACGTCGATCGCTGGAGAAACAAAGGCAGAAGAAGCAGACAAACACAGCAAACAGCAATACAACACCTCCGTGACAGTTACTGTACTGGTGCAGGCATCAGGTTATTTAGGTACACGTGGTTAATTTCAATTAGTCAATGTAGTTTAGCACATTGAGGATAGTTTAGATCGTCTTGGAAATTGTTTTTTTATTTTGATTCATCAATCAAATTTGTGGTTAACTTTGTTTGGTTCTTCTAGGTTGTTTTACTTTACACGTTTACCGTTAGTTTTCTAGTAATTTCATTTTCAATTCAATGAATTGACCTATCATGAATGGAGCTCTCTGGCTTCCATTCAGTTTAGAGTGGCTGGCGGATATTAGGTGTTGCGAGTCAATCCTAATATCAGACCTTTGACCCTTGCAGGGTGTCTAGGCGTTTCACCTACTCAGGAAAGAGGGGAAGGAGAAGGATAGATAAAAGAAGAACAAAACAAAACAAAGCTGCTGTGGGTTTTCCTAGCATGGGTTACAACTACTATTGAGCTAGGATGTCAGGTGCAGCTAGTGTGTCGTGAACCTTCACTTAGTGTCAGGTGTTCTACCTAATGTTAGGATGGCTGCACGTTTCTTCATGGTGGGTATGTGTAACTTTGTTACACTAAAAGTTGGATATTCTACCTGTGGGAACACAGCAAAATCCCCAGTGTTAATTTAACACTCCCCAGTGTTAATTTAACACTCTGAGTGTGGACTCATATAAACACTGAAGCAGAGTTAAAAGTAACACTGAAGCAGAGTTGAAGTTAATGAGATAATTAAGAAGTTAATTGAGTTATGATTGACCATTATTGAAGACACCTGATGTTAACAAGCAGAATCACCAAACGAGAAAATTACAATTTGTGTATCACCATTATAGTGGTCAGTGGTTGCTTTAGCTGGGATCTTGGCTTGTAACTTTTTTAGTTTTAAAGTTTGTTCGTCAAACCAAGAGCAAAAATCATTGCGTGTTGATGATTATGTTTTAATGTAATCGTTGTTTGACATGAATCACTGAACTCATTTACAGTCTTTTCTCAAAGTAAAACTTCCATTATTGATTTTCACAGCTTTGATTCCACAATGAAAAATCTGTATTTTCTATACATTTTGTAGGTATCTCTTGGAAGTGATTCTGATTTTTTTTTTTTAATTAAAGAATTAAAATTTTAGGCACACACAGATAACAATAATCAACGTATGAATCTCAACAATGGTGACAAACAGCATATTCAGATAAACAGACCAACTCTGAACATCACAAAACTAGATACAAAAAAATGAACATAAAAAAACAACAAAAAAAATAGTTAGAATAAAAAGTTAAAAAGACTGTTCAGCTCATAATTTATTCATGCCGCAATGCATGATGGGAGCCATGGATGAGTTTTTATTGGCTACAACATGCTTTTTTGATGGTCACCGTTGTTGTGATGCTCACGCTGATTCCTGATGTCTGTGTGTCCAAACAAAAGATTACTTTTTTTTTTTTTACGTAGAACTAACTATTAAAAACATGTCATACTATGTCAGAAATGCTGGGTTGCCTACTTTTCTTTTTCACTTAATTTATGTATGCAGTAAAGAAACTTAAACTCAGGCATTCAGGTCACTCTACAACAAATAGCTCAAATCACAATCAATGGCACACATGATTGCCTTTGCTGTGGTCTGTCTGTATGATATAATTCAGTCACCACAGCCACATAAAATCTAAAGATAATAACTGAAGGGTCAAGATCCCAACTAAAGCAAACATTGACCACTATAATGGTGACACACAAATTGTGATTTTTCTCAGTTGGTGATTCTGCTTGTTAACATCAGGTGTCTTCTATAATGGTCAATCACAACTCAATTAACTTCTTAATTACCTCATTAACTTCAACTCTGCTTCAGTGTTTATATGAGTCCACACTCAAGAGTGTTAAATTAACACTGGGGATTTTGCTGTGAAGAATATGTTTGTTGAATGTGTTATCAGTAGATGTGGTTACCTCTGGGTGTAGGTAATGTTGTGTGTGTTACTGGTGTAGTGCATGTGTGGTCAGATCTGTTCAAGTCTGTGTTGTCTCCCCCTTTTTCTAGCATGTCACTGAAAACTGGCTCTCTGCATCCTTGGCTTGGATGAGGGCGTGTCCATGGTCTAATGAGGGTCAGTCCAGCAAGGCAGGAAGTTCTTTAGCAGACAGTCGGAGGCAGTTTGGCATGGCTGTGTGAAGCTGGGTTGCAAAACTTTGTCTCCTATGTTGCATTCTTCTTGTGATGCCTTCTGGCTGTAGCAGAATTTCTGACCTTCTGTGCTCTGGTGGTTGCTGTTGCACAGGCAGGGAATGTGGTTCTTGGAGTTGGAGTTAATTTGACAGTTCGTTAATGACTGTGTTAGGTGACTGAGGTGATGTCCTTTAGTACCTCAGATTTTTCATCAACAGTTGGCCGTGAAAGACTTGTTCGTTCCGGGTTGTTGTTGAACAGGTGCTTGAACAGGCCTTCTGTTCTGTCGCCGGTCACAGCGAGCATGACTCAGCTTTGTGGTCATATGCATGTAAATTGTCTTGAAAGAACTCTCTCAGTCGTTTCATGACTTGTTCCATGTCTTCTTATGGTAAGCGGTCATGTTCTTGTGCATACTCAGCACTGTGCATGTCTGAGTGGTGCTGAGGTGGGTTTTGTTGTCGCTTACCCCCACGAGTTGCTCTTGGATGAGTCGGGTGATTACCTTTGGATATCTGGTTAGGTTTCCAGATGTTCTTATCCTTTTGGTTTCTTGAGAAGCGAGGCTGGTCCCATGGATTTTTCCAGCAGTTGGGCTGAAAGCGGTTGTGGATATGGGTGTCACATTCTCTGTGCTCTTGATGGAAGACTCTAGTGTTGTGATGCCACTGGGTGCTGTCCAGTGCAAGGCTTGAGTCTTTGTTAACAGAGTTCAAGAGTGTGGATGTTTTGTTACCTTTCTTTGAGGCCATCTTCTGCTTGTTATAGGCCTTCTGTGTTAGGTCACGCAACTATTGGATGGTCATGGAGTTCGGACAGGCCATGACACCTAGATGGTGACTGACTCCAGGGTGCAGATTTCTTAGAAAGAGGCTTTTGAAGTTCACATCCTCTTCAAGGTCAGGCTTGTTGTGTGCACCAAAGTAGGCTTGTCGGAGTCGGTTGTAGTAAGCTTGTGGAGTCTCTTGACGACCTTGTTTGGTTTCCAAGGCAGTTAACAGTCCGTGTCCGTGTAAATTGTTTAATCAGGACCTCACGAAGTCGCTGGAAGTTTGACTTGGTTTGACTGGGCTTTCGATCTAGAAAGTTTCATACCTCAGGACTGGACGTGGCTCTAAGGAGGTATAACCAGTCTCTGTCAGTCACATGAGGTCTCACTTCCAGATGAAATTCGATATCTCGCAGGTAAGCCAGGATGTCGGGGCTCTCTGTGGAGTCCGGGTTGAACCTGCTGATGTTTTTAGACAACTTGTTGAGGTCTTTGATTGTCATCCCGTGTGCAGCTCCAAGGCTTTGGACGGGAGGTTTTCTTTCGTTGGCAGGAAAGGGTTGTGTGGCGAAGGCAGGTGAGGTTTTGGGTTGTGGCCCTTCACTCCTTTCGTCATATGCCAGTTCTTGGATGTGGGACTCTGCTCTGCTCAGCAGTGATGAGGCTAAGAGAGGTTTCTCTTTCCATGGCTCTTGTTTGTGCTTGTAAGCATATTGGAGTTTTTGTCTGACCATGTAGAGCTCATCTTTGGTATCGTCTAGTTGTTGGGTCAGATTGTCCGTTTCAGTTCTGTACCTTTCAAGGTGGTCTTTCAAAGCACTGATTTCAGAACTCTTGTTTCTGATGTCTAGCTTGGCTTTCTCTAGTAGCTGTTCGGCATACTGGAGTTTGTTTACCAGGTTTTTCTGAGCATCTGTTGCATGTTGCTGGTCGAGAGCAGCTGCTGTCAGGGCTGCTTGGAGATCATAACTTGTTCTGTTGTTTTCTGCTCCCTCTCGCTGGGTGCTTTAAATTGATCTTGAACTTTCACTTCCAGCTTGTCTTTGCGACGTTGAGCACGTGTCAGCTCCTCTTGAAGGTGGGTGATGTGCTTGTCGCTCAGTTTCAGCTGGGTTGTGAAGGCATAGCTTTATGAGCTTGTGATCTTGACTAGCTCCTCGTGGTTGTTGTTCTGGCTTGAATCTTGTGTCAGGAATCTTCTCAGGATTAGGATTATTATTAAAAATAATAAGAGTTCAAATGTCTTTGGAGTGAGGCTGTCCGTCATGCTTCTCAGCCAAATGTTCACATCTTCCCCATGGGCAATGGGGTCTGCAGTCTGCGGCATGTTGGCACGCTGGGGAGAAGAGAGACTGACACAGATCTGTGTGGAGTAAAAGCCTATGTGTTGTGGGACAACTAAGTGTTGTATCAGTGATTGTGAACCACTAGTGAAATGTGGTGATGACTGTGTTGGTCTCATGGTGTCCAAGTAGACTAGAGATGCGAAGACTTTGTCACTCTAATGAGGAGAAGGAAATAAGAGAGTGGTCAGTGTTTGCTTTCCTTGTGCTCTTGACCCTTGATGTTTTAACATAACTTTTTTGCATCGCTGTTGTAACTCAGTTATAACAACTAACCAAGCTAAGAAAAAGGATGATCAGGTGGTGTTGATTATGCTTATACATAATCTTTGTTTTACCTGAATATCTGAACTAATTCAGAGCCTGATCTCTGAGTTACATTAACATTCATTATAGCAGTGCTGTGATTCAACAATAAAAGGCCTGGAGTTTTCAGTGTAATCTAGAGTTTAAGAATTCTGACTGAGAGAGTGGAACGTTCTTTTGGCAGACAGTGACATCAAGAACCAGCGTATGAATCTCAAGAATGGTGACAAACAGCATATTCAGACGAACTGTAAGAATCACAAAACAAGCTACTATAGAATTGTTGCTCATAATTTATTCATGCCGCAAAGCATGATGGGAGCCATAAATGAGTTTTGATTGGTGGCACCCAGAATGCAGTGCAACATGCTTTTTGATGGTCACCATTGTTGAGGTTCTCAGGCTGATTCTTGATGTCTGTGTGCTTAATTGAAAAAAAACTTTTTTCTAAAAAGGTTTTGATCTGAGTTGCTTCTAAGAATTTCTCGGATAATGCTGAAAACACCCAAGCTTATATTGTACAACCACAAGCAAGTAGGTATCGCTGCAGCCCGGAGACCTCCAAGTGGGAGGAGCTTTTGCCGCAAGTGGGCTGGACTTCACGGAGAGCTCCAAGTGGGAGGGACTTTTGCCGCTAGTGGGCGGGATTTTACAAATGGGCGGGGTTTAAGCGGAAATTTCACATTGCGTCTTTGCCGGGGTGCGCGCGAATGAGGATGGCATAAAGAAGCGATACTAATGAAAAACAGATTTATTTTTCTTCATTGTAGTTTAAATTTTATTAACCAGAGGTTATATAATTTTGTGACAACTGCAAACATACAAGTATATTAAATTATATTAAATTTATAATTATATCAGTATCAAGAAAATGAATGAGTAATTTAGAGCAATAAAATGTTTACTGTATGTGAATGTTTTTCTTTAATGCAAGTTTGAAATCTGAGGGAGAATTATATTGTTTAGATTGTTACAACCCCCTTGGCTCTAGGTGAAACAACATTACAAAAGGCCACACGTGGAAGTACATTTTACAAATAAACATTTAATTTAAAAAAAACAAATCTAAATAGTAATACAAGAGTTAATAATAATAATAAAAAAAAACATTCCAAGACTTAAGAGGAAAATATTATTGGTACCAAAGTCCAATTTAAGACACTCATTTCCCCATCTCCTTTTTATCACCAACTCAATCACAGGTAACGCTCCAAACCATTAAAAATTCAAGTTTTATTTGTTATATGACATGCAAAAGCAGTGAAATGTAGGTCTGGCATACTCTTTTTAGACAGGGGGAAAAAAAAATAAGAGAAAATTAAATACAAATAATGAAACAACAGGAAAAAAATACAACGTTTTTTTTTTTGGAGATAATTAAATACAAATAATGAAATATTCACAATATACTGTATTACTACACAGATGATTTGTAGAGATGCTACACAGAAACTGCTACACAGATAATGTGCAGAGATGTACACAATGTGCAGTGAGGATGAAATGCCTAGTTAGGTTGTCAAAAAAGCGCAGTGTGCAGAGAGTTATTGGGTAGTCCTAAACAACCAGTCTATAAAGTTCAGTGTGTTTAATGTCCATGTTTAGTAGTCTGATAACATGAGGGAAGAAACTCCTCCTGAGCCTCTCCATCTTTGCCATCAGACTGCAGAAGGGTCTGCCTGACTGTAGCAGATTGGTTGGTGGGGTCTTTAAGGATCTTAACAGCCCTAGATTTACATCTCCTGGTTTGGATGTCTTGCAGAGAGGGGAGAGATGTTCTGGACATGTGCTCAGCTACTCTTTGCAGGGCATTTGAAGGTATTGAAGATGCTCACTCTCTCCACTGTGGTCCCGTTAATTATGATTGGGGCAGATCCGCTGCTGCCTCAAATAGAAAAGAGTTATTGTAAAATATTATTACAATTTACAATATGAATGTTTCTACTGCATTTCTGAACAAATAAATGAAGGGCTGGTGAGCATCAGATTCAAAACCATAACAAAATCTGTCCAACCCAAAAAAGTCCTGTAGAACAGATATTTAAGGAACCTGAGGTTTTAAGCTGCTTGAATTTTATCAGCATTGGAACACTTTGCTGCTGCTTTCACTCCAATGCTATGGATTATATTTTTACTGGAATGAAGTGTCATTAGTCACTAAACATTCAGTCCAATGACATCGTAAAATAATTCACTGTTGACAAGTTAACATTAACTAAAGTACAATGCACATTTATGTAAGACGTCCACAGAATGTAATGTCATTTACATTCCAACATTTGTCCTTTAGGACAGTCTCTGACCATACCCATGGAGCAATTTTAGGGACAAGCGCTGTTGCAAATGTCCACCTTTAAAGTATGAACATAATTTATCCACACAAAGACCCACATACACACACACATTAGTCAAAAATCTTCAGAAAAAATAAATTACACATCTTGATGCATAGAAAGAACAAAAAAAGTTTACAGGAAAGTGATCCTTTGGGTTTGCAGAGAGAGAAGGTAACCAGGTCACTGAAATATAACTTCTGGCCACCCAGAATTGAACTTTCTGTAACACAAAGTTTACACATAATGTTTTTGTTTGTTTGTGCTTCCTACAATGTCAAAATTAATTTTACATCTGTTGATATGTAATGCATGGTAGTGGACACTGCAGTTATCCTCATATATCCACTCTGTTATGATTATTAAATTGAAAAATGAATTTGGTAATTAAACCAAATGTTTCAATTGCATTACATTATTTGGATTTACGTTACACGTAAAAATAGATAACATTTTAAAATTGTTTTGAAACAATGACCAGCTTTGTTAAAGTCAAGCATTATCAGTTAGGAGTTTTAACTATTATAGAACACTGTACTAAATCTATTAATAGTTATTGATCGCTTAAATATCAGTGCAGTTATAATACATAGGCCTGCATATTTTACGTAACGTTAGTAACAATAGCCTACCTGCTTATAGTCTTCAGTGTCCGTAATCTGCAGCGTAAATGTATTGCAGAAATATTTAGCACAAAAGGGTAACAGACACAATAAAGATGTAATTTATCTGTGCTGCTAATGCTGTCTTAACGTGCTCTTGGAATAATCGTAAATATGAGTTTTGAAGGTAAAAAATTGCACATGAATGTCCTCCCATTTTCAAACTTGAATGCAATGAGCTTGTAATCATGATTTAACTAAGTCAAGACTAAAACATCAACCGCCAAGATACTGCACTTTTTCGCAACTTGCAATACGTTGTACAAGTCTAAACTTACCCCTTCAAACTCCTCTTTCTTGACGCTGAAAAGCCTTGGGAAGTTGACGTCGTCTTTTTTTTCTTTTTTTTTTTTGGTGGGGGGGGGGGGGATCGCAGCATGCATTAACCCCATGACATTAAATAAACCAATCAAAAGGCTCTGGAGGTTTGTACAGCCCACTTGGAGCTGAAGTCCCACCCATTTGGAGCTGACCCGCCCATTTGGAGCTGGCTCCGACCTCCGTTTATACCTATCTCACCACAAGACACAAGTCATTGATAAGACACACCCAACTCAGAAACCCAGATCAAATGATGATGCAAAAACAAATAACATAGTGATGTGTCGTTCGTGAACGAATCGTTCTTTATGAACGAATCTTTTAGGTGAACGAATCGTTCTCGTTCACGTAATCCACTGACTCATATTTCTCGTTCAGTGAAGTTCCTCCCTCCATAGCAGCGCGGCGCTATAAGCAGCGCATGCGCAGCTCAGTGCACCGGGTAACAACTGTTTCATCCTGTCAAAGAATTACTCAACCTCGAGCCAATAGCCTTCGAGTATGAGATGTGACAGAGTATTTGATTTGTTGAATGTAGTGAACGAATACGCCCTTCAATGAACGAGTTTCATATGAGTCTGAACTAGATCTAGAGATCTTATCGTTCGTGAACGAAATGACTGAACTGGTACCCATGTCGTTCGTGAATGAGTTGAATGAGCTGATACATATCGTTCCTGAATGAAATGACTGAACTGGCACACATGTCGTTCGTGCACGAGTTGAATGATACATCTCGTTCGTGAATGAAATGACTGACCTGATGGTCAGGGTATATTCTGGCAAACCGTTTACCAATCACGTTTCTCAATCGGCAAAGCACATGTCGTTCGTGCACGAGTTGAATGATTTAGTAAATCTCGTTCGTGAATGAAATGACTGAACTGGCACACATGTCATTCGTGAACGAGCTGAACGGATACATGTCGTTCGTGAATGAAATGACTGAACTGGCACACATGTCATTCGTGAACGAGCTGAACGGATACATGTCGTTCGTGAATGAAATGACTGAACTGGTACACATGTCATTCGTGAACGAGCTGAACGGATACATGTCGTTCGTGAATGAAATGAACTGGTACATAGCTTATCTCGTTCGTGAACGAAATGAATGAGAGTAAACCGGGTCAGTCTGCCATTTAGCATGTCAATCTCGCAAAAATGCAAAGCGCAGTTATAGGTACTGTACTGTGCACATACGCTTGTTTTGATATTTAGCAAATCCACGATTGATGAATGTGAATATATAATATACAAACTGTCTGACCAAACAATTAAAATGCTATTTAGGCAAGAAAACCTTGTGCTTTGTTCATCTGAACAACTTAATTAGACTTTATATATTGAATGCGACTATACACACATTTTAATAAAGCCAGATCAGTTTTTGCAACAAGTGAATACGTTCGTTGACTTGAGACATAACAACATAATACACTTTTTTTTTGCCATCTGCTGGCTTATTTTGTGTAATAGGAAGAAATGGTCACTGAACGAATCAGTGAACGATTCTGAACGAATCATTTTGGTGAACGAACTGAAAATGAACGAATCACTAGAAAGAATCATAATTGCATGCATTTACATTGCATTTTGTGTTCATTTAAAACTTATTTTAAAATCATTAAAAATGTTCTTTTGTGATACTCTACTTGTATAGAAATTTTTCACTAAAAGCTGTTTTCCACAGACATTCATTGCAGCCCACTTTGTTATTGTTCATTGACTTGAAGGGGCTGATGTCCTATTTGCAAAGTTTACAGTAGTAATAGTATGTAGTATGTAGACATTTCCATTTTATTTATTCTAATTTTATCTACTTTAAAAAAAAAATAGTTTTCTTTCAAAATGTTCTTGTGTGATAACAATGTTCTTGTGTGGAAGTGTTTGTAGTAAAAGCTGTTTTGCACAGAAATTCATTGCAGCCGATTTTGTTTTTTATGTTTATTTGTGAGTAGGTATTGTATGAATAACATAAGTCAATGTAGTTTTACACACACACACACACACACACACACACACACACACACACACACTTTGTACTAAAGGTAAATCAAAATAATGATGTCACTGTCTAAGCAGAGGGATTTGTGCAACCCTATGGAATATAGTCCACACATGAGAAATGAGGTAATAATCAATATTTCAGAATAATTCAAACTCAGATATTGGTGTGTGATATCTGAGCTTTAATTATTTGACTACAAATCTCACCTCATAATACCTCCCAGTGATTATTTCCAGGATAAACTGAGATGCTCCCAAGCTGGCTTCTTAAAACTGACTAAATATTTAAAAAGAGCCAAAAGAGCCATTCTTTTGAACGGCTCTTTGAAAGGAACGGATCGCGAAGATCCGGATCCCCTCAAAGAGCCATAAATCCCATCACTACCGTGAATACTTAACGAAGAGACATGAGAGAGATATCTATAGACAGCTTGACATGTCTTCTTTAAAACTAAACAAGTGCTGCTAACAGATATTCTGTGATAAAGTAATCCATATGAAAACAATACAATGTCTGTTTTTCCACGTCTCCCTTCATTATATCTAATGTCTCCACGCCCCCGCACTGAACGCGCTATTCAGATTCAAACTGAAGCGCGCGGCTTGAATACGCCCACACAGAAGAAAAAGCAGCGAGACTGTTCAAGTTTTTTATTTTACTGTTTGCGTCGCGGTGAGAGGAATAAGACATAATTCACCCCAAAAAAGATGCTAACGCATTGGTTGTTCCGCACACAAGTTCACGGTAAACAATCAAACCTGACTTTGTCAGTTGACCAATCGGAACACAGTATGCTACCGAAAGTAGGGTTTAAGGAAACTGAATCTTTTGAACAGATTCGCGCGAACCGTTTGGGGATCTCTGAGAATTGAGGTAATTTTAAAATGATATTTTGACAAAATGTTTTTTTAACCTTGGATGGATTTAAACCTATCGTACATGACTTATAAACAGTGATAGGAAGCTTATAATTTTCATCTTACTGGCTCTTTAATTCATAGAAAACAAAGCTTGTAGCTTAGATCACACGGTTCAGGGACTTCGATCTCAATGAGCAATAAAACAATTAAATTCAAGCAAATTTAATAAAAAGAGACTAAAGAGTACATACCTACAATTCACACGGAGTAAATATGAGTATATAGCAAAACGAACAGTACAATTCAAACAAGATAAACGAACAAGAATAGATTCGTTACAGTCGTGTTTTTACGATTAAACAGACACTAAAAACTATGATTTTGCAGATCAAGTATACAGAGATACAGAGTTGTTCCTAACTACATGCATATAAAGTTTGATTAAACACAGTAACATTTATATATTCCACTATGCCACATACATACATTTGAGCACATAAAGGGAGACATTCAAATACATTTAGAGGTAGTTTTATGGGAAAAAGGTCCATGGGCTAGCCAAAAATACTTGTGCCTGTAACTGAATGTGTCTGCGTCTGTACTGTGGAATGTGTGATCGTGCCGTGAGTGAAAAGGGCGGGTGTTTGTCTTTCCTTTGAAGTTCGATATTGTATCTCTGGATAGTCTCCAAGATGTTATAATTCTCATCCATGCCAGGATGTTGCCGTCATGGCGGCGCCCGGGTGATGAGTTATGTTGGAAGATGTTGTAAAAATGAAGGTCCTTGTTTTTCTTTAACTCACATTCTGGTCTTTGAGTGTAGAATGTTGTTAGAGAGTCAGGATTCATTAATATGGAACAGATGATTGAATACCATCCGCTCATTGGTGTTACATTCCCCCTTTGTGGTCGGATGTGTTGATGACTCGTTATTACGACGGATCTGGTATGTACAGCATTTCTGACCACATCCAGTGGTATGTTTACTGACTAAATAGTTTTTAGAAGCCTTCAATACCATTAGGAAATATATTTTCTTATATTTGGGGGGTGGGGGGGTGTAGACATATAGTCTCAGAAAAATATTTGCCGGAGTCTCATTTTTCATGATATCTAATTCAGATTTGAAATAGAAATTTATGAGACATGTGGCTTTCAACCCATTACTTTTCTAGATTGCTCCAGGACTCATTCCATGTATTTTTATATCAAATAGAAAAATATTTAAGTGTGGTAAAAAAAAAAAAAAAAAAAATCAATGCACTTCAGTGTCTATAACTTTTAATATTTTTGAGCATTATCAAATCTGGTTGATACAAAGTAAAGCCCAAAGTGTCTTCTTTCCAAAGACACAAAAATTATGTTTGTAACACACTAAAGTAGGAAACTGTTACAATTATGAGTTAGGTATAGCACTTTCAGCTGAGAGTCCCATAATGGGGGGTACTGGCTAACAGGTTAATGTTTTGACCGGAACAGAAGAGCGGTGTTTTGACCCACGACTATGCTGCCTCACTGTCACCCAGTTGCCCTAGTGCAGTGGCTCTGTTGCCGGAACCGAACAATGTATAGAAATCCCTGAGCTAAACTCATCCAAAGCCGTATCTAGAGCCATAACATTCTTAATGTCCTCAATTAATGAGTCTAAGGGTATTTTTGGGGCCTGGAGAGGTTTTGATATTTGTGCTTTTTTCAGTTTCTTATAAATATCTAAATGGGTAAAGTCTAATATCACTGTAATCAGCACAAACTGGGCTATAATAATATGTGAAATGCATGCATGTACATGATTGTATTTTTGAGAAAAAAAAAAATGTTATGCATGGTTAGTGAAAAACTAAAAATGTTAAATCACTTGAATAAGGCCATAAAACACATACATAACATTGGATCCCGGGACTGTTGAGAACTGGAGCTTGTAGCCTAGAATTTTTATTTCTAAATTATGTGAAAATCATCTTGTTTACTCACTCACAGAAAACAATATATTGATTTAAATTTTTTAAGACACTTTTTGTTGGTAAAAGTCATATGCGAGTAGTCGTCAACTATCATGAATATCATTGTGATTTACACCTGAGAAGACAAAGGCATGCATAATGAGCTGCATAATGAGCCTCTCATTCAACTGTGTCACTGAGTGTGACACTGAATGTGAGAACAAAATAAAAGTATATAATGTTATGTTTGTAGTTTATTAAGAATATATATAATTATCCCACAACATAATTTAATATCCACTTGGGGGAGCAGTTAAACAGATTATTAGGAACAATCAAAGCTTACGTTTAAACTAATTTTTTGGCATCCTTACTCCAGTCACACAGTCCTTCAGAAATCCTTTTAACAATCTTATTTTCTACCAAAAAACCCCATTTATTATTATCATCATTATTATTTTTATCATTATTAATGTTGAAAAGAGCTGAGAATATTTTTCAGGTTTTTTTAGGGGGAATAAATTGAAAGAACTGCATTGTTTTTACATTTGTTAGAGTTATCTCTATTTGTTACATTTATATTATTTACATCAAGCTTTTGAATGGTATAGTATTGTATATTGTTATTGAAACTTCATAATGTTTCACTTGATTATACGTTTAGTCAGGAATTATAGTTTGGAAAAAGTATTTGGAAAAAGTCTAACTTGAAAAATGTTTACACGTTATGTGAAAACTAGTACAAGTATATAAATAAATAGAAAGAGACTTACTCATGTTTATGATCTCTGCTGAATAAAGTGCTTCATTCTTTTTTCTGAGGAAATCCATTTCTCAAATCCTCAATCACATCACATCTTTTTGGGGTGAATTATGTCTCATTCCTCTCATCGCGAAGTAAACAGTAAAATAAAATAAAAACTTGAAGAACAGTCTTGCTGCTTTTTCTTCTGTGTGGGTGTATTCAAGCCGCGTGCTTCAGTTTGAACCTGAATAGCGCGTTAAGCGCGGGGGCGTGGTCACATTAGATATAATGAAGGGAGACATGAAAAACAGTCATCGCGTTGTTTTCATATGGATTACTTTATCTCAGAATATTTGTTTTCGGTAGTTGTTTAGTTTAAAAGTAGACATGTCAGGCTTTCTATAGATATCTCTCTCATGTCACTTCGTTGAGTATTCACGGAGTTACAGTTCATTTTAATGATGTGTTTTTACATGACGATCACCGCAGACAAAGGCTGCAGACAGCGCACCTTGTTTGTTATCTTTATTTTATAAGTGAACAAAGGTTTTTTGTTATTATGTCTGTATCCAAAAAAAAAAAAAAAACTAGACCCTTTACAGATTCGATTGATGTATTGCTGTTATCTGTACGATTAAAACTGAGAGTGTAATTTAAGTTATTTTCGGGGTTATCAGGAGAAAATGACTCAAAACGCATATATGAATTAATCGACTCGAAAGGGTTAAAGTTTGGATGCGTATCTCTAATTCTGAAATCTTCTCGGTCAGCCTATTTCCCTGCATTTATCACATGTGAATCCCTCATCTGCGACAGAAATAGATAAACTGTACATGTGGCAAGAGGTGCATATAACAACAGCAGGAGAAGCAATTACTCACCGTGCTTGATGAAATATTCTTGCCACAGTGGTTTGATTAACTTGTGAAAAACTGGAGTGAGAGAGAGGAGAGGAGAAAAGAAAACAGCGATAGATTCGAATGAAAAATGCTAATGATAAGCTAATGAGTGCCAACGCAATGCAGGTGTACTGCACTCACGGATATAAAATAAAAGTGATCAAAATTAATCTGATAAGATTGATCGATAATATCAGAAATATGGTGTGAAGTAAGTTATATTTTACCACTTAAAAACTGAGTGATAGTAAGGTAAATATTCTAGAGAAAAAAAAAAACAGCTACACAGAGCTACGATCAGCTACAGCAAGGCCAGCAGAAAGCAGAGAAAACACTGTCCAACAGCGCGTGAAGTTTCTATTGAGAGATTATAGTGAAAATTACTGTTACATTACAAAAGATCATCAAGGGATAAAACACCCTTGTGACCACTATAATGGTGACACACAAATTGTGATTTTCACGTTTGGTGATTCTGCTTGTTAACATCAGGTGTCTTGAATAATGGTCAATCATAACTCAATTAACTTCTTAATTATCTCATTAACTTAAACTCTGCTTCAGTGTTACTTTTAACACTGCTTCAGTGTTTATATGAATCCCCACTCAGAGTGTTAAATTAACACCGGAGATTTTGCTGTGTACAGTTAAAGAAAAAAAAAATCTGTTTTCCATTGTTTCATTGAGACCGTAGAGTATAAATACTAGGACACTGGACTTATTCTCCAGCTGTGGCTGCATCTGGAATGATATTCGCCTATTATGTAGATTTTTGTTGTTGTTTTAAAATTATTGGAAAGCTAATTAGACATAGAAGGATGTGTTATCTTGAATGGTCAAGGTCTTTAACTAGGAAATGTGTAGATGTAATAATAATAATAATAATATAAAATAATCTAATATTAGAATATATTGTTTTTTCAGTTATAATTCGGTTATATGAAAACTTACCATGTTCTCTCTACACTGTAAAAAGTGTTTCCCTATATTTATTCAGTAAAATTGTGTCAAAAATTTACAAGCAATATTAATTAAATTTAACATATTTTAATTAAGTAGAAATAATCATTAAAAATGAGTAGAATAACATGAAAAAATTAAGTAAAATTTACATAAAAATATTGATTTCATTGGACAAAAAACAAACAAACTAAAAAACACTATGCTAAAGAATACTATGTTATGCATGCCAGGCCAGTAGTTGGCGATCATGAAACACCCTTCGAAAACATTATATGCATGCACATGACATCAGCCTTTTTACAAATTCACATTTTTGTTGCTTACATAGATATGATAAAGGCATCATGTTCAAAAGGTTGTAATGCCCCCAAAACAGTTATTGAAGACACCTAAAGTTCACAAACCAAATCACTGAATGAAAAATAATAATAATAATTTGCTTACCATTGTAGTGGTCAGTGTTTGCTTTAGTTGGACTCTTGACCCTTAACATTTTAAACAGGTTTTTTTTGGTTGCTAGTTGTGATACAGCAGCTAGATAAGCCAAGAAGGAAATGCGACCAGGTGTTGTTATTTGTTTTTACATCATCATTTGGTCTGAGTTGGGTGTGTCTTATCAATAACATGTGTCCTGTGATTGAACAATATAAGCTCTGGTGTTTTCAGCATTATCAGAGAAATTCTTAGAAGCACCTCTGATCAAAACCTTATTTAAAAAAAAAAAAAAAAGTGTTTTCATTTAGACACAAAGACATCAAGAATCAGCCTGAGAACCTCAACAATGGTGACCATCAAAAAGCATGTTGCACTGCATTCTGGGTGCCACCAATCAAAACTCATTTTATGGCTCCAATCATGCTTTGCGGCATGAATAAATAATGAGCAACAATTTTATAGTAGCTTGTTTTGTGATTCTTACAGTTCGTCTGAATATGCTGTTTGTCACCATTCTTGAGATTCATACGCTGGTTCTTGGTGTGACTGTGTTGTCAGAAGAAAGTTCCCCTTTCTCTGTTTTAAACAGAATTCTCAAACTCTGGTTTACACTGAAAATTCCTCTTTTTTGCTGAATCACAGGGCTTCCATAATGAGTGTTATTTTTCCTCAGAGATCATACTCTGAATTAGTTCAGATTTTCAGGATGAACAAAGATTATGTAATAGCATGACCAGCACTACCTGATCATCTTTATTCTTAGTTTGTCTAGCTGTTATAACTGAGTTACAACAGCAATGCAAAATGTAATATTAAAATATCAAGGGTCAAGAGCACAACTAAAGCAAACACTGACCACTATAATGGTAACCAATAATTTACCCTTTGATTCTGTTTGTGAACTTTAGGTGTCTTCAATAACTCTGTATGGGGGGCCTTAAGACACAGCCTTTAAACATGATGCCTGTATCATATCTATGTAAGCAACAAAAATGTTAATTTGTAAAAAGGCTGATGTCATGTGCATGCATATAATGTTTCATGATCGCCAACTACTGGCCTGGCATGCATAACATAGTTTTCTTTAGCATAATGTTTTTTGTATGTTTGTTTTTTGCCCAATGAAATCAATATTTTTATGTAAATTTTACTTAATTTTTTCATGTTATTCTACTCATTTTTAATGATTATTTCTACTTAATTAAAATTTGTTAAATTTAATTAATAATATTGCTTGTAAATTTTTGACACAATTTTACTGAATAAATATAGGGAAACACTTTTTACAGTGTAGGCTTGTTTCCTGCAGTATTTTGTTAAGGACTGATTTGATTTGGTTTATGTACAGTACAGACCAAACGTTTGGACACACCTTCTCATTCAAAGAGTTTTCTTTATTTTCATGACTTTTTCCTTATGTCTGCGGTCCAGCTCACCCCTAAACCATCTCGACTGGGTTCAGGTCCGGTGACTGTGGAGGCCAGGTCATCTGGCACCAGGGCTTGAAAACGGAAAAAAAAAATTAAATCGGTTCACTCCGAGCAGAATCGATATTTTAACGTTTCTGTTCTCCGTTCCTCTGAAATTATTACCATTCCAAAACTGTTTCGGGAGGAAGAAATACCAGTTAATAACGTTATTTTTTTAAACTATATTATTTGCCTATAATTTGCCTAATAATAATAATTTAATAATAATAATAAAGTATAGCGTTTTCCTTACTCCAAAAAAGAGGAAAAAAATAGAGATCTTAATAGAGATTTTGTCCAAATGTAAGCTAGGCCTACTTAAATATATATATATATATATATATATATATATATATATATATATATATATATATATATATATATATATCAACACTTTAAAAGTATTTTTAAGATATTTAATTAAAAATGTTTGCTGCATTGTTTAAAAAGACACTTGTATAAGATTGCATTTTGAGAGAGAAAAAAAAAAAAAACGTAGCCTAACTTTCCGAAATAATGAATGCTAAAATGCCTGTAGTCTGAAGCAAAAATTTTAAAAAACATTATAAAAACAGTTGATTTGATTCTGCTCAAAACAGATAAAATCAAAGTTTCCGTATTCATGATGTATTTGAATAACAAATGATTATAAAAAATAGCCTAATGTTTGTAAACATTTTGTGTCTGCATTATGTCTATTTCTGAATGAAATAATTTTTTTTCTCTAAAAAAACTATATACAAGTCTCTCTCTCTCTGTGTCAATGTGTTTTTTACACATTGTATAAAAAAAAAAAAACTTCTTTGGGTTTGTAAATATTTACCTATGCAGATAAATCCCAAATGTTATTTTATTAATAAAGGAATTTTCAAATGTTATATCTCTCTCTAGGCTATATATATATATATATATATATATATATATATATATATATATATATATATATATATATATATATATATATTAACCATGCAGGAAACCTTTTTAAATATTTTGATAATTTACTGAAAATAAATAAAAATGGAAATGCAATGTCTGATTTTAAAATGGGTTTTAAAGGATGAATTTTGAGATTTTAAGTTTTCAGTCGATATATAACTTCTGATGATTTCTAAAATGTAATAGAGAAAAAGGCAACAAAGAAGTCTTCCTTTTTAAACAAAGGTCAAAACTCCATAATTTAGATTTTTGAGGGTGCACTCTTGTCATAAATTAATCGATTACTTTTCCTACATAATTTTTTGGCAAAAAACACTGGTAAAATATATATTTGGGAGTCTTAGACCTTTCCAACGATATATAGTTTGTCAAGATTAAATTAGATTTAACTGTTATATAGTGAAGTAAATGTAGATATCCCACAGAATGGCCGGGTGACAGTTAACAGGTTAAACCGTTTAACTGATTATTAATCGGTCAAAATCAGCTGATCCGAGTTTGCTGCACTCAGAAACTGGTGACTGTGAACGAATCAGCAGAGCTTTTACGAGCTTTTGTCAATCGTTAAATCTCTCTCAGCCGTTTCCATAGCTATGTCAATATTGGTTATCACATCTATCTGTGCATGATAGTGTCCAATGACTCTGGCGAGCGGAGCTTCTCAAAGTTGGGAATAAATCCTTCTTACTGCACTTGCACATTCTTCATTCCACCACGGAACTATCTTATTCTTCCTACCTCCTTTCCTCTTTGGTATATATTTATTTGCTGCTGCTTGAATGGCATAAACAATATCATCACTTATCATTTCACTGTAAAACCCGATAAGTAAACTTTACTCAAACCGTTTGAGTAAACAGATTGCCTTGATTTAAACCATGTAAGTTTTAAAACTTTGAAATTAAGTGATTAACTAAGTGCTGATTGAGAATTAGTGATGAACAGCTGCTGTTAACAAACAGAATTAATGAAGAAAAGAGAAACACAAGAACTACTACAACTGACTTCAGACACAGCCTTAGATGAAATCAAACTGAAATAAAATACATTAAATCTCTCAAGATCTGATTAAACAACCCCACAAGCAACATCACCAGCTCCACTTATTAATAACCAGACTGACTTTATTTCTGTCAGACGTCTACAGAAGATCTTATTGAGAATGAACTAAGGTTTAGATGTTGATTTATTGTTTCATTTGAAGTAACCATATTAGAGATCAGTGTTTGTATTAGTTGGGCTCTTGACCCTTTACTTAAGTCTTTTTGTTTTCTCTGGCTGTTATAACCATGTGTTTCTGAAACATGTTTGTTGTATCTCAAAAACCCGGAGAAAATATTATCAGATATTGGTTGCTATTCTGTTTACTGGTGATGACAATAATCAATTATGGGGCTGTTCAGAGTTCAAAATATGACTAAACATGCTGCATAATTAGATAAGTTTATTATAATGGAACCCATTCAAAGAGCCAATGATGGTGTCATAATCAGTTTACATAAAATTACCGAACACTCTATGCACATTTATTTTTCTTCTATGGCAGCAAATAGTCACACAAAGACATCAATAATCAGAATATGAACCTCAACAATGGTGACAAAAAACAAAACAAAACAAAACAAAAAACATGCTGCAATGCATGCTGCATATTATTATAGTACAAAACTAATCTATGGCTCCCAGCATGCTCTGCTGCATTTTATTTTTATTATGGTAACCATTATTGAGATTCATATGCTGATTATTGATGTCTGTGTGTGACTGTTTCACACCATAGAAGATCAAACTGTTTGGAAATTCCTTTATGTTAACTAATTATCACAGAACCACTGCTTCTTAGAAACACTTTTACTCTATTATCTAACTAATTACACAACACCCATTTCATCAGAGGTTACACTCCAAACAGTTCAATAATGGATGACTATCATCAATGGGATAAGTGTAAAATGCTAATGGCATTTCTTGTGGGCTTTTGGGATACAACAAACATGTTTTAGAAACACATGGTTATAACAGCCAGAGAACACACAAAGACAGAAGGCAAGGGTCAAGAGCCCAACTAAAGCAAACACTGATCTCTTACATGGTTACTTCAAATGAAACAATAAATCAACATCTAAACCTTAGTTCATTCTCAATAAGATCTTCTGTAGACATCTGACAGAAATAAAGTCAGTCTGGTTATTAATAAGTGGAGCTGGTGATGCTGTTTGTGGGGTTGTTTAATCAGATCTAGAGAGATTTCATGTATTTTATTTCAGTTGATTTCATGTAAGGCTGTGTCTGAAGTCAGTTGTAGTTTTCTTGTGTTTCTCTTTTCTTCAGTAATTCTGTTTGTTAACAGCAGGTGCTCATCACTAAAGCTCAATTATCACTCAGTTAATCACTTAATTACTTAATTGCAATGCAAATCTTCTTTCAGTGAACTCAAATGAATTAAGTTCAGAGTACTTAAATGGTTTAAGGCAATCGGTTTCCTCAAACAGTTTGAGTAAACCTAATTTGTCAGGTTTTTAAGGATATCTGTTTACTCAAACGGTTTGAATTAAGTTATTTGTCGGGTTTTACAGTGATCTATCTGATTATATTATAATGTTCTTTAATCCCTCTTCACTCAGACTCATGAATTCTTCCCAATTTGCTTTATCAAACCCCCATCTACCAATTTTTCCTTGATTCACCTTACTTTCTCTCACATTTACATTAACATATATCATTATTGGATAGTGATCACTCCCAATAGTATCTTGTCGCAATATTTCCCACTCAGCACTCCCTGCAATTGAATCAGACACCATTGTTAGATCTAGCACAGACTCTTTACCTGTAGCCACATCTACTCTTGTACT
The DNA here is from genome assembly GCF_003368295.1 of Carassius auratus. Lineage (NCBI taxonomy): Eukaryota > Metazoa > Chordata > Actinopteri > Cypriniformes > Cyprinidae > Carassius > Carassius auratus. Next base: position 19,351,168 of record NC_039257.1, on the reverse strand, counting down.
ACCCCATCATTCAGTCATACCAAATTCCTCCGATCAATGAAATCTTCCATCACAATTCCATTAGAATCTGTCTCTAAACCTCACCATAACATACTATGTGCAATAAAATCCCCACACCAAATCACCCTATCTTCATTAAGACCCTCTCTTTGCTCTAACTCACTCAACACTAATTTCTTACAAGGATTATAAAAGTTTATTATAATATACTTTTCCCCATTCACCCATACCTCCACTACAACATACTCTGGTGCTACACCTTTGCCTAATGATCTATAATGCATGCCCTCCTTAATCAGAGTAATACACCCTCCACCATTACCCTCCTCTCGATCTCTTCTCTAACTCACATATCTTTTATTAACAAAATCAAATCTAGGTTTAAGCCATGACTCTTGTATACATATCAGATCCGGTTTAACTTTCATCTCATTAATAACACTTTTAAACTCCAATCCATTAGCCACAAGACTTCTTGCATTCCATTGTAAAATTAAAATCATACTCCTATCCAAACCATGCTTCCTGGCTTGACTGTGTTTCATTAATCAGCCCATCCCTAACCATTACCCCTGTTATGTCCTTTACTCCCAAGAATCTCTCTGCTGCCTTGACTATAATTTAAATCTTAGCTGTCTTCTTTTCAGTTTGTGCAGTACAATGAATTACTTCAGTTATGAACAAGAAATTAACTTTACTTACAATCATTGTCTCTTCTGTAATCCTACCTTCCATCTCTGATGTTTCCTCACTTCTCCTCTCTTTTCGCACATCCCTCTCTCTTTCTTTCTCTTTATTCCTTGTATGAACCACTTTAACAGCTTCTGCATATGTTATATTCCTCTTAGCTCTCTCATTCTGTACTTCAATTACTCTCTTCCTCACCTCACATCATCCATACGCAACACTATGATCCCCTCCACAGTTACAGCATTTTGGTCCTGCTCCTTCACATTTGCCATATTCATGCTCCCCCACATCTTGCACATCGTTTCTTAGCCTTACACACCATAGCTACCAGAGGTGGAAGTAACGAATTACAACTACTCACGTTACTGTAATTAAGTAGTTTTTTTGTGTACTTGTACTTTTATGATTAAGTCTGTAATTTTCCGTGTACTTAAGTACAAATTAAGTTAAGTAATGTACTTCGCAACTTTAAAAATCACATTCATTACTAATTACTTGTACAATTTGAATTAAATTAATATTCAAATCTTTGACCAGCATTTGGATATCCAATAGAAATAACTGATCGTGGGCGGGCCAATAAAAACCCTTGTATTTGGACCAGGAAAAAAGCCCGGTTTCTGGAGATCCATTCGTCCTCGCATGTCCTTCACTGTGAAGGTGTATTTTAGTGTTATCAAAGAAAGTATATCTTTGGCGTTATGGATATGGAAATTCGAGACGCTGAATTCATTGAAAATTCCAAAGAAATACCGGATGACGAGTGCCCATGGCCGCACCTGGAAGAGCTGTTCACATACAGAGGAAGGAGACAGCGTGCAAATGCAATGCAAACTTTGTTTGCCATCTGCAGTGATTTCAGCTTACAAGACTTCAGCCTCTAATCTCAAAAAACATATTATGGTAAGAAGACTTATAACTATATTTATGTGATAGTTGTTTTCGTTTTTAATGTTGGGTAGACCTCAAGATAATTTGACTAAAAACATCACTTGAAACATGAGCTTAAGCGTTATAGGTGACGAGCACATAGACCGTGAAAAAAGATTTAGCATTGTAAAGTGGCGCTCAAAGTTAAATTGTATGTCATTGTCAACACATTGTTTTATTCATACTGAATCCGTGTTTTAAGCTTATAATGAAGGGTCTAATAATGACTCTTTCATAAAAAGTCTCTTGCCGCGACCCAATGCTTCAACGTTACCTAGGTGACGAGCACATAGACCGTAAAAAAAAAGATTTAGCATTGTAAAGTGGCGCTCAAAGTTACATTTTATGTTATTGTCAACAAATTGTTTAATTCATTTTGAATCCGTGTTTTATGCTTATAATAAACGGTCTAATAATGACTCTTTAATAAAAACAGTCTCTTGCCGCGACCCACTTGCGTAACAGTGTAACTGCACTGATTGACAGCCTGTCTAGATTGCGCATGTGTCAGTGCTAAATGCTGATAACTTTTGAAATATTAGTAGGGTACTTTTGGAAAGCTTTCTTGTCCAGTCAGCTTTTTTTAAATGTAAAAAAAAAAAAAAAAAAAAAAATTGTTTATAATTAAAAAAAAAAACCAACAAGCTTATTTCTGTTGCATCATAATTCATTTATAATAATAATAATAATAATAAACCATTTTTATAACTTGATTCCCATAAAAATTATATGAAGAAATGATATGAAGTAATATAATTTCCTTTGTATACTTCCTTTATCTCCATCAAAGATTGATCAGTACACTGTTAAAAATCGCTGTAAAAAAACGGCCAAATTTCGACAGTAAAATACTGTTTTTCATTAAAACAGTGCATTCTGGGTAATATTCATTGTTTTCGAGAAGTAGCCTGCTGCTATATATCGTAAATTAACAACGTTCAAAGTCGACACTCAGCGGCTGTGTTTCAAATCACACCCTACACCCTCATTCACTATTCCCTACATGAGTTTACTAATATAGTCCACCTGACAGAGAGAATGAACACTAATGAGTGAATTCAGACACTGATCAACAGCTGCTGTTAATGAGTAGAATCACTGAAGAAAAAAAAAACATAACAAGACAAACACATGAAATACAACTGACTTCAGCCACAGCCTTAGATGAAATCAACTGAAGATTTAAACGATCAACAAACAGCTTCACCAACTTCACACATTACTAACCAGACTGACTTTATTTCTGTCAGATCAGAGAACAGAGATCAAAAGATCTTATTGAGAATTAAAGAGATTTAGATGATAATGTTACTGTTTCGTTTGACATCACCATTGTGGAGATCAGTGTTTGCTTTAGTTGGGCTCCTGACCATTGACTTTTGCGCTTTACATTTTGTTTTATTGCTGTATTTGTATCTTTATGATGCATCTGTTACAGCAGTATTAATTTTGATAGTAAAGTGATTATGGTTGTTTCTAACAGGCATGATCTACTAGACTGACTTAAAGCGTTGCTATTGTAATCAAATATTAATTTGGTGTTGAAATATTTGAGTGAATGACACTTCAATTTTGTAAGATTGAAAAGTAGTGTGATAACCAGTATTTATGGATTTAACGACTAGTTTTAGTTAAAAAGTATTTCGGGCAGCAGTCCCCACAACACTCAAAGAGAGAAATCAACAATCAGCATATGAATCTCAACAATGGTGACAATCAAAAGGTTCATGATGCAATGCATGCTGGGTACCAGCACAGGATAAAACTCATCCATGATTCCCAGCATGCATTGCGGCATGAATAAATTATGCCCCTGAATTGTTCACTTATTTTCTTGAATTCTTATGTGCTTATAATTTTGCATTTGTTTTAAGTTTTAGTAGCATGTGTTGTGATGTTCAGAACTGATCTGTTCATTTATTTTGTGGATTGTCACCATTGTTGTGATTCATACGCTGATTCTTGATATTTCTGTAAATTGCAGCAAAGGTTATTTTTTTTTATTATGAGTGACATTTTCTTAACAGTCTTTCATAACTTATGGCTCAGCAGTGTTCCTTCTCATGCTGTAGTATCAATATTCAATAAGAGAATAGATACAGGATTAGATCAGAAATAATAGTATTTGTTCTTGTCAATCTATAAACAACAATATCAGATTTTTTTTCTTCTGTGTACTTTTGTTTTGCTATAACAGGTTCCAAAGGCGCATTGTTACAGCATGAAAAAAAAAAAAAACTTAGTTTTTGAAAAGTCACGTTCAAGAGCCCAACTAAAGTAAACACTGATCTCCATCATGGTAGTGAAAAAAACACCTAAACCTATTTTACTCTCCATAAGATCTTCTGTAGACATCTGACAGAAATAAAGTCAGTCTGGTTAGTAATGTGAATCTGGTGAAGCTGTTTTAGTAGTTGTTTAATCAGATCTTGAGAGATTTGATGTATTCTTTTATTCAGTTGATTTCATCTAAGGCTGTGGCTGAAGTCATTTGTAGTTCTTGTGTTTCTCTTTCCTTCAGTGATTCTGCAGGTGTTTATCACTAATGCTCAATCATCAATTAATCACCGAATTATCTCATTAACTTCACTGATTCAGTGTTACTCTAACACTCTGTAGTGTGCACACATTATAAGTGTTCATTTAAAACTGAGGATTTTCTTGTGGGGTTTAAAGGGTTAAAGATTTAAGATGAAGAAAAAACAGAATGAAACATAATTTAACAGTAATAAACTGTAATTAATTTACAGAAAACAAACTGTAGAAAAACAGTTATTTACTGGCACCCCTGCTGCCAGTAAATAACTGTTTTTCTACTGTTTCTTGCCGTAAATTAATGGTTGCCAGCAAAAAAAAGTGTTTTTCTACAGTTTTTTGCCGTCAAGTCAAGGAAAAACAGTAATATACTGTAAAATGTAAACGTCAGATTTACCAAATGAAAAAAAGTTAATTTAACTAAAATATTTGTGAGAATCCATAGAAAAAAAATTAGGCAAAGTCATACACTGATAATGAGAGTAAATACTGAACTTGACTGTATTAATGTGTGTTTGCACAAGAGAGATCGTTTAGTTTAATGTAGTTTTGTTGTTCACCATTGTGCTGTAGAGTAGAGCCGGTGCTTCAGTCAATGATGAGCCACAAATTCTGATTTTCTGCTGCTTTATATAAAGGCAGTAAATGTGGAGTCGCTGATACAGTGGTGATCTCTGTGTTAAGTACTTCAGCACATACATGTGTAATACAGCTGACAATGAGCTGCAGTGATTTGAGTAAAAGTCATGTATTTAGTTACTTTATTACTGCACATTAAGTGTAAGAAATATTCCTTCTCAGTGGACTCAAATGAAATAAGTTCATAGTACTAACATCGTAGGAATGCTAGTTTAAAAACTCGAACTGTTTGAAGCAGTGGGAGTGGAGTTAATTTCCATGGTAGAATTTACGGTAAAATACTGTTAAAAAATAAGAGTGGTAAATTAATGGTTAAGAGCTGTAAATTAACAGTACTTTACTGGCACCCATGCTGCCAGAAAATTACTGTTATTTAACGGCAAAAATTTTTACAGTGTACGATGACATTGTGACAGCAGCAGCACGTAGTCAACGTAAGACCACAGCCAAACCAAACAAGCTCTCATCAAGTAAGCAAGCCAAGTTACCAGATGTGATGTTGGCAGCTGCAAGCAAACGTGTCCCTCAAACAACTGTTGACAAGCTAATCATCAATTTTATATGTGAAAGTATACAGGCATTTACAGTGGTAGAACAGCCAGCTTTCAAAGAATTAGTTACCACACTACAACCTCAAGCCAAAGTCATCTCCAGATCCACCGTCCGTACCAGAATCTGCGATGCTGCTGACGACATGAAGAAGACTTTGATTGCAGAATTGGGTAAAGCCAAATTTGTTGCAACCACCACAGATTGTTGGTCAGCTCATCAGAAAAGTTACCTTGGTGTTACTTGCCACTGGATAAATGAGGAGACCTTAGAAAGAAGTTCTGCAGCACTAGCATGCAAAAGATTAAGGGGGTCTCACACATTTGACGTGATTGCTGGTGCTCTTGATGATGTCCATTGTCAATACAAGATTAGAGACAAAGTAGTAAGGACCACAACCGATAGTGGATCCAACTTCCTCAAAGCTTTCCATGTGTTTGGAATGCAGAAAGATGCAGAGGTAGATGACGATGAAGAAGACATGGATGCTCTTGACACAAGTGACCATATTGATTATCATGATGCTCAATCCTTGATGAAGACTCTGGTATGGAATATCAACTACCCCCTCATCAACGATGTGCATGTCACTTGCTAAATCTTGTGGCAACAACTGATGCTTCCCTTGCAGAGGCCACACAGCAAAAGAATCTGAATGAAATTAACTCTGCTGGGAGTACATGTGAGACCCCACTCAAGAGTGTGAAAGTGTTAAAATAAGAGTGTTAAATTAACACTGAAGCAGAGTTAAAGTTAAATAGATAATTAAGCGATTAATTGAGTGATGATTGACCATTATTGACGAGACCTGATGTTAACGTGCAGAATCAACAAAGACGAAAATCACTATTTTAATTGTGTCACCATTATAGTGGTCAGTGTTTGCTTTAGTTGAGCTCTTGACCGCTAAAATGTTTAAGTCAGATTTTAATCTGTAATATGTAATAATCTGTAATAATTTGTAATAATAATATGTAATAATCTGTAAAATGTAATATTAAAACATCAAGGGTCAAGAACACAACTAAAGCAAACACTGACCACTGTAATGGTAACCAACAATTTACCCTTTGATTCTGTTTGGGAACTTTAGGTGTCTTCAATAACTCTGTTTGGGGGGGCTTAAGACACAGCCTTTTGAACATGATGCCTTTATCATATCTATGTAAGCAACAAAAATGTTAATTTGTAAAAAGGCTGATGTCATGTGCATGCATATAATGTTTCGTGATCGCCAACTACTGGCCTGGCATGCATAACATAGTATTCTTTAGCATAGTGTTTTTTTGTTTGTTTGATTTTTGTCCAATTAAATCAATATTTCTATGTAAATTGTATTTAATTTTTTCATGTTATTCTACTCATTTTTAATGATTATTTCTACTTAATTAAAATGTGTTTAATTTAATTAATAATATTGCTTGTAAATTTTTGACACAATTTTACTGAATAAATATAGGGAAACACTTTTTACAGTGTAGTCATGATGTGGCTTAGTTGTTTGTTATAGACATGTTTTATCTTCCAGGTTGAGTCCTGCAGAAGTTGCATTCCTCCGGGAGTATAGCATTAGCGTATAGTTGATTAGCGTTTTCTTTTCTCCTCTCCTCTCTCATGCTGCAGTTTTCCACAAGTTCATCAAACAACCGCAGTAAGAATATTTCATCAAGCACGGTGAGTAATGGCTTCTCCTACAATTGTTATTTGCACCTCTTGCCACATGTACAGTTTATCTATCTCTGTCGCTGATGAGGGATTCACATGTGATAAATGCAGGGAAACAGTTAGGCTGACAGAGAAGATTTCAGAATTAGAGACACGCATCCAAACTTTAATTGAGGACAGTAAGAATGTTAGGGCTCTAGATATGGCTTTGGATGCGTCTAGCTCAGGGATTCCTGTACATTGTCCGGTTCCAGCAGAGCCCCTGCAGCAGGGCAACTGGGTGACGGTGAGGCAGCGTAGTCGTGGGTCAAAACACCGCTCTTCTGTTCCGATCAAAACATTAAACAGGTTCTCCCCACTCAGTGATTCACCCACTGAGAAACCTGATGAAAGTGCTCTAGTTATTGGCGATTCTATTGTACGGAACGTGAATATAGAGACACCAGCCACCATAGTCAAATGTTTACCGGGAGCCAGAGCGCCTGACATCTTGGCAAATTTAAAAGTGCTGGCTAATGCTAAACGTAAATACAGTAAGATTGTTATTCATGCCGGCGCTAATGATGTTCGACTTCGTCAGTCGGAGATCACTAAAAATAACTTTAAAGAGGTGTGTGAACTTGCAAGCACGATGTCAGACACTGTAATATGCTCTGGTCCCCTCCCTGCTTACCGTGGTGACGAGATGCATAGCAGATTGTCATCACTCAATGGCTGGATGTCTAAGTGGTGCCCACAGAATAACATAGGTTATATAGACAATTGGACGAGCTTTTGGGGCAGACCTGACCTGTTTAAAAGAGATGGTCTTCATCCCTCCAGGGGTGGCGCCATTCTTCTGTCTAGAAATATGGCAAATAGTCTTAGTGTTTATACTTGACTAACTGGGGCCCAGGTCAGGAAGCAGACAGACTGGCTAAACAGACCGTCTGCTAGCTGCCTCCCGTCACAGAGGTCAGTTAATTCTCAGCACATAGAGACTCTTTCACCTAGATATCACACTATAGAGACTGTGTCTGTTCCACGAACTAGAAAATACAAAAAACGTCCAAACCAAGTTAAGGTTAACAATTTAATTGAGGTTCAACAAATAAAAAACAAATGCAATATGGATAAACAAATGATAAAGATTGGCTTATTGAATATCAGATCCATTTCTACGAAAACAATTTTTGTAAATAATATGATAACTGATCATAATATAGATGTGCTCTGCTTGACAGAAACCTGGCTAAAATCTGATGATTACATTATTTTAAATGAGTCCACCCCCCAAGATTATTGTTATAAACACGAGCCGCGTCTAAAAGGCAAAGGGGGGGGAGTTGCTTCAATTTATAATAACGTTTTCAGGATTTCTCAGAGAGCAGGCTTCAAGTATAACTCGTTTGAAGTAATGGTGCTTCATATAACATTATCCAGAGAAACCAATGTTAATGATAAATCCCCTGTTATGTTTGTACTGGCTACTGTATACAGGCCACCAGGGCACCATACAGACTTTATTAAAGAGTTTGGTGATTTTACATCCGAGTTAGTTCTGGCTGCAGATAAAGTCTTAATAGTTGGTGATTTTAATATCCATGTCGATAATGAAAAAGATGCATTGGGATCAGCATTTATAGACATTCTGAACTCTATTGGTGTTAGACAACACGTTTCAGGACCTACTCATTGTCAAAATCATACTCTAGATTTAATACTGTCACATGGAATTGATGTTGATAGTGTTGAAATTATTCAGCCAAGTGATGATATCTCAGATCATTATTTAGTTCTGTGTAAACTTCATATAGCCAAAATTGTAAATTCTACTTCTTGTTACAAGTATCGAAGAACCATCACTTCTACCACAAAAGACTGCTTTTTAAGTTATCTTCCTGATGTATCCGAATTCCTTAGCATATCCAAAACCTCAGAACAACTTGATGATGTAACAGAAACTATGGACTCTCTCTTTTCTAGCAATTTAAATACAGTTGCTCCTTTACGCTTAAGAAAGGTTAAGGAAAACAGTTTGACACCATGGTATAATGAGCATACTCGCACCCTAAAGAGAGCAGCCCGAAAAATGGAGCGCAGCTGGAGGAAAACAAAACTAGAGGTATTTCGTATTGCTTGGCGGGAAAGTAGCATATCCTACAGAAAAGCATTAAAAACTGCTAGATCTGATTACTTTTCTTCTCTTTTAGAAGAAAACAAACATAACCCCAGGTATTTATTCAATACAGTGGCTAAATTAACGAAAAATAAAGCCTCAACAAGTCTTGACATTTCCCAACACCACAGCAGTAATGACTTTATGAACTACTTTACTTCTAAAATCGATACTATTAGAGATAAAATTGCAACCATTCAGCCGTCAGCTACAGTTTCGCATCAGACAGTGCACTATAGACCCCCTGAGGAACAGTTCCACTCATTCTTTACTATAGGAGAGGAAGAATTGTATAAACTTGTTAAATCATCTAAACTTACAACATGTATGTTAGACCCTATACCATCTAAGCTCTTAAAAGAGGTGCTTCCAGAAATCATAGGTCCTCTTCTGACTATTATTAATTCCTCATTGTCATTAGGATATGTCCCCAAAACCTTCAAACTGGCTGTTATTAAGCCTCTCATAAAAAAGCCACAACTTGACCCCAGAGAACTAGTTAATTATAGACCAATCTCGAATCTCCCTTTTCTGTCCAAGATACTAGAAAAGGTGGTATCCTCACAATTATATTCCTTCTTAGAGAAAAATGGTATATGTGAGGATTTCCAGTCAGGATTTAGACCGTATCATAGTACTGAAACTGCTCTCCTTAGAGTTACAAATGATCTGCTCTTATCATCTGATCGTGGGTGTATCTCTCTATTAGTTTTATTGGATCTTAGTGCTGCGTTTGACACAATTGACCACAACATTCTTTTGCATAGACTTGAACACTTTGTTGGCATCAGTGGAAGTGCATTAGCATGGTTTAAATCGTACTTATATGACCGCCATCAGTTCGTAGCAGTGAATGAAGATGTATCATATCGATCACAAGTGCAGTATGGAGTACCTCAGGGCTCAGTTCTAGGGCCGCTACTCTTCACGCTTTATATGTTACCCTTGGGAGATATCATCAGGAAACATGGTGTTAGCTTTCACTGTTATGCTGATGATACGCAGCTCTATATTTCCTCGCAGCCCGGTGAAACACACCAATTTGAAAAACTAATGGAATGCATAGTCGATATAAAAAATTGGATGACGAGTAATTTCTTACTGCTAAATTCAGAAAAAACAGAGGTGTTAATCATAGGGCCTAAAAACTCTACTTGTAATAACCTAGAACACTGTCTAAGACTTGATGGTTGCTCTGTCAATTCTTCGTCATCAGTTAGGAACATAGGTGTGCTACTTGATCGCAATCTTTCCTTAGAAAGCCACGTTTCTAGCATTTGTAAAACTGCATTTTTCCATCTCAAAAATATATCTAAATTACGGCCTATGCTCTCAATGTCAAATGCAGAAATGTTAATCCATGCATTTATGACTTCAAGGTTAGACTATTGTAATGCTTTATTGGGTGGTTGTTCTGCACGCTTGGTAAACAAACTACAGCTAGTCCAAAATGCAGCAGCAAGAGTTCTTACTAGAACCAGGAAGTATGACCATATTAGCCCGGTCCTGTCCACACTGCACTGGCTCCCTATCAAACATCGTATAGATTTTAAAATATTGCTTATTACTTATAAAGCCCTGAATGGTCTAGCACCTCAGTATTTGAATGAGCTCCTTTTACATTATACTCCTCCACGTCCGCTACGTTCTCAAAACTCAGGCAATTTGATAATACCTAGAATATCAAAATCAACTGCGGGCGGCAGATCCTTTTCCTATTTGGCGCCTAAACTCTGGAATAACCTACCTAACATTGTTCGGGAGGCAGACACACTCTTGCAGTTTAAATCTAGATTAAAGACCCATCTCTTTAACCTGGCATACACATAACATACTAATATGCTTTTAATATCCAAATCCGTTAAAGGATTTTTAGGCTGCATTAATTAGGTAAACTGGAACCGGAACACTTCACATAACACCGTACTTTTTACATCATTAGAAGAATGGCATCTACGCTAATATTTGTCTGTTTCTCTCTTGTTCCGAGGTCACCGTGGCCACCAGATCCAGTCTGTGTCCAGATCAGAGGGTCACTGCAGTCACCCGGATCCAGTACGTATCCAGACCAGATGGTGGATCAGCACCTAGAAAGGACCTCTACTGCCCTGAAAGACAGCGGAGACCAGGACAACTAGAGCCCCAGATACAGATCCCCTGTAAAGACCTTGTCTCAGAGGAGCACCAGGACAAGACCACAGGAAACAGATGATTCTTCTGCACAATCTGACTTTGCTGCAGCCTGGAATTGAACTACTGGTTTCGTCTGGTCAGAGGAGAACTGGCCCCCCAACTGAGCCTGGTTTCTCCCAAGGTTTTTTTCTCCATTCTGTCACCGATGGAGTTTCGGTTCCTTGCCGCTGTCGCCTCTGGCTTGCTTAGTTGGGGTCACTTCATCTACAGCGATATCATTGACTTGATTGCAAATTAAAACAGACACTATTTCAACTGAACAGAGATTACATAACTGAATTCAATGATGAACTGCCTTTAACTATCATTTTGCATTATTGAGACACTGTTTTCCAAATGAATGTTGTTCAGTGCTTTGGCGCAATGTATTTTGTTTAAAGCACTATATAAATAAAGGTGATTGATTGAAGGTGATAGCATCACCATGAAGCCACTGATGAAAGCTTCAAACATCCTCCAGTCAGAGTCCAGTGTTTACATGGGATGGCTGCTGCCAGTAATCCACCAGCTTCTATCCAAACTCAACAGACTAGAGATATCAAGCAAGACCTGCACACCGCTCATCAGAGCCCTGCAAAATGGCCTGCATAAGCGTTTTGGACAGATGATGGAGGATCCAGAATTGTCTGCTGCTGCAGTCCTCTTACCCAAGTTCAAGACCTCCTGGACTGACAGAGCAGATGTTATAGAAGCTGGTAATTTCAAATTTATATGATCTCATTTGTGTCTATAACTGCAAACCTGTATAAGCATGCATACTTGTATAACATATATGTCATGGCAGGCCTAAAATGTTGTTATTAAAGTATAATTTGTTGTAATTTAGATATTTTAAGTGTGGGTTTACACAAATTCTCCCATAAATGTAAGTAATTGTTTTCAAATTACAACCTTGACATACTTGAAACAACATCTTCAAACTTCAAAGAATGAGGGTGAACTTCAAAGAGAGTCATCTGATGATGACGATTTCTTCTCCAGACCACTCTCCAAAACGTTGCAAAGTCCATTTGAGCTTGATGGTTACCTTGCATGTGCCTCGGACAACATGGAGCTGCTTCATTCCTTCCCAGCAATCAAGAAGCTGTCTCTGAAGTTAAACACAGCTCTGCCTGCCTCTGCCTGCCTCTGCTGCATGTGAACGGCTTTTTAGCTATGCAGGTCTACTTTTCACATCCAAACGAAGCCGGATAGACTCTGTGAACTTTGAAAATCAGCTTCTGCTGAAACTGAACAAAAGGTTCAGAAAGTGAAATGTCCTAGAGTTTTTAAGGCCTTTGCCCAGTTGTTGGTTTGCAGTTAAAAGTTTATACTGTTTATACATGTTTAAAAATCATTTAACATTCAAAACACATTACTGGGCTTATACTTGTTTATTTGTATAAAACACAAATTGCCTGTGTTTGATCCATTCATATTTCTGATTTGATTCAATGGATTTGATGTTTATTCAATAAATATCACCGGCTAAAAAGTAATTAGTACTCGAGTAGTTTTTGAGAGGGGTACTTTGTACTTTTACTTAAGTAGATTTTTAACACCAGTACTTTTACTTGTAATTGAGTATTATTTTATCAACTACTTGTACTTGTACTTGAGTACAAATTTTCAGTACTCTTTCCACCTCTGATAGCTACATGCCCATATTTTTGACAATTATAACATCTTAAAGGAGGAGGCACAAAAGGCCTTACTGAGTAACTGATAAATCCAAACTTGACCTTATCCGGCAAAATTGCTCCATCAAACCTAAGCTCAACCGAAAGACTCTCCATTATATTCCCTTCTCTGTTCATAAACAGTCGCCTAGCACCAACTATTTTTCCTCCGTTGATGTTACTTTTAACTTCTTCCATAGATACTCCCAATGGCACTCCAGATATTACTCCACTTACCCACTGCCTCTGTCCTACACTCTTACTACTCACCACTTCTTGCTTACACATTACTTTTATTTTCAACATTTTCTTTCTTTGCTCTTCACTATTACAAACGATCATCAAATCTCAATTGTTTAACACGTTTGCAATATTAATTTCTCCAACTACTCTCCTCAACTCTCTCGTTGATAAAATTGGACTTACCTTTTGTATTCCACCATCCTCTTTAAATTTCAATATTAACTTCAACTCATCCAAATTTACACTACTTACCTCCTGTTCATTTCCATTCTCACCTGAACTTCTTACCTCTATCTGTTTTTTTTATTTTCTTTGTACCTACATCTTCCCTTATGTCTATATTCCTCTTTTCTCCTGTCTTTCCTAATTCCATTTGATCATCTTCCACATCCGTATCATCAACACTAGCTGTCTCTGGTCCATTTCCATTATAATTTTTCTTATATTTTGACATAATCGATTTCGCTGCATTTGCCGCCATCCAGCAAAACCTTGCCGATTATTGTTTGCTCTCTCGCGCCACACCAGACCAAAGCGGAAGTGACGTCCCCTCTCGAACTGACTCGTTAATGGGTTTTTTGGCTTATATCTGGTAGCCACCATGTAATAGTGCTCTCAAGCGCCTCCTAGTGGTATTACATTTGTATAAAGTCTTAAGTGTCAGTTCATTAGTCATAAATGGATTTTATATTTAACGTGTCAAATAAAATAAAAAACACAATTTAGTCGGGTCCCTAGGTTCTTGTCAACCCTGTTACTTGTTACGAAAACACCTCTTTATAGATAATGGACTGTTCCAAAAGTTGCATCAGTTCCAGGAAGTGACATCATCTGACTTTCATGAAGTGTTCTCTTCTTTTAATTAATTTTCTTTGAGTTTATGTAATGTCTGAAAGACAGGGACACTTTCATTGTGTCAAAAAGTTATTTGTACATATTTAAAAATGTACATATATGATAATATTTAAGCCTCTCATTTAGGCATGAAAGTGGTGTCATTACCTATACCTCATGGCTAATAATGGCTGCCAATAACCTCTTTCGTCAACCCTGTAACCATTCCAGGGTAAGACACAAGTACGCTTTTGTGTGTCTTACCCAGGTTGTATACTCAAGAAGGGTTAAATCAACGGCAACTGGACTTGGTACGTCCATATTTGAAGATATTGCCTCTCTATATCTTCCACAGTATATCAGATTTGTTCTATACATGTATTTAAAACCTTTTCAAAAAGTAATTAATATGTCGGTAACAGGGTTGACCATAAACACACATTGAAATTGGTTATATGAAAAAAATAAGATAGCCTGAGACACGGCACATTTTCCTGAGAGTTAAGGATCTACTTCATCCAAAAAGGGGCTTAAAGATTTTCAAAACGGTACTTTAAAAATCAAACATTAAAAGTGGGAAATGGCAAATTTTTGTATAATGACTCCTCAGATGTCAGAAAAAGCTTTACTTTACATGTTCAACAAAACAATTTTTGTGTTATGGTTTAAAATTATGCATTTTCAAAGTGTATAAAAAAATATGTTGAACTTTTTTTTTTTTTTTTTTTGCAACAATAGGTTGCAGTTTTATCAGAAGGTTTTGTGTTACAAGAGTTTTGCCCACCATGCTGCACAGCCCGTTTTAAGAATTCTAGAAGTTTGTGCACTCTATGCAAACCAAACACAGCAGAGAGGTCTCCAGAGACAGTGTTTTATACTATAAAAAAAAAGCTTGTACTGCCGACTCTTCTTAAACACAGCACAAGTAGAGCTAATTCAATCCGCATTCGCACATTGTTTGAAGAGAAAGTGATGGTTATTTGAGATCATATCACAGAAGGTATTTCTGGTAATGCAACTGCATGTATTGTACTTTATATTCACATGATGTATTATTTAAAACATTGTGGTTATCTGAAGCTGATAACCATTAAAACTTTTTATTTTTAGGATACATAAAGATCATATTACCTTTTTCTGTTCTCATCCTCAGGTCAACTAATTAAATCTTTGCTTAATGGAAAATGGAACATACTTTTACTTGATGTTGTTTGAAAATATGGGGTACATAAGATATGCTTTCTTCGGTTTGGGATTTATTCTATATTGTGCTATTGTATTCTTTAATGCCCTTATTATTCTTGCAATTTTTTTCGAAAGGACATTGCACCAACCCATGTACATTCTGATTTCATGTTTATCCGTCAACTCTGTGTTTGGAACAGCTGCTTTTTTCCCAAGATTACTGACAGACTTGCTGTCTGATACAAACTCAGTCTCCCGTGCCGCATGTATTTTACAGGCTTTTGTCATTTATTCATATGCATCAAATGAATACACAATCTTAATGTTAATGGCATTTGACAGGTATGTGGCAATCAGTAAACCCTTACAATACAACAACATAATGACCCCCAGGATGTTATCTGTTTTGATATCTATAAGTTGTGTTTATCCAATGCTTTGTTATGGTATTGCTTGTATATTAAATGCCAGACTCACGATGTGTGGTAACAAACTGTGGAAGGTGTACTGTCACAACTGGGAAATTGTCAAGCTTTCTTGTGCAAACACTATTGTTAATAATGTTTTTGGCTTGTTCATATTGACCACAACTCTTATCATGCCTTTAAGTTTTATATTATACTCTTATGTTAAAATTCTTATCATTTGTAGAAAAAGCTCACTAGATTTCAGGAGAAAAGCATATCAAACTTGTATTCCACACATAGTGATCCTCTTAAATTTCTCAGTAGCTATATTTTGCGAGGTCATTTTGAGTCGGGTTCCAACTTTGGAACTCCCTATTGGGCTGTCAATCATTATTTCATTAGAGTTTCTCATTGTACCACCTATACTGAACCCTGTTGTTTATGGTTTGAAATTTCCAGAAATTCGCAAAAAAATTATATGGAGTATAAAATCTTGCAAATAGCTGTAACAGAAACTGCACAGAATGTTAACAAAGTTCAATGATTGTATGGTTTTATTTGAGAAATTATGTAATCATGATGTACATCAAATTTTATGAAACTGTGAATTTGAGACTTTGCATTTTACTGTAAATATTTGCCACAACTATACATTTATATTATATATTATTCATTGTTTAGCCTGTTGCTGGAGTGCTGAAGTGCTGTCAAATGATTAATGGCAATTGTAGGAGCCATATTTGAGTTTATTTTTTGGTTTCATAATTTACTTATAGTTGTCTTTTCTGTTGCATTTGAGTAGTATATCTTCCACAGCCAGGAGAAGGCGCTATCATATAAATTGGAGCGTTCAGAGCATGACGAGGAGAAGGCGTGCCAGCAGATACAGTCTTTGACCTCGGCCTGGATCTGTGTTGCAGGAGCTTTTGCTTATAGGAGAAAGCTAAACTCCAAGCTCTACAAAGGAATATTTAAAGTAATTTAAATCAGTTCACATTTTTTGTTTTGTACTTTGTTTATTTGCAATAAAAATCAACAAACATTCCATGACAACACTTGGATTTTCTTGGATTCGGGCTGTGAGTCTGACCCTGTACGCGCATTCTCCAGGTGGTTGGAACAATAACAGGGGGTTACAGGGAAAACCCAACATTGTTTTTTGCCATTACAGCAATTAATCACATAAAAAAACTAATAAAAGTTTTTGTTTACATACTAAATGTGTGTACTATATATATATATATATATATATATATATATATATATATATATATATATATATATATATATTTAAGAATATATTGTTATGTAATTTATTAATTTTTATATATAATAGAAAATATAATAATACAAATATGTAAATGTGTATATATATATATATATATATATATATATATATATATATAAATATATAAAAATGTAATAATCAAATTAATCGAGCTTGCAATAACTGTTGTACATGGAAGAAGCTCCGGGCAGATGATGTATGAGGACGGCTTTGCGCATACGATGTTCTGAAAGCGGAAGCACAATGGAGAGATAAAAACAAGAATTTGTAAAAAAAAAATGTCAGAGGATTTCGGTATAAGCCAAGTGAAGACTGGTTTTCCTTTGCTAAAATATGTCATCCTCCCAGAGCTGCTTCCGTGTACAACTGTTGGCGCAAGCTACATTAAAGTTATTTTATTTACTATTTATTATTAATGTTTTGAATATGTATATTTAAAAAGAAAAGATGCATCGATTCACAGTGAGAGACACTTTTTATTAAGAATGGGCGATTTGTATTTGTATTATATCTTTTTTTGACATCTTCTGTACGTCCGATTTAGACATTCACAGAACTTCCTTACAACGTAAAAAATTAGTTCAAAAGTAGTCAGTATAAATATTTTCAACATCATTTAAGGTTCATTTAGGCATAACTTGTACTGTTTCTGGACCAAATCAACACTCTCAGGATGCGTTAGATTTAGACTCATGTTATTTCAATGTAATTTCCAGACACTGTGTTTGTCCCAAAATCAAGAAAATAAAATAATCTTTATGAAATAATGAAATAACTGATGATTGAGCATGTGGTAAAATCAACTGCAAATCAAAGACATTAAATCTCTGAAGATCTCAGCAGAGAGGGATCAAACATCTCCACAAACATGGAATCATTAGATTGACTTTATGTATGTCAGACATATAGATAAGCTCTTATTGAGAATTAACAGAGGTTTAAATGTTGATATTTGATTCATTTGAAGTCACCATTGTGGTGGACAGTGTTTTGTTTAGTTGGGATCTTTGTCCAGCTACTTTTTTGATTAGCCTGTTTCTGACTGTTGTAACTGTGTTTTTGTGAAACACTGCAATTAAGAGAAACAAAATTAAGAGAACTCAGGTGGTATCAGTTCTTTGTTGATGATGAAAAAGATGAAAAAGTCATCACATATTAAGTACTGAAGGTAATGAAGTTAGCTTTGTTTATTTTTTTCATTTAGAACACCCAAGCCTTTTAAATCTACAGTACAGAAACCAAGAGCAAAACACTTGCATATTTAAAATGCATGCAATTTAAATATTTAGAGTTAAAAGCATCATGTAGTCAAACACAGACATCAAGATTCCGGATATGCATCACAACAACAGTGACAATCAAAACCGCTTCATAGCACAAACTTATCCTTATTTTCCAGACTTTTTTGTTTTGATTGTCACCACTGATGTGAAGCATATCCAAAATCTTACATTTTGTAAAAAATATGTATGTTATTTTTTTCTACAAGATTTCTATCCAAGAAATAAATATAGTTGCAACAAAACACTAACATTATTTTGCTATAATTTTGTCAGCATTAACAGTAAGATGTTAGCACTTGAGCTCAACGCTGTTTGTCACAATAGGAGTGCTTTATAACACACAGTTACAACAGCCAGAGACAAGAAGTATGAGGACCAAGATCCCAACTAAACCAAACACTGATCACCACAGTGGTGACTTCAAATGAATCAAGTATCAACATTTAAACCTCTGTTAATTCTCAATAAGAGCTTATCTATATGTCAGACAGAAATAAAGTCAATCTAATGAGTGAAGCTGATGAAGCCGTTTGTGGAGATGTTTGATCCTCCTCTGCTGAGATCTTCAGAGATTTAATGTCTTTGATTTGCAGTTGATTTTACCACATGCTCAATTGTCAGTTATTTCATTATTTCCTAAAGACTATTTTATTTTCTTGATTTTAGGACAAACACATTTTCTGTAAATTACATTGAAATAACACAAGTGATGATTTGGTCCAGAAACAGTATAAATTATGCCTAAATGAACCTTAAATGATGTTGAAAATATGTCCACTGACCACTTTTGAACTAGTTTATAACCTTGTAAGGAGGTTCTGTGAACGTCTAAATCAGAAAAAAAACTTTCATTCTGTCTCCTCAGTGGACGTCTTTTCAACGTCAGCAACCTTAACATAGCTTTGCATTCTCTATATGAAATGACGATAGTTTTACTCAAAAGAAACTCTCACAAGAATGCTCATGAAGTGACTTTCCTCATATGTTGAGGCAGAGGCGAAAAAACATGCAACAAGTATCATGTGAACTTCAGTATATCTATTGTAAACAAAACTGCATTTTTATGGATGAATTTCACTCGCTTTTTCAGCACTGCAGACAGAAATCAGTTTCTTATGGGTTGACTGTAAAAAAAAAAAAAACGTATGTACATACATATATTTATACATACATACATATATATATACATACATATATATATATATATATATATATATATATATATATATATATATATATATATATATATACATACATACATATACATATATATATAATTTGTCTAGAATCAGTGTATTTATCTCAACAGTGGCTTGATCTTGAGTGAATTGTTTTTTTTTTATCTTTGAAATTATCTGACTGAACTTTTTTTTATTGGTTTTTTATTGAGTTGATTTAATACATAATGTGTAAGTAATACCATAGATTAAGGTGGGCATTTAATAAATCATCAGCAAGCATCCCATGTCTTCTTATTGCATGTTTTCTTAATATTTCTGCCATAACAAACATAGTTTCAGCACTTAGAGAAAAAACATTGACAAGTCAAGTGCTGAATTGCACAACTGAATTGCACACTGATCACCAATATGGTGACATCAAACCAAATTATTACTTTTAAACAGACATCAAAATCTAAACATCTTTTAATCTCAACAAGACTTTTTTGTAAATGTATGACAGAAATAGATTCAACCTGGTTTATATGTTTATTAATGTTATAGTAATAAACCAATATGGCGGCGCCCTGTTTGGCTGCGGCTGCATGGGCTCATGACAGTTTCGGATTTTCTGACCAAATTAGTTTGTCTACGACGACGAAAATAGCGGCCACTCAACATAAGATAATGTATGATCGCCAGCATCTACTGGAATTACGACCATACAGCGACTTCGGGTTCTTAGACAAAAGATCCCAGGAGTGTCTGAGTAGCCTGGGAGTGTTACGCCGGCAAGATCCAGCAGCCGACAGTTTAGTAGACCCGCCTACCAATACAAGCCGACAGAGGAGAAAGCGGAGGCGGTGTGATCGGAGGCGGAAGCGCGGCTGTCGGGGAGGACTAACAGCTAGGCTAAAAGCTAACCCCCACAGAACGCCGCTCCCATCTCTGTAAACACTGCATCACTGGTGAAGAGGGCACAGCAGCGGATGTACTTCCTACGGAGGATGAGAAGAGCCCATCTGCCCCCACCTATCCTCACCATATTTTACAGAAGCACCATAGAGAGCATCTTGACCAGCTGTATCTCAGTGTGGTGTGGAGGCTGTAGTGCCTCTGACTGGAAGGATATGAGAAGAGTGGTGAGGACAGCAGAGAGAATCATCGGCACTTCTCTTCCCTCCATTCAGGACATTGCAGAGAACCGCTGTGCATCTCGGGCCAGAAAAATCTGTAGCGACTCCTCTCACCCCCATTATGGTCTGTTTATTCTGCTGGCCTCCGGAAAGAGGTTCCGCAGCATGCGGTGTAGGACCACCAGGTTCTATAACAGTTTTTTTCCCCAAGCCATCAGACTGTTGAACACTTAGAACACTTTGTTGCATTGACATTTACACTGTACTGAAACTGTGGCCTATGCAAACTATCCAAAAATATTTTGGAGTTATTTAACCTGTTAGCCAGCAACCCACATTATGGGACTCACAGTTGATAGTGTCCTACCTAACTTAAAATTGTAACAGCCCCTTACTTAAGTGTGTTACACACATAAGTTTGGTTCTTTGGAAAGAAGACCCTTTGGGCTTTACTTTTTTTCAACCAGAGTTGATAATGCTCAAAAATTGATTATATATTTTTTTTTTTACCACAATGATTTTTTTTTTTAATTTGATATAAAAATACATGAAATCAGTCCTGGAGCAATCTAGTAAAGTAATTGGTTGAAATACAAATGTATCTCACCCCCCCCCCCCCCAATATATAAATATTTACCAAAAGCATTGAAGGGCTCTACAAACTATTTTAGTCATTAAACATACCACTGTATTTTTTTTAATTATAAAACAATAGACATCATGTAAGTAATTTATTTGAGCATTAGAGAGATACAATAAGAATAATTTGAAAAATAAGAAAAATAAAAAAGATTTAACTTTATATGCCAATTATAGAACATCCTGAGATTTGTAGAAATGCAGCCTTTACAATGAAATACAATGAAAATATGTGCTGATTTGCTGATGGCCAGTTATAGAGATGGTAATCATATAAATGCATCATAAAGTCAATAAATCACACTCTATTCTTTTAGACGCCGTTCACTTTCATAGCCATGATTACACAGTAATAGTGAGCTGATTTGCACTCAAACAGCTGGTAATCATGCAGATACAGACACATTCAGCAAAACACAAACCCATACATAAAAAAAGCTGAAAAATAAAAAATTATGAAAAAGGCGAACGCTAAGTTCCGCCTCCATCAGATGACAACTGCATCAGAGCACGCATTACAAGAGGGTGCCAGAATTAGAATATACAATCTTCTGTCTATCTTTCACTTTTATTTGTTGCATTGTCTCATTCTGTTTGTTACACTGTATGCTACAAAACCATGCCATTTTTTTACTACCAAAACACAGTTTCTGAGCATGAGTTATTCCATAACAGACACAAACAATTCATAGCAAATTCGGTGGTGTTAAAATTTCAGTGTAAGGCCATATGGTGTTACAGTGTTCAAATAAAAGTGTACATTTACTGTAATAAACACCAGCTTGTGTGACATTGTGCCCCCAAGTGGTGCAATATTTTGGTATTGCGCTTCCAAACACCTGTCCAGTGTTAATTGTACATACGGGAACTTGAAGTAATTGAGACAATGCAGTCCGCAATTGACAATCTACCCTGTTTATACAAATGGCTTTCGGTGGAATCGTGTGATTGAAAGCAAAACACAAAGGTATGATTTAGAATCTTCACTTTTAACCTTTTGTTTTAATACAACTACATACATTTAATTGACATACAGAGTTAATTTTAATACGTTCTGTTTCCGTGAGACAGAACATAAACTAGCTTTAGTGAGTCACATTAATAGACTGGCAGGCTGTATGTTATCTTGTAACGTTATAGTTTAAGTGAAATTGGGAATTCCAAAACATCACAACTGCGTCATTTATTGTACACATATATGGCTTTATTTTTTTATCGTATTAATTCAATTTCCTAAAAATTTGGGCGTGAAGATCTACACTGGTTCGGTGCTTATTTTACATACGGGACATTTCAGTCATCGTGTTGGTCATTTGAAAGAAATGAGACCCGCGCTTGAAGCACACAAGTACAGTCTTTTCTCTTTTCAATACAAGATTAAGCCACAGGTAAGACTGACAAACCTGATTTATGTTTTGTTTAATCTATTAAATGACGGGCAATCTATTTTAGAAAGTAGTTTAATCACTGTTGTCGCCGCCATTTTAAAACGTTAACGTAAATATTTCTAACGTGTTGCAAATTCTCCTCCAGAAAAAATAACGTAGAAATTTGTTTTAGTATATGTGGTAAGTGTGTAAAAGTTGTTAAAAAGTTATTGGATTTATTGGAATGCCTGTCATGCATTAAGACTTGGTTATACAACAATTATTTACAACTGAATATAAAAAAGGCTGAAACTTTGATCATTGCTCCAGAACAAAAATTACCTCAAATTAAACAACACCTCTGTTCCTTAGACTCATCCATCCAGTTGAGCCTAAGAAACCTGGGTGTTTTGTTCGACCAATCGTTGTCTCTGAATGGTCATTCTAGACAGTTGGTCAGAAACTGTTTTTATCATTTGAGAAATATTTCTAAATTGAGAAAAATTTTGCCCAAAGCTACCATGGAGATGATCATTCATGCTTTTATTTCTTCAAGGTTAGATTAATGTAATTATCTTTTTACTTGTTTTAACAATGTTTCTCTGAACCGTCTTCAATTGGTGCAAAATGCTGCAGGCAGGCTTTTAACAGGAACCAACAGAAGGGCACACATTACTCCGATTTTATTTACTCTCCACTGGCTTCCGGTAAAATTTTGAATTAATTATAAAATTTTAGTTTTAACCTTTAGAGCATTACATGGACGGACAGACCCCCCCCCCCTCCCCCAATATATCGCAGACATGCGTACACCGTATTCTTCTTTCCGTACTCTTCGTTCCTCAGGTCAAAATCTCTTGATTGTCCCTAAAACCCGCCTTAAAACTCGGGGAGACCGCTCCTTTCAAGCAGTTGCTCCCAAACTGTGGAATGTCCTGCCACTGTCCCTGCGTGTGGTCGATTCTGTTGATTCTTTTAAAAAACAGCTAAAGACACTTCTATTCAGACAAGCTTTCAGTTGACTGAGCTATTATGTTTAATGTTTTGTATGATGTTTCTCATTTTTAAGTTTGTTAATTTGCTATATGTAAAGCACTTTGTGATTTTATCTGTGATAGGTGCTATATAAATAAAGTTTACTTACTTATTATAGATGATTCTGAAGGAGCACGCTTGAATGTTAAATTGGTTTAAAACATTCTGCATTTTTGTAACTTATTTTGTACATTTTGTAATTGTAAGTGAAAAAGTGTCTTTTTAATCAAATCATTTCAATTTGTGTAGAAACTGTGGTGCAAAGATCAATGCTTTGTCTGCTATTTTACATCAGGGACATTTCAGTCGACATATTGTTGGACATTTGAAACACCGCTAGAACCACACAGTTATGGTCTTTTCTCAAATCAGAGCAAGATAAAGCCACAGGTAAGACTTACAATCCTGTTTATGTTTGTTTTGATAAATACATTTATGGTTTATACTGTATCATATTGAAGTGAACTCTTAAAATTTTAATTAGTAAAACTCAAAAGACAATCAATTATTATGTTTACAATTTTTTACCCTAACTGTACTGAAATTGCACTGAACTGTGACTTAAAAACAGAGGTTCAAAACGAACCATGAATTTTGTGTACCATTAATCCCCTAAGCATTAATCACCAGTTAATTTCTGATACAAAGACAGTGTTATTTTTTTAATTCATATGCCTAGTTTAATATAGGAATGCTTTTTTTAACTTGTCTTTTTGTTTTGAAGCAAAAAATCAACGGTATGCTGTTTAAAGTGCAGTACCAACATCACAGAAAGTACATAAAGCTTACTGGATCGTCTTACGATTCTGTAATCAAGGATGGTAAGTGCTCCTGAATGGGGATATCTGGCTAATAATTGTTATATGGTGTATGCATTTCATTGTTAACAAATCTTTTCTTTAAGCATTTCCCCACTTTGATGCTAGCTCACAGATATTTTATTTTATGAATATAATATGACGGAACAATTATAATGTTAAAGCTGAAACACTGCCTTTAAACAAAACTTTTATTCTATATTCATAAATCATTTTTTTTAAATCATTTTTTACAAGTGGGTAGCTTAGGTTACTAAAAAATAAACTGCCCTAGATCAGATTCAGCATTTTTTTTTTCAATTGCTGTAAATTGTCAATTTCAAAATCACAGAAAAATGTGAATTTGAGGGAAATGGTTAAGAATTTTTTTGCATGATGGACGAGCTCTTTTATTTTAATCTTTTTTCTTTTTTCCTGTTCACCTATTTCTGGTCTGTAACTTTCATTTTGTCTTCCCTGTCAAGCAGAAGTTTGACATCTGACGGGCTATCGAGACTGGAACAGAAGTAGATGAAGATGTTTTTGCTGACGTTATTGACCGAAAGCCTGACACTCTTTGGATGATAGTTGATGCTGTGGCTGTAGCAGGTATGAAAACATGTAATTATATGTATATTTATGTATATGTGTATATATGCTTTTGTTCTAATTTTCTATTTGATTTTAAGACTCTCCTGCACACACAAGCTGTCATCTTCAAATGAGACCGATGCACCATCACTTCATTCAGTTGCATCATCACGAGACACACAGCCATCAGACAATGATTGTCCTTTCTTTCCACCTAAAAGAGCTTGTTCTGATGACCATTTGCAAGAAGCTAAGGAGGTAATATATGTACTTTTGCTATATATGTGCCACTTGCTGATGAACTTGTGGTGTTGCAGGCTCGTCGCAATCCTGCTAAAATGTCAATGTTGTTTTCTAAGATGATTTTACAATTTTTCTTTTTGTAGCTTGTGAAAAGCCTGCTGGTAAGAAGATATTTCAGAACACTGCCACACCAGTCAAGGAGGTACAGGCAGTTCATTATGTTTGCTAATCAAGAGCAAGGATAATAATTTTATGTGTGTATAAAATAGCTTATGTATATTGGCATATGATTGTATAGATTTGTTATGGTTTGCGTTTTCTTTTTTAAATTTAGACTGGGACATTGATATTTCTTCCCTGTTATTGCTGGTCTATCTCCTGCCACCACCTTCTAGCAGAAATAAGAAGTTTGTCAAGATCAGTGTGCCTAAAGCTTTTGATCGCGTAGTAAGATTTCAAAAGGTATGCTTACTCTTAATGTTATGTAGAACTACACGTCATGCCTAGAATGTTTGTTAATGTGTAGGTGTACATTAATTTGAACGAGAATGTTTTTTTTTTTCTGTTTTCAGTCCTCTTGCAGTTTTGAAGAAGTCCTTGGTTCAACACAGACAACACAGCCCTACATCTTGACAGTTGGCACTTCGAAGAGTAACATCCATGACTACTACATTGCTGTGGATGACAGCTCATCCCCTGCATGACTAAGTCCTCTCTCAGCCTTTGTACTTTTCAATGTATTGATATTTTGATATTTCAGAAAACTAAGCTGGGAATGGGTAGGGTCTCAATGCCATCCAGACATTTTGCCTCATGAGAAATCTGCTTCTGCTGCAGATAATACAGATCCTTCTAAAAAAATTAGCATATTGTGATAAAAGTTAATTATTTTCCATAATGTAATTATAAAAATTTAACTTTTATATATTTTAGATTCATTTTATCATTACATTATGGAAAATAATGAACTTTTATCACAATGGGAAGTCGTAGCCTAATGGTTAGAGGGTTGGACTCCCAATCGAAGGGTTCTATTCTCGGGCCGGACGGAATTGTGGGTGGGGGGAGTGCATGAACCGCTCTCTTTCCACCTTCAATACCACGACTTAGGTGCCCTTGAGCAAGGCATCGAACCCCCAACTGCTCCCCGGGCGCCGCAGCATAAATGGCTGCCCACTGCTCTGGGTGTGTGCTCACAGTGTGAGTGTGTGTTCACTGCTCTGTGTGTGTGCACTTCGGATGGGTTAAATGCAGAGCACAAATTCTGAGTATGGGTCACCATACTTGGCTGAATGTCACTTCACTTCACTTTTTCACTCATATTTTTTTAGAAGGACCTGTAAAGTGTTTTTTTTTCCAGTCATCTCAAATCGAATGACTGTTCATCTGAAACATTTGATCAAAGAACTCTATCCAAGAAATCTTATTCCCAAGCTTCACTTCATGATCCACTATCCCTGATGCATCAGGAAGATAAGCCCGCTTGTTCATGTTTGGGGGATGCACTAGAGGCAAAATATGACTTGTTTTTTTATAAAGTGTAAAAAACATTGTCAAGTCTTTAGCATTTAACAGTAGTAATATGAATTGCACTAATGACTGAAATTTAAATGATTTGTTCTTTTAATGCTGTCACACAGTTTTTCATGAATGCTGTACTAATTGTGTTTTTAAGCACAACATGAGTTGCATTTCTTTGTGGTCTGTTGAATTTGAGAAAATAAATCCAATGGGTTTAAAAGGTTTGTGTGATCTGCATATAAATACAATAAATAAAAAAATACTGAACATTTGGAAATTTAGAAGCTTTCTTAATTGCAGAGAAAGCACAATTAATCTTTCTACATTTTTAGAATAAACCCATGTGGTAGGTATTTTACTCCGTCAGTGTAAAAAATAATCTTTTGAACCAGTGTATAATACACTCTTGCAGAGAGTAAAACACAGTGTACGCTAGAGTATATTGAACACTTACGGTGTAAAACAATGTACACTGTCGAGGGGTATATATTCAACACTTTTGAAAGTGTTACTTAAACACCTGACTGTTGGGACCTATACATTATATATATATATATATATATATATATATATATATATATATATATATATATATATATATATATATATATATATATATATACACCTGAGAAGTGTAAAAATTTACACTTGTGGAGTTAAATGAACACTGGGCAATTTGCTGTGTTCTGTCCCTGAAGAACTTAAATTGTAACACTCCAAATTTTAAACTCTGGGGTATTTAACACCCCTGGTGTTGTTTTAATTGTAATTAATAAAGTACTCTTTTCAGTGCAAAAATAAAATGCTATAATATGGTGTTCATGTGCAAGATTTGACATAAAATCAAGAGTCTTCAGACAGATGCATACATTTAAACATTTATTGAACAAATGGGCAAGGTGGCAACTTTAAAGCATATATCAGATGTGTAGAGGTTAATTAGTTCCATTCATTAAGTGTTGCACAGAAACAAAGTAGTTAATAAAACAAAACATCATCAAATTTAACTAAACATGAACAAATATGACGTGCAGATTTGAGTTGTGTAGCATCCATTAATGAAATTCCTCGTTGTCCCATCAGCGAGCAGGTACGGCTGTGTGGTCTCTTCTCTCCAATCAAGTTGTTATTTTTAGTGCCTGCAAATAAAAGACCAAAGTAACACTCAAGGTCAGCTCTCCAACTGATTTTATTTATATTAGTTTTTCATGTACAACCCATCTGGCAATATTTAGAGGCGGACAATAGGTAGTGACGGAAATCTCCAAATGTACCTTTTTGAAGATGTTTTTCAGCTTGACAGGATGACAAGATGGTGGAATCAAATGAAGTAGAAGACCAATTGATGCAATATCGCATTAATTCCATATTCCATAAAGAGAAGTAATCCATACGTATCATGTGCCTTAGTCCAAATTATCTGTTTATGTTCCCTGATCAATCCCAGCAGGCACCGGACGTCAATATAACGTCATACTGACATTGGATCCCAACGTTGGTCAGACATTGCATTTTGGATGGAAATGAAAATCTGGTTGACGTCAGAACCCAACGTCAGAATGACGTCAATCTCCAACATTGGGCAGACGTTGCATTTTGGATGGAAATGAAAATCTGGTTGACGTCAGAACCCAACGTCAGACTGACGTCAATCTCCAACGTTGGGCAGACGTTGCATTTTGGATGAAAATTTTAATCTGGTTGATGTCAGAACCCAACGTCAGACTGACGTCAATCTCCAACGTTGGTCAGACGTTGCATTTTGGATGAAAATGAAAATCTGGTTGACGTCAGAACCCTACGTCAGACTGACGTCAATCTCCAACATCGGTCAGACGTTGTATTCTGGATGAAAATTAAAATCTTTTTGACGTCAGACTGACGTCAATCTCTAACATTGGTCAGACGTTGCATTTTTGATGAAAATGAAAATCAGGTCGATGTTAGAACCCAACGTCAGACTAACATCAATCTCCTTCATCTGACAGACATTGCATTTTATTGGAAATTAAATCGAAATCATTGTCACAAACCAACAAATGTCAAAATTGTCAAACTATCAAATTCAAACTTTAAAGAAAGATATGGCTACACAGCAAAATCCCCAGTGTTAATTTAACACTCTTGAGTGTGGACTCATATAAACACTGAAACAGTGTTAAAAGTAACACTGAAGCAGAGTTTAAGTTAATGAGATAATTAAGAAGTTAATTGAGTTATGATTGACCATCATAGAAGACACCTGATGTTAACAAGCAGAATCACCAACTGAGAAAAATCACAATTTGTGTGTCACCATTATAGTGGTCAATGTTTGATTTAGTTGGGATCTTGACCCTTCAGTTATTATCTTTAGATTTTATGTGGCTGTGGTGACTGAATTATAGCATACAGACATACCACAGCAAAGGCAATCATGTGTGCCATTGATTGTGATTTGAGCTATTTGTTATAGAGTGACCTAAATGCCTGAGTTTAGGTTTCTTTACTGCGTACATCAATTAAGTAAAAAAGAAAAGTAAGCAACCCAGCATTTTTGACATAGTATGACATGTTTTTAATAGTTAGTGCTACGTAAAAAAAAAAGTAATCTTTTGTTTGGACACACAGATATCAGGAATAAGCGCGATCATCACAACAATGGTGACCATCAAAAAAGCATGTTGTAGCCAATAAAAACTCATCCATGGCTCCCATCATGCATTGCGGCATGAATAAATTATGAGCTGAACAGTCTTTTTAACTTTTTATTCTAACTATATTTTATTTTTGCTGTTTTTATGTTCATTTTTTTTGTATCTAGTTTTGTGATGTTCAGAGTTGGTCTGTTTATCTGAATATGCTGTTTGTCACCATTGTTGAGATTCATACGTTGATTATTGTTATCTGTATGTGCCTAAAACTAGAATTCTTTAATAAATAAAAAATCTGAATCACTTGCAAGAGATACCTACGATTTTTTCATTGTGGAATCAAAGCTGTGACAATAAATAATGGAAGTTTTACTTTGAGAAAAGACTGTAAATTAGTTCAGTGATTCATGTCAAACAACGATTACATTAAAACATAATCATCAACAAGCAATGATTTTTGCTCTTGGTTTGACAAACAAACTTTAAAAGTAAAAAGTTACAAGCCAAGATCCCAGCTAAAGCAAACACTGACCACTATAATGGTGATACACAAATTGTAATTTTCTCGTTTGGTGATTCTGCTTGTTAACATCAGGTGTCTTCAATAATGGTCAATCATAACTCAATTAACTTCTTAATTATCTCATTAACTTCAACTCTGCTTCGGTGTTACTTTTAACACTGCTTCAGTGTTTATATGAGTCCACACTCAGAGTGTTAAATTAACACTGGGGAGTGTTAAATTAACACTGGGGATTTTGCTGTGTAGTATGGATCTTGTTGACATGACATCAAACCTTTAACAGAGACAAGAATTTTGTTGTAAAAATAAAAATCAACATACAGAGAGAGAGAGAGAGAGAGAGAGAGAAGAAAAATAAAAACATACAGAGAAAGTGTAACATAAGATCAGATAGAGTTCAAGATTCAATGTGAGACAACACTAAATGATAACATTTTAAAGGGTTAGTTCACCCAAAATTGAAAATTATGTCATTAATGACAGAAAGGTAACAAAAAAAATATCAAAGTAGTCCATGTGACATCAGAGGGTCGGTTAGAATTTGTTGAATCATCGAAAATAAATTTTGGTCCAAAAATAACAAAAATTACGACTTTATTCAGCATTGTCTTATCTTCCCATCTGTTGTGAGCATGTTCACAACACTGCAGTGATGCTGCTGATGTGTTTATAGGGCGCACCAGAAAACACATCCACAGCATCATACGTCAACAGCATCATATGTCAGCAGCATCATATGTAAGCAACTTTCATGATGTTTTTATTACCTTTCTAACCATCTACAGAATACCACAGATACACTTTCAATGGATGGACAGAAAGCTCTCGGACTAAATCTAAAATATCTTAAACTGTGTTCCAAAGATGAATGGAGGTCTTACGGGTTTGTAACGACATGAGGGTGAGTAATTAATGATAATTTTTATTTTTGGTTGAACTAACCATTTAAAACATTAGCAAAAAGAATAGTTTAACTTAATCTGAAAATGGAATACTCAAATGTTTTGTGGTTTTATCAGAAAAATGACTAAGAGATGAACTGGATTATAAAAAATATAATTTATTTATTAATTTGTTCGATCATTTACATTTAACATGGAACAGAACATTTACAAAATAATTACATTTTAACATCAACATTATTGGAAATGAATAGTTTTGAAAACATTAACATACATTTTATTAACATCTTTTTTTTTTCCTGCAACCTCCACCCACCCTGTCTGGTGCACAGTACCGTCGCAAGGGCTGTGCAAAGTGTGCAACTTCACAGGGCCTCACACCTCAGGCCTCGCTCCTGGCCTGCATTTTATGTCATTTATATCTCATTTTTATTACTGTTTTTTCCACCCATCTTGTCCTTTGGTACAAGGGTCGGGCTTCGGGCCAATTTTCACATCATAGTTCAGATGCGGGACGGCCTCAGGCCTGTTTAAGGCTTCTCCTTATTTTTGTATTTTAGACATCCATCAATGAGTGATGAAAAAATTGCCGCACTGAGGGAAACAACACAAGACCGTGTTAGCGGCTTAACAGTGTTAAGTGTCCCGCAGCATCGCAGTGTTCTGCTTTTAAATGCATGCAATAGGCTTAAGCTTGACATAAAGCATCTGCAAAAAATTATTACCATAAATGAGTCATGGGGGAAATAGGAATGAGATATTTAAATTATTTACTAATAAATAGTTTTCTGAGTTGGTGTCGCAAGGATGATGTTTCCAATCCTGACTCGCCACCTCTTCATTTTACGAGCCTTTAGAGAAAAGTTAATCTTAACGGATTATGATTATAATGAATTATTTTTTGTTTCTGATGTGTTGTATTTCGTTAAGTAGTCATTTAAAGCTTTCTATAGATATATGTCACATCCGTGAGCCATGTATTCACTGAGCTTTGGTTAATTTTTGTGAAGCGCTCCTGTTCAAGACGAGACGGTAGAATGCGCATCATGACTATTTTCTTTTTTTATAAAAGCACCACGATTTGTTGATAATGTGCTTGCACACAAATAAAAGTAGACACTTTACAGTTACGACTGATGCATTGCTCTGACCTTTATGAGCAAAATTTACTGCATATCCACTGAAAAAAATGCAAGTGATTGCGCTGGCGAGCACACTTTTGCTTGCACTCTCCGCACAAACTGTTGGATATAGTGCACATTTATCTAGGTTTAATGTTTAAACATGCTTGAACTGTTTAATATCTATAGATTTTATTTTAGGCAAGTCGTGATGATTTAAAAGAAGGCTAAACTGATCCATATGTTCACAGTCTGGCACTGGCCGCTTGGCCATAAAAAAAAAAAAAAAAAAAAAAAATCTAGGTCTAAGGCCTGAGTGTCTCGGGATAGGGCTTAAATTTAAGGTCCGTGCAAGGTTCTGGGCTGGTCTGCCTCAGTGGTCGAGATGGCCAATCATATCAAAGAATGTGGGTCTTACTGTCACAACATAACTAGAGTTTGTGGAAAAATGTAAGCAGTAGCCTACGGTATTAGATAACTGTTTTATGATAGAAATGTTCAGGGACCGACATAATAGACTATCTAGATATGCAAACTACTCAGCCTTTTATGAAATTACGCCCTTTTGAATTGAAAATATGCGATAGGTTAATGATTCATGTAAAACATAAAATAAATGTGACTATAGACAATTGCGTTTTCGACTATTAAACATACGAATAAGAGTGAGAGTGCACATGTTAAAAGAAAATATTATTTTCAAATAGTGCAAATAGATTTTAGATGAAAAGTTCAGCTGCAAAAACCTAGTATCTAGTATTTGCAATTTTCTTCTAAAAAAACACATTTTTATCATGCTCCCATGTGTAGGTTCAGTAATTTCACTTTAAAAGCAATGAACAGTTTATTTTCTTTCCCATTAAAGTGAAATACTGAACATAAATGTAGGAAGATGAGAAAATAATTATTTTAGAAGAAAATGTTGGATCGCACTTTCCATCTGAACTCTTCATATATAACTGTCTACAAGCCTAGAACTAATTTAAGCATTCTTATTAACTTATTATTATTATAATAATGATTGTAGATCCTTATGAGCTAGTGCGTGGCCGTGATTTGTGTGCAAGCATGTCAGTGAGCAAGGCATCACAATCGAACAGATGCATGTTAAAGTTGAGTTTGTTACGGTTCCAGCTTTGCTACCGTTCGGACGTTCTAGCCTACTGTCCTGCGCTTTGCTTCTTATTTCTGTGCTTTTCTCAGATTTTTCTACGATTTTTTACTTCAGCAGATCAGCACAGTGCTCAAACAAAATATGTTTGGCACAAACGCTAAAACTAAAAACTTTGGCACTGGAATAATACTACAAAAGAAGACTTTGCCTCCCACTGCCAGCAGCTTACATTCTGGAGATGGAATAACAACTGCCTACATTCAAAGAGAAGAGAGAGAAAATGCCTCCTGTTGGACCAACTTGTTGCAGGAACTGCTGCAAACTTCTACAAAGGATTGTGATTCTTTAAACAAAGTTACTTGCTGGACTTCCAAAACAGGCGGAACACTCAGTAGACGGTCGTCATGGACCCCCTCAGCATACAGCCGGTGAGTCTCATGAATCTTCTGAATCTCAACAGTTTGTACCAAGTGTAGAGGAACAAGCTGAAACTGATCATCACACTAATCGATGGCACAAACAGGTAGCAAGACCCAAAGGAACACGAGACATCAGATTGTCATGAGTTTCTCGTTTGCTGCCGAGCTTTCTCTACCCCAGATTCGACTATTACAAGGCTTGTAAATACCAGTATTCTACCTACCCCTATACATCTTGAAAACAGATTTGAAGAATTAATGAATGCGGGTGAGGAATCCCCAAATGTGATTAGCAGCTAACACCACTACTAACAGGCGCTCAAGGACGAACAGACAGTGACATTCAGCTCAGAGCGTAGCCGAGCCCAGGACTCTGATAGTGGGTGACTCTATTATCAGAAACATCTGCAGCAGGACTACAACAACATGCTGCCTTTATCAAGCAACGGTCTCTGATGTGGACAAGTAACTTCAGAATATTCTGATGAAGCACAAGACTACAAATCTAATTATCATCCATGTGGGGAAGAATGATACTCTGAAAGAGCAGTCAGAACTCCTTAAAAAGGACTTCAGTGAACTCTTTCAAACACTTTGAAGACTCACAGTTCAGTCGTTCATCAGTGGACCACTCCCAGCTGATAACACCATGCAGCCACAACAAGCACTGCTGATGGACACCATCCCGGAAGAGACCTGCCTTCAGAGCTCCTCACAGACAGACTGTGATGTATCAAAACAGAAACAAGACTCAGCACTCAAGGATGACTTTCTGGAAGACAGCCGGGGAAGCCAAGACAACATATCACAGCCACAGGAAACACAAGAGACACAGCCCATCTCACCAGACACATTATTCCTCTCTCCAGCATGTCCACTTCTGTGCTTTTCACAGAAAATGGTAGAATTGGTGTATGCTGGGGCTAAACTCTCTCACTCATTCGCTGCAAGCCCGCAAATATCAACAAGAAAACATCAGGCCCCCAAAACATCAAAGCCTGGGGGCCCTGCTCCTGTGAGAGCTCTCAGACCGCTGCCACAACAGCAGGCCCCAAACCCTCAATCTGCTGAAGGTGAACCAAAAACAACTGATGGAAGCTCTCAGTGATATGTGTCGGGTCCCTGCTATAATAACAGCAACATTCACAAATGTTTAAAGAACAAGCGGGAACCCAGTGTGCCTGTAGCTTTCTCGATTTAAGTTTTATCATATGACAGAAAGTTTAAGGCCATCTTAAGCCGAAGGGCAAACTCATCTAATCTGCAACCTATTATGCATCAAACTAAAATTGATGTTATGACATAAAGAACTGCCATCAAGTTAGCATCTTTAAACATTTGCTCACTAAAAAATGTATAATTTTCTAATCAATAACTTTATAACCACAAACAATTTGGATTTTATGTTTCTAAATGAAACATGGCTAGAAGACAGCTGCAGTTCAACAGTCCTCAATGAAGCAGTCCTTCCTAACTTCACTTTCCTGAGTGTCTGCAGGACTGTAGGAGAGTTGGAGGTGCGGCTGCTCTATTTAAAGATGTCTATCAATGCAAGCAAGTGTCATTTGGTCATGACTTGTCTTTTGAATATCTAGGGATTGTGCAAAAAGGTGCTCAACACATTCTTTTTATTATTATTTACTTATAATGGTTCTAAATACCTTTGACCTGATTCAGCATGTGCATGGACCCACACAAAGGTGGACACACTCTAGATCAAATCATCAGTAGGGCTCTAAACATTTCATCCATTGTTATTAAGGACGTAGTACTATCTGATCACTATCTGTATTTTCTTTAATATATTGATCTCTGCTACCACTGAATCTAGATCTGTCTCTGTCAGAAGGAGATGCTTTCAAATGTAGCCTCACTTAATAGACCGAGCCGTAGTTCGCTGACAAGTGGTGCAATATTGCTTTCAAAATCGCAGAAGACTCTCATGCGGTTATGAACGCGATATAGCTTAGCTTGTCAGCGAACTACGGATCTGTCTATTAAGTGCGGCTCCATTTGAAAGCAGGTTACATGAACCGCTAATCACAGAACCAGCTTTACTGATGAGACGCACATGACAATTGCATGTGATTAATAGTGCAGCCCTAACGATAACACTAGTGTACAATTTATGGAGGCCATATCTTTAACAACAAGTAGTTTTGCCGACTCTGCTGATATTCATTGATGAAATTAATAGTTGGATGTGCCAGAACTTTCTTCAGTTAAACAAGGAAAAAACTGAAGTCATTGCATTTGGAAACAAATATGAAGTTTTCAAGGTGAATGCATACTTTGACTCTAGGGGTCTATCAACTAAAAATCAAGACCGGAAACATGGTGTGATTCTGGAGACAGACCTTAGTTTCAGTAGTCATGTCAAAGCTGTAACTAAATCAGCATACTATCATTTAAAAAACATTGCAAGAATTAGATGTTTTGTTTCCAGCCAAGACTTGGAGAAACTGGTTCATGCCTTTATCACTAGCAGGGTGGACTATTGTAATAGGCTCCACACCGGCCTTCCCAAAAAGACCATTAGACAGCTGCAGCTCTTCCAGAACACTGCTGCCAGGATTCTGACTAGAACCAGAAAATCTGAGCATATCAAATCAGTCCTCAGGTCCTTACACTGGCTTCCAGTTACATTTAGGATTGATTTTAAATTACTTTTACTCGTATATAAGTCACTCAAAGACCTAGGACCAAAATACATTGCTTCCAGAAACAGCTTCCAGAAGAGATCAGATGTGCTAAAACACTAGTCACATTTAAATCTAGACTCAAAACTTATCTGTTTAGCTGTGCATTTATTGAATGAGCACTGTGCAATGTACGACCTGATTGCACTGTATTTTATGTATTCACTGTATTTTATGTAAAGACATTTTCTATTTCTGACTGTTTTAAATTCAATTTTTAAGTAATAAAAATAATAATAATAATTGAAATAATTCAAGTCGATTTTTAAGTAATTTCCAAAGTTTTAAAATTGCTTGTTTTAGTTTTGTTCTTCATGAATATTTTACTTAATTTTATGTAAAGCGCTTAGAATTACCATTCTGTACGAAGTCTGCTATATAAATAAAGTTGCCTTGCCTTACTACAGCAACCTCCCCCACCACACACACACACACACGTACACACGCAAAATTGTAGAGGGCCTCGCACATCAACTTTGCACAGGGCTTCTCATCCTCCTTGCGACGGCTCTGCTGGGGCATATTTTAAACAAAAGACTGTAGCCGCTGCAATATTTGCCCCGTCTTTGATGTTTTCTGGACACTCTCTGTAAGAAATATTTGAATAAGAAAATGTATAAGTATAGGATATGATGCACTATAATAATCACTGAATTTAATCATTAACTATTTATTTGCCTTCCACAGAATACATTTAGACCACTTAAACTGTTGATTGGATTTAAATCAGTTTCTGAGAAAAAATATTGATAATCTACCCTAGCTTTAAGAGCCATGAATGTAAATTACATGCTATAAGTCATCAAAATATATTTCAGCTTGTGATGCAATTCACAAACACCAAGCAGAAAATTATGACAAAGACACATTGCAGTATTTTTGCAGAGTGTCTTAAGGTAAATTAACATTTAATGTCTAATACATATCTTTAAGAATGCAAAAACAATTGTTAGAGTTCTGAACAATAAAGATGCCAATCAACAAGAAGTGTATATATGGATGTTTGTGTGATTTCTGTGTGACAGATGAGTACCTACAATACGAGGTTACTGGTTTTCACTAAACCAACTAAAACAGAAACTAAACAATGCTGAATGTCACGGTGATATGATGCTAATATTTGTATTATATGTTAATTTTGTTTTACCTGTGACAACAGTGTACTGATTGACCTTGGTGAAAGCAAGCTTCCCCTTCCCCCACTTCATACTGAAACAGGCCATGACCTCATTTGTCATCAACCAGTGGATACAAGAGTAATGCAGAAATAATTAATTATACATGACACATTATGAGGCAGGTGTTATTGTTTGTGTCACGTGTTCATCATATCTAGTATAATGCAGATATCATACAGGTCCTCCAGTTGGTACTAGATTAAAAGTCATAGGCTCACCCAAACTGGCAGGTTTTTATCTTATTGTAGAACAACTGATATTGTGCAATTTCAAAATGTAAAACCAATACTATTTCAACTACTTGGCCTGTAAATATGAATTTCATTCATTTTCTCCTTGCTAGCAACTGTAAAGTGCAAAATTATAGGATAACAGAAGAGCACACAAGAAAACCAGAAGAATCAGATTAATTACCTTCAATCTATTAATATTTGTAATCTAATTAATGTAATATATTAAAACATGAGTGTTCTAGCGGCACTTTTATAAATGAACAAAAAAACATACCTTACAACAATATGGCTTCTTCAGACCATGGCAAGGAGATAAATGCAAAACAAAGCAAAAACAAAACAAAAGTTATAACCTCATATAACGTTAGTATAGCTCCTGAAATCACAAAATATTAAATACTAGACCTTAGTGATAAACTTGAACCCCAAATATAAAACTAGAGCTTGTAGTAGATAAGGCTGTTTTTGCTTAAAATAAATAAAAAAGGAGCCTCTTTACATCGAGTGTAGAAATATGACAGCTAAAGGACATAGCCTAATTACTCCAAAATTAATTAAACAACTTGTACAGCAGAATATTAAGTTACTGTAAACATCTGTATAACTAATTCGCATGACACAATTGAAGTGGGAAAAAAGCATTGAATCAAACAAATTTCAATGATGAAAAGCTTAACATTAAATTATCCGAAACAATAATAATAATATAATAATTAAAAACATACGTCTCAAGTTTAAACTTTATTTGAACTGTTTTTCAGCGCTAACAGTTAGATGGCTTTAATGACTCAGGCGTTTTTATTTCAGGGATATAACAGTTAACGTTAACATTTTCTAATTATCTCTACCCGTCGTCTTGCAGCTAAAACATTTTGAGGTATTTGATACATATTAAAAGTAATATCATTATATAGGGGGGCATAAACACTTTTACATTATACATTATTTAATTTCCAGATATACTCACCACAGTTTGAGCTGTAAGTGCACCGCAGGCCGCCTGATAAACTGATGCCGATCCAAAAAAGACCGCCAAGTAGTCGCAAAATGGCGCAATAGCGCGATGTCACCGCGTTGCATTATGTTTGGGCATGGGATTATGGGGGGGTTATAATAATAATAATATTTCAAATAAAATAAACAATAATATACTTTAAATTAACTTGTATTATTCTGTAGTGCTTATCCACAAAATCCATACACAGAAAAAAGTTGAAGCATATTCATCATTGATGGATGAGATCAACTTTAAAATATGAAATTTGTAATTTTACATTTTTAACTAGAATGTATTTTAAATATGAAAAAGATGCAAGTAAGAAGCCGCAATCAATCTGATCAATTATTTTATATATTAAAAAAAATTATAGGCTAAATTATAGCAAACGAATTAGACAGTTATATTGCATAATTATAAGACTGTACAATAAACAGTAATGCTTGCATTGTCTGCATGCACTCACTTTACTTTCCAACACAAAGATCAACAAGTTTATGTTGTGATAAGAAATGTTTCCAGCCCGGAATCAAGTAAGCAATACTGTTTTGATCCTCCTAAATATGACTTAACAGGTTTGAGAGTGTTTGAATTGCATTATATTGCAAACAAGATTGAGTCATGGGCCGGCAAAGAAAGAACAGGGTCTGGGTCCAAATGCAGGGACTTTTAGATTAACTGAAGAAAAAGGCCAACACAGCAAAAACAAAACCAAAATGCAAAAAACACGAGAACCAGTAACACTTACAAATCACAAGTAACATTAACACAGCCAGACAGAGTGGTGTGTGAGAAGAGAATATATAGTCCAAGACAATGAGTAACAGCTGTGTTTGATTGAGAGACAGGTGTGCGGAGTGAAGGTAAATGAGTCCGGGAGCAAGGAAGAAACATAGGTGTAGCAACTAAACAGTAATAAGGTGACAAGGTGGGCAGGGTCCCATTCAAATTCACAATTTTGAGCACTCATGCTTGATTATAAACATGAAATTATCCAGCCATGGCTACCTGTTTCACAGAAATATAAAGAGGAGGGAAAACAAAGCCCAAATTCCCTTAATCATTCATCACAATGAGAAAAACCAAAGAATGTATTTCTGATGTGCAGCAAAAGATAATTGAGCTTCACAAATTGGTGAAGTGGCTTTAAGAAAAGAGCTAGAGCAGTGAATATTCCCATTTTCACCATAAGGGCAATAATTAAGAATCTCCGAACAACATAAAATCTTACAAAACTGCTTGGAAGAGGACTTGTCTATATTGTCCTAATGTGTGGTGAGAAGGAAAGTTTGAGTAGCTAAAGACTCTCCAAAGGTCACATCTGGAGAATTGCAGAAAATAGCAGAGTCTCTGGTTCAGAAAACCTTACAAAAAATGTCAAACAGAACCTACATCAACACATGTTGTTTGGGAGGGTTACAAGAAAAAATATACTAGCTCATTCAAAAACAAACTAAATCATATTCAGTTATAAGCCAAGACTGGAACTTTAAATGGGAATGGCTTCTATGATCAGATGAAACTAAAAAATGAGCTATTTAGCAGCAAACATTCAATATGGGTTTGGTGAA
The DNA here is from genome assembly GCF_003368295.1 of Carassius auratus. Lineage (NCBI taxonomy): Eukaryota > Metazoa > Chordata > Actinopteri > Cypriniformes > Cyprinidae > Carassius > Carassius auratus. The sequence goes on along the minus strand of NC_039257.1, from coordinate 19,311,032 downwards.
CACAGAGAGAAAAAAGTAACCCATGTGTACCACAAAATATACTGCTGTACTTTTTATTTTCTGTTCCTATATTTCTGCTGGAGGCCCTAGACATCTTGTTTAGATACATGACATCATGGATTCTATCTAAAACCAACAGATAAAAAAATCTGTAAATGACTGTTAGAAATCTTATAATGGTCCATGTTTGGATATTTCAAATGTACAATAATCCAAACACAAACCTTGAAAACAACACAGAAATGGGTCACTGAGCTCAAAATCAAGCTTCTGCCATAGCCATTCCAGTCCTCTGACCTGAACCCTACGGAACATGAAAGGAGTGAACTGAATAAGCACCAACATGGAGCTGAGAATCTAAAGGGTCTGGACCGATTCTGGATGAAGGAATTGTCTCTGATCTCTTGTCAGGTGTTCTCTAACCTCATCAGGCATTATAGGAAACAAATTAGACCTGTTAATCTGGCAAATGGAGGTTTCAAAAAGTACTGAATGAAAGGGTGCCATTAATTGTGGCCAATGTGTATTAGAGAAAAACATTTATTTCATAATGATAATTCCCCCTGTTTTAAATTCTTATTATCGAATGAAAGGATAATTTTTTGTGATTTTTGTATATAAAAGTTCAAAACGATTAAAGCAGATGAATTTTCACAAACTTCTTTGATCATATTTACCAAGGGTGCCGATATTTTTGGCCACGACTGTAGGTGCAACAACACAACAACATAAATTTCAAAAGGGACCTTAAAAATAAAGTGAAACCACTATATTAAATAATAATAAAAAGAAAATTGTTGTTATAATTTGACGTTGTTTGGCTGTTACCATTATGATGCCTAGAAGACATTGGATTATGGTTGCCATAATCTGACGACTAAATATCAGTAATTGATGTCAATGTGACGTTGGCTTGAGATGTTGGCTCGACGTTGTGTTTTGGTTAGTTAATGCCACAACCTAAAACTAACTACAGATCAACATCAAATTATGTTATAATTTGACGTTGTTTGGACGTTGCCATTATTATGTCTAGAAAACGTTGGATTTAGGTTGCCATACCTGACGACTTAATATCAGTATTTGATGTCAGTGTGACGTTGGCTTGAGAAATTGGCTCAATGTTGGATTTTGTTTAGTTAATGCCACAACCTAAAAATAACTACAGATTAACGTCAAATGATGTTTTAATTTGACGTTGTTTGGACGTTGCCATTATGACATCTAGAAAACGTGGGATTTTGGTTGCCATACCTGACGACTAAATATCAGTATTTGATGTCAATCTAACGTTGGCTTGAGAAGTTGACTCGACGTTGGATTTTGGTTAGTTAACCCCTTACTAGTAACCCCCCTTTTTTGGCATGGAGACAGAAATTACATACCCAAAATAAAAAGGTTTCTGCTCATGATTCTTTCTGACTAGATACATAATCAACCTTTGTTCACTAAGCTGACACTTTAAAGTTTACTGTTCAGGAATCAGAATCAGAAGACTGTTATGATAATAGAGATATATAAGCTCAAACATAAAAATAAAAATATTAAAAACATATGTTTTAAATGTATTTAAAAAATTGTTGATGTAGGAAATGAGTTTGAAAACACAGTGTAGCTAAGGCCACAAGTCTTCCAAAACTTCATAAAAAATGTCATAATCGAATCTGTAAAACTGTGAATTTTATTAAATATTTTCTAAGGCCATGTCATGTGTGTTTTTTAGAGAAGGCTAATCAGATTGATTTATGGCCCTTGTCATCCCTGTAAGATCTCACATGTAAACTCTTCTGTGTATTATGTGTGTGTGTGTTGGCTTTGCAAAACTCCCCATTCGTGATTCTATTGTTCTCACCAAACGAGTCTTTCACACCTCCGCCAGGTATGACACATTATCCGCATTATTCTTTTATCATTATTCTTTTGTTTTTATTCCACCTTTATTAGCATTGATTGTGGTTTTTCAGGCTTTACAAAACAACAAAGCAGCGATCTCACTTCAGTCTCTGTTTGCATTTAGCCCTTATTTATCAAAAGTCTTACTATAAAAATACAACAAAACATTTTCTTACGACCTTACGTGAATTATTGAGACAAAAATGCATTATGAAGAAGAAAACCACCTGCTATTAGTAGCATTGTAGCTAACGTTAACATCAAGCTACATCAGACAATTTATGAAATTATTAGTACACTTTTACTCAAAACTCACTTTAAACCCCGATCGAGTGTTTATAATAACCTCCTTTAGCGATCAGGGGTGGAATTTGGTCGTTTACTATTGTAAAAATATATTATTTGTAGCATTTTTCATCGCTGCACAAGTTAGCATTTCCATGTATATTTTCGATTTTTTTTATAAAAACGCCCCAGATCTCAAGAAAATCTCATACCAAGCTTTACTATCGTAATCGCGGGTTTATTATTCGGATATTTCGTGTGTAAAGAGGTGTTTCAGTGTTGTTTTGGCCAGATAACTACCAGGAAGTGTGCAGGAAGCATGTGACACGATGGGGCGGTGTCCAGATATGACACTCTAAGATTGACATTGGGAAGGCCCAATCGGAGTCTGAGTCACACACAGCACGAGCTGTGACCACTGCGCAAACAACACAGATCGCTGGGAGAGGCTGTTTATCATCAGATCGCATAAATCCGTGGAAAATGAATAGAAATGACGATTCTGTCTGAAGAAATATGAAGTAAACATCAGTAAAAATATCCATATATCTCCACAGATATGCATCTTTGGTCTATAAATCCTTATTGACGCTGTTCAGTGAGTCTATGTGAACACAAATAAACAGCTGCTGACGTGACTGAATATGAGTGAGTGGTGAATTTCTATTCAAAATGTGGCATAATACGGATTTATTATTTTGCACTTCAGACATAAATCACTAAATATCTGTCACTGCAACAATGTTTTATCAAAATATTGGAAATTAGAGTCTTTAAACTTTCAATTGATGCACAGTTTGTCCAGATGAAGTAAGACAGTGATGTTTAATGTGCTGTGAAAGTGAAACAATAATAAACTGGGGCCGTCGGCGATGTTTGCACGTAAAGGGGTTAATGCCACAACCTAAAACTAACTACAGATCAATGTCAAATGATGTTTTAATTTGACGTTGTTTGGACGTTGCCATTATGACGTCTGGAAAATGTTGGATTTAGGTTGCCATACCTGACAACTTAATATCAGTATTTGATGTCAGTGTGACGTTGGTTTGAGACGTTGGCTCGATGTTGGATTTTGGTTAGTTAATGCCACAACCTAAAACGAACTACAGATCAATGTCAAATGATGTTTTAATTTGACGTTGTTCGGACGTTGCCATTATGACGTCTAGAAAACGTGGGATTTTGGTTGCCATACCTGACGACTTAATATCAGTATTTGATGTCAATCTAACGTTGGCTTGAGACATTGTCTTGATGTTGGGTTTTGGTTAGTTAATGCCACAACCTAAAACTAACTACAGATCAACGTCAAATGATGTTTTAATTTGACGTCGTGTGGATGTTGCCATTATGATGTCTAGACAACTCTCTGAGCGCTCGACTGATCCTGTTGTGGCCACGGAGGCCACTCTTAACTTGTTCATGTTCTCTGTTTCAGACTTGCCTAACCAGAATTGTTGTCCTGTGTCATCGATCCCACTGTGGTGGTCTTCTGCGCCACCCGGGTGGGCTTCTGTCTCGACTGCACGGATGTGGTGGTCTTCTGCGCCGCCCTGGTGGGCTTCTGTCTCGACCGCACGGAAAGGGTGGTCTTCTGCGCTGCCCTGGTGGGCTTCTGTCTCGACCACACGAATATGGTGGGCTTCTGTCTGGACCGTACAGATGTGGTGGTCTTCTGCGCCGCCCTGATGGGCTTTTTATCTCGATCGCACGGATGTGGTGGTCTTCTGCGCCGCCTGGGTGGGCTTCTGTCTCGACCGCAAGGATGTGGTGGTCTTCTGTGCCGCCCTGGTGGGCTTCTGTCTCAACCACGTGGCTCCAATTCCACCTGGCTCCTCTCTGGATTCCTGCCCTGTTGGTTTGGGCCACAGAATGTTATGTCCCTTCCTGGACTTGTGTTTTGTTGTTATTTTGTTTTTGTATTTTTTGCTCTTCTTCTCTCTGTTTCCATCTATGGACCTGGCCCTCCGTCCCTCCCCCTAATCCTCCGCTGGTCTACCTCCCTCCTGGACTCCTTGTTTTAGTTTTTTCTCTCTGTTTCCCTCAATGGACCTGGCCCTCCATCCCTCCCCTGATCCTCCGCCGGTCCATCTCCCTCCTGGGCTCCTTGTTTTAGTTTTTTGCACTTCTTGTCTCTGTTTCCCCATTTTACCTGGCTCTCCATCCCTCTCCCTGGTCCTCCGCCGCTCCACCTCCTTCCTGGTTTCTGTGTTCCTTGGTCTCTGCTGGTGTTCGGCTGGAGCATCTGGTAGCTGCTCCGTGGAGGAAGGGGTAATGTCACACTGTCTGGTCTCTGTTTCCCTGAGTCTCCACTAGTGGTCTCATTTCCCCTCATGCATTCATGACCTCTAGACTGGACTATTGTAATGCACTTCAAGGTGGTTGTCCTGCATCTTCAATAAACAAGCTACAGGTAGTCCAAAATGCAGCAGCTAGAAAATATAATAGGTCAAGAAAATATGATCATATTACCCCAATTTTACATTCTCTGCACTGGCCTACCTATCTATACCTACCTAAGTTCTGTATCAGTTCCTATCATTACTTACCAATAAGGCCCTAAATGGTTTTGCTCCTGCATACCTAAATCAATAGCAAAGCAAAGTCCAATAAAGGAGGTAGAGCTTTTTCACATTTGGCTCCCAAAATCTGGAATAGCCTTCCTGACAATGATTGTGGTTCAGACACACTCTCTCTGTTTAAATCTAGAGTAAAAATGCATCTCTTTTGTCAAGCATTCAAATAATGTATCTCCTAAATTGTGACTGCAGTTGTATCTGATTAAATGTGCACTCTTATTCTTTAGCTTGGGTTAAACTGATTAATTTTACTTTGTTGGAACAGCAGCTATGCTAATGATGTCTCTGTTTGTTTCTATGTTTTGGTAACTAGGATTTACACAAGCTCCAGTCTGGATCCAGAACACCTGAGAAGAGATGATGCTGACCCCTCAGAGAACCTCAGATGATGTTAAGCCTGAATCAACAAACAGAACTAACATATATTGCTACAAGTGTGACTGTATCATATAATAACTGCTGTTAATAATGTTTATCATCTACACTGTAAAAAATTTTGCCGTTAAATAACAGTAATTTTCTGGCAGCAGGGGTGCCAGTAAAGTACTGTTAATTTACAGCTCTTAACCATTAATTTACCGCTCTTATTTTTTAACAGTATTTTACCGTAAATTCTACCATGGAAATTAACTCCACTCCCACTGCTTCAAACAGTTCGAGTTTTTAAAACTAGCATTCCTACGATGTTAGTACTATGAACTTATTTCATTTGAGTCCACTGAGAAGGAATATTTCTTAATATAACGATGCAAACACTTAATGTGCAGTAATAAAGTAACTAAATACATGACTTTTACTCAAATCACTGCAGCTCATTGTCAGCTATAGCACACATGTATGTGCTGAAGTACTTAACACAGAGATCATCACTGTATCAGCAACTCCACATTTACTGTGTTTATATAAAGCAGCAGAAAATCAGAATTTGTGGCTCATCATTGACTGAAGCACAGGCTCTACTCTCCAGCACAATGGTGAACAACCAAACTACATTAAACTAAACGATCTCTCTTGTGCAAACACACATTAATACAGTCAAGTTCAGTATTTACTCTCATTATCAGTGTATGACTTTGCCTAATTTTTTTTCTATGGATGTTCACAAATATTTTAGTTAAATTAACTTTTTTTTTCATTTGGTAAATCTGACGTTTACATTTTACAGTATATTACTGTTTTTCCTTGACTTAACGGCAACAAACTGTAGAAAAACACTTTTTTTTGCTGGCAAACATTTATTTACGGCAAGAAACAGTAGAAAAACAGTCATTTACTGGCAGCAGGGGTGCCAGTAAATAACTGTTTTTCTACAGTTTGTTTCCTGTAAATTAATTACAGTTTATTACTGTTAAATTATGGTCAATGCTGTTTTTTCTTCATCTTAAATCTTTAACCCTTTAAACCCCACAAGAAAATCCTCAGTTTTAAATGAACACTTATAATGTGTGCACACTACAGAGTGTTAGAGTAACACCGAATCAGTGAAGTTAATGAGATAATTCGGTGATTAATTGATGATTGAGCATTAGTGATAAACACCTGCAGAATCACTGAAGCAAAGAGAAACACAAGAACTACAAATTACTTCAACCACAGCCTTAGATGAAATCAACTGAATAAAAGAATACATAAAATCTCTCAAGATCTGATTAAACAACTACTAAAACAGCTTCACCAGATTCACATGACTTACCAGACTGACTTTATTTCTGTCAGATGTCTACAGAAGAACTTATGGAGAGTTAAATAGGTTTAGGTGCTTTTTTCACTACCATGATGGAGATCAGTGTTTACTTTAGTTGGGCTCTTGAACGTGACTTTTCAACAATTAAGTTTTTTTTTTTTTGTTTAACATGCTGTAATAATGCGCCTTTGGAACCTGTTATAGCAAAACAAAAGTACACAGAAGAAAAAAAATCTGATGTTGTTTATAGATTGACAAGAACAAATACTATTATTTCTGATCTAATCCCATGTCTCTTCTCTTATTGATACTACAGCATAAGAAGGAACACTGCTGAGCCAGAAGTTATAAAAGACTGTTAAGAAAATTTCACTCATAATAAAAAAAAAAAACCTTTGCTGAAATTTAGACAGAAACATCAAGAATCAGCGTATGAATCACAACAATGGTGACAATCCACAAAATAAATGAACAGATCAATTCTGAACATCACAACACATGCTACTAAAACTTAAAACAAATGCAAAATTATAAGCACATAAGAATTCAAGAAAATAAGTGAACAATTCAGGGGCATAATTTATTCATGCTGCAATGCATGCTGGGAATCATGGATGAGTTTTATCTAGGGCTGCACGATTAATCGCATGCGATTGTCATGCGTGTCTCATCAGTAAAGATGGTTCTGTGATTAGCGGTAAATGTCCATCAGCTGCTTTCAAATGGAGCCGCACCTAATATACAGAGCCGCAGATCGTTGACAAGCTACGCAATATCGCGTTCATAACCGCATGCGATTAATCTGCGATTATGAACGTGATATTGCACAGCTTGTCAGTGAATTACGGCTTCCCATCACACTAGATGTGGACTGACATTGCTCAGAAGTCAGATGTTGGTTGAAAGTGAAAACCCAACCTCTGTTTGGTGTCAAACTCTAGCGTAAATACTCCAAAAACATGACAATCTTCACTTATTATAAACAAGAGTTATTTCTGTCATAAATGTAAAAAAGTTCTTATTGAGATTAACAGAGATGTTGATGGTTTATTGAAAATTATAGTTTAGTTTGATGTCACCATTATGCTGATCAGTACTTAGGAAGTATGAGTCTTTTCAGTGTTAGCGTTCATTTAGCTGCTGTAATTATACCTGTTACAGCAAAAACATTGAAAAAAAGATGTCATTCGATAATGTTGGTTAGTGGCTGAAATTAGAGATGTCTTAATGTAACAATCTGATCAACTGATTTTACCAGGAGTCTGTTCTACGCTATTAATTTAATATTAGTGACTATAGCAGATGTGTTGCAATACACAGGGTCCTGACAATTTATGTTATTTTATTTTTATCTGATCTTTTTAAACTACATTGTTTTAGAATCACTTCAAACCATAGGATGCTTAGACATACAGAGACCTTAAGAATTAGTGTAAGAATCTCAACAATGGTGACATGCTTCATGCCGCAATGCATTCTGGGTGCTATGGATGAGTTTTGCATGATGTACCCAGAATACATTGCAGCATAAAGCATGTCACCATTGCTGAGATTCATACACTGAATCTTGATGTTTGTGTGACAAATTTTATTTTAAATTTTTGAAATTATCTGCTTTAAATTCAACTGGGTGTCAGGTTGTTGACCATTGAGTCACTTTAATAAATAATACTTAACTAACACCACACAGTAGCTTGGGTGAAAACAAGTAATCAGACATATCAATCATCAGCAAGCAAACAGCACCATTGAACCACATATTCGTTTGCTGTTTTAGCCACAATAAAGATGACAGCAGCTAAAAAACAACACCGTCAAGTCAAGTGTCAAATTGCACAACTAAAGCCAACACTTACCAGCATTATGGTGACATCAAACCAAGCTATTACTTTTAAACAGACACATCCACATCTAAACATCCACTTAAATCTTAATTAGAATGTTATGGAATAATGTTCTAATAATGTTATTGATAAACATTTGTAGAATGTTTTTAGAGAACGTTATCCTATCTTTTGAGAGAACGTTCTGGGAACAAAAATAAAACTACCCGCTAAAAACATTGTTAGAACAATCCATGGGAATGTTCTTAGAACATTTTAGAACAAAGAAAATTCTAGCTGGGAAGTGCCGCTCCATTTGAAACCAGGTGGTGGACATTTACTGCTAATCACAGAACCGGCTTTACTGACAAAGACACGCATTACAATCGCATGCGATTAATCGTGCAGCCCTAGTTTTATCCTGTGCTGGTACCCGGCATGCATTGCATCATGAACCTTTTGATTGTCACCATTGTTGAGATTCATATGCTGATTGTTGATTTCTCTCTTTGAGTGTTGTGGGGACTGCTGCCCGAAATACTTTTTAATTAAAACTAGTTGTTAAATCCATAAATACTGGTTATCACACTACTTTTCAATCTTACAAAATTGAAGTGTCATTAACTCAATATTTCAACACCAAATTAATATTTGATTATTATAGCAACACTTTAAGCCAGTCTAGTAGATCATGCCTGTTAGAAACAACCATAACCACTTGACTATCAAAATTAATACTGCTGTAACAGATGCATCATAAAGATACAAATACAGCAATAAAACTAAATTTAAAGTGCAAAAGTCAATGGTCAGGAGCCCAACTAAAGCAAACACTGATCTCCACAATGGTGACGCTAAACGAAACAGTAACATTATCATCTAAATTTCTTTAATTCTCAATAAGATCTTTTGATCTCTGTTCTCTGATCTGACAGAAATAAAGTCAGTCTGGTTAGTAATGTGTGAAGTTGGTGAAGCTGTTTGTTGATCATTTAAATCTTCAGTTGATTTCATCTAAGGCTGTGGCTGAAGTCAGTTGTATTTCATGTGTTTGTCTTGTTATGTTTTTTTTTCTTCAGTGATTCTACTCATTAACAGCAGCTGTTGATCATTGTCTGAATTCACTCATTAGTGTTCATTCTCTCTGTCAGGTGGACTATATTAGTAAACTCATGTAGGGAATAGTGAATGAGGGTTTAGGGTGTGATTTGAAACACAGCCGCTGAGTGTCGACTTTGAACGTTGTTAATTTACGATATATAGCAGCAGGCTACTTCTCGAAAACGATGAATATTACCCAGAATGCACTGTTTTACTGAAAAACAGTATGTTACTGTCGAAATTTGGCCGTTTTTTTACAGCGATTTTTAACAGTGTAGCTGACTACGTCTAGTATTAATTTTTCTGAAAAATCCTTTCATATGTGCACAAACTGACAGTCACCACTTATAAGCTACTACTAAATATTGTAGAAACGTAATTTTCTGTAAAGTTGCTTTGTAATGATTTGTATTGTAAAAAGCGCTATACAAATAAACTTGAATTCAATTGAACTGAATGTTAAAATCATTCACGAAACTACCGCCAGGTGGCACAAAGGGACGGATTGCGAACTGAATGTAATTGTAAAATGAGATCAAAGGAGGAAATAAAACAACAATAAAATTATGATATAACGTAACATCTTTTAAAAAAAACATTTTTAAAAATGACAGTGAGTTAATTTCAAAACGTAGGATAGTCTCAGGCTACAGTATACTCATCTAAAATTAAAAAAGACCTTTACACAAAGGATCTTATGCATGCTATTGTTATTAAACCGTCATACGTTTTCATTTCGGTTCATTCTTGGTTTAAAAAAAAATCTTCAGGTTACATATGCAGAGCGAAAAGAAAACGGTCCAGCATTAAGCAAAAATCATTATTAACTCTGTTATTATTCTTGATTTTTCAACTGCTAACACTTTGCAATTTTGAATTACGCCGTTACTGTGTGTAAAGTGTAATATTTTCATATCTAAAATGTAATATTTTCAGTTTCAGCTATAGCAAAATCCCCAGTGTTTTAACAATTCGTCTAGTATTCATACCCAGACCAATTGCCACAAGATTTATATTAGGGAGGGAACCACCGGCTATGGTCTGTGTTAGTTCAAATACTCAAAAAGACAAGAAATAGATGCAAAAGTGAGTATTATTCCAAAAGAAAGCGGTAAAGAATACATATTATCACCAATACATGATAGGAAATCTCACATATAATAACCAGAGCCACAGCATTTCAAAATACAAGGAAAAAGTCACACATCAACAACATTATTTACAAAAGTAGTGCAAGAGTTCTTATCTGGATAGGGAGAAACCACAACGTTTTTCTGCCGTACTCAAGTGCACACAAGACTGGAAACGAAATGGCCGGCCTCAATTCGATATATCCGTCATCAAGCAACAAGACTTTTGTCCTTGTACATCGATCCAGATGATACCGAGGAGAATAGAAATAAGGTGTCCTGTGGTTAAACAGTCCTTTTGAAGTATAATCTTCCTGGATATTATCCGGAAGAACTAAAGAGTCTTTCTACAACCAAGCAAACAAAAATCAACATCATACCATATGTGAATCCACACAGGTCAAAAATAACCTTGAACATAACAGACAAAAGACCAAATCTTACATTGACTGAGCAGAAAATCCCATAGATTCCCAGTCTGGACTGGAGTGGTATGCCATGCTGTTAGGCATCAAACGAGAAGGGTCTGTCTGCAGACTGCAAGACGGGGGCGTAACTTGAAGTAGGAGGCGTAACTTGAAGTTGTTCAAATCACACAGAACCACGTGAGATGTCAAAACGAGATTTTCTCGGGATGCGTTCGAAACCGCATACCCTTTAATTAGACACTTAATTTCAATAAGTACTAACTTAACGAGCGCTAAACGAGTACATACTCTACAGCCTAAATGTTTATGTATGAAGTATAAATGCAATTTGTATATCATCATCCGCTATGTTGATCATGTGACGTATAAAGTTAAAACAAGCACAAAAACTTAAAAGATATAAGTGACAGGTTTAATTAATATATTTGTAATTATCTTGATAATGAAGAATATTGCCTATGTTGTAGTCTTGTTGAAGAAATGGCTGCCTTTTTTATTTTGTGATTGTAGTATAGCCAATACTGTTGATTTAAAATGTTTATATTTTTTAAATCCACTAATGTGATCAAGTGTTATCCTTAAAGCATTTTTTTATTATTAGAAAACCCAAAATCGTTATCTGTTGAATATATTTTTTTAATCAATTTACATGAAAATGTCTTTCAGTTAAAATTTACTTGATCAAGCTTTTAAAGCACTCCCATTCAAATAACTCTCGGACACACGCAATGTTCCACGAGAATGCATTCACTCTTTGGACGGATACAAACGGCAAACATTGTTCTCTAATGTTTAACGTTAACTTAGGGGAGTCAAATATCAAATTTGATTCGGCAGTGGAACACGCACTGGCAATCAAACTATGAATACTGAGGCTTTGATACATAGATTGAGGAATACGCTCAAAACTATTCTTTATTCACCGATTTATTTCTCTTTGAATCACAGCAGTTTAGCTCCGTTCAGCAAACGGTGACTGAGATAGCTTTTGAGAGGCACTGGAACAAGCAGTGAGATCAAATCAGCTATAAACAAGGCATTACACAAATGAGGAACACGCTCAATTTCTACCTTATTGTACAATCTCATATGTTTACTTTTAAGTTCACTTACTGCTGTTAACAATGGAGAGGTGGACTTGAGTTGCTCTAGCTGCTTTTATTCATTTAAGGGGGCGCGCGCTGCTCACGGGTCAAACACGCACACTCACTTCTCGCAAGCTTCTCATCTATCATCCGCAGTAAAATAAAAGATTAAATAACTTGTTTTATGCTCACAATTTAGATTAAACTGCCCACATTCATTCTCCACCATAAATAATGTAAGAGAAACAGGTCAATTTAGCTCAAAGGAAATCATTTAAGATTTTAAAGGGAATTTGGACAGAATCACCGTTTCACGGCTGATCACTGAGACGCCCTGCAATTCATTGAACGAGGTGTTTAACATCAAATCTGAGCTGGATATTAATATCCAAAGTATAGTGAAAACACTATCAATTAGCACAGTAACAAGATAGGCAGTTTAAGACATTAACTTGTAAGCACAAAACACAAGATACTTCTCTTTTCAATATGAATAAGGCTTTATTAGATAAATCTAAGACATATGAACTAATCTAACATAAACGCACGCACTCACACATTCACAAGTTGCAGGAAGATCGAAAGTTAGGGAAAGATGAGTTTAAGAGAATGGAAATATGGAATCACAAGTTTACAGCAATACGTTAAATTGCATAGACATGAACAGCCATCAATCACTTAATTAACCCTCGCAATGAGTTCCTCAATGAGGTTAAAATTATATTAGATACACCAGCACAAATGTCTGAAGGTACATTGCCTGTGTAAAGTTGTCACTGATTGGCTGGAAGTTCAGTAGTCGCTGAAGTGATGTCTTCAGAAGGCCCGTGGTGGGGCGTTGGCTGAATGTGCAGAGTTGTGTGCGCTGGTTGAAGTTGAACACGCAGACGAGGAAAAACAATATTTTCTTTGTCTTTACTGCTTAGATTACTGAAATTAAAGAGCCACACAGATGGGAAATCAAAAATTACCTGTATTACAGTGTATGATGTAGCTGTCCATCAGTGTAAACAATGCACAAAGTAATTAAACCAAAAAGTACACGATTTATAAAGTTATTGGCTTCTAAAGTAAGGAGTCCACTCTGAATCGCTGAAACGAGTCGTTATAGATTTCAAATCTTTTGCCCATCTCTATGTACGTCACTAGGAACACTTTGCATAATAATCTCCGCCTACTGTCTTGGGAGAAACGGAACTCTGACCTGCCCCACCCCCCCACACAGACGCTCTGGTTGGTGTGATAGCGTCATGTCGAGGAGACAGTGTGTTTTTAATTGTAAAGGAAAGTTTGTTTTATTTTCACTGCCAAAGAATGAAGATCAGAAGAACCAATGACTAAAATTTATTTTTACCACAATACCAGAGCAGTACAACAAATCCCTTTTGTTGTGTTCACAACATTTCACTGATGACTGCTTTTCTAATCTCGGTGAGTACAAGGCGGGATTTTCAAAGCGTCTGTTTTTCACGTCTCCCTTTATTATATCTAATGTGTCCACGCCCCCACGCTGAACGCGCTATTCAGATTCAAACTGACGCGCCTGGCTTGAATACGCCCACACAGAAGAAAAAGCAGCGAGACTGTTCAAGCTTTTTATTTTACTGTTTGCTTCGCAGTGAGAGGAATAAGACATAATTCACCCCAAAAAAGATGCTAACGCATTGTTTACCGTGAACTTGTGTGCGGAACAACTAATCAAACCTGACTATGTCAGTTGACCAATCGGAACACAGTATGCTACCGAAAGGTGGGGTTTAAGGAAACTGAATCTTTTGAACAGCCTCGCGCGAACCGTTTGGGGATCTCTGAGAATTGAGGTCTTTTTTAAATGATATTTTGACAAAATGACAATGTTTTTTAACCTTGGATGGATTTAAACCTATCGTACATGACTTATAAACAGTGATAGGAAGCTTAGAATTTTCATCTTACTGGCTCTTTAATTCATAGAAAACAAAGCTTGTAGCTTAGAATCACACGATTCAGGGACTTCGATCTCAATGAGCAATAAAACACTTCAATTCAAGCAAATTTAATAAAAAGAGACTAAAGAGTACATAACTACAATTCACACGGAGTAAATATGAGTATATAGCAAAACGAACAGTACAATTCAAACAAGATAAACAAACAAGAATAGATTCGTTACAGTCGTGTTTTTACGATTTTACAGACACCAAAAACTATGATTTTGCAGATCAAGTATACAGAGATACAGAGTTGTTCCTAACTACATGATTATAAAGTTTGATTAAACACAGTAACATTTATATATTCCACTATGCCACATACATATATTTGAGCACATAAAGGGAGACATTCAAATACATTTAGAGGTAGTTTTATGGGAAAAAGGTCCATGGGCTAGCCAAAAATGCTTGTGCCTGTAACTGAATGTGTGTGCGTCTGTTCTGTGGAATGTGTGATTGTGCCGTGAGTGAAAAGGGCGGGTGTTTGTCTTTCCTTTGAAGTTCGATATTGTATCTCTTGATAGTCTCCAAGGCGTTATAATTCTCATCCATGCCAGGATGTTGCCGTCATGGCGGCGCCCGGGTGGTGAGTTATGTTGGAAGATGTTGTAAAAATGAAGGTCCTTGTTTTTCTTTAACTCACATTCTGGTCTTTGAGTGTAGAATGTGTTAGAGAGTCAGGATTCATTAATATGGAACAGATGGTTGAATACCATCCGCTCATTGGTGTAACATTCCCCCTTTGTGGTCGGATGTGTTGATGACTCATTATTACGACGGATCTGGTATGTACAACATTTCTGACCACATCCAGTGGTATGTTTACTGACTAAATAGTTTGTAGAAGCCTTCAATACCATTAAGAAATATATTTTCTTATATTTGGGGGGTGGGGGGGTGTAGACATATAGTCTCAGAAAAATATTTGCAGGAGTCTCATTTTTCATGATATCTTATTCAGATTTGAAATAGAAATTCATGAGACATGTGGCTTTCAACCCATTACTTTTCTAGATTGCTCCAGGACTCATTCCATGTATTTTTATATCAATTAAAAAAATATTTAAGTGTGGTAAAAAAAAAAAATAAAAAAAAATAAATCAATGCACTTCAGTCTCTATAACTTTTAATATTTTTGAGCATTATCAAATCTGGTTGATAAAAAGTAAAGCCCAAAGTGTCTTCTTTCCAAAGACAAAAATATTGTTTGTAACACACTAAAGTAGGAAACTGTTACAATTATAAGTTAGGTATAGCACTTTCAGCTGTTTTGATCGGAACATAAGAGCGGTGTTTTGACCCACGGCTATGCTGCCTCACTGTCACCCAGTTGCCCTAGTGCAGTGGCTCTGTTGCCGGAACCGAACAATGTACAGAAATCCCTGAGCTAAACGCATCCAAAGCCGTATCTAGAGCCCTAACATTCTTAATGTCCTTAATTTGTACTTTTTTCAGTTTCTTATAAATATCTAAATGGGTAAAGTCTAATATCACTGTAATCAGCACAAACTGCGCTATAATAATATGTGAAATGCATGCATGTACATGATTGTATTTTTGAGAAGAAAAAAAATGTTATGCATGGTTAGTGAAAAACTAAAAATGTTGAATAAGGCCATAAAACACATACATAACATTGGTTCCCGGGACTGTTGAGAACTGGAGCTTGTAGCCTAAAATTTTTCTTTCTAAATTATGTGAAAATCATCTTGTTTACTCACTCACAAAAGACAATATATTGATTTACATTTTCTAAGACACTTTTTGTTGGTAAAAGTCATATGTGAGTAGGCGTCAACTATCATGAATATCATTGTGATTTACACCGGAGAAGACAAAGGGCCGCATAATGAGCTGCATAATGAGCCTCTCATTCAGCTGTGTCACTGAGAGGGAGGTGTTACAAGAAAGAATGTGAGAACAAAATAAAAGTATATAATTTTATGTTTGTAGTTTATTAAGAATATATATAATTATCCCACAACATAATTTAATATCCACTTGGGGGAGCAGTTAAACAGATTATTAGGAACAATCAAAGCTTACTTTTAAACTAATTTTTTGGCATCCTTACTCCAGTCACACAATCCTTCAGAAATCCTTTTAACAATCTTATTTTCTACCAAAAAAAACCCATTTATTATTTTTATCATTATTAATATTGAAAAGAGCTGAGAATATTTTTCAGGTTTTTTTTAGGGGGAATAAATTGAAAGAACTGCATTGTTTTTACATTTGTTACAGTTATCTCTATTTGTTACATTTATATTATTTACATCGAGCTTTTGAATGGTATAGTATTGTATATTGTTATTGAAACTTCATAATGTTTCACTTGATTATACATTTAGTCAGGAATTATAGTTTGGAAAAAGTATTTGGAAAATGTCTAAATAGTAAAATGTTTACACGTTATGTGAAAACTAGTACAAGTATATAAATAAATAAAAAGAGACTTACTCATGTTTATGATCTCTGCTGAATAAAGTGCTTCATTCTTTTTTTCTGAGGAAATCCATTTCTCAAATCCTCAATCACATCAAATCTTTTTGGGGTGAATTATGTCTTATTCCTCTCATCGCGAAGCAAACAGTAAAATAAAATAAAAACTTGAACAGTCTTGCTGTTTTTTCTTCTGTGTGGGTGTATTCAAGCCACGCGCTTCAGTTTGAACCTGAATAGCGCGTTAAGCGCGGGGGCGTGGTCACATTAGATATAATGAACGGAGACATGAAAAACAGACATCGCGTTGTTTTCATATGGATTACTTTATCTCAGAATATTTGTTTTCGGCAACAAACGTGTTTAGTTTAAAAGTAGACATGTCAGGCTTTCTATAGATATCTCTCAAATGTCTCTTCGTTGAGTATTCACGGAGTTACAGTTCATTTTAGTGATGTGTTTGTACATGACGATCAGCGCAGACAAAGGCTGCAGACAGCGCACCTTGTTTGTTATCTTTATTTTTTAAGTGCACAAAGGTTTTTTGTTATTATGTCTGTATCCAAAAAAACTAGACCCTTTACAGATTCGATTGATGTATTGCTGTTATCTGTACGATTAAAACTGAGAGTGTAATTTAAGTTATTTTCGGGGTTATCAGGAGAAAATGACTCAAAACGCATATATGCGTTAATCGACTCGAAAGGGTTAAAGTTTGGATGCGTGTCTTTAATTCTGAAATCTACTCTGTCAGCCAATTTCCCTGCATTTATCACATGTGAATCCCTCATCTGCGACAGAGATAAACTGTACATGTGGCAAGAGGTGCGTATAACAACAGCAGGAGAAGCAATTACTCACCGTGCTTGATTAAATATTCTTGCCACAGTGGTTTGATGAACTTGTGAAAAACTGGAGCGAGAGAGAGGAGAGGAGAAAAGAAAACAGCCATAGGTTCGAATGAAAAACGCTAATGATAAGCTAACGAGTGCCAACGCAATGCAGGTGTACTGCACTCACGGATATAAAATAAAAGTGATCAAAATTAATCTGATAAGATTGATCGATAATATCAGAAATATGGTGTGAATTAAGTTATATTTTACCACTTAAAAACTGAGTGATAGTAAGGTAAAGATTCTAGAGGAAGGAAAAAAAAAAAACAGCTACACGGAGCTACGATCAGCTACAGCCAGGCCAGCAAGGCCAGCAGGCCAGCAGAAAGCAGAGAAAACACTGTCCAACAGCTCGTGAATTTTCTATTGAGAGGTTATATTGAAAATTACTGTTACATTACAAAAGATCATCAAGGGATTATAATATAAAATAATCTAATATTAGAATATATTGTTTTTTCAGTTATAATTCTGTTATATGAAAACTTACCATGTTCTCTCTAGGCTTGTTTCCTGCAGTATTTTGTTAAGGACTGATTTGATTTGGTTTATGTACAGTATAGACCAAACGTTTGGACACACCGTCTCATTCAAAGAGTTTTCTTTATTTTCATGACTTTTGCCTTCTGTCTGCGGTCCAGCTCACCCCTAAAACATGCTTTAGAACCACATGGTTATAACAGCCAAAGAACACACAAAGACAGAAGTCAAGGGTCAAGAGCCCAACTAAAGCAAACACTGATCTCTAACATGGTTACTTCAAATGAAACAATAAATCAACATCTAAACCTTAGTTCATTCTCAATAAGATCTTCTGTAGACATCTGACAGAAATAAAGCCAGTCTGGATATTAATAAGTGTAGCTGGTGATGCTGTTTGTGGGGTAGTTTAATCAGATCTAGAGAGATTTCATGTATTTTATTTCAGTTGTTTCATGTAAGGCTGTGTCTGAAGTCAGTTGTAGTTTTCTTGTGTTTCTCTTTTCTTCAGTAATTCTGTTTCTTAACAGCAGGTGCTCATCACTAAAGCTCAATTATCACTCAGTTAATCACTTAATTACTTAATTGCAATGTAAATCTTCTTTCAGTGAACTCAACTGAATTAAGTTCAGAGTACTTAAATGGTTTAAGGCAATCGGTTTCCTCTAACGGTTTGAGTAAACCTAATTTGTCAGGTTTTTAAGGATATCTGTTTACTCAAACAGTTTGAGTTAAGTTACTTGTCGGGTTTTACAGTGATCTATCTGATTATATTATAATATTCTTTAATCCCTCTTCACTTAGACTCATGAATTCTTCCCAATTTGCTTTATCAAACCCCCATCTACCAATATTTCCTTGATTCACCTTACTTTCTCTCACATTTACATTAAGATATATCATTATTGGATAGTGATCACTCCCAATAGTATCTTGTCGCAATATTTCCCACTCAGCACTCCCTGCAATTGAATCAGACACCATTTTTAGATCTAGCACAGACTCTTTACCTGTAGCCACATCTACTCTTGTACTACCCCATCATTCAGTCATACCAAATTCCTCCGATCAATGAAATCTTCCATCACAATTCCATTAGAATCTGTCTCTAAACCTCCCCATAACATACTCTGTGCAATAAAATCCCCACACCAAATCACCCTATCTTCATTAAGACCCTCTATTTGCTCTAACTCACTCAACACTAATTTCTTACAAGGATTATAAAAATTTATTATAACATACTTTTTCCCATTCACCCATACCTCCACTACAACATACTCTGGTGCTACACCTTTGCCTAATGATCTATAATGCATGCCCTCCTTAATCAGAGTAATACACCCTCCACCATTACCCTTCTCTCGATCTCTTCTCTAACTCACATTTCTTTTATTAACAAAATCAAATCTAGTTTTAAGCCATGACTCTTGTATACATATCAGATCCGGTTTAACTTTCATCTCATTAATAATACTTTTAAACTCCAATCCATTAGCCACAAGACTTCTCGCATTCCATTGTAAAATTAAAATCATACTCCTATCCAAACCATGCTTCCTGGCTTGACTGTGTTTCATTAATCAGCCCATCCCTAACCATTACCCATGTTATGTCCTTTACTCCCAAGAATCTCTCTGCTGCCTTGACTTTAATTTAAATCTTAGCTGTCTTCTTTTCAGTTTGTGCAGTACAATTAATTACTTCAGCTATGAACAAGAAATTAACTTTACTTACATTCATTGTCTCTTCTGTAATCCTACCTTCCATCTCTGATGTTTCCTCGCTTCTCCTCTCTTTTTGCACATCCCTCTCTCTTTATTTCTCTTTATTCCCTGTATCAACCACTTTAACAGCTTCTGCATATGTTATATTCCTCTTAGCTCTCTCATTCTGTACTTCAATTACTCTCTTCCTCACCTCACATCCTCCATACGCAACACTATGATCCCCTCCACAGTTAAAGCATTTTGGTCCTGCTCCTTCACATTTGCCATAATCATGCTCACCCCCACATCTTGCACATTGTTTCTTAGCCTTACACACCATAGCTACATGCCCATATTTTTGACCATTATAACATCTTAAAGGAGGAGGCACAAAAGGTCTTACTGAGTAACTGATAAATCCAAACTTGACCTTATCCGGCAAAATTGCTCCATCAAACCTAAGCTCAACCGAAAGACTCTCCATTATATTCCCTTCTCGGTTCATAAACAGTTGCCTAGCACCAACTATTTTTCCTCCGTTGATGTTACTTTTAAGTTCTTCCATAGATAGTCCTAAAGGCACTCCAGATATTACTCCACTTACCCACTGCCTCTGTCCTACAATCTTACTACTCACCACTTCTTGCTTACACATTACTTTTATTTTCAACATTTTCTTTTTTTGCTCTTCACTATTACAAACGATCATCAAATCTCCATTGTTTAACACAACACGTTTGCAATATTAATTTCTCCAACTACTCTCCTCAACTCTCTCGTTAATAAAATTGGACTTACCTTTTGTATTCCACCATCCTCTTTAAATTTCAATATTACCTTCAACTCATCCAAATTTACACTCCTTACCTCCTGTTCATTTCCACTCTCACATGAACTTCTTACCTCTATCTGTTTTTTTTTCTTTTCTTTGTACCTACATCTTCCCTTATGTCTATATTCCTCTCTTCTCCTGTCTTTCCTAATTCCATTTGATCATCTTCCACATCCATATCATCAACACTAACTAGTGTCTCTGGTCCATTTCCATTATAATTTTTCTTATATTTTGACATAATCGATTTCGCTGCATTTGCCGCCATCCATCAAATCCTCGCCGATTATTGTTTGCTCTCTTGCACCACACCAGACCAAAGCGGAAGTGACGTCCCCTCTCGAACTGACTCGTTAATGGGTTTTTTGGCTTATATCTGGTAGCCACCATGTACTAGTGCCCTCAAGCGCCTCCTAGTGGTATTACATTTGTATAAAGCCTTAAGTGTCAGTTCATTATTCATTAATGGATTTTATTTTTAACATGTCGAATAAAATAAAAAACACAATTTAGTCGGGTCCCTAGGTTCTTGTCAACCCTGTAATTTTTTACGAAAACACCTCTTTAAAGATAATGGACTGTTCCAAAAGTTGCATCAGTTCCAGGAAGTGACATCATCTGACTTCCATGAAGTTGATGGTTGAAGACAAGTAAGTGTTCTCTTCTTTTAATGAATTTTCTTTGAGTTTATGTAATGTCTGAAAGACAGGGACATGCTCATTGTGTCAGCCCTGTTACCAGAAAAGCATACGTTAAAAAGGTATTTGTACATATTTAAAAATGTACATATATGCTAATATTTAAGCCTCTCATTCAGGCATGTAATGTGGGGTCATTACCTATACCTCATGGCTAGTAATGGCCGCCAATAACCTCTTTCGTCAACCCTGTTACCGTCAACTCTGTTACCGTCAATCCTGTAACCATTCCAGGGTAAGACGCAAGCACGCTTTTGTGTGTCTTACTCAGGTTGTATACTCAAGAAGGGTTAAATCAACGGCAACTGGACTTGGTACGTCCATATTTGAAAATATTGCCTCTCTATATCTTCCACAGTATATCAGATTTGTTCTATACATGTATTTAAAACCTTTTCAAAAAGTAATTAATATATTGGTAACAGGGTTGACCATAAACACACATTGAAATTGGTTATATGAAAAAAAATAAGATAGCCTGAGACATGGCACATTTTCCTGAGAGGTAAGGATCTACTTCATCAAAAAAGGGGCTTAAAGATTTTCAAAACAGTACTTTGAAAATCAAACATTAAAAGTGGTAAATGGCAAATTTTTGTATAATGACCCCTCAAATGTCAGAAAAAGTTTTACTTTACATGTTCAACAAAACTAGTTTTGTGTTATGGTTTAAAATTATGCATTTTCTAAGTGTATAAATATATATATATATATATATATATATATATATATTTTTTTTTTTGTTTGTTTTTTTTTTTTTTTGGAAACAACAGGTTGCAGTTTTATCAGAAGGTTTTGAGTTACAAGAGTTTTGCCCACCATGCTGCACAGCCCGTTTTAAGGAATCTAGAAGTTTTGTGCTCTCTATGCAAACCAAACACAACAGAGAAGTCTCCAGAGACGGTGTTTTATGCTATAAAAAAACAGCTTTTACTGTCGACTCTTCTTAACCACAGCAGAAGTAGAGCTAATTCAATGCACATCCGCACATTATTTGAAGAGAAAGTGATGGTTATTTGAGATCATATCACAGAAGGTATTTCTGGTAATGCAACTGCATGTATTGTACTTTATATTCATATGATGTATTATTTAAAACATTGTGGTTATCTGAAGCTGATAACCATTAAAACTGTTTATTTTTAGGATACATAAAGATCATATTACCTTTTTCTGTTCTCATCCTCAGGTCAACTAATTAAATCTTTGCTTAATGGAAAATGGATCATACTTTTACTTGATGTTGTTTGAAAATATGGGGTACATAAGATATGCTTTCTTCAGTTTGGGATTTATTCTATATTGTGCTATTGTATTCTTTAATGCCCTTATTATTCTTGCAATTTTTTTCGAAAGGACATTGCACCAACCCATGTACATTCTGATTTCATGTTTATCCGTCAACTCTGTGTTTGGAACAGCTGCTTTTTTCCCAAGGTTACTGACAGACTTGCTGTCTGATACAAACTCAGTCACCCGTGCCGCATGTATTTTACAGGCTTTTGTCATTTATTCATATGCATCAAATGAATACACAATCTTAATGTTAATGGCATTTGACAGGTATGTAGCAATCAGTAAACCATTACAATACAACAACATAATGACCCCCAGGATGTTATCTGTTTTGATATCTATAAGCTGGGTTTATCCAATGCTTTGTTATGGTATTGCTGGTATATTAAATGCCAGACTCACGATGTGTGGTAACAAACTGTGGAAGGTGTACTGTCACAACTGGGAAATTGTCAAGCTTTCTTGTGCAAACACTATTGTTAGTAATGTTTTTGGCTTGTTCATATTGACCACAACTCTTATCATGCCTTTAAGTTTTATATTATACTCTTATGTTAAAATTCTTATCATTTGTAGAAAAAGCTCACTAGATTTCAGGAGAAAAGCATATCAAACTTGTATTCCACACATTGTGATCCTCTTAAATTTCTCAGTAGCTATATTTTGCGAGGTCATTTTGAGTAGGGTTCCAACTTTGGAACTCCCTATAGGGCTGTCAATCATTATTTCATTAGAGTTTCTCATTGTACCACCCATACTGAACCCTGTTGTTTATGGTTTGAAATTTCCAGAAATTCGCAAAAAAATTATATGGAGTATAAAATCTTGCAAATAGCTGTAACAGATGCTGCACAGAATGTTAACAAAGTTCAATGATTGTATGATTTTATTTGAGAAATTATGTAATCATGATGTACATCAAATTTTATGAACCTGTGAATTTGAGACTTTGCATTTTACTGTAAATATTTGCCACAGCTATACATTTATATTATATATTATTCATTGTTCAGCCTGCTGCTGGAGTGCTGAAGTGCTGTCAAATGATTAATGGCAATTAATCACATAAAAAAAACTAATAAAAGTTTTTGTTCACATACTAAATGTGTGTAATGTATATATATATATATATATATATATATATATATATATATATATATATATATATATATATATATATATATATATATATATATATAATTACAAGCACAGGCATGTATATATTTAAGAATATATTGTTATATAATTTATAAATTTTTATATATAATAGAAAATATAATAATACAAATATGTAAATGTGTGTATATATATATATATATATATATATATATATATATATATATATATATATATATATATATATATATATTAAAATGTAATAATCAAATTAATCGAGCTTGCACTAACTGTTGTACATGGAAGAAGCTCCGGGCAGATGATGTATGAGGACGGCTTTGCGCATATGATGTTCAGAAAGCGGAAGCACAATGGAGAGATAAAAACAAGAATTTGTAAAGAAAAATGTCATAGGATTTCGGTATAAGCCAAGTGAAGACTGGTTTTCCTTTGCTAAAATATGTCATCCTCCCAGAGCTGCTTCCGTGTACAACTGTTGGCGCAAGCTACATTAAAGTTATTTTATTTACTATTTATTATTAATGTTTTGAATATGTATATTTAAAAAGAAAAGATGCATCGATTCACAGTGAGAGACACTTTTTATTAAGAATGGGCGATTTGTATTTAACTTCCTTTATACCGATGCACTGCAACACCCGCTGATTGCCATTAAACAGCTTAAAAGATCAAAGACAATTTTTTATATAACTCTGACTGCATTCGTCTAAAAGAAGAAAGTCATCTAGACCTAGTATGACTTGAGGGTGAGTAATTTATGGGATAATTTTCATTTTTGGGTGAACTTTTGGGTGAAACAAACAAACAAACAAACAAAAACGATATATATTTTATACAATATAATTACATATACATATATATAATTACCATGATCCAATGAAGAATGTGAATATTTAACTTAAAGGCAAAAACAAAACAAAAGATAAGCAGGTACCCATATTCATTTCAGCATTTGCAGCAGATGGTGATCCTCTCAAAATGGTGGCAGGACCCCACCCACTGGGCAAAGTTACGTCCAGTGGATGTCTTTTTATGTCTTTGCTGACATTGAAAAGACGTGCACTGAGGAGCCAGAATGAAAGTTTTTATGACGTCTTTTTGACGTCTTCTGTACGTCCAATTTAGACATTCACAGAACTTCCTTACAACGTAAAAAAATAGTTCAAAAGTAGTCAGTATGAATATTTTCAACATCATTTAAGGTTCATTTAGGCATAACTTGTACTGTTTCTGGACCAAATCAACACTCTCAGGATGCGTTAGATTTAGACTCATGTTATTTCAATGTAATTTCCAGACACTGTGTTTGTCCCAAAATCAAGAAAATAAAATAATCTTTATGAAATAATGAAATAACTGACGGTTGAGCATGTGGTAAAATCAACTGCAAATCAAAGACATTAAATCTCTGAAGATCTCAGCAGAGAGGGATCAAACATCTCCACAAACATGGAATCATTAGATTGACTTTATGTATGTCAGACATATAGATAAGCACTTATTGAGAATTAACAGATGTTTAAATGTTGATATTTGATTCATTTGAAGTCACCATTGTGGTGGACAGTGTTTTGTTTAGTTGGGACCTTCATCCAGCTAATTTTTTGATTAGCCTGTTTCTGACTGCTGTAACTGTGTTTTTGTGAAACACTGCAATTAAGAAAAACAAAATTAAGAGAGCTCAGGTGGTATCAGTTCTTTGTTGATGATAAGAAAGTCATTACATATTAAGTACCTGAGGTTATGAAGTTAGCTTTGTTTATTTTTTTCATTTAGTACACCCAAGCCTTTTAAATCTACAGTACAGAAACCAAGAGCAAAACACTTGCTTATTTTGAAGATGGACAAAATGCATGCAATTTAAATATTTAGAGTCAAAAGCATCATGTAGTCAAACACAGACATCAAGATTCCGGATATGCATCACAACAACAGTGACAATCAAAACCGCTTCATAGCACAAACTTATCCTTATTTTCCAGACTTTTTTTGTTTTGATTGTCACCACTGATGTGAAGCATATCCAAAATCTTACATTTTGTAAAAAATATGTATGTTATTTTTTTCTACAAGATTTCTATCCAAGAAAATAAATATAGTTGCAAAAAAACACTAACATATCATTTTGCTATAGTTTTGTCAGCATTAACAGTAAGATGTTAGCTCTTGAGATCAACGCTCTCTGTCACAATAGGAGTGCTTTATAACATACAGTTACAACAGCCAGAGACAGGAAGTATGAGGACCAAGATCCCAACTAAACCAAACACTGATCACCACAGTGGTGACTTCAAATGAATCAAGTATCAACATTTAAACCTCTGTTAATTCTCAATAAGAGCTTATCTATATGTCAGACAGAAATAAAGTCAATCTAATGAGTGAAGCGGATGAAGTCGTTTGTGGAGATGTTTGATCCTCCTCTGATGAGATCTTCAGAGATTTAATTTCTTTGATTTGCAGTTGCAGATTTTACCACATACTCAATTGTCAGTTATTTCATTATTTCATAAAGATTATTTTATTTTCTTGATTTTAGGACAAACACAGTGTCTGTAAATTACATTGAAATAACACAAGTGATGATTTGGTCCAGAAACAGTATAAATTATGGCTAAATGAAAATATGTCCACTGACCACTTTTGAACTAGTTTTTAACCTTGTAAGGAGGTTCTGTGAACGTTTAAATCAGACGTACAGAAGACGTCAAAGACGTCAAAAAACTTTAATTCTGTCTCCTCAGTGGACGTCTTTTCAACGTCAGCAAAGACATAAAAAAGACATCCACTGGACTTAACTTTGCCCAGTGAGCAGCTTGCAATGCACCTTAACATAGCTTTGCATTCTCTATATGAAATGACGATAGTTTTACTCAAAAGAAACTCTCACAAGAATGCTCATGAAGTGACTTTCCTCATATGTTGAGGCAGAGGCTAAAAAACATGCAACAAGTATCATGTGAACTTCAGTATATCTATTGTAAACAAAACTGCATTTTTACGGATGAATTCCACTCACTTTTTCAGCACTGCAGAAAGAAGTCAGTTTCTTATGGGTTGACTAAAAAAAAAAAAAAAATAAAAAAAAATATATATATATATATATATATATATATATATATATATATATATATACATACATACATACATACATATATATATATATATACACATATATATATATACATACATACATACATATATATATATACACATATACATAAATATATATATGTATATATATGTATAATTTGTCTAGAATCAGTGTGTGTATCTCTACAGTGGCTTGATGTTGGAGTGAATTTTTTTTTTATCTTTGAAATTATCTGACTAAACTTTTTTTTATTGGTTTTCATTGAGTTGATTTAATACATAATGCGTAAGTAATACTATAGATTAAAGTGGGCATTTAATAAATCATCAGCAAGCATCCCATGTCTTCTTATTGCATTTTCTCTTAATGTTTTTGCCATAACAAACATAGCTACAGCACTTAGGGAAAACGTTAACAAGTCAAGTGTTAAATTTCACAACTTAATTGCACACTGATCACCAATATGGTGACATCAAACCAAATTATTACTTTTAAACAGACATCAAAATCTAAACGTCTTTTAATCTCAACAAGCCTTTTTTTGTAAATGTATGACTGAAATAGATTCAACCTGG
The DNA here is from genome assembly GCF_003368295.1 of Carassius auratus. NCBI lineage: Eukaryota > Metazoa > Chordata > Actinopteri > Cypriniformes > Cyprinidae > Carassius > Carassius auratus. The sequence goes on along the minus strand of NC_039257.1, from coordinate 19,283,889 downwards.
TTTATAAGTTTATTAAGTTGGAAATACTATTTTGTAGTTATTTAACCTGTTAGCCAGCACCCCACATTATGGGACTCACAGTTGAAAGTGTCCTACCTAACTTAAAATTGTAACAGTCCCTTACTTAAGTGTGTTACACACATAAGTTTGGTTCTTTGGAAAGAAGACCCTTTGGGAGTTGATAATGCTCAAAAATTGATGTTTTTTTTTTTTTTTGCACACCAATTTTTTTATTTGATATAAAAATACATTAAATCAGTCCCGGAGCAATCTAGTAAAGTAATTGGTTGAAATACAAATGTATCTCATGAGTTTCTATTTCAAATCTGAAGGAGATTCCTCCAACCATTTCCTGCACCCCCCACCCAAATATATAAATATTTACCAAATGCATTGAAGGTCTCTACAAACTATTTTAGTCATTAAACATACCACTGTATTTTTTTAATTATAAAACAATAGACATCATGTAAGTTGTTTAATTGAGCATTAGAAAGATACAATAAGAATAATGTGAAAAATAAGAAAAATAAAAAAGATTTAACTTTGTATGCCAATTACAGAACATCCTGAGATTTGTAGAAATGCAGCATTTACAATGAATTACAATGAAAATATGTGCTGGTTTGCTGATGGCCAGTTATAGAGATGGTAAACATATAAATGCGTCATAAAGTCAATAAATCACATTCTATTCTTTTAGATGCCGTTCACTTTGATAGCCATGATTACATAGTAATAGTGAGCTGATTTGCACTCAAACAGCTGGTAATCATGCAGATAGAGACACATTCAGCAAAACACAAACCCATACACAAAAAAAGCTGAAAAATAAAAAATTACGAAAAAGACGATTGCTAAGTTCCGCCTCCATCAGATGACAACTGCATCAGAGCATGCATCACAAGAGGGTGCCAGAATTAGAATATACAATCTTCTGTCTATCTTTCACTTTTTTTGTTGCATTTTCTCATTCTGTTTGTTACACTGTATGCTACAAAACCATGCCATTTTTTTACTACCAAAACACAGTTTCTGAGCATGAGTTATTCCATAACAGACACAAAAAATTCATAGCAAATTCGGTGGTGTTAAAATTTCAGTGTAAGGCCTTATGGTGTTACAGTGTTCAAATAAAAGTGTACATTTACTGTAATAAACCCCAGCTTGTGTGACATTGTGCCCCCAAGTGGTGCAATATTTTGGTATTGTGCTTCCAAACACCTGTCCAGTGTTAATTGTACATACGGGAACTTGAAGTAATTGAGACAATGCAGTCCGCAATTGACAATCTACCCTGTTTGTACAAATGGCGTCTCTTTTGGTGGAATCGTGTGATTGAAAGCAAAACACAAAGGTATGATTTAGAATCTTCACTTTTAACCTTTTGTTTTAATACAGCTACATATATTTAATTGACATACAGAGTTAATTTTAATACGTTCTGTTTCCATGAGACGGAACATAAACTAGCTTTAGTGAGTCACATTAATAGACTGGCAGGCTGTATGTTATCTTGTAACGTATAGTTTAAGTGAAATTGGGAATTCCAAAACATCACAACTGCTTCATTTATTGTACACATATATGGCTTTATTTTTTTTTTATCGTATTAATTCAATTTTCTAAAAATTTGGGCGTGAAGATCTACACTGGTTCGGTGCTTATTTTACATACGGGACATTTCAGTCATCGTGTTGGTCATTTGAAAGAAATGAGAACCGCGCTTGAAGCACACAAGTATGGTCTTTTCTTTTTTCAATACAAGATAAAGCCACAGGTAAGACTGACAAACCTGATTTATGTTTGGTTTAATCTATTAAATGACGGCCAATCTATTTTAGAAAGTAGTTTCATCATTGTTGTCGCCGCCATTTTAAAACTTTAACGTAAATATTTCTAACGTGTCGCAAATTCTCCTCCAGAAAAAATAACATAGAATGTTCGTTTATTTTAGTATATGTGCTAAGTGTGTAAAAGTTGTTAAAAAGTTATTATAGATGATTCTGAAGGAGCACGCTTGAATGTTAAATTGGTTTAAAACATTCTGCATTTTTGTAACTTATTTTGTACATTTTGTAATTGTTAGTGAAAACTTACGATTTCATAAATGCACTGTAAAAAGTGTTTCCCTATATTTATTCAGTAAAATTGTGTCAAAAATTTACAAGCAATATTATTAATTAAATTTAACACATTTTAATTAAGTAGAAATAATCATTAAAAATGAGTAGAACAACATGAAAAAATTAAGTAAAACTTACATAAAAATATTGATTTCATTGGACAAAAAACAAACAAACAAAAAACACTATGCTAAAGAAAACTATGTTATGCATGCCAGGCCAGTAGTTGGCGATCATGAAACATTATATGCATGCACATGACATCAGCCTTTTTACAAATTAACATTTTTGTGGGTTACATAGATATGATACAGGCATCATGTTTAAAGGCTGTGTCTTAAGGCCCCCCAAACAGAGTTATTGAAGACACCTAAAGTTCACAAACAGAATCAAAGGGTAAATTATTGGTTACCATTATAGTGGTCAGTGTTTGCTTTAGTTGTGCTCTTGACCCTTGATATTTTAATATTACATTTTGCATTGCTGTTGTGACTCAGTTATAACAGATAGACAAACTAAAAATAAGATGATCAGGTAGTGCTGGCCATGCTATTACATAATCTTTGTTCATCCTGAATATCTGAACTAATTCAGAGTCTGATCTCTGAGAAAAAATAACACTCATTATGACAGCCCTGTGATTCAACAAAAAAGAAAAAAAGTGGACATTTCAGTGTAAACTAGAGTTTGAGAATTCTGTTTAAAACAGAGAAATGGGAACTTTCTTCTGACAACACAGTCACATCAAGAACCAGCGTATGAATCTCAAGAATGGTGACAAACAGCATATTCAGACGAACTGTAAGAATCACAAAACAAGCTACTATAGCATTGTTGCTCATTATTTATTCATGCCGCAAAGCATGATGGGAGCCATAAAATGAGTTTTGATTGGTGGCACCCAGAATGCAGTGCAACATGCTTTTTGATGGTCACCATTGTTGAGGTTCTCAGGCTGATTCTTGATGTTTGTGTGCCTAAATGAAAACACTTTTCTTTTTTAACAAGGTTTTGATCAGAGTTCTTCTAAGAATTTCTCTGATAATGCTGAAAACACCAGAGCTTATATTGTTCAATCATAGGACACATGTTATTGATAAGACACACCCAACTCAGACCAAATGATGATGTAAAAACAAATAACACCACCTGCTGTATCACAACTAGCAACCAAAAAAAAATCTTTTTAAAATTTCAAGGGTCAAGAGTCCAACTAAAGCAAACACTGACCACTACAATGGTAAGCAAATTATTATTATTCTTTTTCATTCAGTGATTTGGTTTGTGAACTTTAGGTGCTTTCAATAACTGTTTTGGGGGCATTACAACCTTTTGAACATGATGCTTTTATCATATCTATGTAAGCAACAAAAATGTGAATTTGTAAAAAGGCTGATGTCATGTGCATGCATATAATGTTTTCGAAGGGTGTTTCATGATCGCCAACTACTGGCCTGGCATGCATAACATAGTATTCTTTAGCATAGTGTTTTTTAGTTTGTTTGTTTTTTGTCCAATGAAATCAATATTTTTATGTAAATTTTACTTAATTTTTTCATGTTGTTCTACTCATTTTTAATGATTATTTCTACTTAATTAAAATGTGTTAAATTTAATTAATAATATTGCTTGTAAATTTTTGACACAATTTTACTGAATAAATATAGGGAAACACTTTTTACAGTGTGGACTTAAGCTGTCTTTTTAATCGAATCACTTCAATTTGTGTTGAAACTGTGGTGCGAAGATCAACGCTTTGTCTGCTATTTTACATCAGGGACATTTCAGTCGACATGTTGTTGGACATTTGAAACACTGCTAGAACCACACAGTTATGGTCTTTTCTCAAATCAGAGCAAGATAAAGCCACAGGTAAGACTTACAATCCCGTTTATGTTTGTTTTGATAAATGAAATTATGGTTTACACTGCATCATATTGAAGTGAACTCTTAAAATTTTAATTAGTAAAAATCAAAAGACAATCAATTATTATGTTTAAAAATTTTCCCCTAACTGTACTGAAATTGCACTGAACTGTGACTTAAAAACAGAGGTACAAAATGAACCATGAATTTTATGTACCGTTACTCCCCTAAGCATTAATCACCAGTTAATTTCTGATACAAAGACAGCGTTCTTTTTTAATTTATATGCCTAGTTTAATATAGGAATGCTTCTTTTTAACTTGTCTTTTTGTTTTGAAGCAAAAAATCAACGGTATGCTGTTTAAATTGCAGTACCAACATCACAGAAAGCAGATCGTCTTACGATTCTGTAATCAAGGATGGTAAGTGCTCCTGAATGGTGATATCTGGCTAATAATTGTAAAATGGTGTATGCATTTCATTGTTAACAAATCTTTTCTTTAAGCATTTCCCCACTTTGATGCTAGCTTACAGATATTTTATTTTATGAATATAATATGACGGAACAATTATAATGTAAAAGCTGAAACACTGCCTTTAAGCAAAACTTTTCTTCTATATTCATATTTTTTTACAAGTGGGTAGCTTAGATTACTAAAAAATAAACTGCTCTAGATCAGATTCAGCATTCTTTTTTTCAATTGCTGTAAATTGTCAATTTCGAAATCACAGAAAAATGTGAATTTGAGGGAAATGGTTAAGAATTTTTTGCATGATGGATGAGCTCTTTTATTTAAATCTTTTTTCTTTTTTCCTGTTCACCTATTTCTGGTCTGTAACTTTCATTTTGTCTTCCCTGTCAAGCAGAAGTTTGACATCTGACGGGCTATCGAGACTGGAACAGAAGTAGATGAAGATGTTTTTGCTGACGTTATTGACCAAAAGCCTGACACTCTTTGGATGGTAGTTGATGCTGTGGCTGTAGCAGGTATGAAAAGATGTAATTATATGTATATTTAGGTATATGTGTATATATGCTTTTGTTCTAATTTTCTATTTGATTTTAAGACTCTCCTGCACACACAAGCTGTCATCTTCAAATGAGACCGATGCACCATCACTTCATTCAGTTGCATCATCACGAGACACACAGCCATCAGACAACGATTGTCCTTTCTTTCCACCTAAAAGAGCTTGTTCTGATGACCATGTGCAAGAAGCTAAGGAGGTAATATATGTAGTTTTGCTATATATGTGCCACTTGCTGATGAACTTGTGGGGTTGCAGGCTCGTCGCAATCCTGCTAAAATGTCAATGTTGTTTTCTAAGATGATTTTACAATTTTTCTTTTTGTTTGTTTTTAAGCTTGTGAAAAGCCTGCTGGTAAGAAGATATTTCATAACACTGCCACACCAGTCAAGGAGGTACAGGCAGTTCATTATGTTTGCTAATCAAGAGCAAGGATAATAATTTTATGTGTGTATAAAATAACTTATGTATATTGGCATATGATTGTATAGATTTGTTATTGTTTGCATTTTCTTTTTTAAATTTAGACTGGGACATTGATATGTCTTCCCTGTTATTGCTGGTCTATCTCCTGCCACCACCTTCTAGCAGAAATAAGAAGTTTGTCAAGATCAGTGTGCCTAAAGCTTTTGATCGCGTAGTAAGATTTCAAAAGGTATGCTTACTCTTAATGTTATGTAGAACTACACGTCATGCCTAGAATGTTTGTTAATGTGTAGGTGTACATTAATTTGAACGAGAATGTTTTTTTTTTCTGTTTTCAGTCCTCTTGCAGTTTTGAAGAAGTCCTTGGTTCAACACAGACAACACAGCCCTACATCTTGACAGTTGGCACTTCGAAGAGTAACATCCATGACTACTACATTGCTGTGGATGACAGCTCATCCCCTGCATGACTAAGTCCTCTCTCAGCCTTTGTACTTTTCAATGTATTGATATTTTAATATTTCAGAAAACTAAGCTGGGAATGAGTTGGGTCTCAATGCCATCCAGACATTTTGCCTCATGAGAAATCTGCTTTTGCTGCAGATAATACAGGTCCTTCTAATACAATTAGCATATTGTGATAAAAGTTCATTATTTTCCATAATGTAATGGTAAAAATTAAACTTTTATATATTTTAGATTCATTGCACACCAACTGAAATATTTCAGGTCTTTTATTGTTTTAATACTGATGATTTTGGCATACAGCTCATGAAAACCCAAAATTCCCATCTCAAAAAATGTGCATATTTCATCCAACCAATAAAAGAAAAGTGTTTTTAATACAAAAAATTCAACCTTCTAATAATTCTGTTCAGTTATGCACTCAATACTTGGTCGGGAATCCTTTTGCAGAAATGACTGCTTCAATGCGGCGTGGCATGGAGGCAATCAGCCTGTGGCACTGCTGAGGTGTTATGGAGGCCCAGGATGACCCTGCCCTTGATAAAACACAGTGGACCAACACCAGCAGCTGACATGGCACCCCAGACCATCACTGACTGTGGGTACTTGACACTGGACTTCAGGCATTTTGGCATTTTGGCACCTTGATTTCCGAATAACATTTAAAATTTGCTTTCATCTGAAAAAAGTACTTTGGACCACTGAGCAACAGTCCAGTGCTGCTTCTCTGTAGCCCATTTCCTGCACACGCCTGTGCACGGTGGCTCTGGATGTTTCTACTCCAGACTCAGTCCACTGCTTCCGCAGGTCCCCCAAGGTCTGGAATCAGTCCTTCTCCACAATCTTCCTCAGGGTCCGGTCACCTCTTCTCGTTGTGCAGCGTTTTTTGCCACACTTTTTCCTTCCCACAGACTTCCCACTGAGGTGCCTTGATACAGCACTCTGGGAACAGCCTATTCGTTCAGAAATTTCTTTCTGTGTCTTACCCTCTCGCTTGAGGGTGTCAATGATGGCCTTCTGGACAGCAGTCAGGTCGGCAGTCTTACCCATGATTGCGGTTTTGAGTAATGAACCAGGCTGGGCGTTTTTAAAAGCCTCAGGAATCTTTTGCAGGTGTTTAGAGTTAATTAGTTGATTCAGATTAGGAAAATAGCTTGTTTAGAGAACCTATTCATGATATGCTAATTTTTTGAGATAGGAATTTTGGGTTTTCATGAGCTATATGCCAAAATCATCAGTATTAAAACAATAAAAGACCTGAAATATTTCAGTTGGCGTGCAATGAATTTAAAATATATGAAAGTTTAATTTTTATCATTACATTATGGAAAATAATGAACTTTTACCACAATATGCTAATTTTTTTAGATGGACCTGTAAAGGTTTTTTTTCCAGTCATTAGAGGTGGGCAGATCGATACTAATATCGATAATATCGATACCAACATTGGTATCGGTATTGATCGATACCAGCGGGAAAATATCGATACTTAAGTTTCAGTTTCTATCGTTTTGCGACCTGGCCGTGTTTGTCAAAATGCTGCTGCTGTCACAGAGCAGAGCAAGCTCTTAAGAGTGCTGCTCGTGCTCGACACTGCTCTCCGCCCCCTCTCCTGTGTTGTACCGTCACGTGACTCACCACTAGCGCTACCACCAGCAGTCAGGCGCGCGCACCGCTCAGCCGCGCATTTCTAACAGCAGTCAGTCAGAGGCGGAGAGAAAGAGGAGCGTTGTATGGCTGTATTTTCAGGCCGATCTACCCTTTTTGTGTTAGCTGTGAAAGGGATACTAGTTTCTATATTTAAACTTCACCTAGATGTGCACCAGACTTAATTATTTTTATTATTTTATCAATAACTGATTCTCCAAGAGCACTGGATATTACAAGGCGCCTATCAGAAATGATTGCGAAGGACCTGCAGCCTCTTTCCATAGTGGAAGATGTCGGCTTCAGGAATTTTGTATAAGGAGAATTTGTTTTAAATTGGGAAGTAAAACGTTGTGACTTTAAGAAAAAAATCCTGAAAAGAAGTGCACTAAAGAAGAGAAACATTTTTTTACTTGAAAAGAGAATTTGTTTTTACATTTTTTATATTTGTGAAGTAATCATTTTGTAACTTTGTTTATTTAAATAAATCAGAAGTAACCAAAAGTTGTTTCTGAACAAAAGCTTTTGTAGTACTGATTAATAACCCAAAATGCAAATCACAAAAACAAATTAAAAGTCATGAAAATTCATTTAGATTTAGGTTGAAGACGCATCCACCTTAATTATTAAAAAGTATTGGTATTGGTATCGGTATCGGCGATACTGGCCCTGCATTTACTTAGTATCGGATCGATACCAAATCTAGCGGTATCGCACACCTCTACCAGTCATCTCAAATGGAATGACTGTTCATCTGAAACATTAGATCTGTGAACATCACACGCTGTTCAAAGAACTCTATCCAAGGAATCTTATTCCCAAGCTTCACTTCATGATCAACTATCCCTGATGCATCAGGAAGATAAGCCCGCTTGTTCATGTTTGGGGGATGCACTATGAGGCAAAATATGATTTTTTTTTTTTTTAAGTGTAAAAAAACATTGCCAAGTCATTAGAATTTAACAGTAGTAATATGAATTGCACTAATGACTGAAATTTAAATTATTTGTTCTTTTAATGCTGACAGTTTTTTTTTTTTGCATGCTGTACTAATTGTGTTTTTAAGCACAACATGAGTTGCATTTCTTTGTGGTCTGTTGAATTTGAGAAAATAAATCCAATGGGTTTAAAAGGTTTGTGTGATCTGTATATAAATACAATAAATAAAAAAATACTGAACATTTGGAAATTTAGAAGCTTTCTTAATTCCAGAGAAAGCACAATTAATCTTTCTACATTTGTAGAATAAACCCATGTGGTAGGTATTTTACTCCGTCAGTGTAAAAAATAACCTTTTGAACCGGTGTATAATACACTCTTGCAGAGAGTAATACACAGTGTACACTAGAGTATATTGAACACTTTTGGTGTAAAACAATGTACACTGTTGAGGGGTATATATTCAACACTTTTGAAAGTGTTACTTAAACACCTGACTGTTGGGACCTATATATATATATATATATATATATATATATATATATATACACCAGAGAAGTGTAAAAATTTACACTTGTGGAGTTAAATTAACACTTTGCTGTGTTTTGTCCCTGAAGAACTGAAATTGTAACACTCCAAATTTCAGTGCAAGCAAAAAAATGCTATTATATGGTGTTCATGTGCAAGATTATACATAAAATCAAGAGTCTTCAGACAGATGCATACATTTTAACATTTATTGAACAAATGGACAAAGTGGCAACTTTAAAGCATATATCAGATGTGTAGAGGTTAATTAGTTCCATTCATTAAGTGTTGCACAGAAACAAAGTAGTTAATAAAACAAAAAATCATCAAATTTACCTAGACATGAACAAATATGACGTGCAGATTTGAGTTGTGTAGCATCCATTAACCTTTTAAACCCCACAACAAAATCCTCAGTTTTAAATGAACACTTATAACGTGTGCACACTACAGGGTGTTTGAATAACACTAAATTAGTGAAGTTAATGAGATAATTATGTGATTAATTGATGATTGAGCATTAGTGATAAACACCTGCAGAATCACTGAAGGAAAGAGAAACACAAGAACTACAAATTACTTCAACCACAGCCTTAAATGAAATCAACTGAATAAAAGAATACATCAAATCTCTCAAGATCTGATTAAACAACTACTAAAACAGCTTTACCAGATTCACATTACTAACCAGACTGACTTTATTTCTGTCAGATGTCTACAGAAGATATTATTGATAGTTAAATAGGTTTAGGTGTTTTTTTTTCACTACCATGATGGAGATCAGTGTTTACTTTAGTTGGGCTCTTGAACGAGACTTTTCAACAACTAAGGTTTTTTTTTTTACATGTTATAACAATGCGCTTTTGGAAATTGTTATAACAAAACAAATGTCCACAGAAGAAAAAAAAATCTGGTACTGTTGTTTTTAGATTGACAAGAACAAACACTATTACCTCTGAACTAATCCCGTGTCTCTTCTCTTATTGATACTGCAGCATGTCATGAAAGACTGTTAAGAAAATTTCACTCATAATAAAAAACATTTGCTGAAATTTAGACAGAAAGATCAAGAATCAGCGTATGAATCACAACAATGGTGACAATCCACAAAATAAATGAACAGATCAGTTCTGAACATCACAAAACATGCTTCTAAAACTTAAGACAAATGCAAAATGATAAGCACATAATAATTCAAGAAAATAAGTGAACAATTCAGGGGCATAATTATTAATTATTCATGCCACAATGCTGCTGGGAGTCATGGATGAGTTTTATCCTGTGCTGGTACCCAGCATGCATTGCATCATGAACCTTTTGATTGTCACCATTGTTGAGATTCATATGCTGATTGTTGATTTCTCTCTTTGAGTGTTGTGGGGACCGCTGCACGAAATATATATATATATATATTTTTTTTACTAAAGCTGTCGTTAAATCCATAAGTTCTGGTTATCACATTATGGTTCAATCTTACGGTTCGATGCCTTGCTCAAGTCGTGATAATGAGGGTGGAGAGAGCACTGTACATGCACTCCCCCCACCCACAATTCCTGCCGGCCAGAGACTCAAACTCACAACCTTTCGATCACCAGCATTAAAACTATATCTACAGAAAGCTTGAAATGTTTTTTAAACAAAAACGAATTGTGTAATCTGTGTTGCATTTCTCTCGTCGGAGAGAGCCAGCACTGTGAATATAAACAAAACTACAGTCATATATAAACCAGTTCAGCAAGTGAAAGACTCATAAGACACTGTCTAAATGAAAGAGCAATCCACACCTTTATCTCGACCCCCACAAGCCATGTATAACTACCCAAAAACCCAACCCCCTCCAGCTGAACAGAATTTGGTCTGTGTTTTGGCTCTGAGGAATGTGTGTTACTGGGCTGAAACATGCCTACACTCAGCAGCACTACTCTTTGTATTCATAATTTTCTCGCAGCCCATATTATTATTTTCACAAGACCATAATGATAATAACAAATCATCAATTAATAAGTAATAATTATTTTACGAAAATCATTGTTATTTGTTATCGTGGATACTTGTGGAAGGCTTTAAGACGAAGCGGAATCCTCTGTTGCCGTCTCACAGCGCGTGGGACTCGCTCAGTGATGCAGCTTCACTGTCTGCAGTTTGACTTTACTTAATCAGATTGAGGCAAATACAACTTTTTGATCATGAGCCCAACATTTAGCAAGCAGGAAAACATTAATTCTAACAGAAGGAAGACATATTTCATAGAGAGAAAGAGAGAGAGAGAGATAGAGAGAGAGAGAGAGAGAGAGAGAGAGAGACTAGTCTAGGGCTATTCTTAAACGAGAAACTAGTCTAGGCCTATTCTTAAACTTGGAGCTCATTATATTGAAGTACAAATCAAAACACCAGAAACGTTACGCATTTTATGAATAATGAAATGTAATGAAAAGTAAGCATTTTATTTATTCACATGCTGTATGGTTGAAATAATATTTTAATTCACAACTTTAAGTTCCATTGTTTAAAAAAAATGCTTTATTGGCTAATGTTTCATAAACCTTCAGTTGTTATGCTCTAAAATCCATGCCATTATTAATTTCACAGTATTCTTACCACCTAAATGACTAATCTTTAAAGTCACAAATCTATAATGGTCAAAATCAGTGATTCTCAACCTATTTTTCCATCGGGCCGCACTATGGTCTAAGTGCAAGTCTCGCGGGCCACACGCATATAATTGACATATTACGTCACCAATACAAACCAACCTGATTTATAATATTATAGCCTAACATTTATGATATATAATCTATTACATTCATTGAAATAAACAATTCTGCTCCCCATAAATAAAACACCTGATGCTGTCGGGAGCTGACCAATTTTGTGAGATACATCTTGAAAGGAGTAACAGCACAGAAGTTGCGATTGTATCGCCTGTGTTATACTCTCCGCATGAGCAATCCGGACGTGTACACGGCCAGCGCAGATGCAGACTTCTTTAATTTATACTTCTGAATGTGCAGGCTGATGGTCCGCTCTGCAATTGCCCAGAATTATTGCACATCTGGCTGTCTTTATATTCTTTTATTGACGGATTGCACAGGTTCGAGTAGCAATGAACTTCTTCACACTGCCTGCACATGTGCAGTTTTGCTTTTGAAGCCTACTGACCACGAGCACCTGTCCGTGTGGTCGTCTGCTCAGAGCCTTGGCACACACTCTCCAATAACGATTTTTTTTAACGTCACACCTAGCTAGCAGTCCATAGTGGAGGTCAGGTGATTGACTTGGCCATTGCATAACATTCCACTTCTTTCCCTTAAAAATCTCTTTGGTTGCATTCGCAGTATGCTTCGGGTCATTGTCCATCTACACTGTGAAGCACCGTCCAATGAGTTCTGAAGCATTTGGCTGAATATGAGCAGATAATATTGCCCGAAACACTTCAGAATTCATCCTTATGCTTTTGTCAGCAGCCACATCATCAATAAATACAAGATAACCAGTTCCATTGGCAGCCATACATGCCCACGCCATGACACTACCACCACCATGCTTCACTGAGGAGGTGGTATGCTTTGGATCATGAGCAGTTCCTTTCCTTCTCCATGCTCTTCTCTTTCCATCACTCTGGTACAAGTTGATCTTTGTCTCATCTGTCCATAGGATGTTGTTCCAGAACTGTGAAGGCTTATTTAGATGTTGTTTGGCAAACAACATCTTCTTGTCTTCTCTTGATTGTTGACTTTGACACACACATACACCTACCTCTTGGAGAGTGTTCTTGATCTGGCCAACTGTTGTGAAGGGTTTCTTCACCAGGGAAAGAATTCTTCGACCATCCACCACAGTTGTTTTCCATGGTCTTCCGGGTAGTTTGGTGTTTGGAAAGCAACCAAAGAGATTTTTAAGGGAAAGAAGTGGAATGTTATGCAACGGCCAAGTCAATCACCTGACCTAAATCCGATTGAGCATGCATTTCACTTGCTGAAGACAAAACTGAAGGAAAAATGCCCCAAGAACAAGCAGGAACTGAAGACAGTTGCAGTAGAGGCCTGGCAGAGCATCACCAGGGATGAAACCCAGCGTACGCTGATGTCTAATTGATCTCCAGACTTCAGGCTGTAATTGACTGCAAAGGATTTGCAACCAAGTATTAAAAAATGAAAGTTTGATTTATGATTGTTAATCTGTCCCATTACTTTTGGTCCCTTAAAAAGTGGGATGTACATATACAAACTGTTGTAATTCCTACACCGTTCACCTGATTTAGATGTAAATACCCTCAAATTAAAGCTGAAAGTCTGCAGTTAAAGCAGAACTTGTTTCGTTTCAAATCCATTGTGGTGGTGTATAGAGCCAAAAAGATTAGAATTGTGTCGATGTCCCAATATTTATGGACCTGACTGTATATATATATATATATATATATATATATATATATATATATATATATATATATATATATATATATATATATATCTGAGCAATCAATGTCAGTCCACATCTAATGTGATGGGAAGCCGTAGTTCACTGAGAAGCTGCGCATATCGCGTTCATAAACCCAGATAAATCGCATGCGGTAATGAACACAATATTGCGTAGCTTATTAGCGATCTACGGCTCTGTATATTAAGTGTGGCTCCATTTAAAAGCAGCTGATGGAAATTTACCGCTAATCACAGAACCATCTTTACTGACGAGACACGCATGACAATCGCATGCGATTAATTGTGCAGCCCTAGTTCAAATCCACTGTGAGACGCCAATGTGTCAGTGAGCAAGACACTTAAAGGTCCCATTCTTTGTGACCCCATGTTTTAAACTTTAGTTAGTGTGTAATGTTGTGGTTAGACTATAAATAATATCTGTAAAATTCTAAAGCTCAAAGTTCAATGCCAAGTGAGATATTTTATTTAACAGAATTCGCCTACAAAAAACGACCCGTTTGGACTACATCCCTCTAGTTCCTGCAGTAATGACGTCACTAAAACAGTTTTGACTAACCTCCGCCCACATGAATACACAAACAGGGGGTTGTGGTCTTGTTGCGCCCCGCAGAGGAGATGAAGATCTGCCCAGGGACTCTGTACTTGGAAATTAATGGTTACAATTTATGTTTAACTTGGTTCCCGAAAATTATAATCCACATGTAAAACTATGTGCAGCACATTTTGCTGAGAACAGCTTGCTGAGGACAGCTTTCTCAATCTGAATCAGTTTAATGCCAGATTCACACAAAGATTATTCCTGAAAGATGGAGCAGTTCCCTCTTTGTCTTTGGCATTGTTTATGGACCACAACCGGTAAGTGTATTTTATTATTTAAGTTGGTGCGTTTAACAGTTTCTGTAACTTATTACACAAAGGGCTGTTAGGGCTGTGCAAAAAAATCGAGAAGGGTCTGTCTGCAGACTGCAAGACAGGGGCATAACTTGAAGTGGGCGTAACTTGAATTAGGAGGCGTAACTTGAAGTTGTTCAAATCACACAGAACCACGCGAGATGTCAAAACGAGATTTTGTCGGGATGCGTTCGAAACCGCATACCCTTTAATTAGGCATTTAATTTCAATAAGTACTAACTTAACGAGTGCTAAAAGAGTACATATTCTACAGCCTAAATGCAAATGTATGAAGTATGAATGCAATCATCATAATATCATAATCCTCTATGTTGATCATGTGACCTACAAAGTTAAAACAAGCACAAAAACACAAAAGATATAAGTGACAGGTTTAATTAATGTATTTGTAAGTATCTTGATAATGAAGAACATTGCCCATGTTGTAGTCTTGTCGAAGAAACGGCCGCCTTTTTATTTTGTGATTGTAGTATAGCCAATACTGTTGATTTTAATTGTGTATATGTTTAACTCCACTAATGTGATCAAGTGGTTTCCTTAAAGCATTTTTATTTAATTAGAAAACCCAAAATTGTTATCTCTTGAATATATTTTTAATAATTTTACGTGAAAAAAGTTTTACTTGTATAGTATCTCATACTATGATGAACACATGATTTTTTTTATTTATTTACTGTTTTATGGCATTATTATTGTTTATTGTTAGATACAACCTCTTACCATGATCTTTTATGTAATATTTTGACAATAATAATAAAGAAGAGGATTAGGTGCACTAACTCCTCACAGCGACTCTGTGATATCTGCACAAAGGGTTCTTTGGAGAACCTTTGGAGAAGACTGTTGATTTTATACTCTAAAAATGTAAGTATTACTACTCGAAAATTAACATTACCCCATAATGGTAATGGGAGACCATATCATAGTACTGAGACTGCTCTCCTTAGAGTTACAAATGATCTGCTCTTATCATCTGATCGTGGGTGTATGTCACGGAGTGACTTCGAGGGTGGAACCAAAAGTGAGAGGAGAAGTTCCGCCCGGACCGAAATGTACAAGCACCCGTCACTTCCGGAAACTCCCTACAGCTCGAATCAAGGGAAATCTACAGCAGGTGTGTCAAATGACGTGGCGATCGCAGATGGGGCAGTTTGGACGCTGAAGGGAGTATAAAGAAAGCATTGAAGATACAAGAAGTAGTTGTTGCTTTCCAAGGAACGCCACGAGTGAGACGGAGTGTTTTGGGCGCTGGAGTAGGGCGAAGCAGATGAGAGCAATTGTGAAGTCGCTAAGCGAATTGATGGATTTAAATACGACTACTAGAACAGGTTTGCCAAATCGAAGTTTTTGTGGAAAGAAGTCATACTCACCCGTGTCTGTTGTATGAAGGTCCCGCAGGAAAACAGTGCCATTGTGGAACAACGATAACACTTCCGGGTGTCCGTAAGTAGCTAGGGAGAGAAAGAGAGCGGGAGAAGATCAGTATCACAAAGACTGTGAGTACATTGGAATTGCTTATATCGTTGTTTATATTTGGAAGAGAAAGAGAGCGGGAGAAGATCAGTATCACGAAGACTGTGAGTACATTGGATTGTTTATATATCATTGTTCATACTTGGATATGGATAACTAATATCTGCTGGAGTGTCTAATAGCTTGTTGAGCGGCCCCATCGTGGAGGATGAGACGAGTGGGTGAGCCGAAGTGAAGTGGGAGTGAACGGATGTTATTTGGCTGTGGCTACACCGTAAAGTTTGGAGCACTAACTGTGCCAGCGACTTTAAACTCCTCCAGGACGAATTCCGACCGGGTGTGGAGTGCCTACCTTAAAAAATCACTGAAGTGTGTGTAGTGCAGTGGGTGAGTCTGTCTTTGACGTGTGTACACCTGAAGTTTTGCAGTACTGTGCCGTGTCCCTGTTGTCTGTACTCACCTTCTAGGCCGAGAAAAGTTCCTGTTGGAGAGAACGTAGGCTGCCGTGGCGGTGCCCACCTATTCCATATACGCCCGCCCATAACTCCGTTCCCCGTATCCAGCTCTGAAGGAGGCGTAGCGTGAATGCAAGACAAGGTATTGTGCGGATATTGTGGGGAAAGACATTTATTGGAGAGCAATTGACCATCATAAGTGAAACAGTCCGCTGTGTATATTTACTGTACTGTTGAGCGATTCCAGCTGTCCGCCCCATCTAGATCTCTGTCCCATTGGCTGGAGGAGAGGAAAGGGAAGTGGGCGAGTCGGCCCAGCAGTATTTACCGGGTGTAGTCAACCTACCTGAACTGTCCACCGTGACACCACTGGCTGTACCAGGTCCAACGAGCCGCAGCTTGGAGTTCGTAGCCCCATTTCGCCCTTGAACGAAGTCAAGAGGTATGGTTTTCCCACTTATCTGCTAGAGCCCACGCCCTTGCCAAGGAGAACTTGGCGCTTGCTATCCTTCGTCGTACAGTTAAAGTTATAGTCACTCTGTTGAATACATACCCGTCTGCACGAGCTAAAAGCTATTGACCTTGAATACGCTCTGTAAGCCCAGCGTGAAGATACAGTTACTCTGTGAATACACACCTGTCTGCATGAGCTAAAAGCTATTGGCCTTGAACACGCCCTGTAAGCCCAGTATGAGGGACTAGTTATCTTGCTGAATACCTACCTGTTGACACGAGTTAGAGATCACCTACCTCGGATGCGCCCGCATGCGTCCAGTGTGAAGATTCAGTCACCTTGCTAAATACCTACCTGTTCTAAGAGTTAAAAGCTACTCACCTCGAATACGCCAGTGTACGTCCAGGGGAAAGACCCAGTTACCTTGCTACATACTTACCTTTGTTACTTACCTGGGCCCTCAGGAACTTGTGTGTTACCCCGTACTTGCCTAGGAGGTCTATTGGAGTTGAGGAGCTGTCCAGACGCTGGTGAAGCGAAACCCGAAGAGCAACGAATACAGGAACAAGGTATTCTTCTCCGTTTCACCCATTACTCATCATTTCTGTTTCTGTTGCCTTCAGGAGAAGAGAAGGGCGCCACAGGAAATCAAGCCGATAAGGAAGGACCTAGGATAAGTCAGGAGATTGGTGGGAGTTCTGCGAAAGGACGAAGGAGCCCTTTTCCCTCTCCCCCTGTGATCACTTACCTAACGACCTCCAGATTTCTCAGACCCAATCCCCTCCTGTCAAGAGACGAAAATCTAATTTTAGATTCCCCTTTCCCCTTCCCTAAATTATCTTTTTAAATAATGTAAATAAAGTTTGTTTTAATTATACTTACCTTCTCTCGTGTGTCTGGTCATTGGGGTGCTCTTGGGACCTCCTCGAGGTGGAAACTAGGAAGGGGCGTGACTCGCAACACCTGTGGTCCGCTCCGACCTGTGACATGTATATCTCTATTAGTTTTATTGGGTCTTAGTGCTGCGTTTGACACAATTGACCACAGCATTCTTTTGCATAGACTTGAACACTTTGTTGGCATCAGTGGAAGTGCATTAGCATGTTTTAAATCGTACTTATATGACCGCCATCAGTTCGTAGCAGTGAATGAATATGTATCATATCGATCGCAAGTGCAGTATGGAGTACCTCAAGGCTCAGTTCTAGGGCCGCTACTCTTCACGCTTTATATGTTACCCTTGGGAGATATCATCAGGAAACATGGTGTTAGCTTTCACTGTTATGCTGATGATACTCAGCTCTATATTTCTTCGTGGCCCGGTGAAACCAATTTGAAAAACTAATGGAATGCATAGTCGATATAAAAAATTGGATGACGAGTAATTTCTTACTGCTAGATTCAGAAAAACAGAGGTGTTAATTATAGGACCTAAAAACTCTGCTTGTAATAACCTAGAACACTGTCTAAGACTTGATGGTTGCTCTGTCAATTCTTCATCATCAGTTAGGAACCTAGGTGTGTTATTTGATCGCAATCTTTCCTTAGAAAGCCACGTTTCTAGCATTTGTAAAACTGCATTTTTCCATCTCAAAAATATATCTAAATTACGGCCTATGCTCTCAATGTCAAATGCAGAAATGTTAATCCATGCATTTATGACTTCAAGGTTAGATTATTGTAATGCTTTATTGGGTGGTTGTTCTGCACGCTTAGTAAACAAACTACAGCTAGTCCAAAATGCAGCAGCAAGAGTTCTTACTAGAACCAGGAAGTATGACCATATTAGCCCGGTCCTGTCATCGCTGCACTGGATCCCTATCAAACATCGTATAGATTTTAAAATATTGCTTATTTATAAAGCTCTGAATGGTTTAGCACCTCAGTATTTGAATGAGCTCCTTTTACATTATACTCCTCTACGTCCGCTATGTTCTCAAAACTCCTATTTGGCGCCTAAACTCTGGAATAACCTACCTAACATTGTTCGGGAGGCAGACACACTCTTGCAGTTTAAATCTAGATTAAAGACCCATCTCTTTAACCTGGCATACACATAACATACTAATATGCTTTTAATATCCAAATCCGTTAAAGGATTTTTAGGCTGCATTAATTAGGTAAACCGGAACCAGAAACACTTCACATCACCTTATGTACTTTCTACATCATTAGAAGAATGGCATCTACGCTAATATTTGTCTGTTTCTCTCTTGTTCCGAGGTCACCGTGGCCACCAGATCCAGTCTGTATACAGATCACAGGGTCACTGCAGTCACCCGGATCCAGTACGTATCCAGACCAGATGGTGGATCAGCACCTAGAAAGGACCTCTACTGCCCTGAAAGACAGCGGAGACCAGGACAACTAGAGCCCCAGATACAGATCCCCTGTAAAGACCTTGTCTCAGAGGACCACCGGGACAAGACCACGGGAAACAGATGATTCTTCTGCACAATCTGACTTTGCTGCAGCCTGGAATTGAACTACTGGTTTCGTCTGGTCAGAGGAGAACTGGCCCCTCAACTGAGCCTGGTTTCTCCCGAGGTTTTTTTTCTCCATTCTGTCACCGATGGAGTTTCGGTTCCTTGCCGCTGGTGCCTCTTGCTTGCTTATTTGGGGTCACTTCATCTACAGCGATATCATTGATTGCAAATAAATGCACAGACACTATTTAAACTGAACAGAGATGACATAACTGAATTCAATGATGAACTGCCTTTAACTATCATTTTGCATTATTGTGCAACATTGTTTTCCAAATGAATGTTGTTCAGTGCTTTTGACGCAATGTATTTTGTTTAAAGCGCTATATAAATAAAGGTGATTGATTGATTGATAATGAATTGCATCTTTTGCCCACCCCAACACTTACATGCAATAATAACGATAAATGCCAACCAATAATTATATAATTTTTCTTTAAATGAGATTTTAGTAAAAGAAGCAAAATGTATTTTCTTTTGTGGCATAGCTATACATGAATATATACTAGTGAAATAAATGCAGTCGATGTGAATACATCAATTTTCAGTCAAGCAATTCATACATGAATGGATAAAATATTTATATTTTATTTACTGACAGCAAAAAACATGTCTAAATGATTAAAGTAATGTATAAAAGTTAGCATCACAATAAATGCATACATGTACAAGTCAACAACACATGAAACAAAGCTTCATTCAAACTTAATGTTCAAACAATCATGTATTTACAGATGGTGAACCCAACATCATCCTGCTATCTGAACACAGCTGATACAGTTCTGCTGCTGCACTTCACAATCTCACTCTTCTCAATGGGAATGTCGTTGAGCCACACAACATTGAAGCGAGAGCAGAAGAACACGTGCAGGACAATCTGACTGCTGTGTCTGCTCCAAAACAGTCGTGTGCCTGCACCCCATGAGCACGACTACCTGAAAAACATTTACACCGAGTTTACAAGTACATGCATTGATTTATTACTTTTTAACTGAAGTGGTTCAAATTAATAAATAAATTATAAATTAATCCAAAGCGACTTACAGTGCATTCAGACTAAAAGTTTTTACCTAACATGTGTTCCCTGGTATTCGAACTGAGGATGAAGACACCACAGCAGCATCTGGTCCTGATGAGACAGTAAGAGCTGGAGTGATGGAGTGTCTCATCTGTGACTCTTGATCATTTCCAGGACGATGCTGTGGTCTTCTCCATCCTCAGTGCACACACCAGTCTACAGACATTTTCATGTCCTACAAAAATACACATACACAATGCAAAAAGTCATTACATTATTCTTTTGTTTCAGGTTTTCCCTTTTTTTCACCTTTCCTTGCGGGTCCTGCTCCACCACAAAAGATCTGCAGCAAATGGACAGAAATCAAGAATAAGAAAAGAGGTGTAATACTTGTTTAAAATTACATTAAAATAAAATACAACTTGAGATTTAAAATGTTTCATTTATTTTTGTAGTTTACTTACACAAATCCTTTGATGGCAGCATTCCTTCACCAGTGTCTCTGCAGCAGATAAACACACGTGTGTCTCATCTGTCCCTGTAACATCCAGACAAGAGTAAGTCTCCTCTGTCATATGTCTCTGATATACTGCATTTACATGTTGAGTTAATAACTGATGTAACTCACTTTTTATCCAACTCAACTGTTCCCTAAATTATCAATAATGCAAATGGACAAATAAAATAGATAACTTATGTTTAGTTACTTTATGTAGATTTGTTTGTTTACATGACTTACACTCATCTATAGCAGTGTTGACAAAAGTGAATTCTACACAATATCACACACACATCACTCAGACACCTGTTTCATGTCTGTTAGATGCAAGTAGGTATCGCTGCAGCCCGGAGACCTCCAAGTGGGAGGAGCTTTTGCTGCAAGTGGGCTGGACTTCACGGAGAGCTCCAAGTGGGAGGAAATTTTGCCGATAGTGGGCGGGACTTTACAAATGGGCGGGGTTTAAGAGGAAATTTCACATTGCGTCATTGCCGGGGTGCGCGCGAATGAGGATGGCATAATTAGCGATACTAATGAAAAAACAGATTTATTGTTTTTCATTGTAGTTTAAATTTTATCAACAAGAGGTTATATAATTTTGTGACAACTGCAAACATTCAAGTATATTAAATTATATTAATTGTATAATTATATCAGTATCAAGAAAATGAATGAGTAATTTAGAGCAATAAAATGTTTACTGTATGTGAATGTTTTTCTTTAATGCAAGTTTGAAATCTGAGGGAGAATTATATTGTTTAGATTGTTACAACCCCCTTGGCTCTAGGTGAAACAACATTACAAAAGGCCACACGTGGAAGTACATTTTACAAATAAACATTTAAAAAAAGAAAAAAAATCTAAATAGTAATACAAGAGTTAATAATAATAATAATTAAAAAAAAACATTCCAAGACTTGGAAAATATTATTGGTACCAAAGTCCAATTTAAGACACTCATTTCCCCATATCCTTTTTATCACCAAATCAATCACAGGTAACGCTCCAAACCATTAAAAATTCAAGTTTTATTTGTTATATGACATGCAAAAAGCAGTGAAATGTAGGTCTGGCATACTCTTTTTAGACTGTGCAAAAAAAAATAAGAGAAAATTAAATACAAATAATGAAACAATAGGGAAAAAAATACAAAGGTTTTTTTTTTGGAGATAATTAAATACAAATAATGAAATATACACAATATACTGTATTAAACTTCTACACAGATGATTTGTAGAGATGCTACACAGAAACTGCTACACAGATGATGTGCAGAGATGTAAACAATGTGCAGTGAGGATGAAATGCATAGTTAGGTTGTCAAAAAAGCGCAGTGTGCAGAGAGTTATTGGGTAGCCCTAAACAACCAGTCTTTAAAGTGCAGTGTGTTTAATGTCCATGTTTAGTAGTCTGATAACATGAGGGAAGAAACTCCTCCTGAGCCTCTCCGTCTTTGCCATCAGACTGCAGAAGCGTCTGCCTGACTGTAGCAGATGGGTTGGTGGGGTCTTTAAGGATCTTAACAGCCCTAGATTTACATCTCCTGTTTTGGGTGTCTTGCAGAGAGGGGAGAAATGTTCTGGACATGTTCTCAGCTACTCTTTGCAGGGCATTTGAAGGTATTTGAAGCTCTCTCCACTGTGGTCCCGTTAATGATGATTGGGGTAGATCCGCTGCTGCCTCAAATAGAAAAGAGTTATTGTAAAATATTATTACGATTTACAATATGACTGTTTCTTCTGCATTTCTTAAGAAATAAATGAAGGGCGGGTGAGCATCAGACTTCAAAACCATAACAAAATCTGTCCAACCCCAAACAGTCCTGTAGAACAGATATTTAAGGAACCTGAGGTTTTAACCAGCTTGATTTTTATCAGCATTGGAACACTTTGCTGCTGCTTTCACTCCAATGCTATGGATTATATTTTTACTGGAATGAAGTGTCATTAGTCACTAAACATTCAGTCCAATGACATCCTAAAATAATTCACTGTTGACAAGTTAACATTAACTAAAGTACAATGCACATTTATGTGAGACGTCCACAGAATGTAATGTCATTTACATTCCAACATTTGTCATTTAGGACAGTCTCTGACCATACCCCTGGAGCAATTTTAGGGACAAGCGCTGTTGCAAATGTCCACCTTTAAAGTATGAACATAATTTATCCACACAAAGACCCACATACACACACACATTAGTCAAAAATCTTCAGAAAAAATAAATTACACATCTTGATGCATAGAAAGAACAAAAACAAGTTTACAGGAAAGTGATCATTTGGGTTTGCAGAGAGAGGCGGTAACCAGATCTTTCTGTAACACAAAGTTTACACATAATGTTTTTGTTTGTTTGTGTTTCCTACAATGACAAAATTAATTCTACACCTGTTGATATGTAATGCATGGTAGTGGACACTGCAGTTATCCTCATATAATCACTCTGTTATGATTACTAAATTGAAAAATGAATTTGGTAATAAACCAAATATTTCAATTGCATTACATTATTTGGATTAACGTTACACGTAAAAATAGATAACATTTTAAAATTTGTATAAAATTTCAAATTGTTTTGAAACAATGACCAACTTTGTTAAAGTCAAGCATTATCAGTTAGGAGTTTTAACTAAGACTCAATCTTATGGAACACTGTACTAAATCTATTAATAGTTATTGATCGCTTAAATATCAGTGCAGTTATAATACATAGGCCTGCATATTTTACGTAACGTTAGTAACAATACCTGCTTAAAGTCTTCAGTGTCCGTAATCTGCAGCGTAAATGTGTTGCAGAAATATTTAGCACAAAAGGGTAACATACACAATAAAGATGTAATTTATCTGTGCTGCTAATGCTGTCTTAACGTGATCTCGGAATAATCGTAAATATGAGTTTTGAAGGTAAAAATTGCACATGAACGTCCTCCCATTTTCAAACTTGAATGCAATGAGCTTGTAATCATGATTTAACTACGTCAAGACTAAAACATCAACCGCCAAGATACTGCACTTTTTCGCAACTTGTAATATGTTGTACAAGTCTAAACTTACCCCTTCAAACTCCTCTTTCTTGACGCTGAAAAGCCTTGGGAAGTTGACGTCGTTTTTTTTTTTTTTTTTTTTGGTGGGGGGGGGGAGATTCGCAGCGTGCATTAACCCCATGACATTAAATAAACCAATCAAAAGGCTCTGGAGGTTTGTACAGCCCACTTGGAGCTGAAGTCCCACCCATTTGGAGCTTACCCGCCCATTTGGAGCTGGCTCCGACCTCCGTTTATACCTATCTCGTTAGATGTGCTCATCTACAATACTTATCAAACATTTCTAGTCAGATGATAAATAGACATTTAGTAATAGTCTTTAAGAAGTATATATGATATATTTAAATCCACTATTGAGTCGTGTACTTGGTTTAAATCGTATTTATATGACCGCCATCAGTTCGTAGCAGTGAATGAAGAGGTATCATATCGATCACAAGTGCAGTATGGAGTACCTCAAGGCTCAGTACTAGGGCCGCTACTCTTCACGCTTTATATGTTACCCTTGGGAGATATCATCAGGAAACATGGTGTTAGCTTTCACTGTTATGCTGATGATACGCAGCTCTATATTTCCTCGCAGCCCGGTGAAACACACCAATTTGAAAAACTAATGGAATGCATAGTCGATATAAAAAATTGGATGACGAGTAATTTCTTACTGCTAAATTCAGAAAAAACAGAGGTGTTAATCATAGGGCCTAAAAACTCTACTTGTAATAACCTAGAACACTGTCTAAGACTTGATGGTTGCTCTGTCAATTCTTCGTCATCAGTTAGGAACCTAGGTGTGCTACTTGATCGCAATCTTTCCTTAGAAAGCCACGTTTCTAGCATTTGTAAAACTGCATTTTTCCATCTCAAAAATATATCTAAATTACGGCCTATGCTCTCAATGTCAAATGCAGAAATGTTAATCCATGCATTTATGACTTCAAGGTTAGACTACTGTAATGCTTTATTGGGTGGTTGTTCTGCACGCTTGGTAAACAAACTACAGCTAGTCCAAAATGCAGCAGCAAGAGTTCTTACTAGAACCAGGAAGTATGACCATATTAGCCCGGTCCTGTCCACACTGCACTGGCTCCCTATCAAACATCGTATAGATTTTAAAATATTGCTTATTACTTATAAAGCCCTGAATGGTTTAGCACCTCAGTATTTGAATGAGCTCCTTTTACATTATACTCCTCTACGTCCGCTACGTTCTCAAAACTCAGGCAATTTGATAATACCTAGAATATCAAAATCAACTGCGGGCGGCAGATCCTTTTCCTATTTGGCGCCTAAACTCTGGAATAACCTACCTAACATTGTTCGGGAGGCAGACACACTCTTGCAGTTTAAATCTAGATTAAAGACCCATCTCTTTAACCTGGCATACACATAACATACTAATATGCTTTTAATATCCAAATCCGTTAAAGGATTTTTAGGCTGCATTAATTAGGTAAACTGGAACCGGAACACTTCACATAACACCGTACTTTCTACATCATTAGAAGAATGGCATCTACGCTAATATTTGTCTGTTTCTCTCTTGTTCCGAGGTCACCGTAGCCACCAGATCCAGTCTGTGTCCAGATCAGAGGGTCACTGCAGTCACCCGGATCCAGTACGTATCCAGACCAGATGGTGGATCAGCACCTAGAAAGGACCTCTACTGCCCTGAAAGACAGCGGAGACCAGGACAACTAGAGCCCCAGATACAGATCCCCTGTAAAGACCTTGTCTCAGAGGAGCACCAGGACAAGACCACAGGAAACAGATGATTCTTCTGCACAATCTGACTTTGCTGCAGCCTGGAATTGAACTACTGGTTTCGTCTGGTCAGAGGAGAACTGGCCCCCCAACTGAGCCTGGTTTCTCCCAAGGTTTTTTTCTCCATTCTGTCACCGATGGAGTTTCGGTTCCTTGCCGCTGTCGCCTCTGGCTTGCTTAGTTGGGGTCACTTCATCTACAGCGATATCGTTGACTTGATTGCAAATTAAAACAGACACTATTTCAACTGAACAGAGATGACATCAATGAATTCAATGATGAACTGCCTTTAACTATCATTTTGCATTATTGAGACACTGTTTTCCAAATGAATGTTGTTCAGTGCTTTGGCGCAATGTATTTTGTTTAAAGCACTATATAAATAAAGGTGATTGATTGATTGATTAATGGAGCTTCACTGTTAGTTATGCATTATAAAACATGTTTACAGCGAAATCACAAATATGCTATATTATGTAAGTCACTGACAGGGTAGATTATGCCTGTGAAACCTGGTGATAGCGTCTTTAGAACTTTTGCTTATATGTTGCTTACTTTTCGCCTTAGTTTTAATAGATTATTAACTACAAAAACAATATCACTGTTGAATATGACTTATACACTTCATTTTAAATAATTATTTCAGGGAAAAAAATATATTCTCTACTTCGTCTCTCACAGCAAGCTGTCATATTCGTCTTCTTTCCAGTTTAAGGGCGGTTGGCATCCAGCTTATTGGTGCATTACCACCCTCTTCTGTTTCGGAGTGTAGATCATATAATAAAACGTACACATCTCTCACATTGTTTCCTAGCATTAATATCTACACACACATCATGCATCAAATCCTGCCTAAAACCCCTGCCTCCCTTAAAACTTAATCAATATTCTACTCTGTGCTGCCATATTGCCAACAACTTATCATTTTGAGATCTCGCGTGGTTCTGTGTGATTTGGACAACTTCAAGTTACGCCTCCTACTTCAAGTTACGCTCACTTCAAGTTACGCCCCCGTCTTGCAGTCTGCAGACGTACAAGCTTGAAAAAATCTAATGCGATTTTCATGCGCATCTCGTCAGTAAAAATGCTCCTGTGATTATAAGTACATCTCCAGCCAGGGCCAGCTCTACGTTATTTGGTGCCCAAGGCGAGAGAACCATCCCGAGGTAGTGGAGTTGATTAGGATGTAATTAGGATAGGCACAAGTTGACCTGTTTGCATCACAACATGACTGTTGATTAAACCCAGCTAGTGTTGGATGTCATGGTGCAGACATGGGCAAGGATTCATCTACCATATTTACCGCACCATAAGGCACACCGGATTATAAGCCGCAAATTCAATGAATGGCCTATTTTAGAACTGTTTTCATATATAGGGCGCACCGGATTATAAGGAACAAAGAATAGAAGATACAGAAGTCAAACGTTTGACTGGATTTGTGTTATGCATCCAGTAGATGGAGCTGTGCTAAATGGAATGTCAACATTTTGACAGAGTGCCTTGCTCCATATATAAGGCGCTCTGTCATTTTTTGATAAAATTAAGTTAGTGCGGAAAATACGGTATATGCCTGCTTATATAATTCTTAGAGAGGGTTAGTCTACTTTGGATCCTAGTTTACTTGGGATATGACAATTTTATTGTGTCAGTCAAAAAAAAAAAAAAAAAAAAACTTTTTCTGCTGTATATAGTATATACTTAAGATTGCTATGATTTTTATGACATGATGGGTGAAAATAAAATAATTTATAGAAAAGTGAACAGAAAAGTGGTCTACACTATTTGTTAAAACGTGATCAGAGATTGGCGTGTGATCAAAGTGGATAAGACACTGTGAAACGTATAGGCTGTAAGCATGTTTTCTTAATCCTATAGTACCTAAAATATTAATTTGTTTTATCTGCTTTGAACTTAATACATTACACACAGATAAACACATTTTTTTTCCTTTTTTTTTTAAAGAGGGAAAATATTTGGGGTCTACTCACAAGAAAAAGGTGGCATACAATTAAAAATAATAGGTGTGAAGAGCACTGTGTTCCTGATCATGGAATTAGATGCTTACTTTTTATCAAATAAGATCAAATATAATGATTATGGCACTTTTATAATGCTAGTAACAACCTTTTTTGTTTTGTGTTTAAAAATAAATAAATACATGGAATAATTCATTAAAAAAAATCACAGTAAATTATAAAGTATCAGTGGTTACAATAAATCTGAAGAGAACATCCTTTTTTTCTATCTTCCACATTCTTCTCACCTGAACTTATTTATATTTAGACTTTTTTTTTCCACATAAAATTTGAGGAAACAGGAATCTGTTTATACATATATTACATTTATAAATAAATGCATGCAAACTGTACATATAAGATGCACATATACAATTTCAGAGTCCCTCTCCAAAGCTTGAAAACAATGTACAAATGTAAAATAAGACATTCAGATGTATTCATATAAACTTATTTATTTAGTAGAAATAAACAGTGAATCATTACACCTTTGTTCAGTTTTTAAATTAAAACCAAGAGCAAGTATTTTTCTCTGAAATATTTTTGTGATGCTATTGCTGATCTCCTTTGTTCTAATTCCATAAATAAGTGGATGTAGAAGTGGAGGGATGAGGATAAAATGAATTGACATAAATACATTAACTTCCTTTGAAAGACTTATATTAAAACGATTATATATCACAGAAAATAGAGAGGCCAGTGAAAAATTTATAAAAGTAATTAAATGTGGAGTGCATGTTTTTAGAGCTTTTTTCCGGGCACTTACTGATGCCTTCAAAGAGACAAATAATATCCGCACATATGATAAGATGACAAAGGTTAGAGGTAGAACAACAAAAATAAGTACAAGGCATATGCCATACAGGTCTCCCCAGGTATTTTTGACACAAGAGAGATTAACAACTGCCAAATTGTCACAAAACAATTTGTTTATTGTATACCTGCACATTGGCAGCCTTGATGTAAAATACACCTGTAGAGCTAGAGAGCAGATAGGAACACAGTATACAATAAAAAGCAGAAGTCTAATTTTAGCCGGAGTCATGATATTGTGATATTGTAGAGGTTTGCAAATTGAAACATACCTGTCATATGCCATAAGTGTCAGTATTGCATAAGCACATGTTGCATAAACATTAATAAAGAATACTTGCAGAATACAGTCAATATACAGAATTTCTTTAATATTATCAATAAGATTCTCCAGTATTTTAGGAAGTACAGAAGATGATCCAATTAGTCCATTAATAGCCAGGTTGAATAAAAATATGTACATGGGCTTATGGAGAGATGTGTCCAAGCAGATCACCAGCATCAGTGTTACATTTGCAAAAACAGTTGTAAGATATACTACAAGAGAGATTACAAAAACTCCATAATTAAGTGCACCAGGAGGTCCATAACTGGTAAAAACCAGAGTGATGTTCAAACTTTGCAAAATCATTTTTCCTAATAAAAGAGAAACAAAGGCATTCCACATTAGAATAAAGAACTCAGTATATATAATTCTAAAATATCCATTTACCTACTGTTGCTAGATTCACTTGTCTTCTGAGGATCTGAGCTGCTTGACAGTATTTTTATATTACTTTATTCTACAAGGCCCACCTCTACTGGATTTCATCTTATTGGCCCAACCCCCTTTTATCTCAAACTTTCGGACTCTAATAGCAGGCAGTGAAGTGTTGATCATTTGGCAACAGTTTTATTAAATAAATATGATAATGCTGGATATGGGTAATAATATCCACAGGGATGAGAGAACACCAACAAAAAACATTGTACTGTACACTCATAAAGAAATAAAAAAAAAAAAAAAAAAAAAAAATGAAAGAAAAATAATAAAAGAAAAAATAAATACAGGTAATAACAATAAAAATACAGATGATGATGATGATAATAAATACAGGTTCAGTAACTACAAGTTCCATAAAGAGCTGCTAGTCAACTATACAGAATTCATACAGGTAATGTACAGCTCAACCCTCATAGGAAACATTAGACATTGGTTGAAGGTTATCTAAATATCCAAGAAATGATCCCCAGACAGCATAAAACTATTCAAGTCAAGTCATCTTTATTTATATAGCGCTTTTAACAAAAAAGATTGTCAAAGCAACTCAGCAACATTAAATAGGAAAATAAAGTGCCATTAATGCAAAAAAGGCAGTTCATCACTGAATTCAGATGTCGTCATAGAGCTCAGTTCAGTGTAAATAGTATCTGTGCAATCAAGTCAAAGATGTCACTGAAAATGAAGTTAAAATCAATTAAATTCAATTCATGTTAATTTGTATAGTGCTTTTTAAAATACAAATCATTAAAAAAGCAACTTTACAGAAAATTACATTTCTACAATATTTAGTAGTAGCTTATAAGTGGTGACTGACAGTTTGTGCACATATGACAGGATTTTTCAGAAAAATTAATACAAGACGATGAACATTATTAACAGCAGAACTTAATAGGTAGCCAGTGCAGAGACTGTTCTCCTAGGGCCAGTCGAAAACAGCAGTTAAATTCCAGGCTGCAGCAAAGTCAGATTGTGCAGAAGAATTGTCTGTTTCCTGTTGTCTTGTCTCGGTGGCCTTCAAGGAGATAAGTTCTTAACTGTGGATTTGTCTCTGGGGCTCATCTAGTTGTCCTGGTCTCCGCTGACATTCATGGCTGTAAAGGTCCTCTCTACCCACTGAGCAAAGTTACGTCCAGTGGACGTCTTTTATGTCTTTGCTGACGTTGAAAAGACATCCACTGAGGAGCTAGAATGAAAGTCTTTTTTGACGTCTTCTGTACGTCCGATTTAGACGTTCAGAGAACCTCCTTACAAGGTTAAAAACTAGTTCAAAAGTGGTCAGTAGAAATATTTTCAACATCATTTAAGGTTCATTTAGGCATAATTTATACTGTTTCTGGACCAAATCAACAATCTCAGGATTTAGACTTGTGTTATTTCAATGTAATTTCCAGACACTGTGTTCATCCTAAAATCAAGAAAATAAAATAATCTTTATGAAATAATGAAATAACTGACGATTGAGAATGCAGTAAAATCAACTGCAAATCAAAGACATTACATCTCTGAAGATCTCAGCAGAGGGGGATTCAGGTTCTTGCCCTGGCAACCAAAAACACACTTCTTTTGTGACTTTTCGCGACGCTCTCGCTCTGATCAGTGAATCGCTCTGATCAGTGAAATGTCTGTGCTCAGCCTCGCTATACGGGAGCGAGCGCTCTTCCGGCAGAAGTGTCCTTAGGACCCATATAAGGAAATTCCGCTCCATCTAACGTCACACAGAGCCATACTCGAAAAAAAACTTTCCGAAACTTGTGAAAAACCGGACGTACAACTTAATTTTTGAAACTTTGTCCATGTTTAGCATGGGAATCCAACTCTTTAACAGTGTAAAAAACTCAGTATGCATGAAATAGCATTTCATTTAATCTCTTTTGTGCAAACACACATTATTACAGTTGAGTTCAGTATTTACTCTCATTATTAGAGTTGTGACGTTTGCGAACGAACCGATTCTTTTGAACGGCTCATAAACATGAACGATGGGAGCCGAGTCGCGACTGGAGAGGAGCCGTTCTTTCTATCGTTCTTTTTTCCTATGCGTGTTTCACACAGATTCATACAAATGAGCTCCTCCAGGAGACAGAACAGAATAGGGGGAGGGGCGCGGCCAGCGAAAGGCCAACCCTTTATAGCGTGATGATATTAGTTATTAGTTGTGCATGCATTTACATTGCATTTTGTGTTCATTTAAAACTTATTTTAAAATCATTAAAAATGTTCTTTTGTGATACTGTACTTGTATAGAAATGTTTCACTAAAAGCTGTTTTCCACAGACATTCATTGCAGCCCACTTTGTTATTGTTCATTGACTTGAAGGGGCTGATGTCCTATTTGCAAAGTTTACAGTAGTAATAGTATGTAGTATGTAGACATTTCCATTTTATTTATTCTAATTTTATCTACTTTAAAAAAAATAGTTTTCTATCAAAATGTTCTTGTGTGATAACAATGTTCTTTTGTGGAAGTGTTTGCAGTAAAAGCTGTTTTGCACAGAGATTCATTGCAGCCGGCTTTGTTTTTTATGTTTATTTGTGAGTAGGTATTGTATGAATAACATAAGTCAGCATAGTTTTACACACACACACACACACACACACACACACACACACACACACACACACACACACACTTTGTACTAAAGGTAAATCAAAATAATGATGTCACTGTCTAAGCAGAGGGATTTGTACAACCCTATGGAATATAGTCCACACATGAGAAATGAGGTAATAATCAATATTTCAGAATAATTCAAACTCAGATATTGCACTTTAATTATTTGACTACAAATCTCACCTCATAATACCTCCCAGTGATTATTTCCAGGATAAACTGAGATGCCCCCAAGCTGGCTTCTTAAAACTGACTAAATATTTAAAAAGAGCCAAAAGAGCCATTCTTTTGAACGGCTCTTTGAAAGGAACGGATCGCGAAGATCCGGATCCCCTCAAAGAGCAATAAATCCCATCACTACTCATTATCAGTGTATGACTTTGCATAAATTTTTTTTCTATGGATGTTCACAAAAATGTTAGTTTAAAGGGGGGGTGAAATGCTCGTTTTCACTCAATATCCTGTTAATCTTGAGTATCTATAGAGTAGTACTGCATCCTTCATAACTCCAAAAAGTCTTTTTTTTATTATATTTATAAGAGAAAGATAGTCTGTACCGATTTTTCCCGGAAAAACACGAGCGCCTAGAGGCGTGACGTGTGGGCGGAGCTAAAGAATCACGAGCGCCAGTAGGCTTTTGAGTTGAGAGCATGTGGAAGCTGTGACACAGATCCAGAGGCTGAAATTTAACAAGAGCAGCATCAGCAAAGGTGGTATGCTATGTGGTATGTACTGAAACTGTATATATTTGCTTAGCGGTTTTGGAAAATGACCAAGTTCCACTTTATGTCATTGTCATCTTTTTTTTTTTTTTTTTTTTTAAGCTGTACATGTGGAAAGTGCAGTTTGATGACAACATCGCATTTTGTTTACTTGATGTGCTTACGCGCTGATAGCTAAGTTAACAACACAGAGATATTTGAAGCAGTTTTACTCACCGCCTGCGGTTCCAACACACGATCGTGACCCTTTTTCGTTGGGACTGCATTATCCTTAAGAAATAAACGATGTGCAATCCGAAATGCAGGGAACAAACAAAAACACTTGCACAACTCCGTTGATGCTCTGTAAAAATAAACTCCATCCACTGGTCCCTTAATGCTGTTTCTCTTTTGGTAATCTGTGCAGGGTTGTCTTGCCCTGGCAACCAAAAACACACTTCTTTTGTGACTTTTCGCGAGGCTCTCGCTCTGATCAGGCTGTGCTCAGCCTCTCAGTGCTCTGCTATACGGGAAAACTTTCCGAAACTTGTGACAAACCGGAAGAGGTTTTTTTGGAACAAAAATACTCCTTCAAACGTACAACTTAATTTTTGAAACTTTGTCCATGTTTAGCATGGTAATCCAACTCTTTAACAGTGTAAAAAACTCAGTATGCATGAAATAGCATTTCACCCCCCCTTTAATTAACTTTTTTTTCATTTGGTAAATCTGACATTTACATTTTACAGTATATTACTGTTTTTCCTTGACTTAACGGCAACAAACTGTACACTTTTAAAAATTGCTGTAAAAAAACGGCCAAATTTCGACAGTAACATACTGTTTTTCATT
Source organism: Carassius auratus (assembly GCF_003368295.1). Classification (NCBI taxonomy): domain Eukaryota; kingdom Metazoa; phylum Chordata; class Actinopteri; order Cypriniformes; family Cyprinidae; genus Carassius; species Carassius auratus. Next base: position 19,250,562 of record NC_039257.1, on the reverse strand, counting down.
AAAACAGTGCATTCTGGGTAATATTTATCGTTTTCGAGAAGGTAGCCTGCTGCTATATATCGTAAATTAGCAACGTTCAAAGTCAACACTCAGCGGCTGTGTTTCAAATCACACCCTACACCCTCATTCACTATTCCTTACATGAGTTTACTTATATAGTCCACCTGATAGAGAGAATGAAAACTAATGAGTGAATTCAGACAATGATCAACAGCTGCTGTTAACCATTAGAATCTCTGAAGAAAAAAGAAACAAGACACACACAAGAACTACAACTGACTTCAGCCACAGCTTAAAACGAAATCAACCGAAGATGTATACAATCAACAAACAGCTTTACCAACTTCACTCATTACTAACCAGACTGACTTTATTTCTTTCAGATCAGAGATCAAAAGATCTTATTGAGAATTACAGAGATGTAGACGATAATGTTAGTTTATTTTAGCATCACCATTGCAGAGATCAGTGTTTGCTTTAGTTGGGCTCCTGACCCTTGACTTTTGTACTTTAAATTTTGTTTCATTGCTGTATTTGTATCTTTATGGTACATCTGTTACTGCAATGTTAATTTTTATAATCAAGTGATTATGTTGGTGTCTGTTAGGTAGAGTTGTGACGTTCGCGAACGAACCGATTCTTTTGAACGGCTCATAAACATGAACGATGGGAGCCGAGTCGCGACTGGAGAGGAGCCGTTCTTTTTTCCTATGCGTGTTCATACAAATGAGCTCCTCCAGGAGACAGAACAGTTATAGGGGGAGGGGCGCACCCAGCGCAGGCCAACCCTTTATAGCGTGATGATATTAGTTATTAGTTGTGCATGCATTTACATTGCATTTTGTGTTCATTTAAAACTTATTTTAAAATCATTAAAAATGTTCTTTTGTGATACTGTACTTGTATAGAAATGTTTCACTAAAAGCTGTTTTCCACAGACATTCATTGCAGCCCACTTTGTTATTGTTCATTGACTTGAAGGGGCTGATGTCCTATTTGCAAAGTTTACAGTAGTAATAGTATGTAGTTTGTAGACATTTCCATTTTATTTATTCTAATTTTATCTACTTAAAAAAAAAATTAGTTTTCTATCAAAATGTTCTTGTGTGATAACAATGTTCTTGTGTGGAAGTGTTTGTAGTAAAAGCTGTTTTGCACAGAAATTCATTGCAGCCGGCTTTGTTTTTTATGTTTATTTGTGAGTAGGTATTGTATGAATAACATAAGTCAATGTAGTTTTACACACACACACACACACACACACACTTTGTACTAAAGGTAAATCAAAATAATGATGTCACTGTCTAAGCAGAGGGATTTGTGCAACCCTATGGAATATAGTCGACACATGAGAAATGAGGTAATAATCAATATTTCAGAATAATTCAAACTCAGATATTGGTGTGTGATATCTGAGCTTTAATTATTTGACTACAAATCTCACCTCATAATACCTCCCAGTGATTATTTCCAGGATAAACTGAGATGCTCCCAAGCTGGCTTCTTAAAACTGACTAAATATTTAAAAAGAGCCAAAAGAGCCATTCTTTTGAACGGCTCTTTGAAAGGAACGGATCGCGAAGATCCGGATCCCCTCAAAGAGCCATAAATCCCATCACTACTGTTAGGCATGATCTACTAGAATGACTTAAAGTGTTACTATAGTAGTCAAATAATAGTTTTGCAATATTTGAGTGAATTACACAATTATTTTTTTTGCTTCTTACATTTTATGATAATGAACTGTAAAGTGACAATCTGAACATATTGATTTAACAACAGTTTGAGTTTTAAATATTTTGGCCAGCGGTGTCCACAACACTCAAAGAGAGACATCAACAATCAGCATATGAATCTCAACAATGGTAATAATTAAAAGGTTTATGATGCAAAGCATGCTGGGTACCAGCACAGGATAAAACTCATCCATGACTCCCAGCATGCATTGCGGCATGAATAAATTATGATGCTGAATTGTTCACTTATTTTCTTGAACTCTTATGTACTTATAATTTTGCTTTTGTCTTAAGTTTTAGTAGCATGTTTTGTGAAGTTCAGAACCTATCTGTTTATTTATTTTGTGGATTGTCACCATTGTTGTGATTCATACACTGATTACCAGACTGACTTTATTTCTGTCAGAAGTCTACAGAAGATCTCATTGAGAGTTAAATAGGTTTAGGTGTTTTTTCACTACCATGATGGTGATCAGTGTTTGCTTTAGTTGGGCTCTTGCACGTGACTTTTCAACCACTAAGGTTTTTTTTTTTTTGTTTGTTTACAGTTATAAGCACATAAGAATTCAAGAAAATAAGTGACCAATTCAGGGGCATTATTTATTCATGCTGCATTGCTAACTGGGAGTCATGGATGCATTTTATCCTGTGCTGGTACCCAGCATCCATTGCATCATGAACCTTTTAATTGTCACCATTGTTGAGATTCATATGCTGATTGTTCATGTCTCTCTTTGAGTGTTGCGGATACTGCTGCCCAAAATATTTAAAACTCAAACTGTCGTTAAATCCATGTTCTGGTTATCACATTATGGTTCAATCTTATAAAATTGAAGAAACAAAGAAATTGTCTAACTTACATATTTCAACACCATATTAATATTTGATTACTAAAGCAACACTTTAAGTCAGTCTAGTAGATCATGCCTTACAGAAACAGCCATAATCACTTGGTCAGGAGCCCAACTAAAGCAAACACTGATCTCCACAATGTGACGTCAAACGAAACAGTAACATTATCATCTAAATCTCTGTAAGATCTTTTGATCTCTGATCTCTGATCTGATAGAAATAAAGTCAGTCTGGTTAGTAATGTGTGAAGCCAGTTTAGCTGTTTGCTGTGTTGTTTAAATCTTCAGTTGATTTCATCTAAGGCTATGGCTAAAGTCAGTTGTAGTTCTTATGTTTGTCTTGTTTCTCTTTTCTTCAGTGATTCTGCTCAATAACAGCAACTGTTGATCAGTGTCTGAATTCACTCATTAGTTTCCATTCTCTCTGTCAAGTGGACTAAATTAGTAGTACTTTTTACAGCGATTTTTTAACAGTGTAGCAGCAGGCTTCTCAAAAATGATTAATGTTTCCCAGAATGCACTTTTTTAAAGAAAATCTATTTTATTTGTATAGCACATTTACAACAGCCTCCAGGCGGACCAAAGTGCTTTACAGAAGAGCAAGAATATTACACACACATGAAAAATAGACCAGACAAAAATTTAAAACAACCCCTTTCAAAATTTAGCATAACACAGTAGTCAGTACACTAAGGAAAATAAAAAAGTTTTTAGCAAGAAAGACAAGGAAGGGGCCAGTCTGATCTCTAAAGGCAGGGTATTCCAGAGTCGTGGCCCAGCCACCGCAAATGCATGCTCCCCTCTACGCTTTAGCCTAACACGAGGGACCACCAACAGAGCCTGGTCACAGGATCGAAGGCTTCTTGATGGAGTATAAGGATGAAGAATTTCAGATATATAGACAGGAGCTTTGTTATGAAGGGATTTATAAATGAAGAGGAGAATTTTAAAGTCTATTCTCTGAGAAATCGGCAACCAGTGAAGGGATCTAAGAATTGGAGTGATGTGTTCATGTTTACGACAGTTTAAAAGAAGTGTGGCTGCAGCATTTTGGACAAGCTGAAGTCATGCAATTTGAGATTTAGATATACCGCAATATAAAGAATTGCAGTAATCTAGACGCGATGTAACAAATGCATGAACAGCCATTTATAGTTTTTGGAGTGAGAAAGTTTTTAATTTTAGACAACAGAGGTGGGACTTTCAAGTCACAAGCAAGTCTTCAAGTCATATGCAAGTCCTCAAAGGGTTAAAGCTAAAGAGATAATAAAGTGATTAATTAAATGATGATTGTGCATTAGTGATGAACATCTGCTGTTAACAATCAACATCACTGAAGTAAAGAGAAACACAAGAAATACAACTGAATTTAGCCACAGCCTTCAACTGAAAAAAAGTAAAAGAAAAAAAAAAAACACTATGCCACCATAATTGTGGTCAAGGTTTGCTTTAAGTAGTGTCTTGACCCTTTTACTAACTAAAACCAATTTGATTCAAAACAATTGCAATATTGTTTTCGCAACAAACATGTATGCATTGCTGAGTCAAACCTTGCAGTAACAGCTGATCTTATGCTTTTTCTGCTTATAATTCATGATGACTCTGAACATCATGAAATTGTATTTATCTTTGGATAGTAGACTGACACTCAAATATTGCTGAACTGAAGTAAATAAAAAAAAAAAAAAATCACAATGCTTCAATCTTGAAAGACACAAAAGGAGACAATTCAGGTTTTTAGACAAACACACTTATCACGCGATTCTCAACAGTGGTGACAATTTTTCATACTGCAGTGCATGACCGGAGTTTTTACTAATGTTTTACCCAGCATGCAACATATTGTTGATTGTCACCACTGTTGAAAGTCATATGCTGGTTCTTGATGTCTGTGTTTGTCTATGGAGTATGGTTTTACAAATTTTGTATGCAGTTAGTAGATTTAAAATTCACTTACTTTAATTATTTCCTGATGATATTTCTTCTGGGCTATTGAGTTACAAGAAATGTATTTTAAAAACACATGGTTATAACAGCCAGAGTAAAGACTAAGACAGAAATCAAGGGTCAAGAGCCCAAATAAAGCAAACACTGATCTCTAACATGGTTACTTCAAATGAAACAAATCAACATCTAAACCTTAGTTCATTCTCAATAAGATCTTCTGTAGACATCTGACATAAATAAAGTCAGTCTGGTTATTAGTAAGTGGAGCTGGTGATGCTGTTTGTGGGGTTGTTTAATCAGATATTGAGAGATTTCATGTGTTTTATTTCAGTTGATTTCATCTAAGGCTGTGTCTGAAGTCAGTTGTAGTAGTTCTTGTGTTTCTCTTTTCTTCAGTGATTCTGTTTGTTAGCAGCTGTTCATCACTAATTCTCAATCATCACTTAGTTAATCACTTAAAGGTGCTGTAGGGAGCTTTTGTAAAAAAATATTTTTTACATATTTATTAAACCTGTTATTATGTCCTGACAGTAGAATATGAGACAGATCATCTGTGAAAAAAATCAAGCTCCTCTGGCTCCTCCCAGTGGTCCTATTGCCATTTGCAGAAAGTCATGCGCTCCCGGTAAAAAAAACAACCAATCAGAGCTGCGGTCCTTAACTTTGTTTGTGTTCAAAATGTTGAAAAATGAACATAATAAGCGAGTACACCATGAATCCATTTTCCAAACTGTGTTTTTAGCTTGTCCTGAATCACTAGGGTACACATATAATAAGTGTTTATATTCGGACTATTTTAGATTGCTTCGGGGGTACCGTGGCGGAGTAACCCAGTACCTTTGTGATTCTTCATAGACATAAACAGAGAGAAGTAGCTCCGGCTACAATGTTCTTCCACAAGACGCAAGCAGTTCTGTTTATTAACCGCTAGAGCGTCAAAAGTTCCCTACTGCAGCTTTAATTACTTGATTGCAATGTATAGCTTCTTTTTCTGAACTTAACTGAATTAAAGGGGGGGTGAAATGCTATTTCATGCATACTGAGTTTTTTACACTGTTAAAGAGTTGAATTCCCATGCTAAACATGGACAAAGTTTCAAAAATTAAGTTGTACGTTTGAAGGAGTATTTTTGTTCCCAAAATACTCCTTCCGGTTTGTCACAAGTTTCGGAAAGTTTTTTTTCGAGTATGGCTCTGTGTGAAGTTATGCTGTGTTCACACCAAACGCGAATAGAGCGTCTGGCGTGAATGATTTCAATGTTAAGTCAATGCAAAGGCGCGTTTACGCGCGTCTGGAGGTCTCGCGGCGCGAATGGGGCGTTAAGCGCGGCGCGGAAGACGCGAATTCGCCTCATTCGCGCGTATGACGCGAATTGACGCGCGAATAGGGCTGAGCAGCACAGACACTTCACTGATCAGAGGGATTCACTGATCAGAGTGAGAGCGTCGCGAAAAGTCACAAAAGAAGTGTGTTTTTGGTTGCCAGGGCAAGACAACCCTGCACAGATTACCAAAAAAAAAACAGCATTAAGGGACCAGTGGATGGAGTTTATTTTTACAGAGCTTCAACGGAGTTGTGCAAGTGTTTTTGTTTGTTCCCTGCATTTCGAAGATGCTTGTTCACAAGGCCCAGTTTGACGACGGATTTGCGTATCGTTTATTTCTTAAGGATGATGCAATCCCAAGGAAAAAGGGTCACGATGGTGTGTTGGAACCGCAGGCGGTGAGTAAAACTGCTTCAAATATCTCTGCCTCCTTGTTAGTGCGTCCCCTTCCATGCCGGAGACCCGGGTTCGAGCCCCGCTCGGAGCGAGTTGTTGCTGCTGCTGCTTTCGTTCAGTTTCAGCCTCTGGATATGATTCTGGATCATAAATAAATGGCTGAATCTGACTGTAAGCCATGGTTTGTTTTGGATGATGGGTTTTCCCTCACGGTAATGTCACAGCTTCCACATGCTCTCAACGCAAAAGCCTATTCGCGCTCGTGATTCTTTAGCTCCGCCCACACGTCACGCCTCCAGCCGGTCGTGTTTTTCCGGGAAAAATCGGTACAGACTATCTTTCTCTTATGAATATAATAAAACTAAAGACTTTTTGGATTTATGAAGGATACAGTACTACTCTATATGTACTCAAGATTAACAGGATATTGAGTGAAAACGAGCATTTCACCCCCCCTTTAAGTTCAGAGTACTTATGACTGTTAGTTTTAAAACTTAAATGGTTTAAGGCAATCGGTTTCCTCAAATGGTATGAGTTAACATAACTTGTCAGCTTTGGGTGAGGCTGTGTCTGAAGTCAGTTGTAGTTCCTTTCTCTCTTTTCTTCATTAATTCTGTTTGTTAACAGCAGGTGTTCATCACTAATGCTCAATTATCACTCAATTAATCGCTTAATTATTTAATTGCAATGTAAATCTTCTTTCAGTGAACTCAACTGAATTAAGTTCAGAGTACTTAAATGGTTTAAGGCAATCGGTTTCCTCAAACGGTTTGAGTAAACCTAATTTGTCAGGTTTTTAAGGATATCTGTTTACTCAAACAGTTTGAGTTAAGTTACTTGTCGGGTTTTACAGAGTGTTAGACAGTAAACGAAGCTGATAGAAACTGGATCCAATAACAGAAGAGATATGTCTATCAAATTTTAAGTGTTGGTCAATAGTACCTAGGTTCTTCACCCATGAGGATCTAAAAATGGATAAACTTTCTAGCTCAGGGCTTATACACTGAGAGTTCTCATTGGGACTGAAAACAATTACCTCAGTCTTGTCCTCGTTTAAGAAGAGGAAATTTTGGGCTAGCCATGATTTAACCTCCTCTAAACATTGGAGAAGAGAAGTGATCGCAGTGAAAAAACGTTTGCTTTTCGACCTACCCAAAACTCTAATCTAGATAATAGTAAGGAGTGGTCTATGGTATCAAAAGCAGCCGATAAATCTTAAAGAATAAGAACCACAGAGTCCCCGGAATCAGCGGAGAGGTAAATATCATTTAACACTCTCAAAAGGGCGGACTCAGTATGTTACTTTCAAAATTTGGTCCAATGGGGTCGCTGTGTCCATTTCTTTTACTGAGTATGTTTGACACACTGGTTACTCTTCCTCTCTGATCAGTTAACTCTGATAAACCTGCTCTCTGCTGCATCCTGCTGGACTGAAGGAAACAGAGCAATAAAGCACACACACGGAGGAAGTATGAAATGAAAACAAAAATGCCAAGTTTACTATGATATTTACAGAGCCCCGCACATGACATGCAAGAAAAAAATAATAAATTGTGCGCACAATTTACTAATTTGTTCCCTCAATTTACTAAAACAAGCACACGATTACTATTGTGTTTGCACTATTTAGCAAATCGAGGGAACGAATTAGTAAATTGTGTGCACAATTTATAAATCAAGTGAATAAGAGGTTAAATCAGAGTAATCTCGACACTTTAGACTTCTGTAGTTTACTTTGATTCTCTCCTTCATTAATGCATCAGATCAACAAAAGAGACTCATGATAACAACTAGAATCTGATCATATTAATATAGAGCTGCTTGTGATGGAGCAAACAGAGGTGGATAGTCCAGGGGCAGAGGTGGGTAGTCCAGGGGCCAAAGAGTAAAAGTCTTGCCATATTTTTGCTCCACCCATGAACTCATGTCCTCCATCGCGACTATAATAAGTCATGTGATCTCAGTTGGTGGTGTCCACCGGAGTTGACGTCACTTTTTTAATCACGTACGACTCGCATTTACTGGGGAATATCCGATTTGTCTGTTTACATGCCACATGCAAATGCACGTATCCGATTCATATCAGATTTATTACCACATATGAATGAGGCCTTAATCCGATCTGAGAACATCGGAATCCATGCGATTTTTTCCTGCTTAGCCTGTGCTGGCCAATCAGCAGTAAATATACATTTACGTAATTTCCTTAGACAAGGTGGCGGCGATAAGACGTGAGGTAATTATTCATTGTTTGTACGTTTATCTATACTTTATATACCATAAATATGGATATTAAGATAAGTTTGTTACAATACGATCATAATTTTTCCTTTACGTTGTATCTTGCAGCTTTAGTAATTCATTTATTGTTGTTGACAGACATATGTACAGTGAGACAAAACGATGACCGCATCGACGGTGAATTCTTCAGAGATGATAGTTTATATCTGCATCCTTTTTGTACAATAGAGTACAGAATACATCCTGTAAGTATAATAATTATTACCACCTCTGCTATTACAACTATACTATGATCAATTCACAATCTGAAGACGATTAGACAAAATAAAAAAAAAAACTCTAATTTAGAGTTTGTTTCTACCTTTCTGCCAGGTGTCCACCTAATGCAGAGTATATTCAAGCTGCCAACACACTGGTTGTGAAGAACCCTTTCCAGAGAAATATAGAAGGAAATGACTGTGTAAGTCAAATTGTTTTTAAACCATTTATTTATCTCTATCAACATAATCACACACAATATTGTAGTAACAAGATGTTGTAATCTTTATTTGCTGGAAAAGTTTGTGTTTTAAGCACATCTGACACATCCCTAAACCTGAAATATAAAGCAGAATGTGCTCCACTTTCAGGTTATTGTAGAATATGTAAGCACACTGCCATATGCATAATTTATTTTTGTACTGTTTATCAATTTTACATTTTCACTTAGTGCAGGTTAATGTAAGGAAGATAATGTACTACAGATATTTAAATCCCTTTTGTATGTACTGCACTTCTTCACTGCCTGACCATCATCTTAATGTTTATGCAGTTCAATGTTTTTATTATGTTTTATATCTAAAGCACCTTGTTCAGTAAGTATTTATATGTTTTTCATATCTGTCACGGTATAAGCATGATCTGTTTCTGTTGTTCTGATGAAGGAAGCTTGTGTTGGGGAGGATTCAGTGTCTGTTGAGGCACATGTGAATGTGCTACAAAGTGAGTTTCAGAAACACACCCAGACACATGGACTGTCAAAGACCACACGGCAGGAACATTCTCCTGGAGACGTTGAGAAAGCACGGAAGGAATGTCTGAGGAGGATGTACTCAAAAAAATACACATACTTAAGGACACCTGCTGGAGTGAGTATATTAAAAAAAACTAATCAACTGTAAAATATCTTGTTTCAAATCTTTTCAGGTAATATTTTATTCTTCTGTACCTTTTTAGCCCATCTGTTAAAAATTTAAAGCAATACTTTTAGAAAACAATGTAAGATTTGTCAGTGTATACAAGAACATGAAATGCATGGTATATTGTGAACCTTATACATTAGCTTCTGATTGTTTCTGCAGTGTATGTAGCTACACTGTCTGAGCCAAAGAGAATGGAACAGAATCTGATGAATCTGAAAAGTGTTTTCTTTTTGTTCTTGTTATTATTATTATTATTATTATTGTTATTATTCTTTTTATTTATTTATTTTATGAAAGGGGGACCCGGATACACCTTTCCTACCATACACCTGATGGATACTGACTGCAAAATGTCAATCATAGTTTGAGGGCTCAGTGTGGTGACAGAAGATGGAATAGATGTGTGCCAGTGCACCAGCCTTTGATGAAGCTTCATAACAGCCTTGTGGATGTATTCTGTTTTCAACATTGCATATCCACCACACCTAAGAAAGACACTGACTTTCCTTCAGAGGCACATTGTCAACATTAGAAGATGGAGACAAGCACTGACAGTAACTTGAATGATTTGCCTCTTGTATTAGATCATCATTGCCCAAAGTGCACTCCAAGGACATTCACTCTTTTGAAGTTAATCCAACATGTTGGAGTGGTACATGCACATTAACCAAATAGCTTGCTCTATTCTTTTACTATTCTATCTGTTTTCTTTTTATTTATTATATTATTTAAAAGCCCTTGCTACATGTACTGTGTTAAGCTAACTGAGACTTGTTATAGCTCTTATATATCATTGCTCTATTTGTTGTTTTTGATGGCTTCCACTTTTGTCCTCATTTGTAAGTCGATTTGAATAAAGGCGTCTGCTAAATGAATACATGTAAATATTAGTATAACCTGTGGTATAGATGAGTGCCAGTCAACTTTTTTGTGATTCCATTCTTTTAGAAACCATGCACAGGAAGCATATGTACGTTTGGTACTCAGTGAAGAGTCAGTAGTACAGTTGTATTATAATATAATGGAGAAGGGTCTGGCTGCAGACTTGCACTCTCAGACACTTGTGCTTCTTTTTTTATTGGATATTTTATTCTACTTATTGGTTACTTCTTTTTTGAATCTTTCAACATCACAATAGGCTACTAGTATAAATAACAAATAAAATATTTCTAAAAGCATGTTAATATACAAAAGCAATACAAAAGTAATATAGGCCTAGACCAAATTAGTCGAGAAAAAGGTGAATCTCTGTGCCAGTCTCCCTCTGGTGCCCCCCCTTCCCCACCTCCCAGTGGTCTGTTCGATTATGCCTCAATCAATGTCCAATTTGGCAGACACCGACCTCAGACATGGCCTCAAAAAGGCACCAAGAGTCGGGGGCGGAAAAAAGAAAAAAGAAGAGACATGCGGGATGATGCTCGCGCGTCGCTTGCAGGTAAGACAATGTTTTAAATAAAAATGTTAGTTTTAAAAGAACGGCGTTAGGTAACGACGTTATTTTTTCAGTAACGCGGTAATCTAACTAATTACTTTTCCCGTCGTTACAACGCCGTTAACATTACTGAACGTTAATTGCGGTGCGTTACTATGCATTGATTTAATAAACTATGCAATCCGAACGCACCCCTGGGTCACACAGCGAGTGAGCAGGTGGGTTAATGACGAGATAAGCGGTTGTGATTGGCTAAGGCAGAGTCATCTGTTTCATAGTAGCCAATCAGAACCAGTGTTTTTACACACATGCCGGCACACGCGGCTGCGCCAGCGGCGCCAAACACACACACACAGCTACACAGAGATTCGCAGCAGAGATGGCAAGATGGCGAGTCAGGAGCAATCCGATGAAAAGTTGGCATTTTCAAGGTGAAGATATAAGCACTTCTTCAAATTCATTGTGGTCAAAGGCAAGAATTTGCATGTAATGTGTACATGCAATGTGTGACACGCATCTACAAAGCTAGTGGCCAAAAACACCCTTTCTTACAAAGATAATACTTGAAGTGCAGGATAAAACTCTTGCTGTCTGTTGACGTGCAATAAATATTGAAAGTTATGTACCTGTCTGTTCTACTCATTTTAACTGACTTGTGAAAACTGCAAAAATAATAATAATAATTATCTGACATGTAGCAACTTTTTTTTTTCTTTTTTTTTTTACAGTAACGCAAATAGTTACTTTCCCTGGTAACAAGTTACTTTTATTATAGAGTAATTCAGTTACTAACTCAGTTACTTTTTGGAACAGGTAGTGATTAACTATAACCAATTACTTTTTTAAAGTAACGTTCCCAACACTGCTGATAGCTGATTTTGCAGCTAGGAAATGTAGGCGTGTGCCTCTGTAGGGCCTCTGACAACTGATGGTAGTGAAAATGGGTAAGAGTTTGCGTGTAGGTGCGCATATTTTCAAGTCAAGTTTTTCTTTATAAATCCCACCTTTTGCGCAGGAACTGGCGTACGCATGTTTTTAGCCCCGTTTTGTGCATTCGCAAGCTTTATAAATGAGGCCCCTGATCTAGAAATGCAGTTTGTCAACTGCAAGCTGTTCTATTCACCATGGGAGTTTCACTCGTTCATTCTGGTTAGTGTTTACATTCCTCCACAAGCGCATGTGAGCTCAGCTTTACAGAAACTCGCTGATCAGATCACAGAGACAGAACAGCAACACCCGGACTCTGTTTTAATCATTTTTGGGGACTTTAATAAAGCCAATCTCTCCCGTGAACTGCCAAAATACAGACAGCATGTTACATCTCGGAGATGAGCTCCATGCGATCAGCGGGAGCTCCGTCATCATGTATCCGCCGAGAGCAGCCTCAGCTCGACTAGACCTTCTGACATTTGCCGCTGGCTCTGATGTCTCTTTAGTGGTTCAAGATAAAATATAATTCGTTTGGGGTAAAATGAAAAGTTTCTTATCTTTGGCCTTTTTTAATTTATCTATTAATATGTTTTTTTATATAGGTCCTTTTTATTCCTGTCTCTATAGAAATATGAACTTTTTTATATAGCTTCGGTTGACTGCTCACTGACAACATCAGTCGTTCCTCCTTGTTGAATGAGTGGAGAAGGGTATTCCTGCACAACCGGAGGCTGCAGGAACATACTGTTGAATGAGTGACTCCTAGCAGCCTCCTGATTGGTTAACGCGGCGCGAATTGACGCCTGATTGGTTAACGCAGCGCGAATTGACGCTTAACGCGCGAATGAGGCGAATTCGCGTCTTCCGCGCCGCGCTTAATGCCCCATTCGCGCCGCGAGACCTCCAGACGCGCGTAAACGCGCCTTTGCATTGACTTAACATTGAAATCATTCGCGCCAGACACTCTATTCGCGTTTGGTGTGAACACAGCATAACAGTCAGATTCAGCCATTTATTTATGATCCAGAATCAGATCCCGAAGCTGAAACTGAACGAGAGCAGCAGCAACGACTCGCTCCGGCATTGGAGGCGGACGCACTAACAAGGAGGCAGAGACATTTTAAGCAGTTTTACTCACTGCCTGCGGTTCCAACACATGATCGTGACCCTTTTTCGTTGGGATTGCATCATCCTTAAGAAATCAAATCCGTCGTCAAACTGGGCCTTGTTTGTAAAACAAGCATCTTTGAAATGCAGGGAACAAACAAAAACAGTTGCACAACTCCGTCGAAGCTCTGTAAAAATAAACTCCGTCCACTGTTCCCTTAATGTTTTTTTTTTGGTAATCTTTGCAGGGTTGTCTTGCCCTGGCAACCAAAAACACACTTCTTTTGTGACATTTCGCGACGCTCTCGCTCTGATCAGTGAATGTCTGTTGTGCTCTCAGTGCTCTGCTCTACGGGAGCGCACGCTCTTCCGGCAGAAGTGCCCTTAGGACCCATATAAGGAAATTCCGCTCCATCTAACGTCACACAGAGCCATACTCGAAAAAAACTTTCCAAAACTTGTGACAAACCGGAAAGAGTATTTTTGGAACAAAAATACTCCTTCAAACGTACAACTTAATTTTTGAAATTTTGTCCATGTTTAGCATGGGAATCCAACTATTTAACAGTATAAAAAACTCAGTATGCATGAAATAGCATTTCACCCCCCCTTTAATGTAAGTTTCTTAAGGGTCAATATCATGTTATCTGCATCTCCTGTGCTCCATCAAGCCACTATAATAGCAGTCATCACTCAAAATAATGCAGGACTCTATTATCTGTATAGCATGTGTGTAAGACTCTAATACAATTATGAAGTAATAATTTTATGACAAATAAATATTTCAGTGAGTAAAACTGGCTGTCTATAGTAGGCTGTTATGGACTACACAGCATTTTTATATTATTTTTAAATAATTTTTAAATGATTATTATTTTAAATTATTGTCCCTGGATCAGTAGGATACTCTTGAGCAGACACATTTTGAGTATCAGTTCTGGTTGAAAAGAAGCTCCCAAGCAGGTTTAAGCTTACGGACCTGTTGCTATGACAGCAGCTCGGGGATGAGCTTCGAAGAACCGAATGATCCAAGATCACGCCAAATCGTCAACATTCAAATCCAGCTAACTGAGCGACGTACGAAGATCAGGCCCCTGGTTGAAAAGAAGCGATCTAATCCTGTTTACATGAAATAAGCCAAATCGTCAACATTCCAATCCAGCTAACGGAGTTAGCGACGTACGAAGAACGGGCCCCTTGTTTACACTCATTAATTTTGTTTACGAATGAGATAAACGATGTACCAGTTCATTCAACTTTTAAGCGAACGACATGTGTACCAGTTCAGTCACTTCATTCACGAACGAGATGTACTAAATTATTCAACTCATTCATGAATGACATGGGTATCAGTTCAGTCATTTCATTCACCAACAACACATGTCGGTTCATTCAACTCATTCGCAAATGACGTGTACTGGTACAGTCATTTCGTTCATGAACGATATCTCTAGATCTCATTCAGAAGCATATGAAACTCGTTCATTGAAGGGCGTATTCATTCACTACATTAAACAAATCGCATGCTTCATCACATGTCATACTCGAAGGCTATTGGCTCGAGTTTGAGTAATTTTTTACAGGATGAAATGGTTCACAGAGCTACCGGGTTCACCGAGCTGCGCATGTGCTGCTAATAGCGCCGCGCTGCCGTGAAGGGAGGAACCCCAGCAAACAAGAAACAAGAGTCATTGGACTACGCAAACGATTAATTTACCTAAAAGATTAATTCAAAAGAACAATTCGTTCATGAACGACACATCACTACAACGCACGGTCTTCGCCGCTAGTGGAGGCAGCCTCAAACTGGCCAGCTTGGGGCTTTGCACGGTCTATTGGCCACAACGTGTGGCTTGGCAAAAAGAGCAGCTGACGTGATGACGCTTGTCGGTGCTCAGCGGCCATGTTTGGCGGGGTAGTAGTGATCATGGGGCCAGCGAAAAGCAGCAGATCTGAAAAATCCCCGGTATAGATCTCTTTGTCGGAAGGAAAAATTGGGTCTGTGATAAGATGACAGACAGAGCGAACTGAATGCTGATAAACCATCCATGCCGACATCTTAAGACAGGAGGTAGGAAGGCTGGATATATATTAGGGATATGCAACAGTGATCGAGTACTCAAGTACTCGACCGCGACAGCGATGATCGATCACGTAAACGATGATCGAAATTATTTATTTATTTATTTATTTTTTATTGGTTATGGCAGCACGTTGGGCGGTGCCCTGATCTCTGATTGGTTAGCTTCCCACTTGATGCCTCAAAAGACGTAAGAAAACAGATAATCATGGCCTCAAAGTCACGTAGTGATGGCTGGCTTCCCTTTGAGAAGAACTATGAAAATACAGTTCAGGGTAAGCTGTGCAGCGCCAAGCTGTCACACAAATCTACAACAAATACAATGCGCTATCATCTAAAATGTGTACATAAAATATCTGGCGATAACAGAGCGGCAACTCAGATGAGCATTGAATCACCTGCCGTAAGACCTAAATGCAACGCAGGCAGAACCGATAAGACGACAAAGCTATTCGCTGAAATGGTGGTGAAAGATTTGCTGCCCATTAGTTTCAGGGACAGAGAATGTTTACTTGTCCAGTGGTAACTGGCTGTTCCTGCAACATCTGTTCCAGCGGAGCGAATTTATTCCTCTAAATGTGAACAGGCTGTGCACTCGGCTCTCATCTGAGCACGTAGACCGCCTTATCTTTTTGAATAGACATTTGAATGTTTCACCGGTCGTGGTAAATATAATATCCATTTTTTTTTAAAATAATTATTATTTTAGTTTTGAGTTTTAGCCATAGTTAAAATATCTAGGCTATTTGGTCTCTGTTTTATACCTTATAATAGTAGTTTGGTTAAACTTGGTGAACTTTTTTCTTTATCTTTTAAAAACTACGTTTCACCGCTGGATCAAAATATGCTGCTTAAGTTAAACTGGAAGGAAATGTTTTGTTAAAAAAAATGTAGTTGAATAAAGTAGCTAAAAAAGAAAATGTATCTTTGTGTGTTCATTTTTAAATCAAATAATGAAATGGTCTTCATAAAATAAAAATGCACTGGATATATTTGTAGCCTAATTACATTAAACATATTCGTACAGATGACGAAATTAAAATGATTTGTTTGTCATAGTTTTTATCTATATTTTAAATCGTATTCAATTATTTAGCAATAATCAATGATTTCCATGCTGTTAAATAATATTTTGGTTGATCAGAATGTGCAAATTGAATACAAAATATTAGAATACATAAAAAAAAAAAATAAAAAAAAAATAACGATAGTGTGAATTTATTGTACTTTCGTGTTTGTACAGCGCAATCCGAGTTACACTTTCGGTCAAGTTCACATCTGCATCGGCAAATTTTTTTCAGATAAAAGTTGCAAGGGCTAGTGTCTGATTAATTAACATGAACAATTATGCTGAAATCGCTGCATATCAGCGATTCGTTTCATGCTCATATAAGCAATGCCGATAATGATATTGCTCTTAAATGTTTTATTTTTCTATTATTATTGTTATTATTTTATTATTGATGTTATAATAATTCAGCCGAGCTTTTTTGCCCGTCATATTTGTGGGCATAATCCAATTCATATGTCTTCGAAAACGCGCAGGTGGTTTATGGAAAATAAAACAACTTAAAAATAAAACTTAATTACAACTATTACACTTAATAACGTATATGAAAATATAGCACAAATCTGCCATGCATTTATAATGAGAACTTTATAGGAATCTATAGTAAAATCTGTCCTTGCCCATCTTTCAGCGCGCTGTCATGAAAACGCATCAGCGGGAGCTTGCGCGCTCTCGCTCTCTCTCTCTCTGTCTAATGCATAACTTAGCATTCTATTGTGCTGATACAAGTTGTAATGTTACGTCTGTATCTCAGTTATCTGATTTATCCTAGGATGTGTCATAGAATTAGCTTCCGTTTATTGGTATACTCTTCACCTCAGGCAGATATTTCTTGCTCCTTTATTAATAACATTGCTTCATCATAATCATAATCTAACCTGTCCTAATCATGGGTTCATGTTGTCATAGACAGATTTTCATGTCAGATTTTTATTTTTCATTTTCATAACAATATTCAGATTTTTTTTTTCATTTTAGAAATTATGACCATGCCCCGCCCCCCCCCGCATAAGCCCCCCCCCCCCCCCCCCCAATTAATCGATTAATCGTTTTTTAAACCTATCGATGATCGAAATGAGAAATTTCCCAAAATGCCCATCCCTAACATATATACACTTGTTGTGCTAGTTAAGATGGTTAGCTAAACGAGATGCACCTGTGCCAGATTTTTGTTAATAAAACCCCATTTATCTGTTATATTACTGATTTGATAAAACATAATTTTATTCATTAAGTATTTGTTATGCCCTAGCAATACTTCAGCTTCTCAGTATACCACTTTAAATATGAAAAGGATTAAAGGATTTCTTAACTTTTATGTACAATATTTCTCTTTTGTGAATTGTTCTTTACATTCCTCAATAAAGCTTATTTATTATCTACCTGTGACTTTCTGTTAGTTTTTTCCCCTGACTTTTTGAAAGAAAGTGAAAGTCGGAATTGGTGCTCTGCATTTAACCCATCCAAGTGCACACACACAGCAGTGAGAAGTGAACACACATAATAATATTATTAAAGGGGGGGTGAAATGCTATTTCATGCATACTGAGTTGAAACTGACTCTTTATGATGCATAAAGAGTTGGATTCCCATGCTAAACATGGACAAAGTTTCAAAAATTAAGTTGTACATTTGAAGGAGTATTTTTGTTCCCAAAATACTCCTTCCGGTTTGTCACAAGTTTCTGCCGGAAGAGCGCGCGCTCCCGTATAGCTAGGCTGAGCAGCACAGACATTTCACTGATCAGAGCGATTCACTGATCAGAGAGAGAGCGTTGCGATAAGTCACAAAAGAAGTGTGTTTTTGGTTGCCAGGGCAAGACAACCCTGCAAAGATTACCAAAAAAAACAGCATTAAGGGACCAGTGGATGGAGTTTATTTTTACAGAACATCAACAGAGTTGTGCAAGTGTTTTTGTTTGTTTCCTGCATTTCGAAGATGCTTGTTCACAAGGCCCAGTTTGATGACGGATTTGCGTATCGTTTATTTCTTAAGGATGATGCAATCCCAAGGAAAAAGGGTCACGATCGTGTGTTGGAACCGCAGGCGGTGAGTAAAACTGCTTAAAATATCTCTGCCTCCTTGTTAGTGCGTCCCCTCCCATGCCAGAGACCCGGGTTCGAGCCCCGCTCAGAGCGAGTCGTTGCTGCTGCTGCTTTCGTTCAGTTTCAGCCTCTGTATATGATTCTGGATCATAAATAAATGGCTGAATCTGACTGTAAGCCATGGTTTGTTTTGGATGATGGGTTTTCCCTCACGGTAATGTCACAGCTTCCACATGCTCTCAACGCAAAAGCCTATTCGCGCTCGTGATTCTTTAGCTCCGCCCACATGTCACGCCTCCAGCCGGTCGTGTTTTTCCGGGAAAAATCGGTACAGACTATCTTTCTCTTATGAATATAATAAAACTAAAGACTTTTTGGATTTATGAAGGATGCAGTACTACTCTATATGTACTCAAGATTAACAAGATATTGAGTGAAAACGAGCATTTCACCCCCCTTTAAGGTTTGTTATTTTTGTGTAGTGTTGCGCTGAAAGTGGGTAGTAGTCATTATCTCGGGAGCACATCCGTGGTGTTGAAGGTGTCAGTGGTCTGATTAGTTCCGTTTTTCACCCAGCAGCTACAGTGCATAAATACCCCTCACTGGTAAGTAGTGGTGGGCAATACTGCAAAATATGGTATCGATCTGATACCAAATACATATAGGGTCAGCATTGCCGATACCAATACGATACTTTTTACTTAAAGAAAAAAAAACATTTGTGTAGGGGAGAGCAGTATGTCATTATTTCTGAGGTGAATGAATGATAAATTCTTTAGGCAATATTTTTTAATAATGTGTTGATGTCCACACAATTATTAGTTACTAGGCACTGTAGAATTAATTCTTTACCAGCCAAACTATGAAAAAAAGTGCGACTTATAGTCCGGAAAATACGGTACCCATGAAATTACATTCCCTGAGCCCCCCTTCTGGACCCTGTCCCTTTTGGACTCAGAGGTTTATATTGAGAAACAACAACAAATTTACATTTTTCCCTTTTATGGCACTCCTTCTATCGCTCACTAGCTCACTCAGTTCGCTGCTCCTCGGCGCGTTGTGTCAGTTATTCACATGACGACACAACATCGAATCACAGCAGAGCAGCAGGAGGGGGAGGAGTAGCAAAGTAGGCCAGGATGTGAAAGCAGTGTTTGCTCAGGATTGTAGAGGTTGAAAACACGAGCTAAGTATAATGAACGTAGAGGAGAGATATTTAAATTAAAATATTGATTCAATTACAATTGTAACGATCTGATACCAATACCAGTGTTGGCATCGATACTATCTATATTTATCGATCCGCTCATGCCTACCTGTAAGCACATGAAGACTAGGGTTGATTTAGGTAGAATATTGGAAAGGTAGGTAGAGAGAAAGCTCTCGTTATTTGATTGTACTGTGTGGACTGAACTGTTTTCTGGTGATTTTTCTCATGGCTGATATTGATGAATTTTAGATTTCGTTCTCAAGAATTTTTGTATAGGTGTACTAAAGAGCAATTATTAAGCAACACTGAACATTATGACATTGTGATTAAAGGATAAAAGACTCAAAGAAAATGTTATGCTAACTTTGAAAACGGAGTTGATTTGAAAAAGGTTTGTTAGAAGCCAAGATGGAAATATCTGTACCAGGTGCATCTGGTTTACAATCTGTCTTTTGAACAGCAAAAAGAGCTGCTGCTTTTGCAGATGGGGCATGAGTTATTAATACAGCATGCTGAACAAGGTAAGATGGAGTTGGAATAGGCAAAATTAGATTTAGAGTTCCACAAGCTCAACCTTTTGAAAGAAGGTAAGCTATCCAGTTCTGGTTAGGATAATTTTATTGTTTTATTTTTTTTCTCACTGGTTTCAAATCTAAAACTTGTTCCGAAATTCAATGAAGACGATCCAGATACTTTGCTCTATTTGAATGCCTGGCAGAATTAAGGGACTGGTGTGTTAACAGGGAAAGCACAAGTAGCTTTTTCTTCATTGTCAATCGATGATTGCAAAATTTATCAAAAAGTTAAATCTGCAGTTTTAAAAACGTATGAGAGTGTACCCGGAGCATACAGACATCATTTTTGACTGCAGGTAAAAGAGATGCAAATGCACTTAGAATTTGTGCGTGATCTCAGAAAGCACTTTAATTGTTGGTGTATAGCAATAGACCCTAACACATTGGAGGATTTGATTCACTTGATAGTGTTGGAACAATTAAAAAATTCAGTCCCATGTCGTATAGCTACGTATATCAGTGAACATAATGTTAAAACACCAGAGAAGGGGGCTATGTTGGCCGATGATATTTAAAATTGTTTTCATTTAGGAGTAAATATTTTCTTGAGCTTAATATTTGGTTTGTGTGTCCCTTGTCTTTGTTGCTTCCCTTGCGCCAGGGGTCGTAACTATAGCACTGATTTGTGCATGCTTGTTTTAGTATTCAACACCAGTTATGGAGCTCCTTTGAGGTCCGACGCTTAAGTGCCCTCGCGGTCCGGTCTGCCCCAAGTCTGCGATTTCTGAAGGTAGGATATTGATATTTTTGACCGTGGATGATAAAAATGTCTCCACAATCTGCTTTTGAATAAATATCTTTGTAAAGCCTTGTTATTTAAACTTTTTTTTTTTTAAACTATCATTTTAAACCTATTTCTGAGCAAAATCAAAGCGCGGCACGAGAAAGCCCTTCAAACTGTGCCTGACTACTGAACTTTATGTTTTGTGCTAATACTGTTAAGGGGGGGAGGGTACCTATAGCAGCGCCGCCGCTCCCAACACGCGCATCATGCACTGTGCGTAGGGCACCAAGTGCTGAGGGGGCACCAAAAATAGCCTAATGATTTTTTTTTTTTAAATGTCGGTATTATTTCATTAGCCTATAGAAATATTAGGCACATTTTAGCCATGTATATGTAACAAAAAAGGGGGAACAAGAAAGATATTTAATAATTGCTCTAGTCTAGTCCGGTCTAGTCTAGAAAGTACGGGAAATGTGCTGCATGTGCGTGCTGCTGCTAATCGTAATGCGGCTCGAACTTTCTGACGTTAATGTTAGCATCTGCAAACTATGTTATTATAACTTACAATGTAAAGACGTGTTTCCACGCGTCTGGAGGTCTCGCGGCATGGTAGACGCGAATTCTCCTCATTCGCGCATCTAGTTACAAGAGATTCTGAGTTATGAAAAGGACCATTGCAAGCTGGTAGCGACCGGCTTTTGTGGTGGAAAATTGCCAGTAATACCCCCACCTTTCGCAGCTGTAGCCTATCTGAGTGTCCTGGGACATCAGTGCAGTCGGAGCGCGTCTTCTCAACAGCTGGACATATAAAAAATATGAATAAAAAATGCTCTTCTCTGGACCCCGAAAATTTTGCCATGAAACTTCATGACAATAAATAAGAAATATTGCTGACTTGAGTGTTTCCAGCTCTCTCTTTAAGTTCGTCCGTTTACTGACGTCGAAAAAGGAAACGTCTTTTTTTTTGACATGGAAAATCGATTTAACAATCGATTCAATGAACACTTGTGTCTTAAAAATCGAAAATAATTTTTTCACAAAACTAACAGCCCTAGTACTTATTGATGATTATTTAATTTAATTTATTCAAAGTGACATTGAATTTGCAAAAACAAAAAAAAAAGTCTGGATTATTTTTTATTTTTATTCTGCTATTCTTTTGACTGTTTACAAAGTCAACAAAGCTGTGAAGATTTTCTTTCTCTTTTTAGTGTTCTTAAGTTTTATACTGTGATGCTGCTGTTGTGTGTTATTGGTATTGAGTTATGTTTGGTAATAAAAAGTTAAACTGGCAAAAACAAACATTTTTTTTTTTTCTCGGGGTTGGGGTGGGGGGCATCATAAAGGAATTATGCTTAGGGCACCAAAATGGCTAGCAGCGGCACTGACCTATAGAGTAGTACTGCACCCTTCATAACTCCAAAAAGTCTTTAGTTTTATTATATTTATAAGAGAAAGATAGTCTGTACCATTTTTTCGGAAAAACACAAGTTGCTTGGGACTTGACGTGTGGGCGGAGCTAAAGAATCACGAGCCCGAGTAGGCTTTTGCGTTGAGAGCGCTAGAAACTGTGACATTACCGTGAGGAAAAAACCATCATCCAAAACAAACCATGGCTAACAGTCAGATTCAGCGTATATTTATGATCCAGAATCAGATCCCGAGGCTGAAATTGAACAAGAGCAGGAGCATCAACGATTACAGCAGGACATCTCTATGTGGTATGTATTGAAACTGTATATATTTGCTAAGCGGTTTTGGAAAATGACTAAGTTCCACTTTATGTCGTCTTTTTAAAAAAAAATTAAGCTGTACATGTGGAAAGGGCAGTTTAGTTCCAACATTGCATGTTGTTTACTTGATGTGCTTAAGTGCCGATAGCTAAGTTAACAACACAGAGATATTTGAAGCAGTTTTATTCACCGTCTGCGGTTCCAACACACGATCGTGACCCTTTTTCGTTGGGACTGCATTATCCTTAAGAAATAAACGATATGCAAATCCGGCATTCAAATTGGGCCTTGTTTGTAAAACAAGCCTCATCGAAATGCAGGGAACAAACAAAAACACTTGCACAGCTCCGTTGATGCTCTGTAAAAATAAACTCCATCCACTGGTCCCTTAATGCTGTTTTTTTTTTTCTGTGCAGGGTTGTCTTGCCCTGGCAACCAAAAACACACTTTTGTGACATTTCGCTCTCGCTCTGATCAGTGAATGTCTCTGCTCTCAAGTGCTCTGCTCTACGGGAGCGCGCGCTTTTCCGGGAGAAGTGCTCTTAGGACCCATATAAGGAAATTCCGCTCCATCTAACGTCACACAGACCCATACTCGAAAAAAACTTTCCGAAACTTGTGACAACCCGGAAGGAGTATTTTGGGAACAAAAATACTCCTTCAAACTTGCAAGTTAATTTTTGAAACTTTGTCCATGTTTAGCATGGGAATTCAACTCTTTAACAGTGTAAAAAACTCAGTATGCATGAAATAGCATTTCACCCCCCCTTTAAAAAACACAAGGTTTATGTATAGACTCAGTTGGATATGTCTAAAATGAAAATAAACAACTGAAAGAAACAGATGCATGTCTGTATATTAGATGCGTGCAGGTCTTAAAGGGACAGTAGACTACATGCTGCCATGTGAATTAAAGGTATAGTTCACCGTAAAAATTCTGTCATTTGTTTACTCACTCACATGTTGTCCCAAACCTATATTAACTTTCTTCTGCTGAACACAAAATAATTTGAATAATGTGGGCAAGCGAACAGTTTCTGGTCCACATTGACTAAGTTCACCCAGATAGCAAATTAGTTAGTTCACCCAGTTAGCAAATTCATGTAATTAATAACTTACCCTCATGTTGTTTCAAACCCGTAAAACCTCTGTTTATCTTAGTTTAAGATATTTTATATTTAGTCCGAGAGCTCTCAGTCCCTCCATTGAAGCTGTGTGTATGGTATACTTTCCATGTCCAGAAAGGTAAGAAAAACATAATCAAAGTAGTCCATGTGACATCAGAGGGTCGGTTAGAATTTTTTGAAGTATCGAAAATACATTTTGGTCCAAAAATAGCAAAAACGACGACTTTATTCAGCATTGTCTTCTCTTACGTGTCTGTTGCGAGAGAGAGTTCAAAACAAAGCAGCTGGATATCCGGTTCGCATTAATCCACAAATGACTTAAGCTGTTAACTTTTTTTAATGTGGCTGACACTCCCTCTGAGTTCAAACAAACCAATATCCCGGAGTAATGCATGCACTCAAACAGTACACTGACTGAACTGCTGTGAAGAGAGAACTGAAGATGAACACCGAGCCGGGCCAGATAACGAACAATAGACTGACTTGTTCACGAGTGAACAACCGGTTGCACCAGTTTTCGGATCACCAGTAGTTCTTTCGGACAGTTCGATTCAATAAACCGGTTAAAGAAAACGGTTCACCGGTTCTTTTGCGCTCGACGTAATGGCGTCATTTGCGATGATTGCCCTTGATTCAAGCCTTCGGTTTACCCGCGCTCATAACACTATCAGAATCAGTTCAGAATCAATCATCAAAAGAATCAGTTCAGTTCAGATGCCCTGTGTGTCGGTCTGCTTCATGCTGAATCATACAAGCACAGTATCATCAGCTCCTCGGTTCACGAATTGGACGTGTCTGACAGAAACGGTTCTTGACTCGTGAATGAGTCAATGTTTTGTTCGTTATCTGGCTCGGCTCAGTGTTCATCTTCAGTTCTCTCTTCACAGCAGTTCAGTCTGTTTGAGTACATGAATTACTACGGGATATTGGTTTGTTTGAACTCAGAGGGAGAGTCAGCCACATTAAAAAAGTTAACAGTTTTAGTCATTTGTGGATTAATGTGTATTAGAGATGCAAACCGTTTAAAACAATTCAGTCGATTTGGTGAACTGAATGATTTGTTCGCGAACCGGATATCCAGACTGCTTTGATTTGAACTCTCTCTCACAACAGACATGGAAGAGAAGACAATGCTGAATAAAGTCGTTTTTGCTATTTTTTGACCAAAAAGTTTTTTAGATGCTTCAAAAAATTCTAACCGACCCTCAGATGTCACATGGACTACTTTGATGTTTTTCTTACCTTTCTGGACATGGACAGTATACCGTACACACAGCTTCAATGGAGGGACTGAGAGCTCTCGGACTAAATCTAAAATATCTGAAACTGTGTTCCAAAGATAAACTGTGGTTTTACGGGTTTGAAACAACATGAGGGTAAGTTATTAATTACATAAATTTGCTATCTGGGTGAACTAACCCTTTAATAGTAGAACAAAAATACTATTGATGTGACTGTGGACCAGCAACTGTGTTTTTTTTAACCTTCAAAATGGCATTCATTTTTAGCGGAAGAAGGAAACTCATTCAGGTTTAAAACAACTTTTTGAGTGAGTAAATCACTATTTTAACTTTTGGGTGAATTATTCCTTATTAAGTTAATAAAACACCAAACACACAGAAAAAAACTTTAATACAGTTGCTTTAATATAAATCAATGTATATAGTGTTTTTATATTTGTTCATTCAATTTATTTAATGCTCCTGCTAAATACACATTGTACCTGAAAATAAAACTTTATTTTATTTGTATAATATATGTAATGTGTATCTTTGTTCTAATTTTAATAACAAAAATAATATTATGACAAAGATTTCCAGACCACCGTCTGCTCTCACATTCCCAAACATTTTACCCTGTCTTGAGGGAACCAATCTTTCTTTTCTCATACTCTATCCCAGCTGCAAATTGGGCATGGGGCACAATAAATAATAATAAATAATAAGTTTTGCAAAATTGTAGGTTCTGTGTACCTACACTCTGTCCGGGCATTGAGCACTACCTAGTTCCAAAACGAAGACTAGTCACAGGACCAGTCTGTCAGCAGACTGCTCCAGGACCAGCCCGTCAGTTAGCATCCAGCTCTAGGACCAGCCGTTCAGCAGCTCAAAAGTAATGAAATATGGATGTCAAAAAATGGGGAAATTGAATGGTCTTCTTGCCCAAGAAATGAGCCACCCCACATGGCTGCCAATATGATAAGGATGCAACCAGGACCAGCACGGTCAAGGTCAAGGTCAAGGTATCTTTATTTCATACCCGCAGGTAAATTTGTTTTGCAGATTAAAAAAGAATTTGGTCATCCACAATAAAACATAAAAACAGACATAAAAACAGGCTGCACCATGACACATACACATCCTCTATCCAGTTAACTATCAAATACTAAAACATCTATCTTACTCATATTATTTAAAAATTCAATTGCCACTGGAACAAAAGTATTTCTGTACCGTCTAGTCTTCCATCTCGAAGCCACAAACCGACAACCAGATGGAAGTAACTGAAAGTCATTCCTTAAGGGATGCGACCGATCATTCAAGACAACACTTGCTTTCTGGTACAGTTGATTTGTATAAATAGTTCCCAAAGACCGCTGATTTACTCCAATTATCCTACTCGCCCATTTATCAATTTGTTCAGGGAGTTCTTATTCTTCACTGACAGGCTTCCATACCACACCACAATGGAAAATGACATAATAGATTCAATGGCAGTGCACGGATGGCAGTTACTCATGTGCAGGACATCAAGTCTTCTGAGCTTTTCATCCCAGATTCCATACAGAAAATCATTCTGGATTGCACTAATTTAGAAGGAATGTGTGTTTTTGGAGAGAGGTGGAAGGAGATGGATCAAACCCATTTGCATGCCTACTTTGGGGGTTTTATCCGTCCAAAGGAGAATCCACAGAATCCATGTGGGATGCAGAAACTGGCAGATAACTTTAACGTGCAACAATGTCTCTGGAAAACTTCCACATAATTTCCAGGATTATCCGCTTTAACCGAGGTGACAGACCAGCTCGACGGCAGAGAGACAAGCTAGCTGCCTTTAGGTAAGTGTGGGATAAGTGGGTGAACCGCCTCCCCCTGTTTTTCAACCCTGGGCCTAATGTCACCATTGATGAGCAGCTGATGCCATTTAGGGGCCCCTGCCCCTTTAGGCAGTATATACCATCTAAACCTTCCAAATATGGTATAAAGATCTGGGCTGCCTGTGATGCCACTTTCTCATATTGCTTGGAACTTACAATATATGGTGGCGCTGTTCTGTGGCGACAAGCTTGTGTCACCGTTATTGTGTTTTAAACGTCTTTTAGGGTTTTAATTCCCCTCTGTGTGCTGTTTTAATGTTGTCTGTTTTATGAACATTTGCTGAGTATCTGAGGGATGGAAGTCACTTTTTACGCCCTATTTTTAGTGACTGTTTTAAACTTTGTTTGGAGCGACCAGCAGCACACATTCCGATACACCTGTAAATTCCTATTGGGATTACAATGGTGCTAGCCTGCCGTGACAGACTTCAACATCAATTCACTGACTGGGAATCTGCCTCTGGAATTACTTATTGGTAGAAACATTACCTTCACAAAACAAGGCCAAACAAGGAAGCGGGGGAAAGGGGGTGGTGTGAAACCGCGAACCAGGAAGCTACTGAGCAGGAATCGCATCCCTTTGCCTTCAGTCATACTGGCTAATGTGCGGTCCCTCAGGAATAAGATTGAGGAACTATGGGCAAATGTTTTTCATCTGCGGGACTAGAGGGATGCGTGTCTTATGGCTTTCACAGAGACTTGCCTCACTGAGTTGGATTCGGACTCGGCACTGGAGATCAATGGCTTTGGAGCCCCTCTGCGCCTGGACCGGGACAGTGAGGTGACACAAACGCTGGGTGGAGGGGTCTGTCTGTATATAAATCGCAGATGGTGCAGCAATTTTACTGTGCGAGAACGGATTTGTCACCCTGACATTGAACTGTTGTCAGTGTCACTATGGCCGTTCTATCTCCCCAGAGAGTTCCCCCAGATTTTTGTGACTGTGGCTTATATCCATCCCAACGCTGACGCCAAGTCCACCGCGGACATTTGTTTTTAAAACGTAAACAAACTTCAGTCTATCTCCCCTGCCGCTCCTAATTTTATTCTTGGTGATTTTAACCATTGTAACTTAAAGAAAACACTGAACTAATTTTTTCAGTATGTAACATGCCCCACATGTCGTAATAAAACTCTTGATCTGTGCTACAGCTCAATTAAAGGCGCAAATACTGTACGTCCAAGGCGGGGCCAGCACTGGGCGCCTCTGACCACAACTCTGTCCACCTCTTACCTGTCTACACCTCAGTGTTGAGGAGGGAGAAGGCTGTCAGAAAACAGGTGAAGGTCTGGACTGAGTAAAGCTCTTCAGCGCAACAAGCCTGCTTTGAGTGCACAGACTGGACAGTGTTTCAGGACTCCTGTTGGATATTGATGAACTTACTGACGTTTTTGCAAAGACTCTGTTCTCCCGAGTAGAGAAGTCAAGGTGTATCCAAACAACAAACAGTAGATCTCTAAGGATATTAAAGAATTGCTAATCAAACAAAAAACTGTTTTTAATGAAGGTGATGTGAATGCAGAGAGGGCTGTGAGAAAAGAGATCAGGGCTGAAATTAAAAAAGCTAAATTAAGTTCTAAGGAAAAAATTGAGGCAGATTTGAGAAGTAATAATTTAAAAAACCTGCAATGGAAAGAAAACATTGATTGGGTCTAATGATAAAGCCAACAGAGTTGTCCTGGATGGTTTTTCATCTGATAAAGATTTGGCTGATGAATTTAATGTATTTTATTCTCGATTTAACAATTCAGATTTAAATGATGAAATGAAAGGTAACAGAGCTATCACACAGGCAGCTCTATCCATTACTGTTGACAGTAGTACTGTCATGGTCAGTGACATGGTCATTGACTTTCGCAGGACACCACCTCCCCCTACAGTCACGGTTATTAAAGGCACGGACATTGAGCTCATGGAGGCATACAAATATCTTGGAGTAATTTTAGACAAAAAACTGTGTTTTGAACCTTTGGTTGACACTGTCTCAAAGACAATCCAACAAAGACTGTACTTCCTTAGGAAAATGAACACTTTTAATGTTTCTTCAGAAATTATGACACTGTTTTATCATGCTTTTATTGAATAGTTTTTATCTTTTTGTATAGCTGCTTGGTTTGGAAGTCTCTCACTGACGAATAAAAACAGACTTTGTAGTCTGTTCAAAATGGCAAGCAAGATTTCCAGGAGTAGTCAGGCTCAACCTGGGGAGTTATACATACAACAGGTCCAGAGGAAAGCTAGAGTCATAGCTCATTCACAGGATCATCGCCATAGAACAGAGTTTGAGCTTTCGCCCTCTGAGCGGCGCTATTGAGTTCCTAGCTGAAGAACAAAGCGGATGCAAATATCTTTTATTCCATCAGCTGTGAGGCACCTTAATGGCACTTAACACTTTATAATAACTTGCACAAGTTGCATTTTTTTGCACTTGATTGTGTCCTGTATTTTATTTATGTATTTATTTGCATATTATGTACATTGGGCGTTATTGTGAATTCCTTCTCTGCTGGTTGGTCTTTGTTGGTGAGTGTTGTTGTATGTTTATGTGTTTCATGTGGAGCATTTGCTGCAAATCCAATTTCCCCTTGTGGGACAATACAGGTACTTTGAGTTTGACTTTTTACAAGTCTACAGAGGGAAACCTGATGGAGGAGTCCCTGAGAAAAATCAAGGAATGAGAGTTGTCCTGGACATGATTCAGGGACTCAGTGGACACAACATCACATGTGACATTTTTTTTTACCTCCCAGAAGTTGGGACAGGAGCTCCTAAAGAGGAAGCTGACCATGGTGGGAACGATACGGAAAAACAAGAGCTCCCACCCCAATTGCTGACTACAAACACCAGGCCTGTCAAGTCTTCCAAGTTTGTGTACACAGCTGACACGTCCCTGGTATCCTATGTGCCAAAGAAAGGGAAGAATGTGGTTCTCATCAGTACACTGCACAGGGATGGAAGAATATGTGGCCAGGAGCATCAAATACCAGAGATCATTATAGATTATAATGCCACAAAAGGAGGGGTGGATAACATGGACAAGCTGGTGACTGCCTACAGCTGCAAAAGGAGGACCCTACGCTGGCCACTTTTTATATTCTTTGACATATTGGACATCACAGCGTACAATGCCTTTGTCATCTGGATGGGACTGAACCCAGAGTGGGACAGAGGGAAGCTCCAGAGGAGACACCTATTTCGTGAGGAACTGGGAAAAGCACTTGTACAACCTCAAATCCAGAGAAGACAACATGTTCCAAGAACCCAAGTGTATGCAGCCGTCATGAGGAGGATTCAGGAGGAGATTGGTGGTGCCCCATCCACTCGACCTACAGAAATACCATTTGCAGAGCCTCAAGTAAGTGTGTTATGCTGTTGCAGTATAGTATCTCCTTGCGAGAGAGAGAGAGAGAGAGGTGTTAGTAAAATTCCTGATCTTTTTATTATTCTAGGTTGCGGCCAGTAGCAACAAAAGGAAGCGCTGCGAAGTGTGGACCCAAGATGGACAGAAAAACACAATATACATGCATCAGGTGCAATAAGTACATTGGTTAACACACACACACACACACACACACAGTAAAACTCTGCCCCTCATGTGTTGTATAGACTGGTATGTAAAGGCAATGTGTTCAATGGGGCTGATGTTCATCTAGACTGACATGGCTACTGTAATTGTTCAGTAGCCAAAACAAAACTGACCTGAATGGGATAAATTTCTAATAAGGTTAAAATAAATAAAAGTCAATAGTTATGAAAAAACCTTGCTTCATTTGTAAATTTGTAGATTTTTTCAACTCACATTTTGATTATAAATGATTTTCTTTTGTCATTTTAGTAAAAAAATAAACATAAAACCAGTAGCACTTTAATTCTTAAATGTGATCTAACAAAGGTAAAGAGAAAATATTAACCATGTATGCTGTTTATATTGCTTGTAATTGGGATGAAGTAAACATCTGTTGAGTATTTTAACATAAAATTGTTTTATTGTGTTGATTTAAAAAACCCAAAATGCAGCGGGTCCACCAGACCCATGAACACTGGCTGAATAACAAAAAAATGATCACCAAACAAAGGTTAAAGTCGTTTTTTTTTATCTATTTTCTTTGTGCAAAAAAAGTATTCTCATCACTTCATAACAGTATGGTTGAAGCACTGATGGCAGATGGACTATTCTGACGATTTCTCTCACACTTATCTGGACCTTGACAGTGTAATTTAGTTGGCAGTCAATGTAACAGTCAAAAGCCTCCCGGGTTTTTAAACAAAATATCTTAAATTAAAATAATCTTAATAATAATCAGAAGACGAAAAAAGCTTTTATGGGTTTGGAATGACATGAGGGTAAGTGATTATGACAAAATTGTCATTTTGGGTGAAGTATCCCTTTAAGGTATTTTGGCTTTGTAGGACAGAGTCTCTCTTGGAGGTCAATGAAAGAGCATGATAGCATCTGAGTTTGCTTCATCTAATCTGAAACTAATGTTGAAATTGTAGTCTACCAATACTATTGAGTTTCCCCCTTATTAACTTCTTAACAATGTTGATCCTCAGTAATAGCCTCTCTCTAGAGGCATTTTCCACAATTTTCTCCATTTGCATTTGAAGGTGTTGTTTACTAATGGATGGTTCTAACCCTTAATAAACAAAATAATAAAATTAAGAATATTAAGAAGTGCTCTGCTGTTCTGAGTTCCTGTAACATTGACCTACATGAATGCATTGATATTGCAGTGCTGCCACTCTCAAATTCAATTATTCAACTTAATCAGTCTTAAAAATAAAATAGTAATATATTGAGAAATATATATATATATATATATATATATATATATATATATATATATATATATAGAAAATGCAGCCTAAATAAATCAAATAGATAAAAATGTAGACTACAACTGACTGTATTTTATGTATTGCGCCCAAAATTTAATGACTTTGTTTTAAGATATTTGAAAACATTTTACCATGCTGCTACATGCGCATTCAGTTGATAGCCTTTCTCTATGGTTTTCTGACAGCTGCACTTTATGATTATTAGTAGAACATTAAAATATAATGATATAAAATTGCTCTTTAAAGCATTAAAAACACTAAAATAAAAATGAAAATAAAAAATATTAAACAGACTAAATATATACAATACAGACCAAAAGTTTGGACACACCTTCTCATTCAAAGAGTTTTCTTTATTTTCATGACTATGAAAATTGTAGATTCAAGTCAAGTCACCTTTATTTATATAGCGCTTTAAACAAAATACATTGCGTCAAAGCAACTGAACAACATACATTAGGAAAACAGTGTGTCAATAATGCAAAATGATAGTTAAAGGCAGTTCATCATTGATTTCAGTGATGTCATCTCGGTTCAGTTAAATAGTGTCTGTGCATTTATTTGCAATCAAGTAAACGTTATTGCTGTAGATGAAGTGACCCCAACTAAGCAAGCCTGAGGCAACAGTGACAAGGAACCGAAACTTCATCGGTGACAGAATGGAGATAAAAACCTTGGGAGAAACCAGGCTCGGTTGCATTCACACTGAAGACATCAAAACTATGAATTAACACGTGGAATTATATATGAATTTATATAAATAACCAAAAAGTGTGAAACAACTGAAAATATGTCATATTCTATGTTCTTCAAAGTAGCCACCTTTTGATTTGATTACTGCTTTGCAAACTCTTGGCATTCTCTTGATGAGCTTCAAGAGGTAGTCACCGGAAATGGTCTTCACAGTCTTGAAGGAGTTCCCCGAGAGATGCTTATCACTTGTTGGCCCTTTTGCCTTCAGTCTGCGGTCCAGCTCACCCCTAAACCATCTCGATTGGGTTCAGGTCTG
This sequence comes from Carassius auratus, assembly GCF_003368295.1. Taxonomy (NCBI): domain Eukaryota; kingdom Metazoa; phylum Chordata; class Actinopteri; order Cypriniformes; family Cyprinidae; genus Carassius; species Carassius auratus. The sequence goes on along the minus strand of NC_039257.1, from coordinate 19,217,908 downwards.
GTGACTGTGGAGGCCAGGTCATCTGGCGCAGCACCCCATCAATTTCCTTCTTGTGCAAATAGCCCCTTGATGCCTTCAGTGTGACTCTACAATTTTCATAGTCATGAAAATAAAGAAAAATCTTTGAATGAGAAGGTTTCCAAACTTTTTGTCTGTACTGTATATATCTTTTTTTTTTGTTACCCATTTTCCGTCACATAGGTGTTTCCCTATGTGTTTTCCATTGATCCCAAGTGTGTCTAATCTTCCCATCACCCTTTACTGTATAAACAGTTCTCCTAGTTTTCTGTCTAGCATCCGGTATTGTTCATGTCATCATGTTCTATGTGTGTTTCTGCAAATTATCCTGACTCATTGAACCTGGATCGAACTATTGAGATTGCATGAACTCAAATTAAAGTTTTTGAAATTATTGATTTGTTTATTTCGATCAGGCTTTGAACTCTAATCTCCACTTTTCTTCGTGTCTTTTATGAAACAGCCCCCAGGTTTGAAACAACTTGAGGCTGAGTAAATAATGTCAGAATTTACATTTTCTGTCTTTTGTTTTAGCACCCAGTATGAGGAATTATACAAGCTATGGAGCAATTAAGTTAATGTTATACTAATGTTTTAATGTTAGAATTCCAAATGTTCAAAACTATTAAAAAATGGTAGACTGTGAAAAGGATTGCACACATTAGCATCTAAATATATTTACATGATTCCAACTTTTTTACACACATTTCTTTTTTTTAATGTTAAATCAGTTATTACATTCTTCAACTAGGAAGAAACTACATTTTCCACCAGTTCCATCTCTGTGTCATATATTTGACCTCCCATTGAAATTATGCAATATTCTTTACATACAACATCATTAATAAGCCTCACTGGGACTTGCTCTTTGACCTTATGACCAATGGGACTCAATTAAAGTGATGTAATCTTTAATTACACCTAAAGGTCCTTGACCCAGTGGGAGAAGTGTTGGACAAGGGACAATATTAGAAGTGAAAAACAGTAATGATCCATGAAAAACATGTTTATCTTTGTTGAGTTGCATTATTTGGTGATAAACATTTGGTTCCTCTTTAACCTTACTAACTTCAATGTTTCTTATTCTAATCATTTAACTGGTTGTTTATAATACAGTACTATTTCTTTTTGTGTATTCTTCTCTTTTTACTCTTACAGTGCATTGTTTATCTATAAAGCCGTACAGTAAATAAATACAAGATGTGCATGTTCTAAATAGAGCATTGATACTGATACACTGATATTGATATTGGTACTGAAGGAAGATGCTAAAGCACATACAATATTGCATAATCACTAATACTGGTGTCCTTGGTACATATTAGCAAAATAATATGTGAAAATTTTTATTTGAACATTAAAACAGAACAAAATAATTGACTGAGATAGGAATGTTATAGCTCTATGATAGGTAATATGAGTTAATTATTATGCCATTTTGATTCCAAGATTTGATTATTTAATTATTTGCATATTACTGACTGATAAATATATAAAATAAAATAAAAAATGTGATTATATAATTCCAAATCTCCAATCAACAGTAAAGCCAAGCTGAACAAACATAGTACAGTTGCCATTGCTGCAGTATGTAAAAGTGGTTCTTAACTAGTTTTTTTTTTTTTTTTTTTTTTGCAGGACCAATATTTTATATCAGAGATCAGACACATAATTTTTGTGCAAGTTGATTTTCTGATCATATATATATGTTTTTTTTTCAAATTAAAATAAAAAAAATGTGGGCAGAAGAAGCAGTCTATTTAAAAGTATATATATTTTATATTTTAATTATAATTTTGTGGCTCTCCCGAACACCAAACATCACAATCACCCGAGTTCTGACTACATTTCCCATCAGCCCCATACCTAGGACTAATCACCTGCACAGGTGCAGCCACTTTCCCTCCTCTTTATGCACTCCTTTGAGACACAAGCAAAGTCTTGTTTTGCCCTGTCTAACTTCTCCACATTGCTTGATTCCATGTTTTCTGACCCTGGACTGTTTACTGAATCTGATTCCCTGTCTGCCGCCAGCCCTGACCACTGCTTGGTATTGTTTCTGTTCATGGACATCCTCTGATATTCCTGGTGCTGTTGTTTGATTACTGCCTGTCTGAGTATTCTTTATTATTATTAATTACACTGCAAGTGGATCCAAACGTCTCTGGCTCTGTATCACACAGATGATTTAGACCTCTACTGTTTGCATTCAATTCGCATGGATCAATGATGAACTGCCTTTAACTATCATTTTGCATTATTGAGACACTGTTTTCCTAATGAATGTTGTTCAGTGCTTTGACGCAATGTATTTTGTTTAAAGCACTATATAAATAAACGTGAATGATTGATTGATTGATTGATTATTAGATCAAATTCTATCTGTATTAGGCAGAACTGAATGACAACAGCAAACAAGAGGGAGAATGTGAGCACTTTGTGCTCAGGTGCTGCCACTCTCAGTGCCATCAAAACAAAAGTTCTGCTCGAACACATTGGCCAAGCACAAAAGTGATTTTAAAGGGGTACCTTAAGTGCCCAAAAGCTACACCAAGGTGTCCTAAACAAGTTCCTGTCACATTCCTATCACATCCCAAGATCAAGTTCTGCAACCAATTTTGGACATGCATGAGGGTCTTATCAGTCAGTGGTGTGCAGTGGTGTATGATGGAGATGTGTACCCAGGTATTATTCAGGATGTTGACTTATACAGTGGTGCTCAAGTGAAAACAATGACTGGTATTGGGATCAATCGCTTTTATTGGCCACTGAGAGATGATGTCATCTGGTACCAACACATGGAGATAATAGGCCTCATCCCAGAGCCCGTACCAGTGACAAAACGGCACAAAGAGATTAAGTTGGAAGTTTGGAAAGAAATCTGCAAGATTTGGCCTTGAATCACATTCTCTCTCTCTCTCTCACCCCCCTCTCTCTTCCCCCTCCCCCCCCCCCCCCCCCCCCCCTCTCTCCCCCCCTCTCCCCCCCTCTCTGTCTCTCTCTCCCCCTCTTCCCCCACTCTCTCTCCCCCCTCTCTCTCTCTTCCCCCCCTCTCTCTCCCCCTCTTCCCCCCTCTCTCTCCCCCCTCTCTCTCTAAACCTCCATGTTTACTCTATGTTTTCATGTTACAATGCATTGACATGACTAAAGTTTAAGTGTTTTTGAAGTGTTCCAAAATTCAAAACAGTGTTCATCTAGCCAATTATAATTTTACAATTACAATTTATGCGTAACTTACATTTTTTGACTATTTGTGGTTAAAGTTGTTTACAGCAAGACTGTAACTGTTCATCTGGTTATAGAACCAAACAGACTAATGACCAATGATTTGTTAAATGGGTTTCAAATAAATGTTTTCTGTTTTTCTACATGGACGTCCATTCACTGTCATTTCCACAACACCCAGTCATTTCCACCACCTCATAACTTTTTTAAAAATATGTACAAAATTCTAATCACTCATTGAAATTTTCTGCATAGTTTATGGTACAATGTTCCCCACTTAATGTAATAAGACAAGTAGTTATTTTTCTGAAATGTATCTAACCAATGCAATATTATATTTCAGGTTGTAGTGGATGTAAGCTTTGTGTTCGGACCTCATGACAATTAATTTACTTAATGCACAAATCTATGGCAATTGCAAAATAGGTATAAATTGGTAAAACTATGTGTGACAGTGGTCTTACACTGTTAGAAAATTATGTATATCATATTAATTTTAAATAATAATCAAATATTTACATGTGATGGAAATGGCATTTGTTTAGTGCGGATCGGAAAATATGTAAAAAAAAAAACATCAATTTGTCTTATAATTTAAGTGTGTTCTCTTATGGATCATTAAACTAGACTAACTATATTTAACTATTAGATTGTGACAATTTTGATTTGAACACTTTTTTTCCCTCAAGTTCACAAGGCCAAAAGTGCCTGTAGTTGAAGAACCACATATCTTATTTGCAATTATTTGCACAGTCTTTGATGTTAACAAACTTTGTTCTAAAAAGTTAATGGTTAATGGTCATTTAGTTGTTCGAAGTATGCATTGTACACACATTCATTCATTCATTCTCTCTCCTCTTCACTAGTGTGTGGTGAGCACACTGGCACCATTGTCCTGTGGCTGCAGTCACATCATCCGGGTGGATGCTGCATACTGGTGCTGGTTGAGGAGAGATCCCAACATATGATCGTAAAGCTTTGGGTGTACAGCCATACACAATTAAGCACTACATATATACGTCATACATACAAATTCTGACTCTACCATCTGAATGTCTCACAGAAATCGAGACTCATCAGACCGGGCAACATTTTTCCAGTCTTCAACTGTATAATTTTGGTGAGCTTGTGCAAATTGTAGCCTCGTTTTCCTATTTGTAGTGGAGATGAGTGGTACCTGGTGAAGTTGTAGCCCATCTGCCTCAAGGTTGTGTGTGTTATGGCTTCACAAATGCTTTGACGCATACCTCGGTTGTAACGAGTGGTTATTTCAGTCAAAGTTGCTCTTCTAACAGCTTGAATCAATCAGCCCATTCTCCTCTGACCTCTAGCATCAACAGGGCATTTTTGCCCACAGGACTGCCCCATACTGGATGTTTTTCCCTTTTCACGACATTCTTTGTAAACTCTAGAAATGGTTGTGCGTGAAAATCCCAGTAACTAAGCAGATTGTGAAATACTAAGACCAGCCCGTCTGGCACCAACAACTATGCCACTCTCAAAATTGCTTAAATCACCTTTCTTTCCCATTCTGACATTCAGTCTGGAGTTGAAGCAACTGCCATATGACTGGTTGATTAGATAATTGCATTAATGAGAAATTGAACAGGTGTTCCTAATAATACTTTAGGTGAGTGCATATATACTTAGCAGTCGCATCTATTCCTCTCACAAGTCAATTGTTTTGCCTCAGAAGACTTAGAATATTAATATGTTTTGGATAAATTATGACTGTAGTTGTATTTAGTCATTTGTGTAGTCATTTCTTGTTTTTTCGAGACAAATGATAGGTTTAGGGGAAAGGGTTGGGTTTCATGCTCATAAATGTTTAAAGAGTGTAATGCAAATAAAACTGTTGTGACTGTTTACATTAAAAAATCACACCCTATCATATATGCAATAAATATATTATTATTACCAATATATAATTTGGTCATGACGATAAAATAATCAGTGCCTTTCAAGTCAGCATACTGATGCCAAGTTTCCTATTTACAGAAATGTAGGACCCTGTACGTCAAACAATTATTCAAAAATAATGCTTTTCAGTATGAGTAAAATCTCTTTTATTGCCTGTTTTACCTGTAAAATTAACCCTGCTTAATAACTATGCACACCTGAATACAAGCAAATTTCCACTTCCATCCCTTGTTAACAATCATATATAACTTATAAATCAATATATATTGAATTAATAGTATTTTATTACTGTAAGATTGGTGTGATTTAGAATTGGTAGAATGTGCTTGAAGAAAAAAACAACAACAACAACAAAATAAACAATATGATCAGAAAATTGACTAGCACAATAATGATGTGTCTGATCTCCGATATAAAATATTGGTCCTGAGTTAAGGACCACTTTTACATACTGTATTATCTTTGTTTAGCTTTACTGTTGATTGGAGCTTTGAAATTATATTATCACATTTTTAATTATTTTATATCATTCATGAATATGCAAATAATGAAATAATCAAATCTTGAAATCAAAATTGCATAATAATTAACTCATTACCTATCATATATATGTAACATTCCTATCTCAATTACTTTGTTCTGTTTCAATATTCAAGTTTAATGTAAATGCAAAATTTTTATAGACATCTTCTTCAAGGTCAGTTGTTAATATCTCAATTTGATTGGAATTTTACAATAGTAATGGGTGACTTTAAAAAGTGGGTGTATCACCTTATATTACAAGGCCATTGAAACAGGATCTCATGACTTACTGCTTAAGTGTTGAATATAATGAAACATTCATTATGAATATGAATTTATTTAATTTATTTAATCAAACACTGTAAGCATCAATGAACAGCATTTTTTTCATAGCCTGTTTTGCTAATATTTACCAAGGAAACAAGTATTAGTGTATATACAATATTGTATGTGCTTTAGCATCCTTCTTCAGTACCAATATCAATATATCAGTATCAGTGCTCTATTTGGAACATGCATGTCTTGTGTTTATGTACTGAATGGCTTTATAATTAAACATAATGCATTTTAATAGTAAAAAGAGAAGAGTACACACAAAGAAATAGAACTTTATTATAAACAACCAGTTAAATGGTTAGAATAAGGAACATTGAAGTAAGTAAGTTTAAAGGTTAAAGAGAGACCAAATGTTTATCACCAAATTATGCTACTCAACAAAGATAAACATTACTGCATTTTTCACTTCTAATATTGTCCCTTGACCACCACAGGAAATCATCTTGTCCAAGACTTCTCCCACTGGGTCAAGATAAATGGACCTTTAGGTTTAATTAAACATTACATCACTTTAATTGAGTCTCGTTGGTCATAAGGTCAAAGAGTATGTCCCAGTGAGGCTTATTAATGATGTTGTATGTAAAGAATATTGCATCATTTCAATGGGCAGTCAAACATGACACAGAGATTGAACAGTGGTGGAAAATGTAGTTTCTTCATAGTTGAAGAATTTACAAACTGATTTGACATAAAAACTGTATTTAAAAACAAAGTTTAACTGGGATCGTGTAAATATATTTAAAGGGGTCATGACATGGGTTTTTTTATTTTATTATTATGGTCCCCTAGGTGCAATTATAGTATTACTATAGTTAAAAAAAAAAAAAAACTTTTAAAATGTAGTGAATTATGACATTTTCCCACCCTGTTTCTCATCCTTTGATTCAAACAGTCTGTTTTGGGTTGTTTCCCCTTTAAGAGTTCAGTGTTAACGCCCACTGTTATGATTGGCTAACGACATTTGACGGAACATTTGCGGATTGAGCGTAACTGTTTAGTAGCGAGTGATGCATTCGAAGCGATGGCTCTTGCAATGATAAAACCTTATATGTTTGAGCCGGAATCAGATGAGGAATCAGAGGAAAATGAACCATCACCACAACAACGAAGACTGGATCAGCCCGTGTCCACATGGAAAGTGAAACTATTTTGAATTAATAAAAAAATTGTAACCCGAGACACTTGAAAACGGTTTATTGTTGCATAATTATTCTATAGTTTAATATGCTAACAGTTCAACATTATTTACCTAATTTCAATGAAATGATAGGGTGTACTGCGGACAAAAATGCATGCACAGGCCATATTTGAAGATGCAGCATTGATAAGGCAACATTTTTAATCTTCTATTACATGTAGGCCTACTAGAAAGGCGACATATTTTCAAGATTCTCTTATACAAATAAACTGCATCCATTTTTCCCTGACGTCAGGATCTTTCGGCAGCGTATTCAAAGATGTTGTTTGTCCACAGCCAGGAACAGCACATCTGCGTGGCATTGTAATTTTCCTGTACACAGACCCACTCGCTGTCCGTCGACTGAACACTTGTGAGGCGCGCAGCGCGACAACGATCCGAAATGAGCGTAGTTGTCTTGTGCTGGAGGCGGTCATATGCAAATGGTTGGAACGTCACTTCGCACCGTGACGTCACTTCTTACCATGGATCCAGAACGAGCTGTATTTAGAGCTTGATTAAATAAATGGCTCGTTTATAATGGGGAGGACGTCTTAAGCTATGAAACTTGCAGGACGTTTTAATGGTACAAAGACCTCTTATATTCCAAAAGATCAAGGCAAATTTGGTTTCTCATTTCATGACCCCTTTAAATGCTAATGTGTGCAATCCTTTTCACAATCTACCATTTTTAACATAGTTTTAAACATTTGGAATTCTAACATTCTAAAATTAATTAACATTAACTTAATTGCTCCAAAAATGACATCAAATACTCAGCCTCAAGTTGTTCCAAACCTGGGGGGTGTTTCATAAAATATGCTAAGAAAAGTGGGGATTAGAGTTCAGAACCAGACTTGAAATTACCTAACAAATCAATCAATATAAAAACAACAACATTTCACAAACTAATTTGATCCAGGTTCATTGAGTCAGGATATTTGATGTGCACATAGTCTTAAGCAGCCCTTGATGACTGTTAATCTTAGAAAGTAATGCAAATATATTAATTATGCTGTCAAGAGTGGGCAAGGCTTACGTGAGTGAACAAGCACTGCTGCTTGGATGCGTGCTGAACAGGAACTCAGTAGAATAATAGTGCAATAATTCTGAATAAAATATAGATTCTGCTGAAAATATTGTTGTTGGACATTAAATGTGACACATGTAAGTGTATTTTATGATAACAGTAAATCAAATGTATGCTTGCTAATACAGCTCTAATTACTAGATCAGATTAGTTAATGTGTATTTCTCTCATCATATTGTCACGGGTGGACTATTGATTGGAGCATGGAACAAGGAACGAAAGGTGATGAGGAGTACATCAATCCAGGGCAGTTTAATGATAATGAGGACAACTCACGTAGAACATAGAACAATACTGGATGCTAGACAAAACACAGGGAGATTCAGATGGCCATGGCGGATCAGGAAACTCAGTAGGCCAAGGTGGATCTGGGGACCCAGGAGGCCAAGGAGCATCAGGCAGACCATGGCAGATCAAGAGGCCCAGGTTGCCATGGGTGTCTTGGCCACAGTTATATGCTTCCCCCTCCACCCAAAAACAAATCTTCTTGAGGACATCTAGGAATCTTGATGGGCACTCTGGAGGAGCAGTTTCTGGAGGGTGCTCTGGAGGAGCAGACTCTGAAATGAGTTCTGGGGCTGGGGCCGAAACTGGAGCGAGCTCTGGGGCTGGAGATGACACTGGGTTAAACTCTTGGACACAAGCTCTCCCTGGCATACTTGAGGGTCTGGAGCCCTCTTTGGGCTAAACAGGGAATCAGTAGCCCCCCAAGGGCTAAACTGGGCATCAGGAGCCCTCCCTGGGCTAAACAGAGCACCAGGAGCCCTCCGTGAGTTTAACCCTCTGCAGTCTAAGGGTATTTTTGGGGCCTGGAGAAGTTTTGTCATGCCCTGATATTTGTGCTTTTTTCAGTTTCTTATAAATATCTAAATGGGTAAAGTCTAAACTCACTGTAATCAGCATAAACTGGGCTATAATAATATGTGAAATGCATGCATGTACATGATTGTATTTTTGAGAAAAAAAAATGTTATGCGTGGTTAGTGAAAAACTAAAAATGTTAAATCACTTGAATAAGGCCATAAATCACATACAGAACATTGGTTCCCAGAATTTTTGAGAAGTGGAGCTTGTAGCCTAGAATTTTTATTTCTAAATTATGTGAAAATCATCTTGTTTACTCACTTACAGAAAACAATATATTGATTTAAATTTTCTAAGACACTTTTTGTTGGTAAATGTCATATGCGAGTAGGCGTCAACTACCATGAATATCATTGTGATTTACACTTGAGAAGACAAAGGCCTGCATAATGAGCTGCATAATGAGCCTTTTAGTCAGCTGTGCCACTGAGAGGGAGGTGTTTCAAGAAAGAATGTGAGGACAAAATAAATCTATATAATTTTATGTTTGTAGTTTATTAAGAATATATTTAATTATCCCACAACATAACTTAATATCTACTTGGGGGAGCAGTTAAACAGTTTATTAGGAACAATCAAAGCTGACTTTCAAACAATTTTTTTGGCATCCAGTCACAATCTTTCAGAAATCCTTTTAACAATCTTATTCTCTACCAAAAAAAAAAAAAAAAACATTTATTATCATCATCATTATTATTATTATTATTATTATTAATGTTCTGTGTTTGGAATTACGGCGTTTAAAAGAACGGCGTTAGGTAACAATGTTATTTTTTCAGTAACGGGGTAATCTAACTAATTACTTTTCCCGTCGTTACAAAGCCGTTAACCTTACTGAGCGTTAAATGCGGTGCGATTATGATTGGCTAAGGCAGAGTCATGTGTTTCATGGTAGCCAATCAGAGCCAGTGTTTTTACACACATGCCGGCACACGCGGCAGCGCCAGCGGCGTCAAACACACACACACGCACACACGAGAGATTTGCAGCAGCAGCAGAGATAGCGAGTCAGGAGCAATCCGATGAAAAGTTGCCATTTTCAAGGTGGAGATAATAAGCACTACTTCAAATTCATTGTGGTCAAAGGCAAGAACGTGCATCTAATGTGTACATGTAATGTGTGACACGCATCTACAAAGCTAGTGGCCAAAAACACTTCTTACAAAGATAATACTTGAAGTGCAGGATATCTCTGTCTTATCTGAATTTAATTGGAGAAAATTATTTGTCATCCAATCTTTTACATTTTTAACACACTCTGTTAGCTTAGATAATTGAGAAGTTGCATCTGGTCTCGTTGAGATATATAGCTGAGTATCATCAGCATAACAGTGGAAGCTAATTCCGTATTTTCTAATAATATTACCAAGGGGCAACATATATATTGAAAATAGAAGGGGACCTAGGACGGATCCTTGTGGCACTCCATATTTTACTGATGATAAATGAGATGACACCCCATTTAAGTAAACAAAATGGTAGCGATCGGACAGGTAGGATCTAAACCATCTTAGAGCCTGCCCTTGAATACCTGTATAGTTTTGTAATCTAGTATGTCATGATCTATGGTGTCGAACGCAGCACTGAGATCAAGTAAGACTAGAAATGAGATGCAGCCTTGATCTGACGCAAGGAGCAGGTCATTTGTAATTTTAACAAGTGCAGTTTCTGTGCTATGGTGGGGCCTGAAACCTGACTGAAATTCTTCATACAGATCATTTTTTATGCAGGAAGGTGCTCAATTAAGCAGATAAAACTTTTTCTAAAATTTTTGACATAAATGGAAGATTTGAAATAGGCCTATAATTTGCCAGTACAATAGGATCTAGTTTTTGTTTCTTAATAAGAGGCTTGATAACCGCCAGCTTGAATGGTTTTGGGACTTGACCTAAAGATAACGAAGAGTTAATGATATTGAGAAGCGGTTCTTCGGCTACAGGTAACAACTCTTTCTGTAATTTAGTGGGTACAGGATCTAATAAACATGTTGTTGGTTTAGATACAGTGGTAAGTTTATTTAGCTCTTCCTGTCCTATGGTTGTAAAGCACTGCAGTTTATCTTTGGGTGCGATGGATGAAACTGAAGTGTTAGACGCTGTAGAATCTACATTCGCTATTCTATTTCTAATGTTATCTATTTTATCAGTGAAGAAATTCATAAAGTCATTACTATTTAACATTGGTGGAATATTTGAATTAGGTGGCATCTGGTTTTTTGTTAATTTAGCCACTGTGCTAAATAAACACCTTGGATTGTTTTGGTTATTTTCTATGAGTTTGTGTATATGCTCTGCCCTAGCAGTTTTTAGAGCCTGTCTATAGCTGGACATACTGTTTTTCCATGCAATTCTAAAAACTTCTAAGTTAGTTTTTCTCCATTTGCGTTCAAGACTACGAGTTTCTTTCTTGAGAGAGTGAGTTTTACTGTTATACCATGGCACAGTACATTTTTAAAATAGTGCCAATGTTGTCAGTCATTTCGTCTAATTCATGTGTATTTTGGGGTTCAAATAGCAGTTGAGATAGATCAGGCAGGTTGTTTGCGAATCTTTCTTTGGTGGCTGGAACAATAGTTCTGCCCAGATGATAACGCTGAGACATATAGTTAATATCAGTTATATGCAGCATGCACGATACAAGGAAATGGTCTGTAATATCATCACTTTGAGATAAAATATCTATAGCAGTAAGATTGATTCCATGAGATATAATTAAATCTAGTGTATGATTAAAACGATGAGTGGGCCCGGTGACATTTTACTTGACTCCAAAAGAGTTTATTAGGTCAGTAAACGCAAGTCCTAATGTATCATTTGTATTATCAACGTGAATATTAAAATCTCCCATGATTAGCGCCTTATCAATTGTAGCTAGAAGGTCTGAGAGGAAATCTGCAAATTATTTTAGGAATTCTGTATATAGCCCTGGTGGTCTATACAAAGTAGCCAGAGCAAGAGATACATTAGATTTCTTTTGCATGTCTGACAGTGTAACATTTAGCAGAAGTATTTCAAAAGAGTTAAACCTGTATCCTGTTTTCTGGGTGACATTGAGAATATCACTATATATTGTTGCAGCACCTCTGCCACGACCAGTCTGACGGGGCTCATGCTTATAACAGTAGTTTGGTGGAGTAGACTCATTCAGACCAAAATAATCATTTGGTTTTAGCCAGGTTTCAGTCAAGCAGAGTACATCAAAACTATTATCTGTGATCATTTCATTTACAATAACTGCTTTGGGTGTGAGCGATCTAATATTTATGAGCCCAAACTTTAAAAATTGTTTTTGTTCATTTACTTTACATTTTTCTGGTTTAATTACGATACGATTTTTTCTAGATCCTACATTATATTTATATTTTGACCTCACTATTCGGGGAACAGACACAGTCTTAATAGTTTTTACAGTGCAAGTACTTTTAACATTTAAGCGGGTGGAACAAAACCATCATATTGGTTATTTGAGAACTGACTTACTAGTCACATGGAGCGAAGTGTCCTGTAGATGTTGTCAGAAAGCAGCCCTCGCTCCGATTCTGCTGGGGTGTATTCCATCAGCGCGAAACAGCCTAGGACGCTCCCAGAAAAGATTCCAGTTATTAACAAATAGCAGTTTCTGTTCTTTACACCATGACAACAACCATTCATTTAAAGCAAAAAGTCTACTGAACCTTTCGTGTCCTCGTCGATATGTGGGCAGTGGTCCTGACATGATGATCGTCGCCACGGGCGTCGTGCTGCAAACCATTTCGATCAGGCTGCTGATGTCCCTCTTCAGCATCTCCGTCTGCAGCAGCGTGGTGTCGTTAACCCCAGCGTGAAGCACGACCGCTCTGGGGTTCTTGTCGGCCTTCAGGATCGTGGGTATCTGCGCAGAAAAATCAAGTACACGAGCACCGGACGTTTCGGACGATGGAATCTCCGATGATCACAGCGTCGCGTCCTGTCTCGTGGAGGGGAGCGAAGCGGTTCCGGATGGAGATCTCGAAGGCAGGTCGCGAATCTGCTTCCCCACGGTATCGAGCTCGAGCAGCACAGAGTGCTGAAAAAACTCCCAATCCCCTGTTATGCCCAGAAGAAGCTCCCTATGTCCCATTGAGCCCAAAGCTGAAGCCCAGTTTGCTCCAGTGTCGGCTCCAGCCCCAGTGCTCGCTCCAGTATTGGCTCCAGCCCCAGTGCTCGCTCCAGTGTTGGCTCCAGCCCCAGAGCTCACTCCTGTGTCCTGTGCGAGGACCCTATTGGAATTGCTCCATTTCTTCTTCTGCTTCTTCTTCTCCGTAATGAAGGCATTTTTGAGGGCCTAAACATGCTCCAAAACTCACAAAACTTTGCACACGCATCAGGACTGGCGAACATTTACATCTGATATAGGTTTCAGAAGTGGGTGTGGCAAAATGACTCGATAGCGCCACCTGTTAAATTTCAATGGAGTGCGCCTCGAGCTGTGTTTCACGTACATTCATGGAAATCGGTACACACATGTAACACACCATTACCTACAAAAAAGTATCTTGGTTCAAAATCCAAAACCCAACAGGAAGTAAGTTATTTTGAATTTCCTGTATGATTATTGTGCAGTTTTTGCCATTTCCATGCCTCGTACTTTGACAAACTCCTCCTACAGTTTTAATCGGATTATCTTAAAATTTGGTGAGGGTCATCACAAGACCTTTGTGATGTTAAATTGCGAAGGTTTTGAGTTTTCGTCAAGGGGTGTGTCCCTGGCGGCCTGACAAAAGGGGTGTGTCCCTGGCGGCCTGACAAAGTTCGCCATGAAACAGGAAGTTGTTGTAACTCAGGCATGCAATGTCCGATCTTCCCCAAACTTCACACATGTGATAGGTGTTCTGTCCTGAACAAACACCCATGATCAAATTCAGTTATAGTCATAGCGCCACCTACTGGTAACAGGAAGTGACAAGGTTAACACTGTTATGGACTCCTAGGAACATATTAAAAAGCATCAACAAGTTTTAAATAGGCTGGCAACATACTAGATACATACTAATACATGCTAGCAACACTTAGCTAAGTGCTAAAGCACACTACTAATGTAGTGAAAAAGCAAGTTGCTGTAACTAAGGCAAGCAATGTCCGATCTTCCCCAAACTTCACACATGTGATAGGTGTTCTGTTCTGAACAAACACACATGACCAAATTCAGTTATAGTCATAGTGCCACCTGCTGGTAACAGGAAGTGACAAGGTTAACACTGTTATGGACTCCTAGGAACAAATTAAAAAGTGTCAAAAAGTGTTAAATAGGCTGGCAGCATGCTAGAAACATAACGAAAGATGCTAGCAACACTTAGCTGAGTGTTAAAGCATTCTACTAAGGCAGGGAAAAAGGAAGTTGCTGTAAAAAAGGCAAGCAATGTCCGATCTTCCCCAAACTTCACATGTGTGATAGGTGTTCTGCTCTGAACAAACACCCATGACCAAATTCAGTTATAGTCATAGCGCCACCTGCTGGTAACAGGAAGTGACAAGGTTAACAATGTTAATGACTCCTAGGAACAAATTAAAAAGTGTCAAAAAGTGTTAAATAGGCTGGCAACATGCTAGAAGCATAATAAAACATGCTAGCAACACTTAGCTAAGTGTTAAAGCATTCTACTAAGTCAGTGAAAAAGGAATTTGCTGTAACTAAGGCAAGCAATGTCCGATCTTCCCCAAACTTCACACGTGATAGGTTATCTGTCCTGAAAAAAACACCCATGAAAAAATTCAGTTATAGTCATAGCGCCACCTGCTAGTAAAAGGAAGTGAAATGGTTAACACTGTTACAGACTCCTAGGAACATATTAAAAAGTGTAAACAAGTGTTAAATAGGCTGGCAACATACTAGATACATACTAATACATGCTAGCAACACTTAGCTAAGTACTAAAGCATGCTAATAATGTAGTGAAAAAGGAAGTTGATGTAACTCAGGCAAGCAATGTCCAATCTTCCCCAAACTTCACACGTGTGATAGGTGTTCTGTTCCAGACATCACCCATGACCAAATTCAGTCATAATCATAGCGCCACCTGCTGGTAACAGGAAGTGACAATGTTAACACTGTTATGGACTCCTAGGAACAAATTAAAAAGTGTCAAAAGTGGTAAATAGGCTGGCAACATACTTGATACATACTAATACATGCTAGCAACACTTAGCTAAGTGCTAAAGCATGCTACTAATGTAGTGAAAAAGGAAGTTGCTGTAACTCAGGCAAGCAATGTTCGATCTTCCCCAAACTTCACACGTGTGATAGGTGTTCTGTTCTGAACAAACACCCATGACCAAATTCAGTTATAGTCATAGCGCCACATTCTGGTAACAGGAAGTGACAAGGTTAACACTGTTATGGACTTCTAAGAACAAATTAAAAAGTGTCAATAAGTGTTAAATAGGCTGGCAGCATGCTAGAAACATAACGAAAGATGCTAGCAACACTTAGCTAAGTGTTAAAGCATTCTACTAAGGCAGTGAAAAAGGAAGTTGCTTACTAAAAAAGCAAGCAATGTCCGATCTTCCCCAAACTTCACACGTGTGATAGGTGTTCTGTCCTGAACAAACAACCATGACCAATTTCAGTTATAATCATAGTGCCACCTGCTGGTAACAGGAAGTGACATGGTTAACACTGTTACAGACTCCCAGGAACATATTAAAAAGTGTAAACAAGTGTTAAATAGGCTGGCAACATACTAGATACATACTAATACATGCTAGCAACACTTAGCTTAGTGCTAAAGCATGCTAATAATGTAGTGAAAAGGGAAGTTGCTGTAACTCAGGCAAGCAATGTCCAATCTTCCCCAAAGTTCACACGTGTGATAGGTGTCCTGTTCTGAACAAACACCCATGAACAAATTCAGTAATAATCATAGCGCTACCTGCTGGTAACAGGAAGTGACAAGGTTAACACTGTTATGAACTCCTAAGAATAAATTTAAAAAGTGTCAAAAAGGGTTAAATAGGCTGGCAACATGCTAGAAACATAATAAAACATGCTAGCAACACTTAGCTAAGTGTTAAAGCATGCAACTATGGCATTGAATAAGGAAGTTGTTGTAACTCAAGCTAGCAACGTCCGATCTGCCCCAAACTTCACACGTTTGACAAGAGTCCCGTACTGAACACATCAGCATGCCCGTATTCAGTTATAGTCATAGCGCCACCTGCTGGCAATAGGAAGTGTCATGTTTAACAATTTTATGCACTATTTGCAATACAATAAAATTTGCCATTGTGTGCTAATCATGCTAGAAATATTTTCAAACATTCTAACAACACTTACTATGTGCCAAAGGATGCTATTAATACTATGAAACAGGAAGTTGTTGTAACTCATGCATACAATTCCCAATCTGACCCAAACTTCACATGTTTTATAAGAGTCCTGGCCTCAACACAACTAAAGTCCAATATTCAATTATAAGTATAGCGCCGCCTGCTGGCAACATGAATGACTTATTTCATACTTAAACATGAGATGTCTGATCTGCCTGAAACTTTGCTTGTTTGGTAAGAGTCCTGGCCTAAAGACATTTACATGGCGATATTGAGTTATAATCATAATGCCACCTGTTGGCAGCAGGAAATGTGGCAAAAATATTTACTGTTTTATAAGCATATGGCCCAACGTTCACGGTTCCTCCTATGGGCACCGGGTGGTGTTGAGCCCGGGTGCGAGGGCCCGTTCATCGCTGCTTGCAGCTTTAATTTTTATTATTATTCTTCTCCCCAATGAATCGCATTTTGAAGGCCTAAACATACTCAAAATGTCAGGAAATTTGCACACAAAATTTACGTCTGATATGGGTTTCAGAAGTGGGCGTGGCAAAATGACTCGATAGCGCCACCTATACACGTTCAGCAGTGTGCACCTCGAGCTACGTTTCACGCACATGTATGAAAATCGGTACACACATGTAAGACACCAAGACCTAAAAAAAAGAGTCTTGGAGCAAAACTGTAAACCCAACAGGAAGTCAGATATTTTTTATTTTATGAGCAAATTTTTTGTCATTTTTGCCATTTCCATGCGTTATATTTTAACAAACTCCTCCTAGAGATTAATTCAGATCAAAACCAAATTTGGTATGCCTAATCTAAAGGCCTTTGCGATGTTAAATTGCGAAGATCTTGAGTTTTTGTTGAAGGGTGTGTCCTTGGCGTCCTGGCGAATTTCGATGATTCGCCATGAAAAATGAAGTTGCTATAACTCAGACATACAATGTCCAATCTGCCCCAAACTTCACATGTTTGATGGGACTCCGAACCTGAACAGATTGACATGCCTATATTCAGTTATCGTCATAGCGCCACCTATTGGCTACAGGAAGTGACATATTTTACGCTGTGACAAACTACTCCTAAAAATACAAAAATCGGTACACACATGTAACACACCAATACCTACAAAAAAAGTCTCTTGGTTCAAAATCCGAATCCCAACAGGAAGTCGGTTATTACTAATATTATGAGCAAATTGTTCATTTTTGTCATTTCCATGCGTTGTATTTTAACGAACTCCTCCTAGAGATTCATTCAGATCAACACCAAATTTGGTATGCCTAATCTGAAGGCCTTTGCGATGTTAAATTGTGAAGCTTTTGAGTTTTCATTAATGGGCGTGTCCGTGGCGGCCTGGCGAATTTCGATGATTCGCCATGAAACAGGAAGTTGCTATAACTCAGACATACAATGACCAATCTGCCCCAAACTTCACATGTTTGATGAGCAGAGGTGGAAAGAGTACTGAAAATTTGTACTCAAGTACAAGTACAAGTAGTTGATAAAATAATACTCAATTACAAGTAAAAGTACTGGTGTTAAAAATCTACTTAAGTAAAAGTACAAAGTACCCCTCTCAAAAACTACTTGAGTACTAATTACTTTTTAGCCGGTGATATTTATTGAATAAACATCAAATCCATTGAATCAAATCAGAAATATGAATGGATCAAACACAGGCAATTTGTGTTTTATACAAATAAACAAGTATAAGCCCAGTAATGTGTTTTGAATGTTAAATGATTTTTAAACATGTATAAACAGTATGAACTTTTAACTGCAAACCAACAACTGGGCAAAGGCCTTAAAAACTCTAGGACATTTCACTTTCTGAACCTTTTGTTCAGTTTCAGCAGAAGCTGATTTTCAAAGTTCACAGAGTCTATCCGGCTTCATTTGGATGTGAAAAGTAGACCTGCACAGCTAAAAAGCCGTTCACATGCAGCAGAGGCAGGCAGAGCTGTGTTTAACTTCAGAGACAGCTTCTTGATTGCTGGGAAGGAATGAAGCAGCTCCATGTTGTCCGAGGCACATGCAAGATAACCATCAAGCTCAAATGGACTTTGCAACGTTTTGGAGAGTGGTCTGGAGAAGAAATCGTCATCATCAGATGACTTTCTTTGAAGTTCACCCTCATTCTGAGAAGTTTCAAGATGTTGTTTCAAGTATGTCAAGGTTGTAATTTGAAAACAATTACTTAAATTTATGGGAGAATTTTTGTAAACCCATACTTAAAATATCTAAATCACAACAAATTATACTTTAATAACAACATTTTAGGCCTGCCATGACATATATGTTATAAAAGTATGCATGCTTATACAGGTTTGCAGTTATAGACACAAATGAGATCATATAAATTTGAAATTACCAGCTTCTATAACATCTGCTCTGTCAGTCCAGGAGGTCTTGAACTTGGGTAAGAGGACTGCAGCAGCAGACAATTCTGGATCCTCCATCATCTGTCCAAAACGCTTATGCAGGCCATTTTGCAGGGCTCTGATGAGCGGTGTGCAGGTCTTGCTTGATATCTCTAGTCTGTTGAGTTTGAATAGAAGCTGGTGGATTACTGGCAGCAGCCATCCCATGTAAACACTGGACTCTGACTGGAGGATGTTTGAAGCTTTCATCAGTGGCTTCATGGTGATGCTATACTCCCGGAGGAATGCAACTTCTGCAGGACTCAACCTGGAAGATAAAACATGTCTATAACAAACAACTAAGCCACATCATGACTACACTGTAAAAAGTGTTTCCCTATATTTATTCAGTAAAATTGTGTCAAAAATTTACAAGCAATATTATTAATTAAATTAAACACATTTTAATTAAGTAGAAATAATCATTAAAAATGAGTAGAATAGCATGAAAAAATTAAATAAAATTTACATAAAAATATTGATTTCATTGGACAAAAATCAAACAAACAAAAAAACACTATGCTAAAGAATACTATGTTATGCATGCCAGGCCAGTAGTTGGCGATCACGAAACATTATATGCATGCACATGACATCAGCCTTTTTACAAATTAACATTTTAGTTGCTTACATAGATATGATAAAGGCATCATGCTCAAAAGGCTGTGTCTTAAGGCCCCCCAAACAGAGTTATTGAAGACACCTAAAGTTCCCAAACAGAATCAAAGGGTAAATTGTTGGTTACCATTACAGTGGTCAGTGTTTGCTTTAGTTGTGTTCTTGACCCTTGATGTTTTAATATTACATTTTACAGATTATTACATATTATTATTACAAATTATTACAGATTATTACATATTACAGATTAAAATCTGACTTAAACATTTTAGGGGTCAAGAGCTCAACTAAAGCAAACACTGACCACTATAATGGTGACACAATTAAAATAGTGATTTTCGTCTTTGTTGATTCTGCACGTTAACATCAGGTCTCGTCAATAATGGTCAATCATCACTCAATTAATCACTTAATTATCTATTTAACTTTAACTCTGCTTCAGTGTTAATTTAACACTCTTATTTTAACACTTTCACACTCTTGAGTGGGGTCTCACATGTACTCCCAGCAGAGTTAATTTCAGATTCTTTTGCTGTGTGGCCTCTGCAAGGGAAGCATCAGTTGTTGCCACAAGATTTAGCAAGTGACATGCACATCGTTGATGAGGGGGTAGTTGATATTCCATACCAGAGTCTTCATCAAGGATTGAGCATCATGATACTCAATATGGTCACTCGTGTCAAGAGCATCCATGTCTTCTTCATCGTCATCTACCTCTGCATCTTTCTGCATTCCAAACACATGGAAAGCTTTGAGGAAGTTGGATCCACTATCGGTTGTGGTCCTTACTACTTTGTCTCTAATCTTGTATTGACAATGGACATCATCAAGAGCACCAGCAATCACGTCAAATGTGTGAGACCCCCTTAATCTTTTGCATGCTAGTGCTGCAGAACTTCTTTCTAAGGTCTCCTCATTTATCCAGTGGCAAGTTACACCAAGGTAACTTTTCTGATGAGCTGACCAACAATCTGTGGTGGTTGCAACAAATTTGGCTTTACCCAATTCTGCAATCAAAGTCTTCTTCATGTCGTCAGCAGCATCGCAGATTCTGGTACGGACGGTGGATCTGGAGATGACTTTGGCTTGAGGTTGCAGTGTGGTAACTAATTCTTTGAAAGCTGGCTGTTCTACCACTGTAAATGCCTGTATACTTTCACATATAAAATTGATGATTAGCTTGTCAACAGTTGTTTGAGGGACACGTTTGCTTGCAGCTGCCAACATCACATCTGGTAACTTGGCTTGCTTACTTGATGAGAGCTTGTTTAGTTTGGCTGTGGTCTTACGTTGACTACGTGCTACTGCTGTCACAATGTCATCGTACTGATCAATCTTTGATGGAGATAAAGGAAGTATACAAAGGAAATTATATTACTTCATATCATTTCTTCATATAATTTTTATGGGAATCAAGTTATAAAAATGGTCTATTATTATTATTATTATTATTAATGAATTATGATGCAACAGAAATAAGCTTGTTGGGTTTTTTTTTTAATTATAAAAATTCTTTTTTTATATATATTTTTACATTTAAAAAAACCTGACTGGACAAGAAAGCTTTCCAAAAGTACCCTACTAATATTTCAAAAGTTATCAGCATTTAGCACTGACACATGCGCAATCTAGACAGGCTGTCAATCAGTGCAGTTACACTGTTACGCAAGTGGGTCGCGGCAAGAGACTGTTTTTATTAAAGAGTCATTATTAGACCGTTTATTATAAGCATAAAACACGGATTCAAAATGAATTAAACAATTTGTTGACAATAACATAAAATGTAACTTTGAGCGCCACTTTACAATGCTAAATCTTTTTTTTTTACGGTCTATGTGCTCGTCACCTAGGTAACGTTGAAGCATTGGGTCGCGGCAAGAGACTTTTTATGAAAGAGTCATTATTAGACCCTTCATTATAAGCTTAAAACACGGATTCAGTATGAATAAAACAATGTGTTGACAATGACATACAATTTAACTTTGAGCGCCACTTTACAATGCTAAATCTTTTTTCACGGTCTATGTGCTCGTCACCTATAATGCTTAAGCTCATGTTTCAAGTGACGTTTTTAGTCAAATTATCTTGAGGTCTACCCAACATTAAAAAAAGAAAACAACTATCACATAAATATAGTTCTAAGTCTTCTTACCATAATGTGTTTTTTGAGATTAGAGGCTGAAGTCTTGTAAGCTGAAATCACTGCAGATGGCAAACAAAGTTTGCATTGCATTTGCACGCTGTCTCCTTTCCTTCCTCTGTATGTGAACAGCTCTTCCAGGTGCGGCCATGGGCACTCATCATCCGGTATTTCTTTGGAATTTTCAATGAATTCAGCGTCTCGAATTTCCATGTCCATAACGCCAAAGATATACTTTCTTTGATAACACTAAAATACACCTTCACAGTGAAGGACATGCGAGGACGAATGGATCTCCAGAAACCGGGCTTTTTTCCTGGTCCAAATACAAGGGTTTTTATTGGCCCGCCCACGATCAGTTATTTCTATTGGATATCCAAATGCTGGTCAAAGATTTGCATATTAATTTAATTCAAATTGTACAAGTAATTAGTAACGAATGTGATTTTTAAAGTTGCGAAGTACATTACTTAACTTAATTTGTACTTAAGTACACAGAAAATTACAGACTTAAAAATATAATCATAAAAGTACAAGTACACAAAAAAACTACTTAATTACAGTAACGTGAGTAGTTGTAATTCGTTACTTCCACCTCTGTTGATGAGTCTCCTGACCTGAACAGATTGACATGCCCATATTCAGTTATAGTCATAGCGCCACCTATTGGCAACAGGAAGTGACATATTTTACACTGCGATGAACTACTCCTAGAAATTTTATGACATCAATGTATTTTTTGTGGTCAGTCTAATCTAAAGGCCTGTGCGATGTTAAGTTGTGAAGATCTTGAGTTTTCATTAAAAGGCGTGTCCATGGCGCCGTCACGAAGTTCGATGTCTCGCCATGGGAATAAAAGATGTTATAACTCAGGCATAAAATGTCCGATCTTCCCCAAACTTCACATGTGTGATAAGAGTCCTGGCCTGAACACATCTGAAGGCCAAAATTCCATCAGGTGTGGCAAAATGGCTCGATAGCGCCACCTATACACTTTCAACAGAGTGCGCCTCGAGCTATGTTTCACGTACATGTACAAAAATCGGTATACACATGTAACACACCAATACCTACAAAAAAGTCTCTTGGTACGAAATTCGAATCCCAACAGGAAGTCGGTTATTTAGAATTTTCTCTGCAAAATTGGCGTTGTTTTTGCCATTTTCAGGGGTTGTACTTTAACGAACTCCTCCTAGAGATTTATTCAGATCAACACCAAACCTGGTCAGTGTAATCTTAAGCCCTTTGCGATGTTAAATTGCGAAGATCTTTAGATTTCGTTAAAGGGCGTGTCCATGGTGGCCTGACAAATTTCGATGTTTCGCCATGAAAAAGGAAGTTGCTGTAACTCAGACATACAATGTCCAATCTGCCCCAAACTTCACATGTTAGATAAAACTTCTGCCCTTAACAGATCTACATGCCCACATTCAGTTATAGTCATAGCGCCACCTATTGGCAACAGGATGTGACATGTTTTACGCTGCGACAAACTACTCCTATAATTTTTTTGAGATTAACATATATTTTGTGGTCAGTCTAATCTAAAGGCCTGTGCAATGTTAACTTTTGGAGATCTTGAGTTTTTGTTAAAGGGTGTTTCCATGGCGCCATGACAAAATTTGATGTCTTGCCACAGCAAGAGAAGTTGTTGTAACTCAAGCATAAAATGTTCAATCTTCCCCAAACTTCACATGTTTGATAAGAGTCCTGGCCTGAACACCTCTGAAGGCCAATATTCCATTATAATGATAGCGCCACCTGCTGGCAACGGTAAGATTGGCACATATATGGGATATACTTTGATATATTCCACTTATATTTAGGACATTAAATGCATATTTCTCAATGTTCACCTTTTTACTAAAGCCACACGATGGCGGTGAGCCCGGGTGCGAGGGCCCGTTCATCGCTGCTTGCAGCTTTAATTAGGGCCCGAGCACCGATGGTGTGAGGACCCTCTTGGAATTGCTCCGTTTATTATTATTAGGGCCCGAGCACCGATGGTGTGAGGACCCTCTTGTTTCTGTGTCGTTTATTAGGGCCCGAGCACCGATGGTGTGAGGACCCTCTTGTTTCTGTGTTGTTTATTATTATTATTATTATTATTATTATTATTATTTTTCTGAAAGTCATGTCATGAAACTTGGCACACACGTCAGAGCTGGAAAAATATTAGGTATGCAATGGTTTGCTAAGGTGGGTGTGGCAAAATGGCTCGACAGCGCCACCTATAAATTTTCAACGAAGAGCATCTTGAGCTACGTTTCACGTTCTTGTATGAAAATCGGTACACACATGTAACACACCAATATCTACAAAAAAGTCTCTTGGTACGAAATTCTAATCCCAACAGGAAGTCAGTTATTATTTTTTTTCTCATCCGAAATTGTGTCATTTTTGCCATTTCCGGGGGTTGTACTTTAACGAACTCCTCCTAGAGATTTATTCAGATCAACACCAAAGTTTGTCAGTGTAATCTAAAGGCCTTTGCGATGTTAAATTGCGAAGATCTAGAGTTTTCGTTTGAGGGCGTGTCTGTGGCGGCTTGGCGAATTTCGATGTTTCGCCATGAAAAATGAAGTTGCTATAACTTAGACATAAAATGTCCAATCTGCACCAAACTTCACATGTTTGATAAGACTCCTGACCTGAACAGATCAACATTCCCAAATTTAGTTATAGTCATAGCGCCACCTGCTGGCAACAGGAAGTGAATGCCTTACGCTGCAATGAACTACTCCTAGAAATCTAATAAAATCTAAATTGTGTTATGGTCAGTTTAATCTAAAGGCCTTTGCAATATTGAATTGTGATTATCTTGAGTTTTCGATAAAGGGTGTGTCCTTGGCGACGTGACAAAGTTTGATGTCTCGCCATGGGAATAAAATTTGTAACTCAGACATAAAATGTCTGATCTTCCCCAAACTTCACATGTTTGATAAGAGTCCTGGCCTGAACACAACTGAAGGCCAATATTCCATTGGGTGTGGCGAAATGGCTCCATAGCGCCACCTATACATTTTCAACGGAGTGCACCTCGAGCTATGTTTCACGTGCATTTACAAAAATCGGTACACACATGTAACACACCAATACCTACAAAAAAGTCTCTTGGTACGAAATCCGAATCCCAACAGGAAGTCGGTTATTTAGAATTTTCTCAGCAAAATTGGCGTTTTTTTTGCCATTTTCAGGGGTTGTACTTTAACGAACTCCTCCTAGAAATTTATTCCGATCAACACCAAACTTGGTCAGTTAAATCTAAAGGCCTTTGCAATGTTAAATTGCGAAGATCTTGAGGTTTCGATAAAGGGCGTGTCCATGGCGGCCTGACAAATTACGATGTTTCACCATGAAAAAGGAAGTTGCTGTAACTCAGACATACAATGTCCAATCTGCCCCAAACTTCACATGTTAGATAAAACTTCTGCCCTTAACAGATCTACATGCCCACATTCAGTTATAGTCATAGCGCCACCTATTGGCAACAGGAAGTGACATGTTTTACGCTGCAACAAACTACTCCTATAATTATTTTGAGATTAACATATATTTTGTGGTCAGTCTAATCTAAAGGCCTGTGCAATGTTAACTTTTGGAGATCTTGAGTTTTTGTTAAAGGGCGTTTCCATGGCGCCATGACAAAATTTGATGTCTTGCCACAGCAAGAGAATTTGTTGTAACTCAAGCATAAAATGTTCAATCTTCCCCAAACTTCACATGCTTGATAAGAGTCCTGGCATGAACACCTCTGAAGGCCAATATTCCATTATAATGATAGCGCCACCTGCTGGCAACGGTAAGATTGGCACATATATGGGATATACTTTGATATATTCCACTTATATTTAGGACATTAAATGCATATTTCTCAATGTTCACCTTTTTACTAAAGCCACACGATGGCGGTGAGCCCAGGTGCGAGGGCCCGTTCATCGCTGCTTGCAGCTTTAATTATTAGGGCTCAAGCCTGGAGGGCGAGAGCCCTATTGTTTTCCTTAGGATTATTTGTTATTAGGGCTCAAGCCTGGAGGGCGAGAGCCCTATTGTTTTCCTTAGGATTATTTGTTATTATTATTATTATTATTTATTCTTCTAATTTTTTTCCAAGGTTTCGGGGGCTTTTGGGGTCCTTAACATGCTTAAAAAGTCTTGAAAATTGGCACACACATTGGAACCTGCGGCCATTAGGGCCGGGCAGAGACTGATACACGGGCGTGGCACAGGGGCTCTACAGCGCCCCCTGGAATACTGAGGGCCATATATCATACATACTTGCACATAGACACACGAAACTCGGTACACATGTAGATCACATCAAACCAAACAACTTTCGTACTGCATGTCATAGGCTCCGCCCAACAGGAAGTTGGCTATTTTGGGTTTAGTAGTCATATTTTTCGTCAAAGTTGTGGGGGCTTTTGGGGTCCTTAACATACTCAAAAACTCTTGAAAATTTGCACACACTTTGGAATCTGTGGCCTTTAGGAGCCTGCAGAAGCTGGGACCCGGGCGTGGCACAGGGGCTCTACGGCGCCCCCTGGATCACAGTCAGAAATGTTGATGTATAGCTCACACATACTTGCCAATATTCATATGAAACTCAGTACACATATAGATCTTATTGTGCCGAACAACTTTCGTATTGAATATCATAGGCTCCGCCCAACAGGAAGTCAGCTATTTAGAGTACTGTAAAAAGCGCATGCTCTGGAATTTGAAATACTTGTCATAGGTTTTTTACTCGATTGCCGCCAAACTCGGTCAACATGATCTCAAGACACTGGGGATGAAAAATTGCCAGGGGATTTTTGATATCTCAAACGGTTTGCTCGTGGCGAGGCTTTGAAATTATGGCGAGAAATGAGAAACAGGAAGTGTCTAATACCATCCACATACATTTCCTAATTTTAATCAAACTTCATCAGATTATTCATTGTATGATGTCGATCGCATATATGTGACTATTAGGAGTCAAAGTTATAGCGCCACCAAGTGGCAGCAGGAAGTGTGTCATTTTCAAAATGCTTTGAATTCAGCATCTTATTTTTACTCGATTTGCTTCAAACTTCATCAGAATAATGTTAAAACACAGCCGATATAAATCTGCTGGGGGGATATTGATATCTAAAAATATTGTTGCCGTGGCAACATGTCAAACTGGAATACTTCTCAGGTGATTTTGAGGCATATAACATGCTTAGAATTTCATCAAACTCAGAACACATATCAGTATTAGTGACAGCTAGACACTGGCAAAATTTCATAAGAGGGCGTGGAAGAGGCACTCTATAGCGCCACCTTTTGTCAAAAGTGGGGGGGTTAGTTTTAGCTACAGACACCAAACTCAGTACAAAAATTGTTCTTATCAAGACGGACAACTTTCTAATTCACAGTCATCAGCTACGACCAACAGGAAGTCGGCTATTTTGATTTGAATGTGGATTGTTTTTTACATTTAGCTGTGAATTAATGCATACTGCTCAGAGGAGAGTAACACTATACACACCAAACTTGGTGTACATGTTGAAAAAACATTGAGGAACTTAAATTGTGAATGGGTTTTGGATAGCTTGGATGGTTTTGTCGTGGGGATTTTTTTAAATGACAATAAAGATGGAATTATTAATTTTCCTGCATTTTTAAATTCCAAACACTTCAAAACCTTTTTTCATACAGAAAAAAAGTTATTCTGAGTAAATATGCATAGTTTCATGACTTTACAACACTGTATGGATAACAGAAAATTAAAAAACTGTCAGACATCTCATCTCACTCTGTCCATCTGTTTGAGTGTGTGTGCTTAGACTTCCATTGTCTCAGAGAAAATGCGCCCCTACAGGTGCAGTTACCGGACTAAAAAAGGGAGGAGACTGTCTTTTGGTTTCACTTTTAAATCGGTTAAAATACACATAAATACTTGGATTTAATTCACACTGACAAGCTAAACCAACATATATGATTATTATCAGGTCAGGGCTCATTAATAATTGATGTGTGGTCAGTGATACGTGAGAAACACGAGAGATGAATCACCGCTCTGAGCAGGAGCGTGTGGAATGATGAGCTCAGAAAAAAACGAGTTTATTCTTGTTTTATAGCTATTTAAAATAAAGTATTGCAGCGATATCACACAATTCACCAATTAGAGCACACCAAGAGCTAAATTCAGATGTTTTTGAACTGTTTGTGTGAAAATGAAATATTCGCGGCTGCCTATCTGAAATCACTGCCTCCGATCAGCGCGCACAGTGTCACAAGTTCAAAACTAACGAATTTATTCTTGTTTAAGAGCTTTTTAAAATTAATTATTGCCATAAATGCACACAATACATCCATTATAACACAACACGAGCTAAATGCAGGTGTTTGTGACCCGTTTAAGTGTGCAAGACTATTTGAAAGCGCGACTGGCAGAATAACATATATCTCTCGAGCTGCAGGATTCTGCCTTTCGTCGTAAGAACGAACACATCACGGACAAGATTATTTCAAAATACATAATAGCTTGGCAAATATAAACGAAAACAGCCACGTGAACATAAACTGTTGAGTATTAAATCTGAAGTGGATCTACTGGATTTTAATATTAAGTGACCGCATATACCAGCTGCTTCTGTCTTCAATTTTAATCTATATAAAAAATTAAACTCATTCATCTTGGCTGCTTTTTTAATGTGTGTACGTATTTATTTATTATTTTGCTCTAACAAGACTTAATCTATATTTAATTAAATCAATTACATTTGATTTTACATTTGATTTGTCCATTTCTGCATCTAAACGCCTAAAAACCTAAAACATGCTCTATTATACTATTGTTAGCAATTTCTTTATCGTCCAATTTATCTGGTGTACACGCTTTTATTTTCATAATAAACTTGTTTGTTAGATTATACACAGTTATAGTGGTCTATAATAAATATTGACAGGTTTTATTCAAGCTGTTTAGAATGATTGCCGTAGGCAAATTTGTAAAAATGTAAATCCAAAAAAAAAAAAAAAAAAAAAAAAAATTGTAAATAAATAAAAAACATTGGAAAAGAATAACTTGTACTTTTTTATACATTTTGTATAGTTTCATAGTTTATGCATTATAGTTATAAAAACAAACAAATTTAGCCACTCACATAGAAATCTTAGGCCTTATCCTTTTCTGACAGTTTTAGGGATTTTTAAAAATCCTAAAAAACCTTATTTGTGCTGCAAATAATAATTTCAAACTAATTTGATACTGACCTCTGACATCCTGTGACATGATATTTATTTGAATTTACATAATCTCATGGATGTAACAGTAAATCTGTTCCGCTCACAGATCAAGACTAAGCTGTAATGCAAGCAGAACTTTCACAAATGCTTGTAGGTCAATAAAATCATTACAAAACACTTACAAATCATTTAAGGGATTTGATAACACTGTAAAATAATGTCTAATTTGTTAACATTAGCAAATGCATTGATAACACTTTATAATAACTGCACTCATTAGTAAATAGTCAGTTCATGCTTCATAAAGCCTTGTCCCAATATTAATAGTCAGTAGTAAGCAGTTTATAAATACAGCTATAAATAGCTCATTTATTAAAAAGGAGAGTAAAGGGTCAGTTATCTTCCTATGAAAAATAAAAAAAATAAAAATAAACAAACAACAACACTGATTGATACAGAACTCAGAAATGTTATTGTGGATTTATGATAAACTCAGCCTGTAAATGAATTCATTCTCCTCCAAGAAGACACAAGTAGTTCACACCAAACTTTTTTAACATGAAGCCATATACTGAAAATGTTAAATTGCGAATGGGTTTAGGATACCTTAAATGGTGTGGCCATAGAGATTTATTAAAGTAACATAAAAAAATACCATAGTTATTTTACTATATCTTTAAAATTTTTAATTCCAACTCTTCATAATTTTTTATATACCTAGAAGTCATCATTTGAAGGAAGCACAGTAAGTTTCATAGCTTTATCATTTTCAAGAGCCAGCATAAAATTAAAACTATCATAACATATAAATCAAGCTTGCAATTCTTAGTACCAATAATGGCCACCAGATGGAGCTATAGGATCACTTTTAAATAATTATTGTAGAAATGATTATGATTTAAATCATTTATAGAAATCTTTCAAAGAAAAATAATATGAATTTTATGTATTTTACTGATAAAATGACCCTCACTTTATTAGAATAACAAGCTGAAGTATTGTGAACTGTATTTTAAGAATAATTCTTTATAGGCTTTATGGACAGATAAGTTTGGAGTGACTCTTGAAGGATCAGCACCACATCCTCTTTTACCACTGTTTAAAGAATGTAGCTTACAGAACAGGTGCGGATGAATTTTGGATAGCTTGAATGGTTTTGTCATGGTGATTTTTTGAAATAACAGTAAAAAAGTAACCAGTAAATGTCTTTTATTGTTTTAAAGTGCAGCTTCTAAACACTTAAAAAAAATGTACACATAGAAGACAAGTCATTCTGAGGAAATATGCATAGTTTCATGACTATACAACACTATATGGATGAGAGAAGATTAAAAAACTACCATACATCTGATGTCACTCTGTCCCTCTGTCACTGTGGGTAATGTGTGTGTGTGTGTGTGTGTGTGTGTGTGTGTGTTAAGTGTGTGTTTGTTAAGTGTGTGTTTGTTAAGTGTGTGTGCTGAGTTTGTGTGAATGTGTGGGAGAGGGGATGGGCTTGGTGTCAGAGAGAGAGAGAGAGAGAGAGAGAGAGAGAGGGAGGGAGACTTAATCATCTCTTTAATCACCAGCAGAAAAAAAATAAGCAATTTTGTGTTGTTGTTGTTGTTTTTTCATCAATACAGCTTAAGAAATATCTTAGGCCTCAACATCAACTGTTGCTGCTTTATATAGCCTTCTCCCAAAATTAATAGTCATTAGTAAGCATTTTATAAATACAGCTATAATTAAATTGTTCATGGTTTATATGCACATTTATTTTGAGGAGATTAAAGGCTGTAATCTTCCTAAAAAAAATAAGAATAAAAAAAATAAACAAACACAGAACTCAGAAACATTTATTTCAAGATGCAATAAAAGAAAACTGTACACTATATATATATATATATATATATATATATATATATATATATATACAATTGCATAAGTTTATATTTATTTTTCTTATCAAGTGTACAGCTAATAATAATAATAATAATAATAATAATAATAATGCATTTTATTTAAGGCGCCTTTCAAACCACTCAAGGTCACCGTACAAGTAACAACAGTAACAATATTAAAACAAAAAATAACAGCAAATAACAATGTCAATAAAAAACCACAATAATATTAGAATAGCACAACATATTGTGGAATACTATATTAAGACTTTATATATAGGCTTTATGAACAGATAGGTTTTGAGAGATTCTTGAAGTACTAGCATCACCTCCTCTTGTATGACGGTTTGAGGAATATATCTTCCAGATAGTACCGCCGCTCCCTATATGCAGAATACGCAGTCTTCGTAGGGCACCAACTCCCAGAGGGGGCACCATCCCAGTAGCTCAAAAAAAATAAAACATGCACCATTCTCCCATCCGCGCTCGCGACCGCTCGGACATTTGCGGATGAATGTTCGTAATTGATGGATGGACATCTATGCCTGGGTAAAAGACATCAGCAATCCGGCACAGAGAAAAGAAAAATAAAGTAAAAAACAAAACAAAAACAGGCATAAAGTTGGCTTGACATTGGACATTCGAGAGTCTCAAATTTAGGGACCGTCTCTAAAGTTACATGTGATATTGTTATACACTTTTCCAACGTCAGTAGCATTTGAAGAGAATGACTTACAGTCATAAAAACAACTGTAATTGTTCATCTAGGTGACAGCTATAATGCACCATTAAATTTAATGTTTGATATTTATTAAAACAAACTGTAAGTCATATATAAATTATGCTACTTTTTCACATGGGCTCAAAAGCAAATTTGAAGCTCAATAGCATTTGAGGAGAAAGACTTGCAGTCATAAACCAATTGTAATGTGTTCATTTAGGTGTCAGCTACGATGCACAACTTATACATTTTTTATATATATTAAAATAAAGTGTTACTAAAGTTATATATATTGTTCTGTGTATGTGATTTCAAAGTCTAGACGGGCCGGATTAACCCTTTAACTGCCATATCCCTTAAAATTTGATTGCCAGAGGGTTACTGTAAATGCTTATGCCCGCTGGGCACAGTTTTCCCGATGCCACCGGGGTGGCGTTGCACTGACGGCTTGAGCCCGCCATCGCTGCTTGCAGCTATATTTATTATTATTTTTCTTCAAGGTTTCGGGGGCTTTTGGGGCCCTTAACATGCTTAAAAAGTCTTGAAAATTGGCACACACATTGGAACCTGCGGCCATTAGGGCCGGGCAGAGACTGATACACGGGCGTGGCACAGGGGCTCTACAGCGCCCCCTGGAATACTGAGGGCCATATATCATACATACTTGCACGTAGACACACGAAACTCGGTACACATGTAGATCTCATCAAACCAAACAACTTTTGTACTGCATGTCATAGGCTCCGCCCAACAGGAAGTTGGATATTTAGGGTTTAGTATTCATATTTTTCGTCAAAGTTGTGGGGGCTTTTGGGGTCCTTAACATACTCAAAAACTCTTGAAAATTTGCGCACACTTTGGAATCTGTGGCCTTTAGGAGCCTGCAGAGGCTGGGACCCGGGCGTGGCACAGGGGCTCTATGGCGCCCCCTGGAACACAGTCATAAATGTTGATGTATAGCTCACACATACTTGCTCGTATTAATATGAAACTCAGTACACATATAGATCTCATCGTGCTGAACAACTTTCGTACTGCATGTCATTCGGCTCCGCCCAACAGGAAGTCAGCTATTTAGAGTTATGTAAAAAGCGCATGCTCTGGAATTTGAAATACTTGTCATAGGTTTTTTTGCCGATTGCCACCAAATTCGGTCAATATGATCTCAAGACATTGGGGATGAAAAATTGCCAGGGGATTTTTGATATCTCGAACGGTTTGCTCGTGGCGAGGTGTTGAAATTATGGCGAGAAATGAGAAACAGGAAGTGTCTAATACCATCCACATACATTTCCTGATTTTAATCAAACTGCATCAGATTATTCGTTGTATGATGTCGATCGCATATATGTGACTATTAGGAGTCAAAGTTATAGCGCCACCAACTGGCAGCAGGAAGTGTGTCATTTTCAAAATGATTTGAATTCAGCATCTTATTTTTACTCGATTTGCTTCAAACTTCATCAGAATAATGTTAAAACACAGCCGATATAAATCTGCTGGGGGGATATTGATATCTAAAAATATTGTTGCCGTGGCAACATGTTAAACTGGAATACTTCTCAGGTGATTTTGAGACATATAACATGCTTAGAATTTCATCAAACTCAGAACACATATCAGTATTTATGATAACT
This sequence comes from Carassius auratus, assembly GCF_003368295.1. Classification (NCBI taxonomy): domain Eukaryota; kingdom Metazoa; phylum Chordata; class Actinopteri; order Cypriniformes; family Cyprinidae; genus Carassius; species Carassius auratus. The sequence goes on along the minus strand of NC_039257.1, from coordinate 19,184,836 downwards.
AGACACTGGCAAAAGTTCATAAGAGGGCGTGGAAGAGGCACTCTATAGCGCCACCTTTTGTCAAAAGTGGCGGGGTTAGTTTTAGCTACAGACACCAAACTCGGTACAAAAATTTTTCTTATCAAGACGGACAACTTTCTAATTCACAGTCATCAGCTACGATCAACAGGAAGTCAGCAATTTTGATTTGAATGTGGATTTTTTTTTACATTTAGCTGTGAATTAATGCATACTGCTCAGAGGAGAGTAACACTATACACACCAAACTTTGTCTACATGATGCCAAAACATTTTAAACAACTTAAATTGCCAATGGATTTTGGATAGCTTAAACGGTTTTGTCGTGGTGATTTTTTTAAATGACAGTAAAAATGGAATTATTAATTTTCCTGCATTTTTAAATTGCAAACACTTCAAAACCTTTTTTTCGTACAGAAAAAAAGTCATTCTGAGTAAATATGGATAGTTTCACGACTTTACAACACTGTATGGATAACAGAAAATTAAAAAACTGTCAGACATCTCATCTCACTCTGTCCCTCTGTTTGAGTATATGTGCTTCAGACTTCCATTGTCTGAGAGAAATAGCGCCCCTACAGGTTCAATTACCGGACTTTTACTTTCACTTTTAAATCGGTTAAAAATACAAATAAATACTTAGATTTAATTCACACTGACAAGCTAAACCAACATATCTGATTATTACCGGTTCAGGGCTCATGGATAAATTATTTCTGGCCAGAGATACGTGAGAAATAGGAGAGATGAATCACCGCTGTGATCACGAGCGTCTGGAGTAAAGAGCTCAGAAAAACGAATTTATTCCTGTTTTAAAGCTTTTAAAAATAAATTATTACAGCGATATCACACAATCAACCAATTAGAACACACCAAGAGCTAAATTCAGATGTTTTTGAACTGTTTGTGTGAAAATGAATTATTTGCGGCTGCCTATCTGAAACCACCGCCTCCGATCAGCGCGTACAGTGTCGAGCTCAAAACAAACGAATTTATTCTTGTTTAAGAGCTTTTTTAAATAAAATATTACCACAAATGCACACAATAAACCCATTGTAACACTACAAGAGCTAAATGCAGGTGTTTGTGACCCGTTTAAGTGTGCAAGACTATTTGAAAGCGCGACTGGCAGAATAACATATATCTCTCGAGCTGCAGGATTCTGCCTTTCGTCGTACGAACGAACACATCACGGACAAGATTATTTCAAAATACATAATAGCTTGGCGACTATAAACGAAAACAGCCACGTGAACATAAACTGTTGAGAAATAAATCTGAAATGGATCTACTGGATTTTAATATTAAGTGACCGCATATACCAGCTGCTTCTGTCTTCAATTTTGATCCATATAAAAAATAAAACTCATTCATCTTGGCTGCTTTTTTAATGTGTGTACGTATTTATTATTATTTATTTATTTATTTATTTATTTATTTATTTATTATTTTGCTCTAACAAGAATTAATCTATATTTAATTAAATCAATTACATTTTATTTTACATTTGATTTGTCCATTCTGCATCTAAACGCCTAAAAACCTAAAACATGCTCTATTATACTATTGTTAGCAATTTCTTTATCGTCCAATTTATCTGGTGTACACTTTTATTTTCATAATAAACTTGTTTGTTAGATTATACACAGTTACAGTGGTCTATAATAAATATTGACAGGTTTTATTCAAGCTATTTAGAATGATTGCAGTAGGCAAATGTTTTGAAATGTAAATAAAATAAAAAAATTTAAATAAATAAATAAATAAAAAACATTGGAAAAGAATAACTGTTGTACATTTTTATACATTTTGTATAATTTCATAGTTTATGCATTATAGTTATAAAAACAAATAAATTTAGCCACTCACATAAAATCTTATAGGCCTTATCATTTTCTGACAGTTTTAGGGATTTTTAAAAATCCTAAAAAACCTTATTTGTGCTGCAAATAATAATTTCAAACTCAAACAGTAAATATTCAGTTCATGCTTTATAAAGCCTTGTCCCAATATTAATAGTCAGTAGTAAGCAGTTTATAAATACAGCTATAAAAAGCTTGTTCTTGGGTTATAAGCACATTTATTAAAAAGGAGAGTAAAGGGTCAGTTATCTTCCTATGAAAAATAAAAAAATAAAAAAAAACAAACAACAACACAGATTGATACAGAACTCAGAAATTTTATTGTGGATTTATGATAAAATCAGCCTGTAAATGAATTCATACTCCTCCAAGAAGACACAAGTTCACAGCAAACTTTTTTAACATGAAGCTAATATACTGAAGATGTTAAATTGCGAATGGGTTTAGGATAGCTTAAATGGTGTGGCCATAGCGATTTATTAAAGTAACATAAAAAAAATACAATCGTTATTTTACTATATCTTTAAAATTTTTCATTCCAACTCTTCATAATTTTTTATATACGTAGAAGTCATCATTTGAAGGAAGCACAGTAAGTTTCATAGCTTTATCATTTTCAAGAGCCAGCATAAAATTAAAACTATCATAACTTATAAATCAAGCTTGCAATTCTTAGTACCTATAATGGCCACCAGATGGAGCTATAGGATCACTTTTAAATAATTATTGTAAAACAAGTATGATTTAAATCATTTATAGAAATCTTTCAAAGAAAAATAATATGTATTTTATGTATTTTACTGATAAAATGACCCTCACTTAATTAGAATAACAAGCTGAAGTATTGTGAACTGTATATTAAGAATAATTCTTTATAAGCTTTATGGACAGATACGTTTTGAGTGACTCTTGAAGGTTCAGCACCACATCCTCTTTACACTGTTTAAAGAATTTATCTTACGACAGGTGTGAATGAATTTTGGATAGCTTGAATGATTTTGCGTGGTGATTTTTTGAAATAACAGTAAAAAAGTAACCAGTAAATGTCTTTTATTTTTTTAAAGTGCAGCTTCTAAACACTTCAAAAAAATGTACACATAGCAGACAAGTCATTCTGGGAAATATGCAATAGTTCCATGACTATACAACATTATATGGATGATAGAAAATTAAAAAAACTATCATACATCTTGATGTCACTCTGTCCCTCTGTCACTGTGGTTAATGTGTGTGTGTGTGTTGTTTTGTGTGTGTGTTAGTGAATTAGGTGTGAAAACTATCAGGAGCATTTAGTCTCCAGCGCCAACATTTTACAGAACTGCCACTTTCCTGGAGTCTCAGAATACAATGTGCCAGGTTCTGAGAGATCTAAGATTCCAAAAAATTATTTTAATTAGAATACTATGAAGTATTGTGAAATACTATATATTAAGACTTTATATATAGGCTTTATGAACAGATTAGAGTGACTCGTGAAGGACAGCACCACCTCCTCTTGT